>NC_080760.1:9157464-9761571 GCF_020826845.1 Diceros bicornis minor
TACATCGAAGTTCATCACCCATATTGGGCTGTAATTTTCCTTTTTTATGTTGTCCTTGTCTTGTTTTGGTATCAGGGTAATATTGGCCTTGTAGAATGAGTTAGGAAGCTTCCCCTCTGCTTCAATTTTTTGGAAGAGTTTGAGGATAGGTACTAAGTCATCTTTGAATGTTTGGTAGAATTCACCAGGGCAACCATCTGGTCCTGGACTTTTATTTTTTGGAAGGTTTTTGATTACTATTTTGATCTCCTTACTTGTTACTGGTCTATTCAAATTGCATATTTCTTCTTGATTCAGTTTTTGTAGGTTGTATAATTCTAAGAATTTATCCATTTCTTCTAGATTATCCAATTTGTTGGTGTATAGGTTTTCATAGTATTCTCTTATAATCTTTTCTATTTCTGAGATGTTCATTGTAATTTCTCCTCTTTAATTTCTGATTTTATTTATTTGAGCCTTCTTTTTTTCTTGGTGAATCTAGGTAAAGTCTTCTCAATTTTGTTTATCTTTTCAAAGAACCAGCTGTTAGTATCATTGATTTTTTAAATTGTTTTTTTAGTCTCCATTTCATTGATTTCTGCTCTGATTTTTATTATTTCCTTCCTTATACTGATTTTGGGCTTTGTTCTTTTTCCAGTTCCTTTAGGTGCACTGTTAGATG
Source organism: Diceros bicornis minor (assembly GCF_020826845.1). Lineage (NCBI taxonomy): Eukaryota > Metazoa > Chordata > Mammalia > Perissodactyla > Rhinocerotidae > Diceros > Diceros bicornis. The sequence goes on from NC_080760.1 coordinate 9,158,126, forward strand.
TTTATTTGAGATTTTTCTTGTTTGTTGAGGTAGGCCTGCATTGCTATAAATTTTCCTCTTAGAAACGCTTTTGCTGTATCCCATAAATATTAGCATGTCGTATTTTCATTTTCATTTGTCTCCAGGTGTTTTTTTATTTCTCCTTTGATATCCTCATTGACCCAATCATTGCTCAGTGGCATTTTGTTTAAACTCCACGAATCTGTGGCTTTCCAATTTTCTTCCTGTAGTTAATTTCTAGTTTAATACCATTGTGGTCAGAAAAAATGCTTGGAGTAATTTCAATCGTTTTAAATTTATTGACACTTGTTTTGTGGCCTACTATGTGATCTATCCTGGAGAACGCTCCATGTGCATTTAAAAAGAATGTGTATCTGTGGTTTTTGGATGGAATGTTCTGTATATATCTACTAAGTCCAACTGGTCTAATGTGTCATTTAAGGCCAATGTTTCCTTATTGATCTTCTGTTTGGATGATCTATCCATTGGTGTAAGTGGAGTGTTAAAGTCCCCTACTATTATTGTGTTGCTATCTATTTCTCCTCTTATATCTGTTAATAATTGCTTTATATATTTAGGTGCTCCTATGTTGGATGCATATATATTTACAAGTGTTTTATCCTCTTGTTGAATTGTTCCCTTGATCATCATGTAGGGTCTTTCTTTGTCTCTTGTTACAGTTTTTGTGTTAAGTCTGTTTTATCTGATATGAGTATAGCTACTCTTTCTTTTCAGCTTTCTTTTCATTGCCACTTGTGTGGAGTATCTTTTTCCATCCCTTCACTTTCAGTTTGTGAGTGTCTTTTGTTCCAAAGTGTGTCTCTTGTATGCAGCATATATATGGGTCTTGTTTTTTTAATCCAGCTGGCCACCCCATGCCTTTTGATTGGAGCATTTAATCCATTGACATTTAAAGTAGCTATTGATGAGAATGTATTTATTCCAATTTTGTTACTTTATTTCTAGGTGTTTTAGTAGTTCTACACTGTTCCTTTCTTTTTCTTTTGCTCTCTTCCCTTGTGGTTTGATGACTTTCTTTATTATTATGTTTGGATTCCTTTCTCTTAATTTTTTGTTTATTTATTATAGGTTTCTGGTTTGTGATTACCATGAAGTTCATATATAATAACCTAGGATTATACCAATCTGTATTGTTGATGGTCACTTTAGTTTGTTCTCTTGCTCAAAGCTCTACTCTTTTACTCCCCTCCTCTCACATTTTATGTTTTTGATATCATATCTAACCTCTTTTTTTGTGCATGTGTATCTTTTACCCTCTTATCATGGAAATAGAAAATTTCAGTACTTTTGTCTTCTGACCTCCATATTAGCTTCATAGGTGGTTGATCTACTGCCTGTATTGTATATTTGCCTTTACCAGTGATATTGTTGCTTTTTTTTTTTTTTTGATGATTTTCTTATTCCTATTGTGGTCTTCTCTTTTCCACATGAATAAGTCCCTTTTGCATTCCCGTAAATCTAGTGTCCTGGTGATAAACTCCTTTATTTTTTGCTTATCTGGGAAACTCTTTATCTTTTATCTCTCCTTCCATTCTGAATGATGACATTGCCAGGTAGAGTATTCTTGGCTGCAGGTTTTCTCCTTTCAGCACTTTAAATATATCATGCCACTCCTTTCTAGCCTGTAAGGTTTCTGCTGAGAAGCCAGCTGGTAGCCTTATGCAGTTTCCTTTGTATGTAACTTGTTGCCTTTCTCTTGCAGTTTTTAGGATTCTCTCTTTATCTTTAGTTGTTGACATTTTAATTATTATCTGTCTTGGTGTGGGCCTCTTTGGGTGTTTTTTTTTTTTTTTTTTGATGCTCTCTGTACTTCCTGTACCTGGATGTCTGTTTCCTTCCTTGGGTTAGGAAAGTTTTTAGCTATTATTTTTTTGAATAGATTCTCTGCCCCTTTTTTTCTCTCTTCTCCTTCTGGGACACCTATAACACGGATGTTAGTGTGCTTAATGTTGTACCAGAGGTCCCTGAGGTGGTCTTCATTCTTTTTAATTCTATTTTCTTTTATCTATTCAGCTGGGAATTTCCTCTAGTCTTTCGTCCAGCTCACCAATCCATTCTTCTGTATCATCTACTCTGCTATTGAGTCCCTCTAGTGAATTTTTCATTTCCAGTATTGTATTCTTCATTTTTGACTGGTTCTTTTTTATATTTTTCAATTCTTTGTTGATTTTCTCACTGAACCTTTCCATTCTTCTCCCAAGATCAGTGAGCATCCATATGACTCTTTGTTTCAACTCTTTGTCAGGTAGATAGTTTATTTCTGTTTTGTTTAGTTTGGGGAGGAGGTTTTGTCCTGTTCCCTTACTTAGAATGTGTTCCTTTGTCTCCTCATTTTGCATCTCTCTCTGTGCTTATATCTATGTATTAGGTAGGTCAACTACATCTCCAGGTCTTGGAGAGGTGGCCTTATGTAAGAGATGTGTTGTGAGGCCAAGCAGTGTGCCTCTCTCTCATCACCAGATCCAAATGTTCCAGGAGTGTCCCCTGTGTGGGCTACATGTGTCCTTCTGTTGTGGCAGGCTTGGTCTTGCTGCAGGTGCCCAGGGAGGCTACGCTGTCTCCCTGGTCAGCTGGTTGTAATGCTCAGCTCTGTGTGGCTGCTGTGGTCCTTTCATACACTTTATCAGGCATGAGGAGCCCCAGGACAATTGGCTGCATAGTCTAATAGCACACTCCTCTTGCTTTTTTCTGTTAACTGAGGGAGGACCCCACCATGGCTGGTTGCTAGGCTCAGGGGCTTACATGTGCTGTAGGCCTCCAACCTGCAAGGCTGTTATCAGCTCTTTCAGGGTTGCAGCTGAGTGAGGCTCGCTCCCAGAATGGGAGCACCCCATTGTTTCAGGCTTTGGAAGGTGTGCCAATCCCCTATGTAGCTGTTTGAGAAGCACAAGCCTTCTGAAGCTTATAGGCCCCACCACACACAGGGCCACATACCCTGTCAATACAGTCCTTCCCCATGCATACACCCTGACCCACTTAAGCAGACTCGGTCGCCCCACTTCAGAAGCCCCACACACTCCACCAGCTCAGGCCCACCCCTTGCACATGCCCTGCCCCACAGAGGCAGACCCATCATTCAGTTGCAGAGGTTCCAGGTACCCCAACTACACAGGCCCACAAGTTGTTGGAGGATTTACTGTTGGGTGGGGCCAGTCGCTAGGGTGGGCTGCCTGCCCTCAGTGAGCTGTATTAAATCAATACTCTAATCAGTGAGGCATACCCCTCCACTAACAGACCAGGGGAAGAACTCCAATGGCGTCTGCCAGTGTCTGTGTCAGCATGCCTGTACTATGTCACAATAATGTCTCCTGCCAATGTCTCAAGCCATGGAGAGATCTCACCTTGACTGAGATCCACCCAGAGCCTATCAGGTGAGCCTCTTTTCACCAAAGGACTGTGCACTTTTCTTTCTGGTGATTTTAGGTTGCTTTCTGAAGCAGGTGAATTTGTTTGTGGGACATTTAAGAGCAAGGTTTTTCCCTCTTATGTCTGATAGCTTTTATCAGGGCATTCCCCATTGTAGTTAATAGCCAGCAAAGCCAGGTATTATGACCATTGTCTCATTAGTGGTGAGTCCAAAAGCTGCTTATTGTAGTAATGCTCCCCCATTCAGATCCCCCACTCCTCCAGGGAAGACTTCAAACCTTAAGATTCTCCTGGATGGCCGCAAAGCATCATGTTTAGAAGGTGGCTTTTTCTCTCCAGAAAGGAATTTCTGCCTCTTCCGCCTCAGTCAGCACTGTCCTTTTTTGTGGGGGTCCTTTATATCCACTTTACAGTTCTCTCTTAGGGGCAATTTTTCCAAGAGTAGTTGTACATTCATTGTGTCCATGGGAGGAGGTGAGTTCAGAGTCTGCCTACACCGCCGTCTTGACACCTTCTAGGCTTTCAGCAGATTTCTGAGCAGAAACCTTACAGGCTAGGAGAGAATGGAATGATATGTTAAAAATTCTAGAAGACAAAAACTTTCAGCCAAGAATACTCTATCCAGTGAAACTCTCCTTCAGGTATAATGGAAAAATAATAGCTTTCCCAGAAAAACACAAGCTGAGGGAGTTCATCACCACTAGGCCTGCCTTACAAGAAATGTTGAAAGGATCCCTCTGAACTCAAACTAATAAGCAAAGGTTTACAAAACCTTGAGCAAGGAGATAAACAGACAGACAGAATTAGAAAGTTGCAGCTCTATATGAGAATAGGATAGTAAACACTTAATTATAACATAAAAAGATAAAGAAAAGGAAAGCATTAAAAAACTATAAACACTTCAATTTGTTCACAAACTCATAACACAAGAAAGAATAATTTGTGACAACAACAACTTTGAAGGGGAAGAGGAAAGGGATGGAACCACTTAGGCCACTGGGGGTAAGAGACTATCATAAAGTGGACTATCTCATATGAGATCTTTTATACAAACTTCATAGTAACCACTAAACAAAAACATCAGGGCAGAGTCACAAATCATAAATAAAGAGAAAACTGAGAAAACGAACACAGAAAACCACCAAATTGAAATGGCAGTCAGAAATACAAGGGAAAAGAAACAATGGAAATATAGAAGACCCAGAAAACAAAAGACAAATATTAAGCTCTCTTACATCAACAATCACTCTAAATGTAAATGGATTGAATTCTCCAATCAAAAGACACAGAGTGGCTGGATGGATTAACAAACAAGACACCAACATGCTGCCTCCAGGAAACCCAATTCAGGTCTAGAGACAAACATCAGCTCAGAGTGAAGGGATGGAAGATGATATTCCAAGCAAATGGCAAACAAAAGAAAGTAGATGTTGCCATACTTATATCAGACAAGGCAGACTTCAAGGTAAAAAGACAGTGAGAGACAAAGAGGGGCAGTATATAATGATAAAAGGGACATTCCACCAAGAGGACATAACACTTATGAATACATATGCACCTAACACAGGAGAACCAAAGTATATAAAGCAACTATTAACAGACCTAAAGGGAGAAATTGACAGCAACACAATAATAGTAGGGGATCTCAACACTCCACTTACATCAATGAATAGATCACCCAAACAGAAAGTAAAAAAGGAAACAGTGGCCTTAATTCAAACACTAGACCAGATGGACTTAATAGGTATATACAGACCATTTCATTCGAAAACAGTAGAATACACATTCTTCTAAAGTGCGCAGGCAACATTCTAAAAGATAGACCATATTTGGGGAAACAAGGAAAGCCTCAATAAATTTAAGAAGACTGAAATCATATCAAGCATCTTTTCTGACCACAATGTTATGAAACTAGAAAATAATGATAAGAAAAAAGCCGAGAAAGGCACAAATATGTGAATACTAAACAACATGCTACTGAACAACCATTGGATCAACGAAGAACTCAAAGGAGAAACCAAAAAATACCTGGAGACAAATCAAAATGAAAACACAACATACCAACTCTCATGGGCTGTAGCAAAGGTGGTTCTAAGAGGGAAATATATAGCAATACAGGCCTACCTCAACAAACAAGAAAACTCTTAAATAAGTAATCTTAAACTACACCTAACAGAACTAGAAAAAGAAGAACAAAGTCAAAAGTCAGCAGAAGGAGGGAAATAAAAATTAGACAAGAAATAAATGAAATAGAGACTAAAAAAAACAATAGAAAGGATCAATGAAATTAAGAGCTGGTTGTTTGAGAACATAAAGTTGACAAACCCTTAGCCAGATTCACTAAGAAAAAAAAGATAGAAGGCTCAGATAACATTAAAAGTGAAAGAGGAGAAATTACAATGGATACCACAGAAATACAAAGGATTATAAGAGAATACTATGAAAAACTATATGCAAACAAATTGAATAACTTGGAAGAAATGGATAAATTTTTAGACTCATACAACCTCCCAAAACTGAATCAAGAAGAAATAGATAATCTGCATAGGCCAATCACAAGCAAAGAGATGGAAAGAATAATCTAAAATCTCCCAGAAAACAAAAATCCAAGCAATCCCGATGGCTTCTCTGGAGAATTTTACCAAACATTCAAAGAAGACTTAATACCTATCCTTCTCAAACAATTCCAAAAAATTGAAGAAGATAGAACACACCTAACTCACTCTATGAGGCCAACATTACCCTGATACTAAAATCAGACAAGGACAACACAAAAAAGGAAAATTACAGGCCAATATCACTGATGAATATAGTGCAAAAATCCTCAATAAAATATTGGCAATTTGAATACAGCAATACATTAAAAGGATTACACACCACGATCAAGTGGGATTTATACCAGGGATGCAGGAATGTTTCAGCATCCACAAATCAATGTGACAAATCATATTAACAAAATTAGGAATAAAAACCACATGACCATCTCAATAGATACAGAGAAAGCATTTGACAATATACAGCATCCATTTATGATAAAAACTCTCAATAAAATGGGTATAGAAGGAAAGTAGCTCAACATAACATAGGCCATATATAACAAACCGACAGCCAACATCATACTCAATGGTGAAAAACTGAAAGTCATCCCTCTGAGATCAGGAACAAGACAAGGGTGCCCACACTCACCAGTCTTATTCAACATAGTACTGGAGGTTTGGGCCAGAGCAATTAGGCAAGAAAATGGAATAAAAGTCATCCAAATTGGAAAGGAAGAGGTGAAACTCTGACTGTTTGTGGACAACATGATTCTGTATATAGAAAACCCTAAAGAATCCACCAGAAAACTATCAGAAATAATCAACAACTACAGCAAAGTTGTAGGGTACAAAATCAACTGACGAAAATCGTTGCATTTCTACACTCTAATAATGAACCAGCAGAAAGAGAAGTCAAGAATAAAGTTCCATTTACAGTCACAACAAAAAGAATAAAATATCTAGGAAAAAATTTAACCAAGGAGGTGAAAGACCTATACAATGAAAATTATAAAACATTATTGAAATAAATCAATGAAGACAAAAGAAATGGAAAGATATTCCATACTCATGGATTGGTTGAGTAAACATAGTTAAAATGTCCATACTACCTAAATCAATCTACAGATTCAGTACAATCCCAATCAGAATCCTGATCACATTCTTCATGGAAAGAGAACAAGAATCCTAAAATTTATATGGCACAGCAAAAGACCCCGAATAGCCAAAGCAATCCTGAGAAAAAAGAACAAAACTGGATGTATCACACTCCCTGAGTTTAAAATATACTACAAAGCTATAGCATGTTACTGGCAGGAAAACAGACACATAGATCAATGAAACAGAATCGAGAGTCCAGAAATAAAATCATACATCTATGGACAGCTAATCTTTGACAAAGAAGCCAAACATATACAAGGGAGAAAGGAAAGTCTCTTCAATAAACGATGTTGGGAAAACCGGACAGCCACATGCAAAAGAATGAAAGTAGACCATTATCTTACACCATACACAAAAATGTACTCTAAATGGATTAAAGATTGAATTTTAAGACCTGAATCCACAAAACTCCTAGAAGAAAACATAGGCAGTACACTTGTTGACATCAGTGTTAGCAGTATCTTTTCGAATGCCATGTTTACTCAAGCAAGGGAAACAAAAGAAATAAAAAACAAATGAGACTTCTTCAGACTAAAAACTTCTGCATAGCAAAGGAAACCATGAATGAAACAAAAAGACAACCCACCAACTGGGACAAAATATTTGCAAATCATATATCTGACAAGGGGTTAATTTCCAAAATATATAGAGAACTCATACAACTCAACAAAAACAAAAAAAAAAACCCAATCAAAAAATGGGCAGAGGATATGAACAGATATTTTTCCAAAGAAGTTATACAGATAGTCAAGAGGCACATGAAAAGATGTTGAACATCACTAATTATTAGGGAACTGTAAATCAAAACTACAATGAGATATCACCTTACATCTGTCAGAATGGCTATAATTACCAAGACAAAAAGTACCAAATGTTGGAGAGGTTGTTGAGAAAAGGGAACTGTCATACATTGCTGGCGGGAATGCAAACTGCTGAATCCACTATGGAAAACAGTATGAAGATTTCTCAAAAAATTAAAAATGGAAATATAATATGATCCAGCTAACCCACTACTGGGTATTTATCCAAATAACATGAAATCAACAATACAAAGAGATTTATGCACCCCTATGTTCATTGCAGCATTATTCATAACAGCCATGATGTGGAAGCAACCCAAGTGCCCAACAATGGAAGAATGGAAAAAGAAGATATGGTATCTATATATGTACATGTATGTATACATACAATGGAATACTACTTAGCCATAAAAAAAGACAGAATTGTCCCATTTACAAGAACTTGGATGGACTTTGAGGGTATTATGTTAAGTGAAATAAGCCAGACAGAGAAAAACAATCAGCATACGATTTCAATCATATGTGGAAGATAAACACATGGATAAAGAGAACAGATTATTGGTCACCAGAGGGGAAGGGAGTGGGGGGGGGTTGGCAAAAGGAGTAAAAAGAGGCACCTAAATATGGTGATGGATAAAAACTAGACTATTGGTGGTGAGCACAATGCAGTCTACACAGAAACTGATATTTAATAATGTATACCTGAGATTACACAATGTTATAAACCAATATGACCTCAATAAAGTAATTTTAAAAAAAGAAAAATGACTGAAATATATAAAATAAGAAACAAAAGAGGAGACATTACAACTGATACCATAGAAATACATAGTATCATAAGAGACTGCTATGAACAATTATACTCCAACAAACTGCATAACCTAGAAAAACTGGATAAATTCCTAGAAATATACAACCTACTAAATTGAATCATGAACAAATAAACAATCTGAACAGACCAAGAACAAATAAGGAGATTGAAAAATCTCTCAACAAAAAAAACCCAAGACCAGAAGGCTTCACTGCTGAATTCCACAAAACATTTATAGAATTAACATTAATTATTCTCAAACTCTTCCCCAAAAAAATTAAGAGGAGGAAACATTTTCAGTATCATTTTGTGAGGCCAGCAAAACAAGACAAGGACACTTGCAAGAAAAGAAAATTACAGGTCAATTTCCCTGATGTACATAGATGCAAAAATCTTCAGCAAAATACTAGCAAACTGAATTCAACTGATCCTATGATTAAAAGGATCATACACAATGATCAAGTGGGATATCCCTGAGCTGAAAGGATGGTTCAACACATGCAAATCAATCAACATGTATACCACATTAACAAAATAAAAGATAAAAATAATATGATCATCAATAGATGATGATCAATAGATGCATACAAAGCACTTGAAAAAATTCAACACCCATCCATTATAAAAAACCCGTAACAAATTGGGTGTAGAAAAAATGTACTTCAACATATTAAAGGCCGTATACAACAAACCAAGAGTTAACATTGTACTTAATGGTGAAAAATTGAAAGCTTTTCCTCTAAGATCAGGAACAAGACAAGGATGCCCACTTTTGCCACTTCTGTTCAACATAGCACAGGGAATCTTAGTCAGAGCAATTAGGCAAGAAAAAGAAATAAAGATCATCCAAATTGGAAATGAAGAAGTAAAATTGTCTCCATTTGCAGATTACATGATCTTATATATGGAAAATCCTAAATACTCCACCAAAAAGACTCATACAACTAATAAACAAATTCAGTAAAGTTGCAAGATGGAAAACCAACATAGAAAAATCAGTTGCTTTGCTACACACTAACAAACTATCTGAAAGAGAAATTAAGGAAATAATCATATTTACAATATCATCAAAAATAATAAAATTCTTAGAAGTAAATTTAATTAGGGAGATGAAAGACATGTACTCTGAAAACTATAAACATTGATGAAATAAATGAAAGAAGACACAAATAAATGGAAGATATCTGTCTTGACATGAGTACAGCCATATTTAGGCTGTTCCCTTGACCTACAGCCACCAGCACACAAATATAAAGCTGCTTTCTGTGTGGTGGGAACTGGCCTTTTTCCGGGAACTGGCCCTTCTCCCACGGAGAGAATTCCAAGTTGTAACATTTCAAGGCTCTTTGGGCATCATAGCTTGGGATGGACTGGCCATCTGTGCCAGGCTGGGACGATAACAGGGAAAACAATGCAAGCACACAACCACCGGGCTGGGACAATAGCCAGGGGGCTCAGTGCACGTATGCCACTGATAACCATTTGTGCCTGGGAACACTGAATGCTTGCTCTGCAAACTCTGTAACTGCTTACTCTGGAAATTACTGATGCTATATAAAATGCTGGAAACTGAGGCCTGGTGAAAGTCTCACCTGTGGAGGGGACGACTTGCCCAGCACCTCTGATGATTGCATTCCCACCCAGCCATGTCAATTGAAGGGACTCTGCCGGCAGTGGGGCGTGGATGTTGTGAGTAACCGATCTGATGTGTTCTCTTTTCAGTCAACCTGATATTTCTCTTTCCAGTTGATTTGTGTCATTTCTCTTCAGTCTATTTGGTGTTTCCCTTTCCAACTGATCTGATGTTTTTCCCTCTTATTATATGACTTATTCGAATCTGCTGCTATCTCAGTTGATCTTTTGTTTCCCTTTCTGATTGAGCTGGTGTTTTTCCCTCTTATTATTTGACCTATTCTGATCTATTTGTGGACTATCCTCTTTACTCTCCTCTATATAATAAAATATACCTTCAGTCCATTCGTTTGGAGTGGAAAGTTTCTTTTACATCTCCGAACGGATCCCCCAAATCTCTCAAAACAATATCCAGTGTTCATGGGTTGGAAGAATTAATATTGAAATGTCCATACTACCCAAAGCAGTCTACAGATTCAATGCAATCCATACCAAATGTCAATGGCATTTTTCACAGAAGTAGAAAAAACAACCCTAAAATTTATATGGAACCACAAAGACCCAGAATAGACAAAGCAATCCTGAGAAAGATGGACAAAGCTGGAGGCATCTTACTTCCTGATTTCAAATTATACTACAAAGGTACAGCAATCAAAACAGTATGGTATTGACATAAAAATAGACACACGGGCACACAATAGACCAATGAAACAGAATAGAGAGCCAAGAAATAAACCCTTGCATGTACAGTCAACTAATATTGATAAAGGAGTCAATGCGGAAAGGAGAGTCTCTTCAATAAATGATGTTGGGAAAACTGGATAGCCACATGCAAAAGAATAAAAGTCGGCCATTATCTTACACACAAAAATCAACACAAAATGGACTAAAGACTTAAATGTAAGATCTGAAACCATAAAACTCCTAGACGAAATCGTAGATGGTAAGCTGCTTGACATTGGTCTTGGTGATGATTTTTTAGATTTGACACCAAAAGCAAAGGCAACAAAAGCAAAAATAAACAAGTGGAACTATGTTGAACTAAAAATCTTCTGCACAGCAAAGGAAACACTCAACAGAATAGAGGCAACCTATGGAATGGGGGAAAATATTTGCAATCCATATATCTGATAAGGAATTAATTTCCAAAATATATAAGGAACTCACACAACTCAATAGCAGAAAAGCAATTAACACAATTAAAAAATAGACAAGTGTGGGGCCGGTCCGGTGGCGCAAGCGGTTAAGTGCAGGTGCTCTGCTGTGGCAGCCCGGAGTTCGCTGGCCCGGATCCCGGGCGAGCCCCGATGCACCGCTTGTCAGGACATGCTGTGGCGGCATCCCATATGAAGTGGAGGAAGATGGGCATGGATGTTAGCCCAGGGCCAGTCTTCCTCAGCAAAAAGAGGAGGATTGGCAGATGTTAGCTCAGGGCCAATCTTCCTCACACACACAAAAAAAAGACAAATGACCTGAATAGACATTTCTCAAAAGAATACATACAAATGGCCAACAGGTACATAAAAAAAGTGCTCAACATCATTAATCATCAAGGAAATATAAATCAAAACCACAATGATATATAACCTCACACCTGTAGGATCGCTTTTATAAAAAACAAAAAAGATAACAAATGGTGAGGATTTGGAGAAAAGGGAACCCTGTATACTGTTGGTGGGAATGTAAATTGATATAACCATTACAAAAAACAGTATCTCAAAAAAAATTAAGAGCAGAACTACCATATAATCCAGCAATTCCACTTCTGGGTATACATCTGAAGGAAACAAAATCAATATCTCTAACAGATAGCTGTACTCCCATGTTCATTGCAGTATTATTCACGCTAGCCAAGATATGGAAACAACCTAAGTGTTCACTGATGGATGAAAGGACAAAGAAAATTTGGTATATATTTACAAGGGAATATTATTCAGTAATAAAAAAAAGAAGAAAATTCAGCCATATGCAACAGCATGGTGAACCTGGAGGACTTTATGCCAAGTGAAATAAGCCAGACAGAAAAAGACAAATACTGCATGGTATCACTTATATGTGGAATCTAACAAAAAAAATTCATACTCAGAAACAGAGTGTAATAATGGTTTCCTGGGGGTTGGGGATGGGGGAAATGAGGAGACATTGGTCTAAGCGTACAAACTTTCATTTATACGATGTATAATTTCTGTGGATATAATGCACAGCATGGTGACTATAGTTCATAACACTGTATTGTATACCTGAAATTTGCTGAGAGAGGAAATCTTCAGCATTCTCACCACACAGTCAACAAGTGGTAAGTGAGGTGATAGATGTGTTAATTAACTTGATTCTGGTAATTATTTCACAATGAATATTTATGTCAAATTATCACATTGCATACTTTAAACATGTACAATTTTATTTGTCAATTATACCTCGAGAAAGCTGGGGAGAAAATAGAGAGTTTGGTAATGTGTTACTGAGTATAATAATATTTGAAAGGAACTACTTTTTTAGAGATGTGTGTGGTGCCTGTAGTAGTTCCTTTAGCTAAATATGTTGAAACTCTGGACTTAATATCTATTGGTGTGCAAGTGTCTGGGGATAATAGTATCAATGTGAAACAGTGTTTAGCAGTGTGTGATGCATGATGCAAGTACGATTTTTTTGAGTGATATATGTTGAAATTCTGTTTAACAAAACTAGGTATGTGTGGTACAACGTATTGTGGTGTATTTGTCAAACACTGTGCTAGCTGTGTGTGATGGATGTACTAAATTCTTTACTGATTGTTATGAGAGGTTCGGGGATTCGATCGGAGACGTAAAAGACACTTTCCACTCCAAACAAATGGACTGAAGGTATATTTTATTATATAGAGGGTAGTAAAGGTGATAGTCTGCAAACAGATCTAGATAGGTCAAGCATTAGAAGGGAAAAAACATCAGCCCGACTGGAAAGGGAAAACACCCACATCGGCTGAAGAGAAAATGACACAAATCAACCGGAAAGAGAAACACCAGGTTGACCGAAAAGAGAACACATCAAATCAATTACTTCATATCAAATCAATTGCTTCACATCAAATCAGTTACTCACAACATCCACGCCCCACTGCCGGGAGAGCCCTGTCAATCGACGCGGCTGGGCAAGGATCACACGTCCTGGGCAAGGTGTCCCTTCCACAGGTGGAACTCTCACCAGGGCTCAGTTTCCAGCAGTTTTTATACCATCAGTAATTTTCAGAGTAAGCAATTACAGAGTTTGCAGAGCAAGCATTTAGTGTTTCCATGCACAAATGGTTATCAGTGGCGTACGTGCACTGAGCCCCCTGGCTAACGTCCCAGCCCGGTAGTTGTGTACGTGCATTGTTCTCTTTGGTTATCGTCTCAGCCCGGCATAGATGGCCAGTCCATCCCGTGCTACGACGCTCCAAGAGCCTTGAAATGTTACAACTTGCAACTCCCTCCGTGAGAGAAAGGCCAGTTCCCGGGAAAAGGCCAGTTCCCACCACGCAGAAAGCAGCTTTTATATTTCTTTTTGTGCTGGTGGCTGTAGGTCAATGGAGCGGCCAAACATGGCTGTACTCATGTCAAGACATATTCGGCCGTGGCCGTCTCCATTAACCATAAGACACCATATGCACAGACAATGAACTTTGTACACAAGTACATAAGGCACATTCAAGAACCCAAAATCCAATGACTACAATAATTATAAAACTATCTCACAATAAAGGACATAAACCCCAAGGTAACCAATCAAACAGCCCCTTAGAATATGAAATGTTATTAACTTGATCTTGCAAATCATGTATAGTATCAAAGATAACATTAGATAAGGTAACACTTAGGCCTAACAAACTAGCTTGTAGAAGTCCAGATCAGCCCCCATCACAGGGGGTAGCAGAAGGCAGGGTAATAGAGAGATTATAACTAGTTTTGCGTGACTGATCAGATATGGGCTTGTACCGAGAGATTGCTTGATGTTTCTGAGACCAAATTTCTCGGCCATTCATAGTCCAGGTTATAGGTCCCACGGGTGTAGAGCAGTTGGTCTAACAGTGCAGGGTCAAAGGTTGTCCTACAGAGGCAACTAATGCCTCTGTGTGTAGGTCTGCAGCAGACATGGAGGTGCAGCACAGCATAGCGAACACAGCAGGAGTATCTATTCACGCAAAGAAACAGAATTTTTAGGAACATGATATAACTGTTCATTTTCTGGATACATAACTATGAGTGTTGCAGTGGGCCCTTGGGCCACTACTTTTGCAGCACGGGGAGCCACATTGGGTGGATGTGTCACCCACACCTTTGCTCCAGGTTTCCATCCATCTGTAGACCCAAATCCTTGTATTCCTCTTTTAGTTAATTCACTTGGAGGTTGTCCTTGTGACACATTTGGAGTCAAGAGGGGAAGCACCAATAATTGTCCCACTCGTTCCCCAGACTCTACAGTTAGTACTGTGTCACTACCATTATATAATATAAATTTTATTTCTCCTTGGTAATCTGGATCAATGACTCCTCCCAGTACATCAATACCTTTTGCTGCCAGTCCAGAGTGTCCTTTTAACAAACCAAAGGTATTTTTGGGAAATTGTACCCCTATCCCGGTAGGGACTATAGACTGCTTCTTAGGGGGCAGTTGAATAGAATGAACAGTAGATAAATCCAATCCAGCCGCTTCGGCCGTGGCACGAAAAGGCGGTTTAGCAGACTGAGTCAGGGGCCAATAGGTTAAGGTCATAAGCTCATGGGTGGCGGCTGCCACTTCTGTAATCTTTGTTGGTAACAACCTTGACAGAGGAGTCTCATTAGGGCCTAGTGGCCTGTTATTTAACATATTTAGAGCAGTACTTAGATGGTTGTGCCACCCCTTTAATGAGCCATGACCAAGTTTCCTCAATTGTTGTTTAAGCAATCCGTTCATTCGTTCTATGAGGCCTGCAGCTTGGGGGTAATAAGGTATATGATAAATCCATTCTATATAATTTTCCTTGGTATAGGTTTGAATCAACTTACCTGTAAAGTGGGAACCGTTGTCACTCTGAATTTGCCTTGGTGTTTCATAATATAACTTAATTATATCTAATAATTTTATGGCACTCTGTTGAGTGGCCACTTTAGCTGGTATAGCCAATAAATAACCAGAATATGTATCAACGGCAGTGCAGACATAAGTATATCCACAAGAATTTGGCAATGGTCCAATAAAATCTATTTGCCATGTATGGGCGGGAAATAATCCCTTTTGGATATGACCTTGGTAGGGGTGTGGAACTCCCCGTTTATTTAACTGTTGGCATAACTGACATTGTTGTACTGCAGTGGCAATATCATCATGGGTGACAAGGATTCCCCTTTGTTGTGCCCACCTGTATGAAGTTTGTTCTCCCAAGTGTCCACTCTTTTCGTGGATTCATTGTGCTAAGCCTGGGTTGTGTGTTGCATGACTTCGCACCAGCTGATCAGCGTAAGAGTTATACTTTTGTTCTGTAGAAATTACAGAACTGTGAGCATCAACATGAAATACAGTAACAATTGTATTTTGGCATCCTAATCATATGTCTTTTTGTAATTTCTTTTTTAAGTTAAAAAAAACTTTAATTTTGGCAGAAGTTTATCAAAAATATCAAAAGATTTTAAAACACTTGGTCAAATAGGAAACAATGCCTAGTTATTTATTTAATCAAGTTGACAACAGAAACAGTTAAAGGCAAACAGAGAGTTAAAACAGTCAAAAAACAAAAACAAAAACCTTAAGGGAGAGACTTCAGTCCTTTTGAACATAGGAAATTATTTTAACAAAACATAGGTGTTTTGTCTTTTACATAGACTTACTCAAAAGAACACCTTTTAATCTCTATATAAAGAGCAGACTAAAAGTTTAAGAAAATTACCTTTATAAGAGAGAAAGCCAAATTTTAATTTTTTATCAGCTTACTTTAGCCAACTTGATCATGTGCAAAACTCCTCAGGGCTTTACTTTTACAAACCTTCTGTCACTTATTTTTTACATTTAGAATTTGTCCTACGCCTTTTTTTTTCTTAGTACTTTAGGACAAATTTATTTTTCTTAACAAAACAAACATAAATATCTCTATTCTTTATACCTTCTTTATGGACAACATACCTTTTGCTTTTTTTGTATACAGACTTTCCAGAAATGTGTACTTTCTCATAGAAAATTCCTCAACATGCACATAACATGTTTATCATTAAACGTAAGCATCTTTCAGTTTTTTTTTTTTTGAGATAAGAGATCATAGGCAGACAAATTTATGCTTAGTAACCAATTTTTAATGTTTTATCTTATGTGGAAACGACCCAGAGACTCAATAAATTTTTCTTTTAGAAGTCTCTGTGTATTAATTAAAGATTGCATTTCATCGTGAGAGGTTTTGAATCCTCTCTTTTAAGGGTGACCCTTAAGGTGCACTCATCTGAAATAGATTCTCCAGAATAGCCATCCCAATTTCAAATTACTTCAAAAGTTTACTTATTTTCACTTGTTTAATTTCAGATTAGGAATTCCGGGGGAGTTGAAGCGGGGAAGCTCAGCAAGAGAGGGGAGGGGAGCAGCAGATTCAGCTTAGGCTGCTGGCATGTTTAATTACTTAATTATTTTCTCTTAAAGAGGCAATACAGTATTCCTGATTTTGTTTAAAAACCTCAAAAGATTAAAATAGGCTTCCCACTAGTGGTTTAACTTTTTAGCTGGCTTTTTTCAATTGCATAAGCAAATACATCAGTTTTGGTAAATTGAAATTGCCCCATTTTGGTCACTTTTTCTCTCTGGAGTCTATGGAATATTGTGGCAATGTGGTGTTACAATAAAAAACTTATCTTCTTGGATATGGGCTCCTAGCTGAATATAGCCCATTTAGCCAAGAGGTGGCCCAGAGGGCTCTCCTTGGGGACAGATGGAACTTCCCCCCTTCAAAATTACAAACATACAGAACAGACAGTTAAATGGGATCCCAAACAGAACAGATAGATGCATCTAACAGATTCCGGGTAAAAGTCCTACAATTATTCCCACTCCAGTAGGGATAGCCCTGCCTCTTAAAGAGACAGGACTCCAGATGGAGGGGAAGGGAGTTGTTGGTGTAAGCAAAAACAAACAAATAGGCAAACAAATAATTCTAGAGCCTGTTTCCCTGTCATAAGAAAAATGTGCCCAGGGTCAGCGGTGCCAGGTCAGATGGAAAGCACTGGGAGCAGTCCCTAGGGCAAATCACCTAGGCAGCTGCTGGACTGTTTCCCAGGACATCCCACCCGGCCCAGGCCCACCGAGCCACGGACAAAGAGCCTCCCGGCTGGCTCGCCAAATTATTATTGGATACACATTTAGGCTCACTATTTGTCACTTAAGAGGGGCCAAATAAAACTAGAATGCCAGGCTCACGGCAAGGAAAGAGTTTCTATTTTGGGTGACATCAGCCGGGACTGTAAATTTGAAACTTCTTTTTTCAAGAGTACATTCTCCCTTGTATTTTATCCCTATCTTCCATAGCCCGACGATAAGCAGTCAATAAACATTAACCTCGCCGTGCCAGAAAAGAAACATTATCTCTTTTTTCCTGCTGTCTGCAAAGTTTTGGTCACATCCAATGATTCATATCTTGCAGACGAACATCCCAAGATTCACATAATCCTGACCTATGAGCCCACTCCCCAGCCAGAGTGCAAAAGGGAGGGTCTTCCTATCCTGGGATCTCTTCCACCTTGGCTTCAGTTACCCTTTGTTTGAACAGGAAAGCCATCTCCTTAATCGAATCCTGCTCACAGCGCCAATTATGTTATGAGAGGTTCGGGGATTCGATCGGAGACGTAAAAGACACTTTCCACTCCAAACAAATGGACTGAAGGTATATTTTATTATATAGAGGGTAGTAAAGGTGATAGTCTGCAAACAGATCTAGATAGGTCAAGCATTAGAAGGGAAAAAACATCAGCCCGACTGGAAAGGGAAAACACCCACATCGGCTGAAGAGAAAATGACACAAATCAACCGGAAAGAGAAACACCAGGTTGACCGAAAAGAGAACACATCAAATCAATTACTTCATATCAAATCAATTGCTTCACATCAAATCAGTTACTCACAACATCCACGCCCCACTGCCGGGAGAGCCCTGTCAATCGACGCGGCTGGGCAAGGATCACACGTCCTGGGCAAGGTGTCCCTTCCACAGGTGGAACTCTCACCAGGGCTCAGTTTCCAGCAGTTTTTATACCATCAGTAATTTTCAGAGTAAGCAATTACAGAGTTTGCAGAGCAAGCATTTAGTGTTTCCATGCACAAATGGTTATCAGTGGCGTACGTGCACTGAGCCCCCTGGCTAACGTCCCAGCCCGGTAGTTGTGTACGTGCATTGTTCTCTTTGGTTATCGTCTCAGCCCGGCATAGATGGCCAGTCCATCCCGTGCTACGACGCTCCAAGAGCCTTGAAATGTTACAACTTGCAACTCCCTCCGTGAGAGAAAGGCCAGTTCCCGGGAAAAGGCCAGTTCCCACCACGCAGAAAGCAGCTTTTATATTTCTTTTTGTGCTGGTGGCTGTAGGTCAATGGAGCGGCCAAACATGGCTGTACTCATGTCAAGACATATTCGGCCGTGGCCGTCTCCATTAACCATAAGACACCATATGCACAGACAATGAACTTTGTACACAAGTACATAAGGCACATTCAAGAACCCAAAATCCAATGACTACAATAATTATAAAACTATCTCACAATAAAGGACATAAACCCCAAGGTAACCAATCAAACAGCCCCTTAGAATATGAAATGTTATTAACTTGATCTTGCAAATCATGTATAGTATCAAAGATAACATTAGATAAGGTAACACTTAGGCCTAACAAACTAGCTTGTAGAAGTCCAGATCAGCCCCCATCACAGGGGGTAGCAGAAGGCAGGGTAATAGAGAGATTATAACTAGTTTTGCGTGACTGATCAGATATGGGCTTGTACCGAGAGATTGCTTGATGTTTCTGAGACCAAATTTCTCGGCCATTCATAGTCCAGGTTATAGGTCCCACGGGTGTAGAGCAGTTGGTCTAACAGTGCAGGGTCAAAGGTTGTCCTACAGAGGCAACTAATGCCTCTGTGTGTAGGTCTGCAGCAGACATGGAGGTGCAGCACAGCATAGCGAACACAGCAGGAGTATCTATTCACGCAAAGAAACAGAATTTTTAGGAACATGATATAACTGTTCATTTTCTGGATACATAACTATGAGTGTTGCAGTGGGCCCTTGGGCCACTACTTTTGCAGCACGGGGAGCCACATTGGGTGGATGTGTCACCCACACCTTTGCTCCAGGTTTCCATCCATCTGTAGACCCAAATCCTTGTATTCCTCTTTTAGTTAATTCACTTGGAGGTTGTCCTTGTGACACATTTGGAGTCAAGAGGGGAAGCACCAATAATTGTCCCACTCGTTCCCCAGACTCTACAGTTAGTACTGTGTCACTACCATTATATAATATAAATTTTATTTCTCCTTGGTAATCTGGATCAATGACTCCTCCCAGTACATCAATACCTTTTGCTGCCAGTCCAGAGTGTCCTTTTAACAAACCAAAGGTATTTTTGGGAAATTGTACCCCTATCCCGGTAGGGACTATAGACTGCTTCTTAGGGGGCAGTTGAATAGAATGAACAGTAGATAAATCCAATCCAGCCGCTTCGGCCGTGGCACGAAAAGGCGGTTTAGCAGACTGAGTCAGGGGCCAATAGGTTAAGGTCATAAGCTCATGGGTGGCGGCTGCCACTTCTGTAATCTTTGTTGGTAACAACCTTGACAGAGGAGTCTCATTAGGGCCTAGTGGCCTGTTATTTAACATATTTAGAGCAGTACTTAGATGGTTGTGCCACCCCTTTAATGAGCCATGACCAAGTTTCCTCAATTGTTGTTTAAGCAATCCGTTCATTCGTTCTATGAGGCCTGCAGCTTGGGGGTAATAAGGTATATGATAAATCCATTCTATATAATTTTCCTTGGTATAGGTTTGAATCAACTTACCTGTAAAGTGGGAACCGTTGTCACTCTGAATTTGCCTTGGTGTTTCATAATATAACTTAATTATATCTAATAATTTTATGGCACTCTGTTGAGTGGCCACTTTAGCTGGTATAGCCAATAAATAACCAGAATATGTATCAACGGCAGTGCAGACATAAGTATATCCACAAGAATTTGGCAATGGTCCAATAAAATCTATTTGCCATGTATGGGCGGGAAATAATCCCTTTTGGATATGACCTTGGTAGGGGTGTGGAACTCCCCGTTTATTTAACTGTTGGCATAACTGACATTGTTGTACTGCAGTGGCAATATCATCATGGGTGACAAGGATTCCCCTTTGTTGTGCCCACCTGTATGAAGTTTGTTCTCCCAAGTGTCCACTCTTTTCGTGGATTCATTGTGCTAAGCCTGGGTTGTGTGTTGCATGACTTCGCACCAGCTGATCAGCGTAAGAGTTATACTTTTGTTCTGTAGAAATTACAGAACTGTGAGCATCAACATGAAATACAGTAACAATTGTATTTTGGCATCCTAATCATATGTCTTTTTGTAATTTCTTTTTTAAGTTAAAAAAAACTTTAATTTTGGCAGAAGTTTATCAAAAATATCAAAAGATTTTAAAACACTTGGTCAAATAGGAAACAATGCCTAGTTATTTATTTAATCAAGTTGACAACAGAAACAGTTAAAGGCAAACAGAGAGTTAAAACAGTCAAAAAACAAAAACAAAAACCTTAAGGGAGAGACTTCAGTCCTTTTGAACATAGGAAATTATTTTAACAAAACATAGGTGTTTTGTCTTTTACATAGACTTACTCAAAAGAACACCTTTTAATCTCTATATAAAGAGCAGACTAAAAGTTTAAGAAAATTACCTTTATAAGAGAGAAAGCCAAATTTTAATTTTTTATCAGCTTACTTTAGCCAACTTGATCATGTGCAAAACTCCTCAGGGCTTTACTTTTACAAACCTTCTGTCACTTATTTTTTACATTTAGAATTTGTCCTACGCCTTTTTTTTTCTTAGTACTTTAGGACAAATTTATTTTTCTTAACAAAACAAACATAAATATCTCTATTCTTTATACCTTCTTTATGGACAACATACCTTTTGCTTTTTTTGTATACAGACTTTCCAGAAATGTGTACTTTCTCATAGAAAATTCCTCAACATGCACATAACATGTTTATCATTAAACGTAAGCATCTTTCAGTTTTTTTTTTTTTGAGATAAGAGATCATAGGCAGACAAATTTATGCTTAGTAACCAATTTTTAATGTTTTATCTTATGTGGAAACGACCCAGAGACTCAATAAATTTTTCTTTTAGAAGTCTCTGTGTATTAATTAAAGATTGCATTTCATCGTGAGAGGTTTTGAATCCTCTCTTTTAAGGGTGACCCTTAAGGTGCACTCATCTGAAATAGATTCTCCAGAATAGCCATCCCAATTTCAAATTACTTCAAAAGTTTACTTATTTTCACTTGTTTAATTTCAGATTAGGAATTCCGGGGGAGTTGAAGCGGGGAAGCTCAGCAAGAGAGGGGAGGGGAGCAGCAGATTCAGCTTAGGCTGCTGGCATGTTTAATTACTTAATTATTTTCTCTTAAAGAGGCAATACAGTATTCCTGATTTTGTTTAAAAACCTCAAAAGATTAAAATAGGCTTCCCACTAGTGGTTTAACTTTTTAGCTGGCTTTTTTCAATTGCATAAGCAAATACATCAGTTTTGGTAAATTGAAATTGCCCCATTTTGGTCACTTTTTCTCTCTGGAGTCTATGGAATATTGTGGCAATGTGGTGTTACAATAAAAAACTTATCTTCTTGGATATGGGCTCCTAGCTGAATATAGCCCATTTAGCCAAGAGGTGGCCCAGAGGGCTCTCCTTGGGGACAGATGGAACTTCCCCCCTTCAAAATTACAAACATACAGAACAGACAGTTAAATGGGATCCCAAACAGAACAGATAGATGCATCTAACAGATTCCGGGTAAAAGTCCTACAATTATTCCCACTCCAGTAGGGATAGCCCTGCCTCTTAAAGAGACAGGACTCCAGATGGAGGGGAAGGGAGTTGTTGGTGTAAGCAAAAACAAACAAATAGGCAAACAAATAATTCTAGAGCCTGTTTCCCTGTCATAAGAAAAATGTGCCCAGGGTCAGCGGTGCCAGGTCAGATGGAAAGCACTGGGAGCAGTCCCTAGGGCAAATCACCTAGGCAGCTGCTGGACTGTTTCCCAGGACATCCCACCCGGCCCAGGCCCACCGAGCCACGGACAAAGAGCCTCCCGGCTGGCTCGCCAAATTATTATTGGATACACATTTAGGCTCACTATTTGTCACTTAAGAGGGGCCAAATAAAACTAGAATGCCAGGCTCACGGCAAGGAAAGAGTTTCTATTTTGGGTGACATCAGCCGGGACTGTAAATTTGAAACTTCTTTTTTCAAGAGTACATTCTCCCTTGTATTTTATCCCTATCTTCCATAGCCCGACGATAAGCAGTCAATAAACATTAACCTCGCCGTGCCAGAAAAGAAACATTATCTCTTTTTTCCTGCTGTCTGCAAAGTTTTGGTCACATCCAATGATTCATATCTTGCAGACGAACATCCCAAGATTCACATAATCCTGACCTATGAGCCCACTCCCCAGCCAGAGTGCAAAAGGGAGGGTCTTCCTATCCTGGGATCTCTTCCACCTTGGCTTCAGTTACCCTTTGTTTGAACAGGAAAGCCATCTCCTTAATCGAATCCTGCTCACAGCGCCAATTATGTTATGAGAGGTTCGGGGATTCGATCGGAGACGTAAAAGACACTTTCCACTCCAAACAAATGGACTGAAGGTATATTTTATTATATAGAGGGTAGTAAAGGTGATAGTCTGCAAACAGATCTAGATAGGTCAAGCATTAGAAGGGAAAAAACATCAGCCCGACTGGAAAGGGAAAACACCCACATCGGCTGAAGAGAAAATGACACAAATCAACCGGAAAGAGAAACACCAGGTTGACCGAAAAGAGAACACATCAAATCAATTACTTCATATCAAATCAATTGCTTCACATCAAATCAGTTACTCACAACATCCACGCCCCACTGCCGGGAGAGCCCTGTCAATCGACGCGGCTGGGCAAGGATCACACGTCCTGGGCAAGGTGTCCCTTCCACAGGTGGAACTCTCACCAGGGCTCAGTTTCCAGCAGTTTTTATACCATCAGTAATTTTCAGAGTAAGCAATTACAGAGTTTGCAGAGCAAGCATTTAGTGTTTCCATGCACAAATGGTTATCAGTGGCGTACGTGCACTGAGCCCCCTGGCTAACGTCCCAGCCCGGTAGTTGTGTACGTGCATTGTTCTCTTTGGTTATCGTCTCAGCCCGGCATAGATGGCCAGTCCATCCCGTGCTACGACGCTCCAAGAGCCTTGAAATGTTACAACTTGCAACTCCCTCCGTGAGAGAAAGGCCAGTTCCCGGGAAAAGGCCAGTTCCCACCACGCAGAAAGCAGCTTTTATATTTCTTTTTGTGCTGGTGGCTGTAGGTCAATGGAGCGGCCAAACATGGCTGTACTCATGTCAAGACACTGATATATACTGAAATTCTGCATTTAAGAGAGCTAAGCATGTGTTCTCCTGATTCTGGAATACATAGAGGAAAGCTTCATGACACTAGATTTGGCAATCATGTCTTGGATGTGACACCAAAGGAACAGGTGGCAAAAGAAACAAATAGATAAATTGAATTACACCACAATTAAAACTTCTGCCTTGGCCTCTTCCTCCAGTGTATTGAAGAAGATAATCGGGTCTGGACTGATGCTGCACCAGTTTTTCATTGGAAAAGAAAATGAGCGAAGAGGCAACAGTGAACATGGATCATGAGTTTAACCGCATAGTGGAGGAAATACATCATTTGAGTTCAAAAGATGCTGATTGAAAATTAAGTATGAAATTTGAATCCTCTTCTGAAATGACAAATGTGCCAACCTCTGAAGCATTGGCAGGAAATCTCAAAGCTTCAAAATGACGGAAGACTGTTATGGACTCAGAAGAGCTACTTTGGCAAGGTCTTCATGATGATGATGATATTATATTCCTGCAAGATTAAAGAGGTTTACATATCTTTGTGTACTGTTGTATTTTGTTTCTGGTAAACTGAAATATGAAGTCAAAGGACAAATGTGATCATACTTAATGGATTTTTATAGAACTTTGTAAACTAAAGGAAACATATTTTAGAAGTCTCTCCTTCTTTATAACTTGAAAGAAAATTTATGTATTACACTGCAAAATAAACAAAACCTATTATTTGTCTCAGGAAAAAATTAAAGACTTTTTAACAAAACAAAAAATTTTGAAAAGACACAATCAACAGAGTAAAAAGGCAACACATAGAATGTGAGAAAATAGTTCAAATCATATAGGAGTTAATATCAGAATATACAAAAAACTTCTACAACCCAACAACAAAAAACCTCAACTAAAAAACAGACCAAAAAACTTGAATACCCGTTTCTCCAAAGAAGATATAAAAATGACCAACAAGCACATGAAAATATGCTCAACATCATTAATCATTAGGGAAATGCAAATCAAAACCACAATGAGATACCACCTGATACCCATTATGATGGCTACCTCCCCACTCACCAAAACCCCAAACAAACAAACAGAAAATAATAGATATTGGCAAGGATGTGTAGAAATTGGAACCCTTGTGCACTGTTCATGGAAATGTGAAATGGTGCTGCTGCTATAGAAAACAGTATGATGGTTCCTCAAAAAATTAAACATAGAATTTCTAGTTCTACTTCTATTTCTACTACAGCAATTCTACTTCTGGGTATATACCCCAAAGAATTGAAAGCAAGATGTCGAAGAGATAGTTGTATACCAACGTTCATATCAGCATATTCACAATAACCAAAAGGTAGAAGCAACCCAAGCGTCCATTGATAGATGAATAGATAAATAAAATGTGGTACAAATATACAAAAGAATATTATTCAGTCTTAAAAAGGAAGAAAATTCTGGGGCCAGCCTGGTGGCGCAGGTGGTTACGTGCTCGCGCTCTGATGTCGTGGCCTGGAGTTCGCCGGTTAGGATCCCGGGCGTGCACCGATGCACCGCTTGGCAAGCCATGCTGTGGCGGTGTCTCATATAAAGTAGAGGAAGGTGGGCACGGGTGTTAGCCCAGGGCCAGTCTTACTCAACCAAAAAGAGGAGGATTGGAATTGGATGTTAGCTCAGGGCTGATCCTCCTCACACACAAAAAAAATAAAAATAAAGAAAAAGGAAGAAAATTCTGACATATGCTACAACATGGATGAACCTTGAGGATATTATGCTAAGTGAAATAAACAAGTAACAACCGGACAAATCCTGTATGATTCCACTTACATGAGGTACCTGAAGTAGTCAAATTCATAAGACAGAAATTAGAAGGATGGTTGGCAGGGGTTGGGGAAAAGGAGGGAATAAAGAGGTATTGTTCGATGGGTATATAGTTTCAGTTTGGGAAAATGAAGAGTTCAGTGGATGGATAGATGTTGGTGGTGGTTGCACAACAATGTGAATGTATTTAATGCCGGTAAACTTTTCACTTAAAGATGGTTAGGATGGTAAATTTTATGTTGTGTGTATTTTACCATAATTTTAAAAATTTGGTACATTTATATATTGTATTATGATTGCCATTGTAGCCATATTTAGCACCTCAAAACTATTACATAATTATCATTTCTTTTTAGTGGGTGGAATAATTAAGTTCTAGTCTTAACAAGTTTGATGATTATAATACAATATTGTTGTCTGTATTCACTATACTGTGCATTCAATCTCTAGGACTTATTTACTACTTATTGCAAGTTTGTACCCGTAAACATCTGTCCTATCTCCCCAACCCCCATTCCCTGGAGACCACCATTTTACTCTGTTTTGTTTTAGTTTTTATTTTGTAAGGAAGGTCAGCCCTGAGCTAACATCCGACGCCAATCCTCCTCTTTTTTTGCTGAGGAAAATTGGCCCTGGACTAAAATCCTTGCCCATCTTCCTCTACTTTATATGGGACGCCACCACAGCATGGCTTGACAATTGGTGCGTTGGTGTGTGCCCAGGATCTGAACCTACGAACCCCAGGCCACTGAAGCAGAGCATGCGCACTTAACAGCTACGCCACCAGGCCTGCCCCTACTCTCTGTTTTTGTGTGTGTGTGTGTGTGTGATGAAGTTTAGCCCTGAGCTAACATCTGTTGCCAATCCTCCTCTTTTTGGTGAGGAAGATCGCCCCTGGGCTAACATCTGCACCCATCTTCCTCTACTTTATATGTTGGATGCCCGCCACAGCATGGCTTGACAAGCGGTGCGTAGGTCCACACCCGGGATCGGAACCTGTGAACCCCGGGCTGCTGAAGCGGAGCACGTGAACTTACCCACTATGCCATTAGGCCGGCTCCTAATTTGTTCTTTTTAAGGTAGTATTAAGAGACATGTGAAGGAAACTGAGATGATAGTGTGTGTGCAGTACCACTGCCTATCTCCCTGCACACCCTTGTTCGTGAAGTCAAAGCCAGCTCTCAATAAGAGCTGAAGCCTACCTGCTCAGGTGATCATCACAACCCTGTGAGGTGGGAAAGCCAGTGCTCTCTCCAAGAAGAGTCTGAAAATCAGGCAAGTTAACAACTTTTACAAAGAGAAAACCAACAAATTTTGCCTCCAGAAGATCCCATATTTCTTCTGCCATATCTCATACCATCAACTAATGAGAAAGACTCGTTGCCCCGCTGTATCACTAATTCTCATGGAAGAACAAAGCATGGTGGGGAGAAGCATCCCAGAGTCTGATTCTCTTCCTGTGAGCCTCTCCTGAGATAGCTCTTCTCGCAGAAGTACTGACTTGTGGAACTGAGGTCCTCAGGCCTTGTTGACCTGAGAAGTCACGGAGAGGGTTAGACTGAGAAAACCCAGGGTGGAATAGAAGAGCCTCACCTCTTAAGAATTAGGCTTCCTGCCTCTGTTTTACTATGAGAAAGATAAGAAAAAATGAGACTTTGGGACTCATTTCTTACTGTCTTCATTCTAACAAAATAGTGGACAATTCATTATCACTCATGTGACTTCCTTTGTTGATTTTATTGAGATTTGTATTATTTTCATGTTATTCATTTTTAAAATTGATAAAAATATTTTTCTGATTGTTTTCATTTAACCTCAAATAAATACTTGTTTTCTATATGTGCTTCTAAATTGATATTTCACACAGTAGTCCTCTACTGAGAAGGGGTACAGAACCTTCAGATCTTCAGGAACATTTATGCTCCATTCTATAGGATTTTGCTCCTTAAAGAAAGATGGAGTACTATCTGATTAGAGTCTTTAATAGGTCAGCATTGCTCTCCAGTTCAGCTCTAACATGAAAGAGAGGCTGGCCCAGAGATTCTTGTGAAAGGATGGTGGCTGGTGAACAACTGTTAAGGATGTGTTCCCCTTGGGTGTTCTGAACTCTCTTAATAAACCAATTCAAGGGCCTGAACCATGGCATTTGAGATTTTACCCTGAAGCTCTCTACCACACCTAGCTAAATGGTCTGTGAGTTTAAGATCTATCTCTTGCTTCGCCCAGTCTGTTCTCCCAGACTGATGATGTTCTAATCTCCCCTGAGACTTCCCATTCCTGAGATATCTCTATCCAATAATTGATTTAGAAAAGTGGGAATAGGAAATCAAGAATCAATCTCTTATATATGTTGGCCCTTGGGTTCCTTTACCTGATTGATGTCTTGTCTTCTCAAACATTGGTAAATATGGACACCACTGAATGCAGTGACATAACACAAAGATGATCCCAACTCCATACAAATAAAAGGGGATGGAACCAAACCCCAGGGGTCACTAAAATAAGTAGAAACCAACCAAAATTCTCCATCATCTGGAACTCACTTCTGCATCGGGCAACTGAGAAGAGAATGTGTTCTCCAGACTAGAGTTTCAGGTCCACATCGCAGAGCTATATAATAGTCACAAAGAGGTCTTTGCACAAGGGAGGGGACAAAGGAAGAAGGTGATCCCAAGGCCCCTTCCCCATTGTGCAACCTGGCAGATCCACTGAGTAGGATTTATCCCTGGGATGCAAGTATGCTCCAAGATATGCAAATCAATAAATGTGATACATCACATTAATATAATGAAAGAAAAAAATTATATGATCATCCCAATATATGCAGGAAAAGCATTTGAGAAAATTCAACAACTGCTCATGATAAAAATTCTTAACAAACTAGATATAGAAGGAACATACCTCAAAATAACAAAGGCCATGTATGAAGCTGATAGCTACATCCATTCAATGGTGAAAAGTTGAAAGCTTTCCCTCTCAAATCAGGAACAAGACAGGAACGCCCATTCTCACTACTCCTAGTCAACATAGTACTGAAAGTCCTAGCCATAGCAATCAGGCAAGAAAAGAAAAAGGCATCCAAACTGGAAAATAAGAAGTAAAATAGTCTCTATTTGCAAATGACATGATTTTATATAGACAATCCCAAAGATTCCACCAAAAGTCTGTTATATCTAATCAACAAATTTAGTAAAGTTGCCAGATACAAAATTATCGTGTAAAAATCACCAGTATTTCTATCTACTAACAACAAATTACTTGAAAAAGAAATAAAAAAAATGATCCCATCTATAGTAGCATCAAAAACTGTAAATTTTTTTGGAATGAATCTAACCTAGGTGGTGAAAGACCTCTATGATAAAAACTACAAGATATTGATTAAAAAAATCAAAGAAGATACAAATAAATAGAAAAGTATCCCATGTTCACGGGTTGAAAGAATTAATATTGTTAGTGTCCATACTATCCAAAGCCATCTATTGACTCAATGCAATCCTTATGAAGATTCCATTGCCATTTTTTTTACAGAAGTAGAGAAAATAATCCTAAAATTTATAAACCATGGTAGACTCCAAATAGACAAAGCCATCCTGAGAAAGAAGACAAAGTGGGAGACATCATACTTTCTGATTTCAAGCTGTATTATAAAGCTATAGTAATAAAATTATATACTGGCAGGAAGACAGAAACACAGACCAATGGAACAGAATTTAGAGTGCAGAAATAAATCCATGCATATACGGTCAACTAATATTTGACAAAGGAGCCAAGATACTCAATGGAGAAAAGACAGTCTCTTCAATAGTGATACCGGGAAAATCAGACATTCACATGTAAAAGAATGAAACTAGACTCCTCTCTTACACTGCTCACAAAAGTCAGGTCAAAATGGATTAAAGACTTAAATGTAAGACCAGAATCCATAAAGCTCCTAGAAGAAAACCTGGGAAAAACTTCTTAACATGCGTCCTGGCAATGAATTGCTGGATATGACTTCTAAAGCAAAAACAAGAAAATAAAAAATAAACAAGTGGGACTACATCAAAGTAAAAAGCTTCTGCACAGTAAAAGAAATGATCAACAAAAGAATAAGACAAACTATGGAACTGGAAAAAATATTTGCAAATCTTATATTTGATAAGAGGTTAATATACAAATGTATAAAGAACTCATACAACTCAGTAGCAAAAAACCCAAATCCAATTAAAAACTGGGCAAAGGACCTGAATAGACATTTTCCCAAAGAAGGTATACAAATACCCAACAGGTACATAAAAATGTGCTCAACATCACTAATCATTAGGCATGTGCAAATCAAAACCACAAGGAGATATCACCTCATGCCCGTTAGAATGGCTGTCATCAAAAAGACAGGAGATGACAAATGATGGTGAGGGTGTGGAGAAAAGGGAACCCTTGTGCACTGTTCATAGGATTCTAAATTTGTATAGTTACTACGGAAAACAGTATGGAGGTTTCTCAAAAAATTAAAACTAGAACGTCTATCTGTTCCATAAATTCCACTTCAGGGGAATATGTCAGTTGGAAATAAAAACAATATGTTGAAGAGATATCTGCAGCACTATTTATGATAGCCAAAACAAGGAAACAACCTAAGTGTTCATTGGAATGTAGAGAGAAGTGTTTAAGAACGCTTGTAATAAAGATGTTCTAAAATGCTACTTACTTGCTGAGTTGAGAACAGTGTTATATCTGTGAATATGTTATACACATTCTGCAATGCACATGGAGAAGTGTTTAAGAACACTTGTAACAGATGTGTTTCTTACAATTATGTGTTTCTCTACAATTATGTAGAGAAGTGCTAAAAAAAATCTTGGAAAAAGATGTTTCTAAGAATGCTACTTGCAAGCTGCATTGAGAACAGTGTTATATCAGTGAATAAAAGTTATACACATTCTGTAATTCATATAGAGATGTGTTTAAGAACACTTGTAATAAAAAAAAGTTTTTTTAAAAAGCTAATTGTATGCTGAACTGAAAGTAGTGATATATTAGTGTGTGGAATTTATAATCGTTCTGTATGCATGTAGAGAAGTGTTTATGAACACAAGTAATAAAGATGTTTCTATAAATGCTACTTGCAAGCTGTGTTGAGACAGTGTTATATTAGTTAATGGAAATATTCTCATTCTGTAATGCACGTATAGAAGTGCTTAAGAACACTACTCATAAGGAAATTTCTAACAATGCTACTTGCAACCTACGTGGAGAATAGCGTTATTTCAGTGACTGGAAGTATACCATTCTATAATGTATGTAGAGAAAATTGAAGAACACATAAAAATATGTTTCTAAGAACACTACTTCCAAGATACATTGAAAACAGTATAATATCAGTGAATGGAAATTATATGCATTCTGTAATGTATGTAGAGAACTGTTTAAGAAGATACATAATAAAAATTTTTCAAAGAATGTCACTTATACATTGCGTTGAGAATGCTGTTATATCAGTGAATGGAGGTTATATCAATTATGTAATGCATGTAGAGATGCATTTAAAAGACTTTTAAAGAGAAGTTTTCAAGATGCTTTTTGTAAGGTGAATTGAGAACAATATTATATGTGTGAATGGAAGTTATACTCATTCTGTAATGCATGTAAAGTAGCGTTTAAGAACACTTGTAATAAGGGCTGGCCCCGTGGCTTAGCGGTTAAGTGTGCGTGCTCTGCTACTGGCGGCTCGGGGCCGGATCCGGGGTGTGCACTGGTGCACTGCTTCTCCGGCCATGCTGAGGCTGTGTCCCACATACAGCAACTAGAAGGATGTGCAGCTATGACATACAACTATCCACTGGGGCTTTGGAGAAAAAAAAAGGAGGAGGATTGGTAATAGAAGTTAGCTCAGAGCCAGTCTTCCTCAGCAAAAAGAGGAGCATTAGCATGGATGTTAGCTCAGGGCTGATCTTCCTCACAAAAAAAAAAAAAGAACACTTGTAATAAAAATATTTCTAAGAATGCTACTTTCAAGCTGAGTTGGGAACAGTGTTATATCTGTGAATAAAAGTTATACCTATTCTGTTATGCATGAACAGAAGTGTTTAAGAACAGTAATAATGATGTTTCTGAGAACACTTGTAAGCTGTATTTGAACTAGTTATTTTAGTGACTGGATGTTATACTAATTCTATAATGTATGCAGAGAACTGTTTCAGAACACTAGGAATGAAGAAGTTTTGATCAATGCTACCTGTAAGCTGTGTCAAGAACAGTGTTATTTCAGTGAATAGAAGTTATGCCCAAGCATTCCAATTCAAGATGGCGATGTAGGGAGGTCTTGCACTCACCTTCTCCCATAGACACACCAAATCTGCAGCTACATATGGAATGATTTCCTCTGAAACAAATATAAAAACTAGCTGAGTTACTCCTACACCCTGGGCAAATGAGAAAAAAATCACATCGAAGCAGGTAGGAGCGGCCGAGACATAATCTTGCCATAAATTCCACACCTGGTGCATTGACACAATCGGGAGGCAAATCAAAACCTGGAGCTCCTCCCTGAAAGTGAAGGATGTGAACCCCACATCAGGCACCTCAACTTTTAAGACCTGCATCTGAGAGATGAGCAACCAAAACATCTAGCTTCGAAAACCAATGAAGCTTGCATCTAGTAGACCCAACAGATTATAGCAAACTGAGAAACAGCTCTTAAAGGGCTTGCATGCTCAGACTCACTCATCGCAGGGATCAGTGGAGAGGCAGCCAGTTGAGAGGCACCCAGGCTTTATGTGATAGAGGTTGTTTGCTCTTCTTAAAGAGTCAGCCTGAGGGGCAGGCATCTAATTTAACACACATCTAGAGGCTTGCTGGGGTACTGTCTGGGAGTAAAGGCTGGAGGGTACCATCTTTGAACTCTCCCTTTGCCTCACTTAAGCTCACTGGTATCTCCTGTAAATGAGCTTGTACCCTACTCTGGTGCCCCAGTTCTTATGGCTGCCATCCAGGGGACACTTCTAGAAAGCCTGGCTCTGGTGGCCAGCAGGGCTTATGCTTGAGGGCTACATAGGACTGTAACCAATGGAGAAAGAGTTCTTAAACAGCTACCACCCCCAAGCACAGCAAAGGCAACAGACCCAGGACCTCAGTCTTTCTGTGAAGGAGGTTTATTAGCTTATCTTCATAGCTGCAGCCTGAGGTGGAGGCTTCTAATTAAATACATATGTATGGGCTGACTGTAATCTGTCCAGAGACCTCAGAGGGTGGATACTATCTTTGTGCTTTCCCTCTGCTGTGCTTCAGAGTGCCAGTATCTCATGGTAAGGTGCTCTTACACATGTCTGGTGACTCGTTTTTGTGGCTGTTGCCCAGCAGACACCTCTACATAACCTGACTTTAGTGGCCTGCTGGACTCATGCTTGTGGTCCCACAGGACTGTATGTATTTGCACACTTTAAAATCTGCTACCTGAGGGTCTGGCTTCCAATCAGCCCGAATCTAGGTGCTGACTGAGATCCTCCCCTTTGGGACACTGACAGGTCTTGGCAACACCCTCAGATACTCAGAGCCACTAAAAATAAAATAGTCTGCTTGGACAATCACAAAGGTTTGAGAGAGAACCAAGAGCTAGGGCAGGATTGAATGATAAGGTTTAGATCCTGCACAAGGCAACTCTTTCAAGACTGGGAGAGGTGGCTGTTCTATCCAGTGCATAGAAACCAACACAGAGAGTCAAGAAAAAAATGAAGAAACAGAAATATATTCCAAAAGAAAGGACAAGACAAAACCTCAGAAAAAAATCCTTAATGAAACAGAGATAAGTGATTTACTTGATAAAGAATTCAAAGTAGTGGTCATAAAGATGATCACTAAACTTAGGAAAATGGATGAACACAGTGAGAACTTCAAAAAAGAGACAGAAAATATAAGAAAGTACCAAATAGAAGGCAGAGAGCTTAAGAATACAATAACTGGACTGAAATACACTAGACAGGTTCAACAGCACACTAGATGAAGCAGAAGAGAGCATCAGTGAACTTGAAGATAGGGCAATGGAACTAACCCAATCAGAGTAACAAAAGAAAAAAGAATTTAAAAGGTGAAGATATCTAAAGGGAATTATGGACATTATCCAGCAGACCAACATGCACATTATAGGGGTCTCAGAGGGAGAAGAGAGCAAGAAAAGGGCAGAAAACTTATTTGAAGAAATAATGGCTGAAAACTTCCCTAGCCTGGGGAAGGAAACAGACATCCAGATCCAGGAAGCTCAGAGAGTTCTGCATAAGATTAACCCAGATAGACTCACATCAAGACACATTATAATTAAAATGTCAAAAGTTAAAGACAAGGAGATACTCTCAAAAGCAGCATGAGAACTTGTTACTTACAAGGGAACTCCCAAAAAACTATCATCAGATTTTTCGGCAGAAACTTTGAAAGCCAGAAGGGAGTAGCTGAAATATATACAAAGTGATGAAAGAAAAAAATCTCCAACCAATAATACTTTACCTGGCAAAGTTGTAATTCAGAATGGAAAGGGAGATAAAAAATTTTCCAGACAAAGAAAAGCTAAAGGAGTTTATTGCCACTAAACTGGACTTACAAGAAACGTTAAAAAGACTTCTTTAAGCTGAAAAGAAAAAGTGCTAATTAATAACAGGAAAACATATGAAAGTATAAATCTGCAGGTAAATATATGGTAAAATTTGGAATAATCTAATGTTGTAAATGTGGTGGACTAATCACTGATAGTGTTAGTATGAAGGTTAAAAAATAAAAGTAGTAAAAATAACTATAACTACAATAATTAGTTAAGGGATACACAGAATGAAAAGATAACAATGTGATATGAAAAACATAAAATGTGAGGGGGAAGATAAGAATGTAGAGCTTTAGAATGCATTCCAGATCAAGTTGTTATCAACATAAAATAAACTATTATAAATAAAAGTTTTCATATGTAAGCCTCATGGTAACCACAGAGCAAAAACCTCTAGTAGATACACAAAAGATAAAGAGAAAGGACTCTAAGCATACCAGCAAAGAAAATCAACAAATCACAAAGGAAGAGAAATGTGAAGAAGAAAGAAACAGAGACACTAAAAAACAGCCAAAAAATAATTGACAATATGGCAATAAGTACATATATATAAATAATTACTTTAAATGTAAATGGACTAAATTCTCCAATCCAATGACATAGAATGGAGTTTAATGGATTAAAAAACAAGATCTAT
Source organism: Diceros bicornis minor (assembly GCF_020826845.1). NCBI lineage: Eukaryota > Metazoa > Chordata > Mammalia > Perissodactyla > Rhinocerotidae > Diceros > Diceros bicornis. Next base: position 9,193,070 of record NC_080760.1, read on the forward strand.
CTACATGCTACCTACAAGATACTCACTTCAGATGTAAGGACACACAAAGGTTAAAAGTGAAAGGAGGAAAAAAAACATTCCATGCAAATGGAAACCAAAAGAAAGCCAGGGTAGCTATATTTATTACATACAAAATAGACTTTAAAACAAAGACTGTAATAAGAGACCAAAAAAAGGGCATTACATAATGATAAAAGGATTAATTCAACAAGAGAATATAACATTTGTAAATATTTATGCACCCAACATAGGAGCACCTAAATATATAAAGCAAATATTAATTAACATAAAGGGAAAAATAGACAATACAATAATAGTAGGGAACTTTGATGCCACTTGTGTCAATGGATATATCGTCCAGACTTAATATCAATGAGGAAACATTGGCCTTAAACAAATTGTTAGACCAAATGGACTTAACAGATATATATGGAACATTCCATTCTAAAGCTGCAGAATACACATTCTTCTCAAGTAAACAAATATTCTCCTAGATGGATCATATGTGAGGCTACAAAAGAAGCCTTAATAAATTTAATAAGATTGAAATAATATCAAGTATCTTTTCTTATCACAATGGTATGAAACTAGAAATCAATTAAAAGAGGAAAACTGAAAAATTCACAAATATGTGGAGATTAAACAATACGCTACTGAAAAATCAATGGGTCAAAGAAGAAATCAAAATAGAAATCAAAAATACCTTGAGACAAATTAAATTGGAAATACAACATAGCAAACGCTATGGGACACAGCAAAAGTAGTTTTGAGGACAGTTCATAGAGATAAATGTCTACATCAAGAAACAAGAAAATCTCAAATAAACAACCTAACTTATACCTCAAAGAACAAGAAAAAGAAGCAAAAACAAAGCCTAAATTACTAGAAAGAAGTAAATAAAAAGATCAGAGTGAAAATAAATAAAATAGGGACTAAAAAGATAATAGAAAAGCTCAAAGAAACTAAGAGCTGTTTCTTTTAAAAGGTAAACAAAATCGACAACATTTAACTAGACTCACCATTAAAAAAAGAGAACTCAAATAAATAAAATCAGGAATGAAAAAGGAGACATTACAACTGATACCACAGAAATACAAACGATCATACTCTGAACAATTATATGCCAACAAACTGGACAACCCAGAAAAAAATGGATAAAGTCCCAGAAACATACAACCTACTAAGATTAAACCATAAATAAACAGAAGATCTGAACAAACCAAATACTAGTAAGAAGATTGAATCAATAATCAAAAACCTGATTGTTCAGGACAAGATGGCTTTACTGGTTAATTCCACCAAACATTTAAAGAAGAATTAATACCAATACTTCTCAAATACTTCAAAAAAATAGAAGAGGGGGGAACACTCCCAAACTCATTTATGAGGCCAGCATCACGCTAATACAAAAAGCAGACAAGGATGTCACATGAAAAGAAAATTGTAGGTCAATATCCCTGATGAACATAGATTCAAAAATCCTCAACAAAATATTAACAAAGTGACTTCAATGATATATTAAGAGGATCATACACCATGATCAAGTGGGCTTTATTCCAGAGGTGCAAATACGGTTCCACATCTGCAAATCAATCAATGTGATACACCACATTAACAAAATAAAGGATAAAAATCATATGATCTCAATAGATGCAGAAAAAGCATTTGGCAAAATGAAACATCCATTTATGATAAAAACTCTCAACAAAGTGAGTATAGAACATAATAAAGGCCACATATGGGCCGGCTCCGTGGCTTAGCGGTTAAGTGCGCGTGCTCTGATGCTGGCAGCCGGGGTTCAGATCCCGGGTGCGCCCCGAGGCACCACTTCTCCATCCAACCCAAGGCCGAGTCCCGCATACAGCAACTAGAAGGATGTGAACCTACGACATACAACTATCTACTGGGGCTTTGGGGGGAAAAAAATGAATAAATAAAATCTTTAAAAAAAAAAAAAAAGGCCACATATGACAAGCCCACAGCTAACATCATACTTAATGGTGGACAAGCTGAAAACTTTTCCTCTAAGATCAGAAACAAGACAGAATGTCCATTCTTGCCACTCTTATTCAACGTAGTATTGGAAGTCCTAGCCAAAGCAATTAGGCAAGAAAAGAAATAAAAGGCATCCAAATCAGAAAAGAAGAAGTAAAACTGTCAGGATTCGCAGATGACATGATTATCAATATATAGAAAACCCTAAAGAATCCACCAAAATACTGTGAGAACTAATAAACAAATTCAATAAAGTTTCAGGATACAAAATCAATACAGAAATCTGTTGCATTTCTATACACTAATAACAAACTATCAGAAAGAGAAATAAGAAACAATCCCATTTATTTGCATCAAAAAGAATAATATACCCAAGAATAAATTTAACCAAGGCAGTGAAAGACTTGTACACTCAAAAGTGTAAGATGTCAATGAAAGAAATTGAAGAAGATACAGATAAATGGAAAGATATTCTGGCCTTATGGATTGGAAGACTTAATACTGTGAAATGCCCCTACTGCTAAAAGAATCTACAGATTCAATGCAATCCCTATCAAAATTACAATGGAATTTTTCACAGAAATAGAACAAAGAATCCTAAAATTTGTATGGAATATCCTCAAACAACCAAAGCAATCTTGAGAAAGAACAAAGCCGGAGGCCTCATGCTCCCTGATTGAAAACTATATAGCAAAGCTATAGTAATCAAAACAGCATGGTATTGGCATAAAAATAGACACATAGAAAAACAAATAGAATAAAGAGCCTAGAAATAAATAAATTGACGTATATGGTCAATTAATTTATGACAAAGAAGCTGAGAAGTTATTGTGAGGAAAGAACAGTCTCTTCAATAAATAGTGTTCAGGGGCCGGTGCCATGGCATAGTGGTTAAGTGCGCACGCTCCGCTGCTGTGGTCCGGGTTCAGATCCCGGGGATGCACCAATGCACTGCTTGTCAGGCCATGCTGTGGCAGCATCCCATATAAACTGGAGGCAGATGGGTACAGATGTTAGTGCAGGGCCAGTCTTCCTCAGCAAAAAGAGGAGGATTGGCATGGATGTTAGCTCAGAGCTAATCTTCCTCACAAAAAATAAATAAATAAAAGATAAAAATAAATGGTGTTCAGAAAACTGGACAGATGTTTTAAGAACACTCCTTGCAAGCTGCATGGAGAAAAGTGTTATTTTATTTACAATAAGTAATACCATTCTGTAATTAATGCACAGGAGTTTTTAAAAAGACTTGTAATAAAGATGTTTCTAAGAGAGCTCCCTGCAAGGTGCAATAAGAACGGCAAATGCAAGTCATTCCCATTGTGTCATGCATGTAGAGAAGTTTAAGACACTTGTAATAAAGATGTTTCTAAAAACAGTACTGGCCAGCTGCATGGGAGGCATATCATTTCAGTGAATTAGACCCATTCTGTTATGCGCATAATTAAGCATTAAACACATTTGTAACAGAGAAGTTTCCAACAATGCTACTTGTAAGCTACATTGAGAACAGTCTTATATCAGTGATTGAAAGTTATACTCATTCTGTAATGCATGCAGAGAAGTGTTTACAACCACTTGTAAAAAAAGAGGTTCTAACAAACCTTTCTGTCAGCCCCATGGGAAATTGTGTTGTATCAGTAAATGGGTTATACCAATTCTGTAATGCATATAGAGAAATGTATAAGGTCACTTGTAAGAAGATGTTTCTAAAATGTTATTTGCTAGCCGCATTGAGAACTATGTCATATCAGTGAGTGGAATTTATACCCATTCTGAAATGTATGTAGAGTAGTGTTTAAGAACACTTGTAAAAGATGATTCTTCATACTTGCAAGATGCATTGAAAACAGTGTTATATCAATGAATGGAATTTATTTCCATTTTGGAATGCATGAACAGAAGTGTTTAAGAACACTTGTAATAATATTGTTTTTGAGAATGCTACTTGCAAGCTGGGTTGAACCATGTTATTTCAGCAACTGAATGTTATACTCAATCTCTAAAGTGTGTAGAGAACTGTTTAAGAACAGTTCTAACAAAGAAGTTTCGATCAACACTACTGCAACCTGCTTTGCAATCAGTGTTATAAAAGTAAGTGGAAGTTTTATCCATTCTGTAATGCAGGTAGAGAGGTGTTAAGAACAATTTTATTAAGGATATTTCGAAGATAGCTATTTGCAAGCTACATTTAGAATAGTATTATATAGGTTAATGGAAATTATACCAATTTCGTAACGCATGTAGTGTTAAAAACACTTGCAATCAAGATATTTCTAAGAACACTACTTTTAAGCTGAGTTGAGAACAGCGTTATATCAGTGAATGTCAATTACACCCATTATGTAATGTATTTATAAAATTGTTTTGGAACACTTTGTAATATGATTCCAAGAAAGCTACTTCCAAGCTTCATTGAGAACCATTTTATTTTAGCAAACGGATATTATACCCATTGTGTAATGGATGTAGAGAAGTGTTTAAGAACACATGTAATAAAGGAGTGTCAAAGAACGCTACTTCCAAGCTGCATTAAAAACAGTGTCATAAGGGCCAGCCCGGTGGCACAAGCAGTTAAGTGCGCGTGCTCCGCTGCGGCGGCCCGGGGTTTGCCGGTTCGGATCCTAGATGCGCACCAACGCACCGCTTGTTCAAGCCATGCTGTGGCGGCATCCCATATAAAGTAGAGGAAGATGGACATGGATGTTAGCCCAGGGCCAGTCTTCGTCAGCAAAAAGAGGAGGATTGGCAGATGTTAGCTGAGGTCTGATCTTCCTCGGTGTGTCATATCATTGAATGACTATTATACCCTTTTGGTAATGCATGTACAGAAGCATAAGATCGCTTGTATAAAGGTGTTTCTACGAATGTTACTTGCAAGCTGCCTTGAGAACATCTTTATATCAGTGAATGGCTGTTTACCTATTCTGTAATTTATAAAGAGAAGTTTTTAAGAACACCTGAAATAAAAATGTATCTAAGAAAGCTACTTGCAAGCTGCGTTGAGAATAATGTTATATAAGTGAATGTAACTTATACCCATTCTGTAATGTATGTACAAAATGTTTAGGAACACTTTAAATGAGTGATTCCAAGAAAACTACTTGGAAGCTGTATTGAAACGGTGTTATATCAGTGAATAAAGTTATACCTATTTTACAATGCATGTAGAGTAGTGTTTAAGAACACTTGTAAGAGATTTTTCTTTATGAGGAAGATCGGCCCTGAGCTAACACCTGCCAATCCTCCTCTTTTTGCTGAGGAAGACTGGCCCTGGGCTAACATACATGCCCATCTTCCTCCACTTTATACGGGATGCCGCCACAGCATGGCTTGACAAGCGGTGCGTCGGTTCAGGCCCGGATCCGAACCCGGGCCGCCACAGCAGAGCGCGGGCCCTTAACCACTTGCGTCACTGGGCCGGCCCCTAAGAGGTTATTCTAAATGCTACTTGCAAGGTGCATTGAGAACAGTATTATATCAGTGAATGGAAGTTATTCCCATTCTGTAATGGATGTACAGAAGTGTTTAAGAACACTTGTAATAAAGATGTTTATAAAAACATTACTTGAGGGCCCGCCCCCTGGCTTAGCGGTTAAGTGCTCTGCTACTGGCAGCCTGGGTTCAGATCCCAGGCACCGCTTCTCCGGCCATGCTGAGGCCGGTCCCACATACAGCAACCAGAAGGATGTGCAACTATGACATACAACTATCTACTGGGGCTTTGAGGAAAAAAGGAGGAAGGATTGCCAATAAATGTTAGCTCAGAGCCGGGCTTCCTCAGCAAAAAGAGGAGGATTAGCATGGATGTTAGCTCAAGGCTGATCTTCCTCACCAAAAAAAAAACCCAAACACGTTACTTGCAAGAGCAGGGAGAACAGTATTATGTTAGTATCAAAGTTGTACACATTCTGTAATGCATGAACAGAACTATTTAAGAATAGTTGTAATAATGATGTTTATAAAACCCTACTTGCAAGCTGCACTGAGAACCATGTTATTTCAGCAATAGATGTTATCCTCGTTCTGTAATTCATGTAGATAACATTTTAGGAACACAAGTGATAAAGAAGTTTTAATCAAAGCTACTGCAAGCTGAGTTGCAAACAGTGTTATATCAGCGAATGGAAACTTACCCATTCTAAAATGCATGTAGAGAAGCACTTAAGAACACTTCTAATAAAGAAATGTCTAGCAACTACACGCAAGCTGCATTGATAACAGTATTACATCAGTGAATGAGAGTTTTATGTATGTAGAAAGTTCTGTAATGTGTGAACTTCTAGAAATGTTCAAGAATAGTTATAATAATGTTTCTAAGAAAGCCTTTTGCCAGCTCAATAGAGAACTGTTATTTTTTTATTTTTTATTTTTTGTGAGGAAGATCAGCCCTGAGCTAACATCTGTGCCAATCCTCCTCTTCTTTGCTGAGGAAGACTGGTCGTGGGCTAACATCTGTGCCCATCTTCCTCCACTTTATATGGGATGCCGCCACAGCATGGCCTGACAGGCGGCGCATCTGTGCACACCCGGGATCTGAACCCTGGCCGCCAGCAGCAGAGCATGCACACTCAACCTCTACGCCACGGGGCCGGCCCTTGTTTTTTTATTAAGTGAATGAATGTTATACTCATTCTTTGATGCATGTAGAGATGTTTAAAAACTCTTGTAATAAGATGTGCCTAGAACTCAACTTGAAAGCTGCATTGAGAATAGTGTTATTCCAGTGAATTGAAATATACTCATTCTGCAATGCAAGTGGAGAAGTGTTTTAGAATAACTTTTTTTTTTTTTAGTTTCATGTGTATAACATAATGATTCAATATTTGTATATTTTGTAAAATGATCACCACAATAAGTCTGGTTAACATCCATCACCATATAGAGTTACAATATTTTTTTCTTGTGATGAAGACTTTTAAGATTTATTGTCCTATCAACTTTTACATATCCAACACAGTATTATTAACTATAGTCACCATGCTGTACTTTACATTCCTATGACATTTATTTTATTACTGTAAGTTTTTACCTTTGGATCTCGTTTACCCATTTTCCTCACCCCTCGCCACCTACCTCTGGCAAACACAAATCTGTTCTCTATATTGATTGACTCATTTTTTTTTTTAAGATTCCACATGTAAGTGAGATTATATGGCATTTGACTTTCTCTGTCTGACTTATTTCACTTAGCATAATGCCCTCAAGGTCTATACATGTTGTTGCAAATGGCAAGATTTTATTCTTTCTTATGGCTTAATAATATTCCATTGTGTGTGTATACATACCACGTTTTCAGTGAATGAAAATTTTATATACATTCTGTAATGCATGAACTTCTAGAAATGTTCAAGAATAGTTGTAATAATGGTCCTAAGAAAGCCTATATATATATGTCCTTTTTCTTTATCCATTCATCCATCAATAGAAACTTAGGTTGCTTCCATGTCTTAGCTATTTTAAATAATGCTGCAATAAACATGGGGATGCATACATCTTCTCAAGTTACTGTTTTTGTTTCCTTCAGGTAAATACCCAGAAGTGGAATTGCTATTAATTCTTCTTTAAATATTTGGTAGAATTCATCAGTGAAACCATCTGGTCCTGGACTTTTGTTTGTTAGGAGATTTTTGATTAGTGATTCAATTTACTTACTAGTAATTAGTCTATTCAGATTTTCTATTTCTTCATGGTTCTGTCTTGGTAGGTTGTATGTTTCTAAGAATTTATCCATTTCTTCCAGGTTGTCCAATTTGTGGGTGTACAATTGTTCATAGTGGTCTCTTATAATCCCTTGTATTTCTGTGGTGTGAGTTATAGTCTCCTTTTTCATTTCTGATTTTGTTTATTTGAGGTCTCTCTTTTCTTGGTGAGTCTAGCTACAGGTTTGTCTATTTTGTTTATCTTTTCAAAAAATCATCTCTTAGTTTCATTGATCTTTTCTATCACCTTGTTAGTCTCTATTTCATTTATTTCCTCTCTGATAAAGACAGCTTATTTAATATATATATATATTTCTTTTTTTTCACTAACCTTGAACTCATGGGCAAAAACACTACAACTGTGCTTGAAAAAAACCTTATCTAACACACACTTTTATCCTTAAGGCACATCACAGCTTTCCTGCACTTAGGAACACATAAGCTGAGTCTAGAATAGTGTTATTTCAATGATGGAGGATATATCCATTTTGTAATACATGTAGACAGTGTTAAAGAGCATTAGCAATATAGATATTTTTAGAATGCTATTTGAATGCTGCATTGAGAAGAGTGTTATTTTGTTGAATGATAGTTATACCCATTCTGTAATGGGTATACAGATGTGTTCAAGAACACTGGTAATATACACATTTCTAAGAAAGCTATTTGCAAGCTGCATTAAGAATAGTATAATTTCAGTGAATGGAAGTTATACCCACTCTATAATGCATGCATAGAAGTGATTTAGAAAACTTGTAATATAGTTGTTTCTAAGAATGCTAATGAAAGCTGCATTGAGAACAGTGTTATAGTAGTGAGTGTAAGTTATACCCATTCTGTAATGCAGGTAGAGAAGTGCTTAAGAACATGATGTAGATGTTTCTAAAAATGCTACTTGCAAGCTGTATAGAGAACCCTGTTATTTCAGTGAGTGAAAGTTAACCCATTCTTTAATGCATGTAGAGAAGTGTTTAAGAACACTGGTAATAACAGTGTTTCTAAGAATATACTTGTAAGCTGTATTGACAACAGTGTTATTTCAATGAACGGTAGTGTTAAAAAATAAAATTTAATTGAGTAAATTTGAAGATCTAATTGGCTTTATTAAATGATTCATGAATTGGGCAGCATCTCATTTGGCAAGCAGGGAGAGAGGTACTCCAAGGGGCTACACAACATGGAAGACAACAGTAAGGAAAAAAAGAAAGTTCATTGGAGGAAAGTAAAGTTCAGGTGACAAGAGCTTCTCATTGGCTGAGCTGCAGCATTTTCTATTGGCTGGGCTTGTTGCTGGGCAAGAAGGAAGTCTTCCTTCCTCCTGCTGGAGCAGTAAAGTAGTTGCACTTCCTGTTTGGGAGTGCAAGGTATGTCTCTTCCTCTTGGGGTCTGTAATTGATGCTCTAACTAACTGACAGTGTAATTGACGTCTTCCTCTTTGGGGAAATTGATGTCTTCTGTTTGAAGTAATTGACAATGAGTGGTAGGGCATGATAGCCCCCTCTACAGGCCTTTCCATCTCCAATTTTTGTTGAGGTTTCTTTTATTAATTTTCACAGTTGTTATATCAATTCTGTAATGCATGTAAAGAAGAGTATTAGAACACTTGTAATATAGAAGTTTCTAAGAATATCATTTGCAGGCTGTGTTGAAAATAATGTCATTACATTAAATGAAAGGTGTACCCATTCTGTATTGCAAGTAGAGAAGTGTTTAAAAACAATTATAATACTCATGTTTCTAAGAAAGCTATTTGAAATCTGAGTTGAGAATAGTGTTATTTAGTGAATGGAAGTTATACACAGTCTGAAATGCATGTGGATAAGTGTTCAGAAACACTTGTAATAAAGATGTCTCTAAAAATACTACTTGAAACCTGTGATCAGAACAGTGTTATATCAGTGAATGGAAATTACATCCATTCAGCAACATATGTAGAGAAGTATTTAAGAATACTTGTAATATAGGGGTTTCTAAGAACACTATTGGCACACTGCATTAAACAGTGTTATATAAGTGTGTGAAAGTTATATCCATTTTGTAATACATGTAGAGATACTTAAGAACACTTGTAAATAGAAGTTTCTAAGAACACTACTTGCAAGCTGTGTTGTCAACAGTATTATCTTAGTGAATGGAAGTTATATCAATTCTGTAATATATGTAGGGAAATGCTTAAGAACACATGAAATAAAGTGGTTCATAGGAATGCTACTTGCAAGCCTGTTGAAAAATGTATTATTGAAGAGAATGGAAGTTATACCCATTCTGTAATGCATATGGAAGTGTTTAACAACATTTGTAATACAGAAGTTTATAAGAAAGCTAATTGAAAGTTGAGTTGAGAATAACATTATTTCAGTGAGGGAAGTTATACTCATTCTGCAATGCATGTAGAGAAGTATTTAATAATGCTTTTATTAAAATGTTTCTAGAAAGTTATTCAAACTACTTTAAGAACAGTTATTTCAATAAATGGAATTTATATCCATTTTGTAATGCATGTAATGAAATGTTTAATACACTTGTAGTAAAGATGTTTCAAAGAATGCTACTTGCAATCTCCTTTAGGAAATGTGTTATATCAGTGAATGGAAACTATACTCATTCTGTAACGCATGTGGAGAAGTGTTTAAGAGCAATTGTGATAAGATGTTTCTAAGAATGGTACCTAGAGGCTGCGTTGAGTACTGTGTTAAATCAGTGAATGGAAGTTATACCCATTCCATAAATCATGCACAGAAGTGTTTAAGAACACTTGAGATAATGATATTTCAAAGATTGCTACTTGCAAGCTGCATTGAGAACAGTGTTTTATCAGTGAATGAGGTTATAACTATTTTGCAAGGCATGTAGAGAAGTGTTAAAGAACACTTGTAATATAGATGATTCTAACAATAGTACTTGCAAGTTGCAATGAGAATAGTGTCATTTCAGTGATGGAAGTTATACCCACTTTGTAATGCATGTAGAGAAGTGTTTAAGAACATTTGTATATAGATGTTTCTAGGAAAGCTACTTGCAAGCTGCTTTGAGAACTGTGTTATTTCAGTGAATGGAAGTTATAACCATTCTATAATGCAGGTAGAGAAGGGTTTAGGGACACTTGTAATAAAGAAGGTTCTAACAATGCTACTTGCAAACTGCATTGAGACTGCATTATATCTTTGAATGGAGGATTTACCTATTCTGTAACATATGTGGAGACGTGTTTATGAACACTTGTAATATAGGTGTTTCTAAGAAAGTTACTTGTAAGCTGACTTGTGAATAGTGTTATTTCAGAGAAAAGAAGTTATAGTCATTCTTTAAGGCAGGTGGAGAAATCTTTAACAACATTTGTAATTAAAAAATATGAACAATGCTACATGCAAACTGCATTGCCACTGTGATTATCAGTGAATGGAATTATATCCATTCTGTAATGAATGTGGGGTGTGTTTAATAACACCCGAAATAAAGAATGATCTAACATCACTCCCAAGCTAAGTTGAAAACAGTGTTATTCAATGAATGGAATTTATACCCTTTCTGTATTGTGTGTAGGGAAGTGTTAGAACACTTGTAGTATAGAAGTTTCTAAGAATGCTGCTTGTGAGACACGTTGAGAACAGTGCTATTTGTTTGGATGGAAGTTACATCCATTCTGTAATGCACCTAGAGAAGTGTCTTAGAATACATGTAATGCAGATGTTTCTAAGAAAGCTAATTGTGCATGGCATTGAGAACTATATTATTTCAGAGAATTAAAGTTATACCTGTCTGTAATGTAGATATAAAAGCATTTAAGGACACATTTATTAAGAAAGTTCCAACAACTCTATTTGCAATCTGTGTCACAAACTGTGTGATGTCAGTGAATGGAAGTTATACCCATCTGTAATGCATGCAGAGAAGTGTTTTAGAACACTTCTAATAAACATGTTTCTAAGAATGCTACTTGAAAGTTTGTTGACAACAGTCTTATTCTAGTGAGAGGAAGAGATACTCATTCTGTAATGCATGTAGAGAAATGTTTAGGGAACACTTGTAATATGTTTCTAAGAATGCTACTTGGAAGCTGCATTGAAAACAGTCTTATTTCAGTGGATGGATGTTAACGCATTCTGTAATGCATGTAGAAAAGTGTTTAAGAACATTTGTGATAAAAATGTTTCCAAGAACCCTACTCGCAAGCTATATTAACAACTGTGTTGTTTCAGTGAGAAGTTATACCCTTTCTGCAATGCATGTAGAGATGTGTTTCACAACACTTGCAATAAAGATGTTTCTAAAAATGCCACTTGCAAGCTTTATTAAAAACAGTGTATTTCCATAAATATTTATGGCCATCTGTATTGCATACATAGAGAAGTTTTTAGGAATACTTATTATTACATAGGTGTTTCTCAAAAGCCTACTTGCACACAGCATTGAGGTCTGTGTTATTTTGGAATGGAATTTGTATGCATTCTGTAATGCATTGGGGAATTGATTAAGGACACTTGTAATAAGAAAATTTCTATCAATCCTACTTGCAAGCTCCTTTGACAATGCGGTAGAATAGAAAATATACTCATTGTATAATGCATGTAGAGAAGGGTTTAAGAACACTTGTAACATAGAAGTTTCAAAGAATGTTACTTGCAAGCTGTGTTGAGAACAGTGTTATTTCTTTGAATGAAAGCTATATCCATTCTGTAATGTATGTAGAGGAGTGTTTAAGTACAATTGTAATAGAGATATTTCTTAGAATGCTACTTGCAAACTGCATTGAGTACAATATTATTTCAGTGAATGAATGTTACATACATTCTGAAATGCATGTAGAGAAGTTTTTTTTCCACTTTATCTCCTTTTATATTAGCTTAATAGCTATACTTTTTTGTTGTTTGCTTTTTTTAATTGGTGTCATAATAGTTATTTGCAACAATATAGATGGAACTTGAGGGTATTAAGTGAGATAAGCCAGACAGAGAAAGACAAACACCATATGATTTCACTCATAATAGTTCATAACATTGTGAAATTTTAGTTGTACATTATTATTTGTGAGTCACCATATATATGTTCCCCTTCACTCCTTATGTCCACCCCCCCCCAACACTCTTCCCCTCTGGTAACCACTAATCTGTTCTTTTTTGTCCATGTATTTGTTTATCTTTTGTCTTTCTCTGTCTGGCTTACCCCACTTAACATAATACCCTCAAGTTCCATCTATGTTGTTGCAAATGGGACGATATTGTCTTTTTTCATGGCTGAGTAGCATTCCACCACATTTTCTTTATCCAATGATCAGTCAGTGGGCTCTTGCATCGCTTGCATGTCTTGGCTATTGTGAATAATGCTGCGATGAACATGTGGGTGCATAAGTCTCTTCGAATTGTTGATTTCAAGTTCCTTTGATAAATACCCAGGGGTGGGATAGGTGGGTCATATGATATTTCAATTTTTTATTTTTTGAGAAAGCTTCATACTGTTTTCCATAGTGGCTGCACCAGTTTGCATTCCCACCAGCAGTGTATGAGGGTTGCCTTTTCTCTACATCCTCTCCAATATGTGTTGTTTTCTGTCCTGGTAATTATAGCCGTTCTAAGAGATGTAAGGTGATATCTCATTGTAGTTTTAATTTGCATTTCCCTGATGATTAGTGATGTTGAACATCTTTTCACGTACCTGTTGGCCATCTGGATATCTTCTTTGGAAAAATATCTGTTCATATCCTCTGCCCATTTTTTGATCTGTTTCATTTTTTTGTTGTTGTTGAGTTGTATGAGTTCTTTATATATTTTGGAGATTAACCCCTCGTCGGATATACGATTTGCAAATACTTTCTCCCAGTTGGTGGGTTGTCTTTTCATTTTGTTCCTGGTTTCCTTTGCCTTGGAGAAGCTCTTCAGTCTGATGAAGTCCCACTTGTTTATTTTTTCTTTTGTTTCCCTTGCCCAGGCAGACATGGTCTTCAAAAAGCTCCTTCTAAGACGGATTTCAAAGAGTGTACTGCCTATATTTTCTTCTAGGAGTTTTATGTTTTCATGTCTTACCTTAGTCTTTAATCTATTTTGAGTTAATTTTTGTGTATGGTGAAAGACAATGGTCTACCTTCATTCTTTTGCATGTGGCTGTCCAGTTTTCCCAGCACCATTTATTGAAGAGACTTTCCTTTCTCCATTGTAAGTTCTTAGTTCCTATGTCGAAGATTAGCTGTCTGTAGATGTGTGGTTTTATTTCTGGGCTTTCAATACTGTTCCATTGATCTGTGTGTCTGCTTTTGTTCCAGTACCATGCTGTTTTAATTGTTATAGCTTTGTAGTATATTTTGAAGTCAAGGATTGTGATGCCTCCAGCTTTGTTCTTTTTTCTCAAGATTGCTTTAGCTATTTGGGATCTTAAGTTGCCCCATATGAATTTTAGTAATCTTTGTTCTATTTCTGTGAAGAATGTCACTGGGATTCTGATTGGGATTGCATTGACTCTATAGATTGCTTTAGGTAGTATGGACATTTTAACTATGTTTATTTTATTATTTTTTTTAAAGTTTTATTTTATTTTATTTATTTATTTATTTATTTTTGTGAGGAAGATCAGCCCTGAACTAACATCCATGTTAATCCTCCTCTTTTTGCTGAGGAAGACTGGCTCTGAACTAACATCTATTACCAATCCTCCTCCTTTTTTTTTTTGCCCCAAAGCCCCAGTAGATAGTTGTATGTCATAGTTGCACATCTTTCTAGTTGCTGTATGTGGGACGCGGCCTCAGCATGGCTGGAGAAGCAGTGCAGCGGTGCGCACCAGGGATCCGAACCCGGGCCCCCAGTAGCAGAGCGTGTGCACTTAACTGCTAAGTCGTGGGGCCGGCCCTAACTATGTTTAGAATATGTTTATTCTTCCGATCCACATGCATGGGATGTCTTTCCATTTCTTTATGTCATCATTGATTTCTTTCAATAATGTCTTATAGTTTTCATTGTATAGGTCTTTCACCTTCTTGGTTAAGTTTATTCCTAGATATTTTATTCCTTTTGTTGTGATTTTAAATGGGATTGTATTCTTGATTTCTCTTTTTGTTAGTTCATTATTATAATATAGAAATGCAACTGATTTTTGTAAGTTGATTTTTCATGTGTGTGTGTGTGAGGATGATCAGCCCTGAGCTAACATCCAATGCCAATCCTCCTCTTTTTGCTGAGGAAGATTGGCCATGGGCTAACATCCATGCCCATCTTCCTCTACTTTATACGGGATGCTGCCACAGCGTGGCTTGACAAGTGATGCGTCAGTGTGCACCCAGGATTGGAACCTGCGAACCCTGGGGCCACCAAAGCAGAGCACGTGCTTTTAACCACTACGCCACCAGGCTGGCCCTTGTAAGTTGATTTTGTATCCTGCAACTTTGCTGTAATTGTTGATTATTTCTAATAGTTTTCTGATGGAATCTTTAGGGTTTTCTATGTATAAAATCATATCATCTGCAAACAGCGAGAATTTCACTTCCTCCTTTTCAATTTGGACCCCTTTTATTTCTTTTTCTTGCCTAATTGCTCTGGCCAAAATCTCCAGTACTATGTTGAATAAGAGTGGCGAGAGTGGGCACCCTTATTTTGTTCCTGATCTCAGATGGATGCCTTTCAGTTTTTCCCCATTGAGTATGTTGGCTGTGGATTTGTCATATATGGCCTTTATTATGTTGAGGTACTTTCCTTCTATACCCATTTTATTGAGAGTTCTTATCATAAATGGAAGTGGCATCTCGTCAAATGTTCTCTCTGCATCTATTGAGATGATGGTGTGGTCTTTATTCCTCGTTCTGTTAAGGTGGTGTATCACATTGATTGATTTGTGGATACTGAACCATCCCTGTGTCCCTGGTATAAATCCCACTTGATCATGGTGTATGATCTTTTTGATGTATTGCTGTATTCGGTTTGTCAGTATTTTGTTGAGGATTTTTGCATTGATGTTCATCAGAGATATTGGCCTGTGGTTTACCTCCTTTGTGTTGTCCTTGTCTGGCTTTGGGATCAGGGTGATGTTGGCCTCATAAAATATGTTAGGACGTATTCCATCTTCTTAAATTTTTTAGAATAGTTTGAGGAGGATAGGTAATAAATCTTCTTTGAATGTTTGGTAAAATTCTCCAGAGAAGCCATCTGATCCTGGACGTTCATTTGGGGGAGGTTTTTGACTACTGTTTCAATCTCTTTACTTGTGGTTGGTCTACTCAGATTCTCTATTTCTTCTTGATTAAGTTTTAGGGGGTTGCATGAGTCTAAGAATTTATCCATATCCATTTCTTGTCAATTCATTGACATATAGTTTTTTATAGCGTTCTCTTATAATCCTTTGTATTTCTGTGGTATCCACTGTAATTTCTCCTCTTTCATTTCTAATTTTATTTATTTGAGGCTTCTCTCTTTTTTTCTTAGTGAGTCGGGCTAAGAGTTTGTCAATTTTGTTTATCTTCTCAAAGAACCAGCTCTTAGTTTCATTGATCCTTTCTACTGTTTTTTTTTTTCAATTTCACTTATTTCTGCTCTAATTTTTATTATTTCCTTCTTGCTGACTTTGGGCTTTGTTTTTTCTTCTTTTTCTAGTTCTGTAGGTGTAGTTTAAGATCGTTTATTTGGGATTTTTCTTGTTTGTTAAGGTAGGCCTGTATTGCTATGAATTTCCCTCTCAGGACCACTTTTGCTGCATCCCATATGAAACAGTATGGTGTATTTTCATGTTCATTTGTCTCCAGATATTCTTTGATTTCTCCTTTAATTTAATCAGTGATCCATTGGTTGTTCAGTAGCATGTTGTTTAGTCCCCACATCTTTGTCACTTTCCCAGCTTTTTTCTTGTTGTTGATTTCTAGCTTCATAGCATTATGGTCAGAAAAGATGCTTGATATGATTTCAATCTTCTTGAATTTATTGAGGCTTGCCTTGTTTCCCAATATATGATCTATCTTTGAGAATATTCTATGTGCATTTGAGAAGAATGTGTATTCTGTGGATGTTAAATGGAGTGTTCTATATATATCTATTAAGTCCATCTGGTCTAGTTTTTTGTTTAATTCCACTATTTCCTTGTTGACTTTCTGTCTGGTAGATCTATCCATCGATGACTGTGGGGTGTTAAGGTCCCCTACTATTATTGTGTTGTTGTTAATATCTCCTTTTATGTTTGTTAATAGTTGCTTTATGTACTTTGGTGCTCCTGTGTTGGGTGCATGTATATTTATAAGTGATATGTCTTCTTGGTGGAGTCTCCCTTTTATCATTATATATTGCCCCTTCTGTCTCTCATTACTTTTTTTATCTTGAAGTCTACTTTGTCTGATATAAGTATGACAACACTTGCTTTCTTTTGTTTGCCATTAGCTTGGAGTATTGCCTTCCATCACTTTACTCTAGGCCTGTGTTTGTCTTTAGAACTGAGATGGGTTTCCTGGAGGCAGCAAATTGTTGGGTCTTGTTTTTTAACCCATCTAGCCACTCTGTGTCTTTTGATTGAGGAATCCAATCCATTTACATTTGGAGTGATTATTGACATATGAGGGCTTAATGCTGCCATTTTATTGCTGGTTTTTCAGTTATGTATTCCCTTTGTTTCTCGTCCTGTGTGTTTTGGATTGCAAATTCAGTTTGGTGGCTCTCTATGATGGTTTTCTCAGTTTTCTCTTTATTTATAATTTATTTCTTTGTTCTGATTTTTTGTTTAGTGGTTACTGTGAGGTTTGTATAAAAGGTCTCATAGATGAGATAGTCCATTCTCTGATAGCCTCTTATTCCCTTAGTCTAACCAGGTTTCACCCCTTTCCCCTTCCTCTTCTAAGTTGTTGTTATCACAACTTATTCTGTTGTGTTTTGTGAATTTGTGGTTAAAATGAAGTGATTGTATTGATTTTTAATATTTTCCTTCCCTTTATCTTTAGAGTTATAATTGTTTGCTAATCTGTTCTGATAGAGAGTCGCAATTTTCTGAATTTGTCTGCCTATTTATCTCCTTGCTCAAGGCTTTGTAAATCCTTTCTTCTTTTTTTTTTCTGGTATAAGGCCCTTCTTGATCAAATCTTGTAGTAGGGGGTCTTGTGGCAATGAACTCCCTCAGCTTTTGTTTATCTGGGAAATTTTTTAATTCTCCATCATATCTGAAGGATATTTTCACTGGATAGAGTATTCTTAGCTGAACGTTCTTGTCTTTCAGAATTTTGAATATATCATTCCACTCTCTCCTAGCCTGTAGGGTTTCTGCTGAGAAATCTCCTGAAACCTGATAGCGTTTCCTTTGTAGGTTATTTTCTTCTGCCTTGCTGCCCTTGATATTTTTTCTTTGTCATTGACTTTTGCCAGTTTTACCATTATATGCCTTGGAGAAGGTCTTTTTACATTGATGTAGTTAGGGGTTCTGTTGGCTTCATTTACATGTAATTCCAGCTCCTTCTCCAGGTTTGGGAAGTTCTCAGCTATTATTTCTTTGAACAAGCTCTCTGCTTCTTTCTCCCTCACTTGTCCCTCTGGAATATATATAATCCTTATGTTGCGTTTCCTAATTGAGTTGGATATTTTTTGGAGAATTTCCTCATTTCTTTTTGGTCTTAGTTCTCTCTCTTCCTCCATCTGAAGCATTTCAGTATTCCTGTCCTCTATATTGCTAATTCTATCCTCCATAATGTCAGCTCTGTTATTTAAGGACTCCAGATTTTTCTTTAACTCATCCGTTGTGTTTTTCATCTCCAACATTTCTGATTGGTTTTTCCTTATAGTTTCAAGCTCTTTTGTGAAGAATTCCCTCTGTTCATTAATTTGGTTCCTGATTTCATTGAACTGTCTTTCTGAATTCTCTTGTAACTCATTGAGTTTTTTTATGATGGCTGTTTTGAATTCTCTGTCATTTAGATTGTAGATTTCTGTGCCTTCAGGATTGATTTCTGGCTGTTTGTCTTTTTCTTCTGGTCTGGAGTATTAATATATTTCTTTATACCATTTGAAGGGATGGATTTGTCCCAGGGCATAGTGATAGTATCTGGTTGCAGGTTCCACCTGCCACCACTGGGGGGGGGGGCAGGAGCTGTGTAATCTGAGCCCACTGCCACAGTCCCTGTCAGCTGTGTCTGTTGGAGCCTAGGCCACTCCTTAGGATTGCAGCGGCCCTGTGGGGTCTCCCACCAAATAGGAAAGCAGTCACTTGGGGGCTCAGGGCTGCTGCTGCCTTCTCCCACAGTCCCGCCAAGACAAGCTTCCTCCTTTGGGGCTGCAGTGGTACTATGGGCATTCATAGCAGCAGGGAGCTCGTTGAGTTCACCCAAACTCACAGCTCAGCTGCTCATAGGTTGCACCAGCCATTGTGCTTGGTGGGTGGGACCTCACCACTGAGTCCAAGTCAGACCCACTCCCTGGGACTGTGGGGGTACTGTGGATTCTCCCACAGGATGAGGGAGTGATCACATGGGGGCTCAGGGTTGCTGCTGCCTGCTCCCACAGTCCCACTGAGTCACGCTCCCCACTTCAGGGCTGCAGTGGTACTATGGGCATTTGTGGCAGCTGGGATCTTGTTTGCCTGGGCTGCAACTCTGCTGCCTTCTGTTTCTAGATCTGCTCTAGGTCACATCAGCTGTTGTGCTTGGTGGGCAGGGCCTCCCCACTGGGTCTGAATCAGAGCCACTCCCTGGGACCATGGTGGGACTGTGGACTCTCCCACAGGATGAGAGAGTGATCACATGGGGGTTCAGGGCTGCTGCCACCTGCCTCCACAGTCCCACTGAGTCACGCTTTAGTACGAGTCACTAAAGTACAATTGTAATAGAGATGTTTCTTAGAATGCTACTTGCAAACTGCATTGAGTACAATATTATTTCAGTGAATGGATGTTATATACATTCTGAAATACATGTAGAGAAGTTTTTAAGAGCACTTTTAACATAGATGTTTCTAAAAACACTACTTGCAAACAGCACTGAGACTAGTTTTATTTCTGAATGGAAGATGTACACATTTTGTAATGCATGTAGGGAAGTGTTAAGGACACTAGCAATATAGAGTTTCTTGCAATTCTATTTCCAATCTGTGTTGACACAGTGTTATAACAATGAATGGAAGTTAAATCCATTCTGAACGCATGTAGAAAAAGTTTAAGAACAATTGTAATATATATTTCAAAGTCATTATTTGCAAGCTGATTCAAGAACAGTGCTATTTCATTGAACTGAAATTATATCCATTTTGTAATGAATGTAGAGTTTAAGAATGCTTGTAATATAGTTATTTCTAAGACAGCTACTTGCAAGCAAGTTGAGAACAGAAGTTCTGTAGTTAATAAAGTTATTTTGTAACGCAGAGAGATACATGTTTAAGGACACTTGTAATGAAGATGTTTGTAAGAATGCTACTTGCAAGCAGCATTGAGAATAGTTTTATTTCTGAATGGAATTTGTATCCATTCTATAATGCATGTAGAGAAGTGCTTAAGAACACTTGTGATGGATGTTTCTTAGATTGCTACTTGAAAGGGTAGTTGAGAATAGTGTTATTTAATTTAATGGATGTTATAACCATTCTGTAATGCACATACAGAAGTGTTTAAGAACACCTGTTATAAAGAAGTTTGTAGCAATGCTACTTGACAGCTGTGTTGAGAACAGGGTTATTTCAATGATTACAAGTTATACCCATTCTGTAAGGCATACAGAGAAATGTTTGCCACACTGGTAATAATGATGTGTTTAAGAACCCTATTTGCAAGCTGTGTTCAGAACAACGTTATTTCAGTGAATGGAAGTTATACCCATTCTGTAATGCATGTAGAGAAGTATTTTAGAAGACTGGAAATAAAGGTGTCTCTAAGAATCTTACTTTCAAGCTGCATTGAGACAGTGTTATTTCATAGAATGGAAGTTATACCCATTCTGTAATACATTGTAGAGAAGCATTTAGTAACTCTTGCAATATAGAAGCTTCTAAGAATGATACTTGCAACCTCCATTGACACAGTGTTATTTCAATGCATAGAAGTTGTAGCCATTTAGTAACGTGGGTAGAGAAATGTATAACAACACTTGTATAAACAGTATTAAATAAGCCTTAGAGATCTAGTGTATGGTGTAATAAATATAGACAACAAAAATATAATCATCAAAATTGCCAGGAGACTAGAACTTAATGACTCAAACCACTAAAAAGAGGGATCATTATGTAAAGTGATAGAGGTGATAATTATCACCATAATGGCAATCATAATATTATATTTAATTGTATCAAATTAACATGCTGTATACTTTAAATATACACAAAGTTATATGTCAAATATATTTAAATAAAAAAGCACATTTGTAATAAAGATGATTCTAAAAATGCTACATGATATTTGCATTTGGAAATATGCTATATCAGTGAATTGAAGTTTTACCCATTCTATAATTCATGGATAGAAGTGTTTAAGAAAACTTGTAATAAAGAAAGTTCTAAAATGCTACTTGCAATCTGCATTGAGAACAGTGTTATTTCAGTGAAAGGAAGTTATGCACATTCTGTAACACATGTAGAGAAGTATTTAAGAACAATTGTAGTAAATAAGTTTGTAACAATGTTATTGACAAGCTGCATTGATAACAGTGTTTTTTCAGTGAATGGAAGTTATACCCATTCTGTAATTCATGCATTGAGGTGTTTAAGAACACTTCTAATAAAGATGTTTTTAAGATTGCTACTTGCAAGCCTATTGAGAAGAGTGTTGTTTCTGTGAAAAGGAGTTGTTTCCATTCCATAATGCATGGAGGGAAGTTTTTTAAGAACACTTGTAATAAAGAAGGATCTAACAATGCCACTTGCAAGCTGTGTTAAAAACTGTTATAGCAACCTGATTGAAAAATAGGCAGAGGATATGAACAGATATTTTTTCAAAGAAGATATACAGATGGCCGATAGGCACATGAAAAGTTGTTCAACTAATTATTAGGGAAATGCAAATCAAAACTACAATGAGATATCACCTCACACCCATCAGAATGGCAATAATTAACAAGACAAGAAATAACAAGTGTTGGAGAGGATGTGGAGAAAAGGGAACCCTCATACACTGCTGATGGGAGTGCAGACTGGTGCAGCCACTATGGAAAGAAGTATGGAGATTTCTCAAAAAATTAAACATAGAAATACCATATGATCTAACTATTCCACTACTGGGTATTTATCCAACAAACATGAAATCAATAATTCAAAAAGATTTATGCACCCCTATGTTCATCACAGCCGTATTCACAACAGCCAAGATGTGGAAGCAACCTAAGTGCCCATGAATAGATGAATGGGTAAAGAAGACATGATATATATACACAATGGAATACTACTCAGCCATAAAAAAAGACAAAGTCATGCCATTCGTGACAACATGGATGAACCTTGAGGGTATTATGCTAAGTGAAACAAGTCAGACAAAGAAAAACAAATACCATATGGCTTCATGCCTATATGGAAGATAAACACATAGAAAAGGAGAACAGATTAGTGGTTACCAGAAGGGAAGGGGTGGGGGGAGGGTGAAAGAGGTAAAGAGGCACATGTGTATAGCGATGGAGAAAACCTAGACTATTGGTGGTGAACAGGATAGAGTCTATAGAGAAACTGAAATATAATAATGTACACCTGAAATTTACACAACATTATAAGCCAATATGACCTCAATTAAATAATTAAAAAACACAAACTGTTATATCAATAAATAAAAGTTATATTCATTTTGTAATGCATATAGGGAAATGTTTAAGAACACATATAAGAAGAAGTTTTTAACTGTACTACTTGCAAAGTAGATTGAGAACTATGTTGTATCAGTATGTAAAAGTTATTTCCATTCTGAAATCATGTAGAAAAGTGTTTAGGAACACTTGTAATAAAGGTGTTTCTGATAACACTACTTGCAGCCTGCCTTTAGAATAGTGTTATTTCAGTGAATGAAACTTATACTTACTATGTAATGCATGTAGAGAAGTGTTATAAACCCTTATATTACAGACACTGTAGAACTTTACCCACAAGCTGCATTGATCGAGAACAGTGTTATTTCAGTGAATGAAAGTTACACCCGTTCTGTAATTCATGTAGAGAAGCATTTAAGAACACTTGTAATAAAGAATGTTCTAATGATGCTACTTGTTTCTAAGGATGCTACTTTCAAGCAGCTTTGAGAGAAGTATTATTTCAGTGTATAAAATTAATACTCATTTTCTAATGCATGTAGAGAAAGCTTTAAGAACACTTGTTATACAGAAGCTTCTAAGAATATTACTTGCAAGCTGTGTGGCGAACAGTGTTATTTCAGTGAAAGAAAACTCTACTCATTTTGCATGGCACCTAGAGAAGTGTTTAAGAACACTGGTAATATTAAAGTGTCTAAGAATGCTATTGCATTTGCATATAGTTATTTTAGTGAATACAACTATAATCCATTCTGTAATGCAAGAAGATTAGTGTTTAAGAACATTTGTAACAAAGATGTTTCTAAAAATGCCTTTGCATGCTGTATTGAGAACAGTGTTATTTCAGTGAATGGAAGGTATAGTCATTCTGTGATGCATATAGGGAAATTTTAATAACACTTGTAATAAGGAAAGATATAGCAATACCACTTGCAAAGTGTATTGCAGACTGTTATATAGTGAATAAAATTATTCACTTTCTGTTACGTAGGTAGAGAGGTGTTTACAAACACACTGAGTTTCAAAACTACTGGCAAGCTGAGTTGAGAACAGTGCTATTGCAGTGAATTTAAGTTACATGCTTTCTGTGTCCCGTTTAGAGAAGTGTCAAGGAACACTTGTAGTAGATGTTTCTAAGAAAGCTACTTGCAAGCTCAGTTGAGAACAGTGTTATTTCAGTGAAGTACGTTATACTTATTCTGTGTTGCATGTAGAAAAGTGCTTAGGAACACTTGTAATACAGATGTGTCCAAGAATGCTACGGGCAAGCTTTGTAAAAAAATCTTTTATTTCAGTGAATGGAATGTATACCCATTCTGTAATGCAGTTAGAGAAATGTTTAAGAACACCTGTAAGAAAGTTGTTTCTAACAACTCTACTTGCAAGCTGCATTGACAATTGTATTATATCAGTGAGTGGAAGTTAATTCATTTTGTATTGCATGTGAAGAAGTGTTTAAAAACACATGTAGGGCCGGCCCCGTGGCTTAGCGGTTAAGTGCGCGCACTCCGCTGCTGGCGGCCCGGGTTCGGATCCCGGGCGAGCACCGACGCACCGCTTCTCCGGCCATGCTGAGGCCGCGTCCCACATACAGCAACTAGAATGGATGTGCAACTACGACACACAACTATCTACTGGGGCTTTGGGGGAAAAATAAATAAATAAAATCTTTAAAAAAAAAAAAAAACACATGTAATATAGATGTTTCCAAGAATGCCTCTTGCAAGCTGAGTTGGCAGCAGTGTTTTTTCGGTGAATGGAAGTTATACTAGTTCTGTAGTGCATGGAGAGATGTGTTTAAGAAGACTTGTAATATAGATGTTTCTAAGAACACTACTTGTAAGCTGCTTTGAGAGCATTGTTACTGCAGTGAATGAAAGTTGTACCCATCCTGAATTCTATGTAACAAGTATTGAAGAACACTAATAATAAAAAGAATCTCACATACTACATGCAAGCTGTGAGGAAAACTGTGTTATATCAGTGAATGGATTATATGCATTTTGTAGTCCATGTAGAGAGTGTTCAGGAAGACTTGCAATATAGATGTTTGTAAGAAAGATATTTGCAAACTGAGTATGAATGTATTACTTCAGTGAATGGAAGTTATACCCAATCTGTAATTCATATAGAGAAGTGTTAAGAACACACGTAATATAGGCATTTATAAGAACTCTACAGCAAGCTGTGCTGAGAACAGTGTTATTTCAGTGACTGGTAGTTATACCCATTCTATAATGCAGTTAAGGAAGTGTTTAAGAAAACTTGTCATACAGAAGATTCTGATGTCCATTTCAAGATGGCAATGAAGGAAGATCCTGAACTCACTTCATCTCATGGACACACTGAATCTACAGCTATATATGAAACAATTTCCTCTGAAAAACCTAAAAACTGTCAGAGCAAAGCCTTCATATTGGGCAAATGAGAAGGAAACCATATTGAACTGGATAGAAAAGGCTCAGAGTCAATCTTACCATAAATGCCACCCCAGGCGCAGTGGCCCACAATTGGGAAGGAATTCAAAACCTGGAACTTTTCCCGAGGAGCAAACGGTTTGTACCCACATGGAGCACCCCAACTTTTTTTTCAGTTTTTGTAAAAAATTTTTTATTGATGTCATAATAGTTTATAACATTGTGAGATTCCAGTTGAACATTATTATTTGTCAGTCACCATATAAATGAGCCCCTTCACCCCTTGTGCCCACCCCCAAATTCCCTTCCCCCTGGTAACCACCAAACTGTTCTCTCTGTCAGTGTGTTGGTTTATATTCCACATATGAGTGAGGTCATACAGTGTTTGTCTTTCTCTGTCTGGCTTCTTTCACTTAACATAATACCCTCCAGGTCCATCCACGTTGTTGCAAATGGGATGATTTTGTCTTTTTTATGGCTAAGTAATATTCCATTGTATTTACATACCACATCTTCTTTATTCAATCATCTGTTGATGGACACTTGGGTTGTTTCCACGTCTTGGCTATAGTGAATAATGCTGCAATGAACATAGGGGTGCATAAGCCTCTTTGGATTGTTGATTTCAAGTTCTTCGGATAAATACCCAGAAGTGGGATGGCTGAATCATAAGGTATTTTTAATTTTTTAATCATAAAGTGTATTCTATTTTTAATTTTTTGAGGAATCTCCATACTGTTTTCCATAGAGGTGCAGGCACCATACTGGTGCAGGCACCAGTTTGCATTCCCACTAGCAGTGAATGAGGGTTCCCTTTTCTCCACATCCTCTCCAACATTTTTTATTTTTTGTCTTGGTGATTAAAGCCATTCTCACGAGTGTAAGGTGATATCTTAGTGTAGTTTTGATTTGCATTTCCCAGATGATTAGTGATGTTGAACATCTTTTTATATGCCTATTGTCCATCTGTATATCTTCCTTGGAAAAATGTCTATTCATATCCTCTGCCCATTTTTTGATTGGGTTATTTGTTTTTTGTTGTTCAGATGTGTGAGTTCTTGATATATCATGGAGATTAACCCCTTGTCAGATATATGGTTTGCAAATATTTTCTCCCAGCTGGTGGGTTGTCTTTTCATTTTGATCCTGGTTTAGTTTGCCTTGCAGAAGCTCTTTAGTCTGATGAAGTCTCAGTTGTTTATTTTTTCTTTTGTTTCCTAGTAGACATAGAATTCGAGAAGATCCCTTTATGACCAGTGAGAGCACCCCAACTTTTAAGACTGGCACCTGAGAGATGAACTGCAAAACATCTGGCTTTGAAAATCAATGAGGCTCGCACACAAACAAGAGACTGATGGGGCCATGGCAAACCAAGGAATGTCTCAAAGGGCCTGCACATAGACTCATCCACTCCAGGGTGCAGTGCAGAAGCAACCCTCAGAAAAGCCCAGACTTTATGTGAAAAAGACTCATTTGCTAATTTTTTTTTTAAAGCCATCTTTTTTTTTTTAAGATTTTATTTATTTATTTTCCCCCCAAAGCCCCAGTAGATAGTTGTATGTCATAGTTGCACATCCTTCTAGTTGCTGTATGTGGGACGCTGCCTCAGCATGGCCGGAGAAGCGGTGGGTTGGTGCGCTCCCGGGATCCGAACCGGGGCGACCAGCAGCGGAGCGCGCGCATTTAACCGCTAAGCCACGGGGCCGGCCCTCATTTGCTAATTTTAAATAATTGTTCTGAGGGGCAGGGGCCTGCTGGGATACTCCGCAGGGATGGAGGCTGGTGGGTGCTATGTTCCTGCTCTCCCTCTAAAGCTGGCAGGTGCCACATTTTCTTCTTTTTTCCCCCTTCCTTTCCAGCAAGTGCCACCTTATGCTCCAAGCAGGCAGGTACTGTCTTACCTGATCACCTTTTGTCTTGCTAAAGCCAATGGGCACCATCTTTTTTTTTTACTTCCCTTTTTTCTTTTTCTTATTTTTCCCTTTGTTCTTTTTTTCCTTTTTCTTTTTTCCAGTGGGTGCCATCTTTGCACTCTCCCTCTGCCTCACTCCAGCCAGTGTGCACTATCTTTGTCCTCTCCCTCTGCCATGCTTCAGAGCACCAGTATCTCCTGGAGGGGAGCTTCTACAAATGTCTGGTGGCCTGGCTTTTACATCTGGTGACCCAGTTTTTGCAGCCACCACCCAGGGGATGCCCTTTAATTGCCTGGCTCTGAAGGCCAGGGAGGGCTTGTGTTTCTGGGTCCTGTGGGACTGTAACAATCAGAGATTCAGTTCTTGGCAGACTACCACCCCAGAGCACTGCACAGATAGCAGTGAAACACAACCCCAGTCTTTCTGAGATAGAAGCCTATTTGCTTGTCCAGAAGCTTTGGCCTGAGGAGCAGACTTCCGGTTTGGCGCACTTACAGGGGTCTTCAGAGCTGCTGTCAGGGAACTGAAGCTGGAGGAGGCCATCTTTGCATTCTCCTTCTGCTTCACTCCAGCTCATTGGTATCTTGCAGAAAGAAGCTTATACCCTTCTCTGACACCCTAGTTTTTGCAGCTACTGCCAGGGCACACCTCTACATCACCCAAATCTGGTGGACAGAGGGGCTTATGCTTGCAGCTCCCATAGGACTATAACCAATGGAGAGAGTTCTTCAGCAGCTACTAACCCCAGGGCACGGTAGGAGGCAACAGACCCAGGAGCTCAATCTTTCTCTGAAAGAGGCCTATCAGCTTATTATCATAGCTGCAGCCTGAGGGACAGGCTTCTAATTAAGAACATATCTAAGGGCTGATTGTAAACCTTCCCTGAGACCTCGAAGGGCACACTGTTTTTGTGCTTTCTCTCCACCGCACTCCAGAGTGCCAGCGTCTTGGAAGAGAGCTCTTATATGTGTCTCCGGTGCCCCAGTTTTTACATCTGGTGCCCTGGTTTTTGTGGCTGTCATCCCGGGGATACCCTTTGATTGCTTGGCTCTAGAGGCCGGGGGGCTGGCATTCCTAGGAACCATGGGACTGTGACAATTAGAGAGACAGTTCTTGGCAAGCTACCACCCCTAGAGCACAGCACACACAGTAGACTAAAACACACCCCATCTTTCTGTGACAGAAGACTACCAGACTAAAGTCTTGGAGCTTTGACCTGAGTGGCAGGCTTCAGGTCTGGCACACATCTAGAGGCTACAGAGGTGCTCTCAGGGAATGTAGGCCAAGGAATGCCATTTTGTGCTCTCCCTCTGCCTCACTGCAGCTCACTGGTATCTCCCAGAAAAGCACTTATACACTTGTCTGGAGCCCTGATATTTGTGACCGCTGCCCAGGGGACACCTCCAGATTGCCTGGCTCTGGGGGCCAGTGGGGCTTATGCTTGTGGTCCCACAGGATTGTATGTATTTGCACACTTTAAAAGCTGCTGCCTGAAGGTCTGGTTTCCAATCAGCCTGAGTCTAGGTGTTGACTGAGATCCTCCCCTTCGGGACACTGACAGGTCTTGATGATGCTGGCCCTGATATCAATTCCCCTACATTAAACCCAGTATATATGGGGTTAAAACCAAAAGCATCCGTCCCCTTTCCCTGTTTCTTTAAGTTACATTCATATGTAAATATAGGTTTCTTTAACTTTTGTATCCCTGAGCTTCACAAGGCAAACAGAAGTTACAAATTGTTAAAAGGCCAGGTGGCCTCAGGCTAGGCTCACACTAAAGTTTTGGCTAATTAGGGGTCCTTGAAGTTTATCACAGGGAAACTGATGTCCAGAGAATATCAAGACACTGAAGCTCACAGACCCCAGCTCCTCCGCTTCCTTGCACCACAATCCACCATCCATCGAGGAGGCAGACAGCCAAGGACATCCACTTGCAGATTCCCCTTAGCTCACCATCCCCCTCCCTGCAAGAAGCATAACGAGACCAAACGCAGTCTGGTGGGAAGGCACCCGCCAGCAAGGCCACATGCTTCCCCTCCCCTGCCTAAAATCCCAAATAAAAGCCTTACCTTTTTCACTTTGAGGAGGTTCATTTGAGTTTTAGCTCCCATCTGCTTGTGTGGCTGCCTTTCAATAATTAAAAAGCCCCTTTCCTTGCCATAAGACTGGTGTTCCAGTTTTTATTTTTGGCCTCTCTTGTGTGGCGGGTAAAAGAACCTGTGTTTGCGTCCAGTAACACTGGCACACCCTCAACTACTGGGAGCTATTAACATAGGCTGCTTGGATAATCACAGAGGTTTAAGAGACAACCAAGAGCTAGGGCAGGGTTGAATGATAAGGTTCATCTCTTACACAAGGCCAACCCTTCAAGACTGAGATGAAATAAATATGGGAATCCTATTACTCAGGGAACAACACTTGTCAAACAAGAGAGGATGCTCACTGAATAAAATACTCTCGGTGTAATGAAGGGAAGAAAGTCTTCAGTGGTCACTTGTTCTTTAGTGAACATGAAAGTCCTCACACTGAGGAGATGCCAAATCTAAAGTCAAAGTGGAAAATCCTTCACCTGGCATTCACATCAGAAAACTCATACTGGGAAAATACTCTATAAAGAACTTTTCAGTGTGCCATTGAGGCAAGAATTCAGACCTTTGTCAAATGTCTTATTATTATAAATATACAGCATAAAGATGTAGACTGGTGAAGCGTTTGGGGAAATGTTGAATGTAGTATGTGATAACAAATAGCAAGAAATGAAGCAAGCCCATTTCAATAGACTAGGACTTGCAAATATGTAGGCATCAGTAGTTGCTGAAAATCTGTTGAGTGAGTATGTGTCTTTCAAAACCATAGAACATTGTGCTGAGTAAGAAGCGGTCAGTTTTCCTTTAATACTCTGTCACTGTTGATCAGTTAGCCACTTTCTGTTTTTATGAAGTTGTAAACATAATTTCAAAGACTGGGATTCATCAGAAATAACTTTGAATATTAACTGAGAAATGTATAACACAATATGCTGTGTGTTAACTATTATATTAATGTTCAAACATATATGTACATGGCAAGGACGAATGGCAACAAGGATAAATAGACACATGCTTTGTGATTAAACTCTGATGTTTCATTAATTCTACTACTTTAAAATTTTTATTTAATATTGCCCTCATAATTTAAAAAGGAATTATAAATCAATTTAATCTTTAACAAAGGTGCTAGTCTTGGAGAACTGTGGGTACCAGGGCAGAAAATCTCTAGAATTCAGAGTCAGGCAGTGGTTCATTCTGTACATGAGAACTTTGTGGCCAAGGGCTTTTTTCAAGAGCGCCATTTTCAGAATGTGTTAGAACAGCAGGGGTTCCCTATACTAATTCATGTGAACACAAAGCACTGCCCCCTGGAGACCCATTTGTAAGGCCACCCTTCAAAGAGTCACTCTTTGCTGCAGATGAATGGTCCTAAAAAGGAAAGTGCTGGGAGAAAGATCAGCACAGAGAGAATGTCTGTTTTGTCAGTTAAACCTGCAATAAGATTAGTAGGGAGAGGTAGGAGCTGTATGATGAGGAGCTGGCCCCTCTTCAGATCAATTACTTTTTCTTTGTCTGCGGAAACATTCATTAAAACCGTGAGGTCCACTGAAGTCTAATGGTTTGAGGTATAGTATCCAAGGGGTCTATATAGCACATGATGCTGGCTGCAACGTTTGTGTGCATGTGTACGCGTCTGTGTGGGGATACATATGCACACATGCATGCACATGCACATAAGCCAGCGAGAGCAAGGGAGAGAGTCTAGAGTATCTTTCTGATCCTAAAGGAAATGTGACTTAGAATCATTGGCATAAATGTGTCATGCAGGAGAAGAATCATCTAAATCACCTTATTCAGGGCCGGCCCCGTGGCTTAGCGGTTGCGTGTGCTCCGCTGCTGGCGGCCCGGGTTTGGATCCCAGGCGCGCACCAATGCACCGCTTCTCTGGCCATGCTGAGGCCGGTCCCATATACAGCAACTAGAAGGATGTGCAACTATGACATACAACTATCTACTGGGGCTTTGGGAGAAACAAGGAGGAGGATTGGCAATAGATGTTAGCTCAGAGCCGGTCTTCCTCAGCAAAAAGAGGAGGATTAGCATGGATGTTAGCTCAGGGCTGATCTTCCTCACAAAAAATAAATAAATAAAATAAAATAAAATAAATAAATAAATAAAAATAAAAATAAATCACCTTATTCACTCACTCATCAAACTGTCAATTATTAACAAATATTTACCGAGAATTTCCAAAATTTCACAACTTGGATTGTTATGAGGATTAAGGTGTAAATAATACAATGTTCTTAACTTCATAGAACTCTACATCTAATACAGGCAATAAAAATACACTGCAAAATAAAATTTCTGGTATTAAAAAGCAAACATAAGTGTTTATACATTGTATAATTACAAAATATTTTTTACTAGTCTACAATGAAAAGTTGGCACTTTATAAAATAAAACTGACATTTAAAAGATTGTCAATTCTAGTACTTTGAAAGTCTATATATTTTCATAAAGACTGAGTTCTTAAAAATATTTTGCAAAATTTTGAAACTTTGACAAGCTACTCTGCAAGATTTAGGGAGAGTGAAGCTAGATTTCCTTGCCTACGAGCCAGGTTTTGTGTTCACTATATTATGAAATAAGTACTTTTAAAATTAATTGTTTGAATTCCAAAATGTATTTTTGAAAATCAATAATGTTTCTATAAGAATAGAAAATCTGCTGTACATGCCTCTTAAAATTCCATTTGTCATCTATTTTATTTGAGATTCAACAGGTTACCATTTTAAAGGATGCTATACAAGAGGATATCTATTTTGATTACTAGATTGGGCTCCTAATTTTATTCTAATTTAATTTTAAATAATTCAAAACAATCTAAAATAACACATTATTACCATATAAACCAGTATGTCCCAAAAGGTGTTACAGGCTATATACACTATTGATAAATTCGAACTAAAATATGTTTATAAATATATAAGAAAAATACAAAATGTATATCCATGTGTTATTATGCAATAATGCACTTTTAGGAAAGAAATAGTATACTAGATGCAAGAATACCTAAAAGTTGCATGAAAATGTTTTGTTTTTTTTTTTTGATTTTTATTGATATTTTAATGGGAAAATGTTTTTAATCACAGAAAATGTAATTCTAATAATTGGTTATTTTTATTGTTATAAAGTTTTTACAAGCATATGTAAATTATGTATTCATTATATCATCAATGTGACCATTTTTATAGTTTGCTTTACTCCAGGTGTAAATTATAGCTAATTCTTGATAGTTTTCTATCAATAAATTATTATTTAAAAAACTTTCCATGATCAATTAAATCTGGCAAACACCGCCACAGTCAAAAGGGACGTCTCCAAACCAAAGTTCAAAGTAAACAGTTTTATGGCTTAAGACATCCCACTCTGCGGCTCGGAAATAGCTGGCAGTTTTGTAGTTGATGCTAATCCAGAAGGGCTCTAGTTCAGTTACACTGATTCTGATCATTTCTCAAGATGGAAGAAGGCAGCAAGGGGACTCCCCCCACCAGTGCAGTACCAACTGCACATTTGGTGTCGCAGTGTTTATTCGAAGCAAGAGGACTGAGAATAAAGGAAACAGTTTACCTTTACCTAAAGGTAGTTTATTCCAAGTGGCAAAATTCACTAAAAGTTTAACTGCTTTTTAAGTATAACTCTCAGTATATAGTGTTAAAAAATATCACTTTTCTAGAGCAGGAGTTGGCAAAGATTTATAAAGGGCCAGATAGTAAAAATTTTAGACTTTGCCATATGACCTCTGCTGCATCTACTAAACTCTGCCATTGCAGCTGGAAAGCAGCCATAGATAAAAGGTAAAAGGAGCATGGACTGTGTTCCAATAAAAGCTTATTCATGGACACTGAAATCTGAATGTCACTTAATTCTCATGTGTTGCAAAATAGTATTCTTTTTGTTGAATTTTTTCAACCATTTAAAAACGTAAAAACCATTCTTAGCGTGCAGGTCCTACCAGCACAGGCTGTGGGCAGAATTGGGCTCATAGGTTTGCCATGGGCCATGCCCTGTTCTACAAAGCAACAACGAAACCGTCCCTCCTCAGAGACTCCCACTGCAAAACAAATTGGTTGTACTGGCCATGTGCCGGAAAATAAGAAAACTAAAGCCAAAACAAAACAAAAAGTACCAAGGGCTAACCACAGTGTGAAGGAATCAAGGCCTCCCCCAGGATGCCCACCTGCCTCGCTCATGCATGGCCACCTCATCTCAGCATCTCCAGCCACCAGCAGTGAGTGAAGGCCATCCAGACCCCATGCCCAGCGTCCTGCCAAGTGCAAGGTGATCTAGTTCTGTGCAGCATTTACTTGCTTGGCATGTTGCATCATCCCTCAAGTCACCACTACCTGCTGTGGCTCTGAGAGGGGCAGAAAGCTGCCTTTCCATCATCCACCCCCTGCACTTGTAGTCCAGTGATTGAGTACAGCTTCTCTCACTGCCAATGGTCCAGAGGAGTCTAGCAGCTGATTTATGCTGTCTACACAAAGGGAGGTGGGTCTGTGACAGGCTCTTGTGGTTCACAGCCAATGCCTACGGATTACTCTGGCATTTCAATTCACCAAATGTCTTATTTTGGCGGGGAACAAAACGCCTTCCACAGAACATTTTTAAAGGTTATTTTTGCCCAATATGGGAAATCTGGGCCCTTTCACACCAAAGAGGAAGGATCAAAGAAGGGGCGAGTGCGGCGTAGTGTATAGTTGGCTCCCGAGCTGCTGTCCCAGTACTAGCCCTGCGCAAGAGCTTATCAGACAAGGAATTGGCCTGGCATGTCCTCCGTCTTCCCCCTCCTTGGGCTGCAGGTCTGGAAGCAGGAAGAGCGAGAAGCAGAAGCGCTTCTCGGGCATCCCCAGACCCCGGCCAGGAGACTCCCGACGGCACCTCTGGCTGTTGTGGCTCCACTGGCTCTGGCTGCAGCTCTGCCGGCACTTCCAGGAAGGAGTGCCCCTCCGTGAAGGTGGAGCGACCGTACAAGGCCCACCGCCCGGCGCAGCCGAGCAGCGGGCTGGACCGCGTCACCTCCGCGCTCCCTGCAGCCGAGCAGCGCACGCGCTCCAGGCACTCGTGCTACCACCGCAGCGCTCGCCCCGGGAGCGGGCAGAGCGGCGGGAACCGTGGAGGCGGCGCGGGGAGGGGCGTGGCCGCGCCGTGGACCGCAGGCCGCGGAGGCGCTCGGGCGCCTCGGTGCGTAGGGCAAGCGGCCGAGGCGGAAGTCCCGCGGGCGGCACCTACGGCTCTCCGGCCTCTCTGAAGAGCCTCCCGCTGCCAGGCTCAGCCCCAGCGAGGTGGAGGACTGCGCCTGCTTCTTGCACTTGGTGCAGCCACTGTGCGCGCCCCCGGCGGGCTAGTCGCCTCCGCCCCGCGCCTAGTCTCAAGGTCTTTGCTGCTGCCGCTGCAGGAACTTGGCTGCCTGCAAGATGGGGAGGGCGGGCAGGGAAAAGAGCGCGGGCGCGGCGCTATTCCAGCAGCTCCTCCTGCCCCCGGAGGCGGCCTCTTCCTCCAGGGACAGGGCCTGTCTCAGAGCTGAGCGTTGGTGCTCTGGACGTGCCGGCGCCGTCTGGCCACTCCCCTTCAAAGTACCCTTGGGGCGGGCAGCCCCACAGGGGCAGTGGGGAGCGGAGGAGGGGGGTCTAAGAAGGGCTCAGGTCTGGGGGCCTCCAGAGCTGGCAGCTGCGTCCCCAGGGTCTCTGGGGCGTCGTCCTGCTTGGAACTTGTTCGGATCACACAGCCCCGGCTCAACGTTCCTTTGAGACTGAACTCCTCTGGGGACTGGAGGAGGCCCCTCGCCGGCGCTGGCTCGGCCTCCCCGCCCAGAGGAAGCTGGAAGGTGCTGACCCACGCAGACGGAGAGTGTGGAGCGCTTCCCTTTCCTTCTGTTCTTCCTTCCCCAAACCTCAAGGCGCCCAGGGCTTCAATCCTACTGATGCGACCCGGCACATTGACCTCTAGGAGCTTCTGAAAGCCTGGAGGCCCAAGGTGCCCTGCCCAACCCCCAGTGTCGGCGCGGGCTGGGCATTGGCGAGTCTGGGCGGGCTGGCGCGGAGGAACCAACACTGCCTGGGCCAGAAATGCCGGCGGGCCAGGAGCAAGTCCCGGCTCCCTTCCCTAGTCCAACCGGCCTCACCCGAAATTGAAAGTAAGCTTTACCGTTCTTAAGACTTGTCTCTCTCCTTGTCTTTCTCCCTAACCCGGGTGGTCCCGATCTCCCTCTGGGGTCCCCAACGCACTGATGCATTTTGTTTTTGTGTCCAGTCATTTGACTGCCGAGGCCTCACTCCTTGGCTTTTAGATGGCCACCTTCTCCCTGTGTCCTCACAAGGTCTGAACTCTGCACGGGCATCCCCGTTGTATCTTTGTGTGTCCAAATTTCCTCTCTTAAAGAGACAACAGTCATATTGAATCAGGGCGTCCCTTAATGACCTCACTTTAATTTATTCACCTCTTTAAAGGTCCTATTTCTAAATACAGTCACATTCTGAGGGATTGCGGGTTAGGGCTTCAACATATAAATTTGGGTGGATACAATTCAGTCCATAACAGCTTATAAAGATCTTCCCTGTCTCAAGATCATATAAATATTTATATTTTCTTCTTGAAGTTTATGGTATAAAATTTTATATTTAAATGCCATTTGGACTTTATTTTGATGTGTGGCATTGTTTTTGTTGAGAAATATATTATACAAAGAAAGGTACATAGATAATATAAATGTATAGGTTAAAGAATAATAGTAAAACAAATATTCATATTCTCACCCCCCAGCTTCAGAAATAGAACATTCTAATTCCTCTGTGTATCTCAACCTTCTGACATTCCCTTGCTTCCATTAGAAATTTCCACATGCGTATGTATTCCTGGACAATACATTGGCTTTTCCTCTTTGGCTTCTTTTTTTTTTGCTGAGGAAGACTGGCCCTGGGCTAACATCCGTGCCCATCTTCCTCTACTTTATATGGGTGCTGCTGCCCCATGCACACTTGTGCTGCTACTTCTAGGTTATCTGGGGCTGCTGGCAGCACCACTGCCAGGGGCCCTGGGTTCACAGGTGTCGCTGTTGCTGTCAGGGGGCCAGGTTCTTGTATGCAGCCCTTACTGCTGGTAGAGCCAATGTTGGGGGTGCTGCCACTGGTGGCTGGGTCACAGGTTCTGCTGTGGTTCCTGAAGCCTTAGATTGCAGGTGCCACCTGCCATTGCTGGGGGAGGAGCAGGGGCTAAGCTGAAAGTGTTGTTGCTGGCCCTGCAGTCTCTGGTCACTGGCATGCACCAGTGTGCTTTTTGAGAGTTCAGGTCAGGGCACCCTGCTCCTACCGGTGAAATGCACATTTTGGTTGCTGTCCCCACTGCTGGAGAGACCAGCGCCAATGCCAGGGGAGGAGGATGGGGCTGGGTTGGTGGCACCACTCTGTGTCCTGAAGCCTCAGGACGTGTGTACCACCTGGCACTGCTGGCAGGGGGCAGGGCCACAGCCTCTGGTTTTCAGTGCTGGCGGGTGCCAGTGGTGTGCTCTGAAACCTCAGATCAGAGTACCCCGCCCCTGCTGGGGAAATTCACATTTTGGATGCTGTCTCCACTGCTGTAAAGACTGGCACCACTGCCAGGGGAGGGGGAGGGCTCTGGGTCACTGGCTCCCTTCTTTGTCCTGAGTCCTCAGGATGTTTGCACCACCCGCCACCATGTGGGGGGCAGGGGTGAAGCTACGAGTGCCATGTTTGCCCTAGTAAAAGCCTATGGCCATTGGTGTTCACGCCAGTGTGAAGATCCACATTTTGGACCATCAGTACCAGGGGAGAGGGAGGGGGTTGCTCCCCTAGTTCCACTGCCTGCCAGAGGTCCAGTCCACCCACCTTCAGATGTATAGATGCATGGATCACTCAGGTGTTCTGGTGCGCTGTGCAGGGAGTGCTTTGTTGGTCACTGGATGTCTGACTGGTTGTAATTTAGAGGGGAGAGACAAAGGGAATGACTCACTCTGCCATGATGCCAATGTCATTCCTGATGTCTTTTGATAAGCAGGAGTTCTTACAGTTACATTTATCAATCTTTTTCTTTCTGATTTCCACTTTGTGTGACTTTTTAAAGTTCTTCATTTCTCTGACATCATAAAAACATTTTCTTATGCATGCTTCTAAAGATTTCATGTGTTTTTCTTTCACCTTTGATCTTCAATTTATCTGAAATTGATATTTATGCATTGTATAAGATAAGATAACACACTCATTTTTTAATATGGAAACCCAATTATTTTTTTAAAAAATGACTCTTTGATGAAAAGTTAGCCGTTTCCCTGCAGATCTCGGTGCTTGTCCTGACGCGTGTCCCAGTTCCCTGTGAGGCTGGGTCTGCTCCTGGCCTCCCTGTTCTGCTCCTTTGCTCTCTATTTACTGGTCCTTGCACAATCTCACACTGTCCTTATTACGATAGTTTGAGAATAAAGTTGTTTTCTTTTTTATTTATCTTGGAAAGCAAGTCCCCGAATTCATTATTTTTCTTATACTTGCCTCTCAGTATGGGTTAGGGAGTGTCTGCTGGAATTTATCCATCAGTAAGGCTGGACAGCGCCCTACCAACGTTATGAACCAAGAGTAGAGTGCTAATGGTTCCACAAAAGAAAATCAGGGTGCTTTTCCAAGAAAAAGATGGAAACAAATGTAGTACAAAGAACAGCTATAACCTGTTGAAGCATGTTGAAAAATATAAAAAATTTGATTTCTGAGGAATTTTTCTTGGTATGCCAATGGTGACTTTTAGTAAACATCATTTGTTTTTTGTAAATGTTTACAAACCATTTATTTTATAATCTATCATAGAGTTTTATTAGGTTTACAATTGATAGCTTACAGAATATGATCTTTTCTTCTTTCTGAAATAAAATAAAAACTTTTTTTTTTCTTTTTTTTTGTGAGGAGATCAGCCCTGTGCTAACATCTGCCAATCCTCCTCTTTTTTTGCTGAGGAAGATTGGCCCTGGGCTAACATCTGTGCCCATCTTCCTCCACTTTATATGGGACGCCGCCACAGCATGGCTTGCCAAGCAGTGCTTCGGTGCGCGCCAAGGATCCGAACCAGCGAACCCTGGGCCACCACAGTGCAGCACGTGCACTTAACCACTTGTGCCACCAGGCTGGCCCCAGTAAAAACATTTTTAAATGATTTTTTCCTCCATAGTTTTTGACAATGAAAGTTGCTGTGCAAGCACATCTTAAAGTTCTTTCAGTAATTGGAAAAAGAACTGAACTCATTTAAAACAACTGTGTGGTCTCTTTTTACATTCTGGGTGTCATTCCTTCTCAAGCCTATTCTTTTCTTAAACTCTTTTAGACTGGAGATCAAGTTTCTGTTTAATGGTGTTATTCCATTTACTATTTTGTTAATATTAGATGTTCTTCAAGTGATAGAGTTTTCTGTCTGTCTTCTTGCTCTTAACATAGTTAAAACACATACATTATCCTTTTTTGTGTGTGTGTGTGAAGAAGATCAGCCCTGAGCTAACATCTGTGCTAATCCTCCTCTTTTGCTGAGGAAGACCGGCTCTGAGCTAACATCTATTGCCAATCCTCCTCCTTTTTTTTTTTTCCCCCCAAAGCCCCAGTAGATAGTTGCATGTCATAGTTGCACATCCTTCTAGTTGCTGTACATCGGATGCTGCCTCAGCATGGCCAGAGAAACAGTGTGTCGGTGTGTGCCCGGGATCCGAACCCGGGCCGCCAGTAGCGGAGCGTGCCCACTTAACCCCTAAGCCACGGGGCCGGCCCCATTATCCTTTTTAAAAATTATTTTCGCAGGCTTTTAGCACTGTCTGTCATTTAGTATTCCTGACATTATCAATGTCACTTGTACATCTATATTATATCTAAGCTTCTCACTATTTCCCCACTCAGGGTGAGCCTGCTACTTCTGAATCCTCCTTGATGGTGTCTGTCTGTAATCACCATCAGGATCTGGCACACTTGACTGCTTTCTGTGCATTCCTGCCTGACAGTCATGTCTGCTGGAGACTCTGGGGCTGCATCTTACGTGAACATCAAGCTGTGTAGTTCACTTTGAAGGCATGGACTCTGGGGGAGTGGGGAGTCGGGTATAAGCTTCTCTACTGGATCTTTTATTTGTTTGTTTTAAGTAACATGCAGAGATTCTAATTGAGCCAGCCACTATATATCTTCATATGTAGAATTCATAGACTTCTTCAAAGTAGGCAAATGTTGGTGGCACAGTCTAACTCAAAAAGGAAGTTAAAAGCTCCCCCTGCTCTACTTCGCTCCCAGGGAAGAGGAGCTTTAATGAAAATCAAGACAAGAAACATGGTGCTCCTGTTCTAGCAAGCAGAGCCAAACTGTAATAAGTTTCTCTTGGGTATGACCACCCTCACTTGGATTGCTTCTCTTGTCAATCTTTTGTTTTCTCTGATGTTTGCTAATATCTGGGGCTGCCTCCTGCTGAAAAGGGTGCCTTCACCTAAAAATCCTATCTAGACTGTGTGAGTGACCAGTGGAAGGACTGGGTTGAATGGACAGCTTAGGCCAGTTCTGTGGCCTCAGGGGAGACTGGCTTGCTTCCTTAACTTCGTCTCTCTGTGCACTTTTTACTTCAGAGCACTGAGACATATGGGGACAGGATTCAGGGTGGGCGTAAGGAAAAGGACCAAGAAAGTTGTTCACCTTGCCTTTCATGCAGATCTTAAGGCAGAGTGGAGAAAGGAGCCTTATAGCTCGTTCTGTCCATTTAGGCAGATTATCCCAGGGCAAATATTTCCCTGGAATTTGTGATGATGACAAGGGTCTGCTTTATGGACTTAAGAACTTGGGAACCTGCCTCTCTTTGACAGTAATTATTTGATTGTAAGAGAACTCAATTTCACTGATTAAAATCAATATGGAGATTTATTATATGATACGTGGATATCATACAGCCCTCAAGGGCAGAACATATACTGAGGCCAGTAAGTGACTGGAGCAAAAACTAGACTCCTGTATTAATCATGATCGTCCTTTCCATTTCTATGCCATGGTGTCTCTGCTTCAGTCTTCAGTCTTCTCTCTCCATACAAATACAGATACTTTTCTGCCTCTCTCTCATTAAGATTTATTATAGTGACTCTTTATGAATATATTTATGTAATAAAATTGCTATTTTTTTGTGTATTTGTAGTTTTATGCCAATCCATTTATTAACTTATGTTTAAAGGTAAATCCATTTTGTCTGAGATTGTCCTATCTGGCTTGATTTAAATTTTAAGTCCAGGTGCTCAAAAGACTAAATAGAGTTCCTGTCCCAGTACAAATTCCCTGGAGATGGCATCTGTCTGGCTCAGTGTGATCATCACTCACCCATTCTCCCATTTGGAGTCCAACTCAACTGAGAATTAGGAACAAAAGTCAGAGTGTGATCAAGGTATCCATTTTATTTCTGGAAAAGCTAGGTTGTAGGGTGTGAGTTGGTCCTACTACTGGAGTGGGGACCTTATGCTATCTTTCCATTGAAGTGGACTGACTCACACACTCACTTACAGAACTAACTATGGGTTAGGTAGGTTGATGAAGCCTTCTAGATAAGGTAACAGAGTAGGAGGATGAGGAAAGCACAGAGCAGACATGCCAGATTGAAGCAGAGAGCCAAAAGCTTGGGTCCCTTAAGAGCTGTGGCCCTTGTCAATTCCACACAAGAGACCAATGGACGTCAGTCTCCCCTCAGTACTACCAACTTCTCATTCTGTAGGGAGAAGAAAACAGTTGTGGGGAATTGAGGAGATTGCTTCCGTACTGTTCTCTCTTGGAAGTGAACGTGAAAACACAAGGGTAAAGAAATAGCTTCCTCAAAATCACTAGCTCAACTGGTTCAGCCTGCTCAAGAGGAATTGTGGAAGCAGGCAGGCCTATCAGAACTAAAACTTTCTAGGAGAACAGAAGGTGGGTACATGGGCACCCTAGAGGGTGTCCACTACACCAACCATTGTCTTTTTTCTGATTAGTCATGCTAGGAGTTTATTGAAGTCATTAATCTTTTCAAAACACCAAATTTTAGCTTTCTTAATTGTCTCTGTAGTTCATCTACTTACTTTTTTTTTTTTTTTGTGAGGAAGATCAGCCCTGAGCTAACATCCATGCTAATCCTCCTGTTTTTTTGCTGAGGAAGACCTGCTCTGAGCTAACATCTATTGCCAATCTTCCTCCTCTTTTTTCCCCCAAAGCCCCAGTAGATAGTTGTATGTCATAGTTGCACATCCTTCTAGTTGCTGTATGTGGGACGCAGCCTCAGCACGGCCGGAGAAGCGGTGCGTCGGTGCGCGCCCGGGATCCGAACCCAGGCCGCCAGTAGCAGAGCACGCGCACTTAACCGCTAAGCCACGGGGCCGGCCCCATCTACTTTCTATGTAATTGATTTCTGTTCTTTTTATTCACTTCTCCTCATTTACTTGGGTTGGATTTGCTCATTTTTTTTTCTAGCTTCTTAAAAAGAAACTTAGATAATTGGTTTTAAAGTTTTCTTTTTTCCTAATGTGAGCATTTAAAGCTATACATTTCCCTCTAAGCACTGCTTTAGCTACACTGCACCAAATTTGGTATGTTGTATTTTTATTATTATTCTTTTTGAAATATTGTGTGTTACTTGTTATTTTCTCTCTAAAACATAAGCTTTTAAGAAGTATATTGTTTAATTTACAAATATTTAGAACTTTTCTAGATATTTTATTATTGATTTCTAAACAAAATTTGTAATATTTTGGTATTATTTATTGAGCCCTGTTTTATGGCCTAGAATATTTTGGTGAATTTCCCATTTTTTCCAAAAGAAAGTGATTCTTTTTCTGCAGTAGTTAGGTGGAATATTCTATATATGTCAGTTATGTAAAGATTAATAGAGTTATACAGATTTTATATATTCTTACTGATTTATTTTTGGTCTAGATGCTCTATCAACAAAGTTGAATTATATTTTTTATTTTTCTAAACTCTTTTTCCATCATTCACTTTTATACTCCATGATAGAAGTTTACTAAAAGTATATAAACTCATTTATGGGATTTCACAGGCAACTATAAATGATAAATTATGCTATTAAAGTTCAATGTATATATAAAGGAGATAGATAAACCAGCTTAGTTACTTGTTAACTAATTCATAAACTGACCATTAAATATTTAATGTATTAACATTACAAAACCCTAATTCTCTTTTTTTTTTTTATTTATTTTTTTCCCCCAAAGCCCCAGTAGATAGTTGTACATCATAACTGCACATCCTTCTAGTTGCTGTATGTGGGACGCGGCCTCAGCATGGCCGGAGAAGCGGTGTGTCGGTGCGTGCCCGGGATCCGAACCCGGGCCGCCAGCAGCGGAGCACGCGCACTCAACCGCTAAGCCACGGGGCGGGCCCCTAATTCTCTTCTAAATGTCATTATTTCCAAATGATGGTAGCCCAAGTCTTTATAATAAGTTTATGAAATTTCAGTTTCTCATTTTGTCAGTGTTCCCAACCAGGCATTTTCAATTACCATTAAGGAATAACAGAACGTAGATCACTCTCCAACTTCTGTTTTCCATCCCAAATATTGATTTTCCTTCAATCCAAAATATTGATAACCTTTACTTTGGTTATTTCTCTTTGCTTACTTATACATCTGAAGATTAGATTGAGGGGTAGCAGGGCCCTTTATGGTTGAGATTTTTAGAACACTAAAGATAAGACAAAAAAAAAATCAATACATTTTCTCTGACTTCAGATGTGACTCTATGTCTGTAGACGTAGAGGGACTCATTTTCTCACAGAATGCCGACGAGACTTTTCTTTCATCCATTCAACTAACATCAATTGAGAATCTAAACAGTGTCAGGCACTGGGGTGGAGGGCAGATCTGCATGGGTATCGGCTCAAAAGTCAGCGAGCCCTCCTCACTCCTCTTCTCATTGAAATGAGCCTCCCTTCCCCATGAGGGAAGCCTGGAAGTTCTCCTGAGGAAATGATATCAATCTGAGACCTGCACATTATACAGGTGATGAGCAGGAAAAAGAGTATTCCAGGTAGACAGGAGACAACAGAGGGAGAAAAGGGCTTGGTATGTTCAAGAAACTGAAAGAAGGGTGGCATAATGAGAGTATAGTGAGCAGTGGAGAGAAGGTCACAAGGTGAGATGCAGAGAGAGGCAGGAGCCAAATCAGCAGGGTA
This sequence comes from Diceros bicornis minor, assembly GCF_020826845.1. NCBI lineage: Eukaryota > Metazoa > Chordata > Mammalia > Perissodactyla > Rhinocerotidae > Diceros > Diceros bicornis. Next base: position 9,236,002 of record NC_080760.1, read on the forward strand.
TGATAAAGGATTTGTGGATAAAGCATTCTCTTATCCCCTGATACTCTTCTTATGTGTTGGTTTGAACACTTATTTTCTATTGCTGAAAGAGAGAGAAACATAATTAGGGAAGAGAATAAGAAAGATACGTCTGTACATACGCAAGAGAGAATACACAGCTTGAGCCTGAAACCTGGGGGTATGGTGAAAAAGTGAACCAGAAAATGAGAACCATAACTCTGCCATCCCATCATAGAGAAAAAGCAACTGGTAAGACACGGCAAATAGTCAATTCAGTAACTCAATTCAACAGATATTTAAAATTTCCTCTGGGCAGGTGTTTGTGTTAGACACCGTGAGATCCCAAGAAGAGTCACCACAACCATGGGCTCTGGTAGAAATTGGGAGAGGGTACGTAGAATGGGAGAAGTCTAGCAGGGGATGAATGGGAGAGATAATTAAGAGAGAAAATTCATCAGAATCTAGCATTGTTGATTGGAATGCAGCCATTAAAATATATCAAAGTCTGGAGGAAGTATTTTTGGTGGGGTTTAGGGAGGTGTATACGTGTGTGTTTATGCTCTGGAGACAGGAAGGGGTAGAGCAGAGGCGACCGAGTTTTAAAAGCTGAGATTGGCTACACTTTCCTTATCCTCTTGTCCCCTATCTTAGTGGTTCTTGACCTTGTCTTTCCATTAGAATCACCTAGGGAGATTAAAAAAATACACGACAAAAGACTCAATCCGATCAGCAGAGCAATTAGAGCAGAGTCTGCAGCAGTGGGATTGGATAGGAGCATATTTAAATATTTCCCTGACTATTTTAAATTGTAGCCAGAGTTGAGAACAGAGGGCCTAGCCTCTACTTTGGAGGAAAGTCTAAACTGATGGAAGACTAAATATTTGAATTACCTTTTTGGATATTCTTATTTTTTCTGGAATTTCAATAAATGTTCTCAAAATATACATTGATATCATCATCTAAATGATTGCCTCAGAGACTAAATAAGTATTGTTAATTATGATGTACTAATGTGTTAACTTACCTAGAGGAAATATGTAAAAACTAGACAAATTTTATTTAGAGATTTTTGAGTTTATGAATGTAATCTGAAGGTTGTCTCGGCCTTAGGTCTTGTAATAACAAAGTAATAAACAAGTAAGTTTTCATTGATACTCCTACCTCTCAAATCCACTAGCCATGCCTAGCACAGGACCTCAGCTCTCTCATGGTCCACAGTTCCTTAACCTCTCCAGCATCCCTTGGGATTCTCTGGAGGTGTGTCTTATACATCATCTTAACCACTTTCATTGTCTACATGTTACCTTCTCTGACTTGATTGTTCCTCCAGGGCCTGGTTGACTGTCATTTCTACTTGGCCAATTGCCATACGAATGCAGACTGGAGCAATTTGCCAGAGTTTGATTCTGCCCAGGTCTCTGCGACTCCTCCTTCCCCTTGGACATCTGCTTTCATTGCTCTCATCACACTGATCCAGGCACCTACCTCCCAACCAATTTATTCAGCTGCCTTACCACCCTCCAGGGCTGGTGAGACTGTTTCTGTTCACAGAAGGCGACTGTTCATAGCTGCTGTTGCTGCTCTGCTACTTCTACATCCTGCATCTTTATCACCTGTATCTGGAACTCTGCTCTGTCCAATAATGACAACAATAGCCACCACTGCCTCTAAACCACTCCTGAGGTTCTCCCAGGCTCTTTTTGAATCATCACACTCACTTCCATATCATCACTAGGTTCATGATGTTTTGCTGAGCATTGCCTCACAGACTTACAAGCTTCCAGGACTTTCCTTTCCCTGCTGAAATTAAAGCACTTTTCCCCCTATCTGGCTCTATTGGAGAGTCCCAGAGCTGACTTTCTTGAGCCCCTGCTATTACTGCTCGTGTAGCTTTATTCCCACTTGGATATTGGATGCATAGGGGCTGGGGTGCATCAAGTAACAGCCACTAGGTTTGTCTGGAACTACTGAACCCCTCTGATCATTAACCTTGTTTCCAAGATTGTCTCATGAGGTGACACTCATTTCCCATGGGGGGATCTCTCTCAGGGGCTCACTAACCACACTTCTCATTTTGTTCATTTCCTGTCTGCAAAGTTATCAGCTACACAAGAACGATCTGAATCCTCACTGTGGAAGAAGGTTGAGGATGTCATGTGGAGGCTGCTGGTACACACCTAAGTCAATGCTTCCTCCCAACTCTACCCGTGAGCCATTACCCCTGGAGAGGGTCCTCACTACATCTAGATTAGCTGGTTTTGAATGATATTGCTTTGTGTTTTTTTTAAGCCACTGAGACAACTTTACAAATTATATTTCTTGTGATTTTATTTACTTTAGAGTATGATTAACTTTCAAAGTGGAAGGAGATCAACACTCTCATTTGATAGTTAAAGAAAAAACAACAAAGTCCATGGATGTAAAGTTTTCAGTTCAACTAATTATTGCCCAAGTGTATATAACAGTTTTGTGTTGGGCACTGAGAAATTCAATGGTAAATATGAAATGGTTTTGATCCTGAAGGAATTCGCAGTCTAGCACAGGGGAGACAACTACCAGTAACACAATGTGAAATGCACTACACACAGAAGCTCAAGCGAGGGAGTGATTAATTTTGTCAAGGGTTGGGGGAGGTCATGGATATGTCGGAAGAAGAAGTAATATTTTAATTGAGACTTGATTAATAAGGGGCAATGTATTGGAAGGGAGGGGTCATTACAGGCGAAAGAATCTCTTGAGAGAAGTTTAGTTGTGGGAAGAAATATGGCATGTGGGCCAGCAGTGAGTCGCCTGGTGGTCAGAGTGGTAGAAGATGAGCCTGAGAGAGCACGCACTGGAATACTAGTGAGAGTATTTAGACTCCTCTTAGGATTCAGTCTTAAACAGGGGACTAATATGATCAGATTTGGGTTTTAAAAGGACACTCTCATAGCAATGTGAGTGGTAGATTGAATAAGGATAGACAGGAAGAAAATAGAGCAATTAGAAATCTGTTGGAATATTATTGGTAAAAAATCATGAAGGTCTGAATGAGGAAATTCAGTGATATTTTTGAAGGTAGAATCCATAGGAATTGTCTGTGGTCCTAGAACTCATGTCTGGGACTATTTCTCCAATATTCCATCATTTGTACCTTCCTAATGATTCATTTACAAATATAGTTGTTAAGGTGTATTGTGAAATTACTGTGTAGGCCCTATGGTAAATACCTTACATCCATTATCTCATTTAATCTTCTCTATAGCCCTATGGATTAGGTCATATACCATCATTTTACAGATGAGGAAATCAAGTCTTCGAGAGGTTAAAATAATGTATCCTGTGTCATGGAGCAAGAGAGAATCAGAGCTGGGGTTTGACCAGGTATCCTGTTAGAACATAATAGCCTGATAGCTACTGTTATTGCATCACAAGCAGTGTAAGTGAAGTAAAAATATCTCAAGAAATAAAATATCTCGGATACCTTACAGCTCTGCTTGGTAAACCCCTACCACTTCAGGAAAAAATATAACTCTATTTATCAAAAATGTCCAGTGGTGATAATGAACACTCGCTCTCTCATTTGTCCGTCTAGTAAACACTCATTAGGAGTCAGGAGCTCAACAGCACTGGCTCTGGTCTCCTGTGACTCCTTCCAGCAGACACCTTGCCCTCACAGCACGTAAAGGTTGCTAAGGAATGGGATTGAGCTCGCTGACCCTCCCACCCTCATCGTGATTTTCCTTCATTCTCCTGATCCTCTTTCTCTACTTCCGTGCCGTCTTCATAATGCACTTACCTTGATCATGTTGATTCAGGTTCACACATGACCCAGGATTTCTTGGCTCTTGATCTCAACTCTACTGTTGGTGCCTCTTTTCTCTCCCTTGGCTTGGTGCATTTTTGAGAACTCTCAGCTAAACTGGCCCTAGAAACTTCTCCTCTTCCTATTTGTCCATATTGGTCAACTCCCAATCCAGATGCTGTGGGAGATGCAAAAATGGCACATGTTGATGTGCCCTCAAAGAGTTTGCAGTGCAGTGGGGACATGAGCCCTGTGGCTGACTATCGTCACAAGGTCAAGAGTGTTCTGTGTCACAGGAGAGGTGTAGGTAGAGGGCTACAGGAAACACAAGATGGACACGTCAATTCCTCTTCAGAACAAATTTGGTTACGAATAAATTTAAAAAGACTTATTTTTTCTATAGCACAGAAATGCATGTGTGTGAAATGAGGTCATTTACAATATTAAATCACTGCTCTGTAGTTACTATATGTATAAAGAGGAGCCTTGGTCAATTTTGGAACAATTTATAGAATAACTAAATAAACTATAAATATGTGTGTACCCTTGGGACTGATTTACAATCTAAGAAGCCTCCTTCTTTGGGTTACCACATTGCTGATATTTGTACACAGCAGAATTTTATTCAGTGGTTTCCTGTTTCAGTGGTTGAATTTTATTCAATGGTTTTGATCTGCCAACCATCCCTCTATGACCTCCTGACATTGCCCTGACATCAGCTGTGCTGTCTTTTCTAGTCCAGTGCATGCTTCTCATCTCTCCAAACTGGATCCAGTCAATTTCCTCTGAATTAACCTAATTTAATCAAAATCACTAGGGAGAAGACCAGATTGGCAACTGCAAGTGACACCAAAGAGCCCTAAACCATCACTGTAATGAATTGGTGGTATGGGGCAGGAAGCACAAATTTCTACTGACTTCTTACATACTCATCAAAATGTATGTTGGTACAATCCTGTCAAAGGGCGTATTAATCTGTTGCAACCTCAGACTCCTTTGGAATAAATGGGGTGTGAAGAATAAATGAAATGCAAGCCATACCTTCTACAGTTCAGGAACACTTGTGTGTGAGGCTATTTCAATGGAAAGATTTCAATCAAATATAAACACAGATTTATATTTTCTAATATAATATTAGATTAAATAATTTTAAATGTGTAGTATTAAATAATTTTTGGTGTAGTACTAAATAATTTCTGGAAGAGCTGAGATGCAAATAAGCATATCAAAGAGTAATTCGTTGAGTTTTATATACCAACAAAATAAAAGAAGAATCAAAATTAAACACTTTCTGACCTATCTCTGATGAAGAGTTATAAAATGCAAATTTGGAAAACCTTTTTCTCATGTAAAAGCCAGAAAAACATTTAAAACCTATTGAGTAAGATTTTATAATATTATCAACATAAATGATCTCTATCTTTACTGAATTTGAGTAGTACTATTCAGTTACGAGTAATGGGAAAAAAATCTGTGAACACAAAAAATAATTCTAACACAGCTAAAATATTTTATGTCCAGTGCATGTAGTAACTCCCTCATTTTGAACTTGAAGAGATACAAGTAAAGATGGTACCTGGCTGGTCACAAGATGGAAAGACTGTGATTGCTCCGTGATTCCTCTCTTCTATAAAACAGTACAGCTGTTGAAGTCTGGACATGCTGGTGTGCTTGAGTCTCATGGAAGCCGAAAGAGTCTGCCTTGGGGCTCTGGGGGCAGAACTGAGTTACCTCTTGGGAGGAGGTGATGAGGCAGGAGACACAAAAACAGGAAGGTCATTAATTTGCAGATATTGTTGGAATTACCTTGGATTCACATTACATATAAAATCAAGGGTTTGAAGCAGGTTTAAATATATTTCAATTAAACGTTAACCTAAAAATAAAGTGCTGGAAATAAAAGCAAATAAGCATTTATTTGGGATCAAAAAATTGCAATTCAGGGTACACAGATTCAGGTAGAAACACAAACAGTGTCCCCCCCTACAGGAAAGAAACTCAGGGTTTTTATGGGAAAAGGGGGAAGATGAGAAAAGTTGTGTTAAAGAAGGGTTTGTTGGTGCTAGAAGAAGTAAGGCTAGATTTGTACTTTATTGATTGATTAGCAATTCAGTCATTGGCAAAGTCTAATTTTATCAGGCCTTACAAATAGGATATTCTTGTTCTTACAGATTTTTTAGAATGTTGGCAGTTTCATCCAGTTTGGAAGTTAAAGAAAACAAGACATGCAGATTATATAAACTAATTCTATTTTTCTCAAAACCCTAAGGGAACATACCAGTCATCTACTTTCTTGTCTCTGTATCTGTTTCTTCCTATGTTTGGGTTCTCTAACAGTCCTTCTAGAAACTTTCTCCTCCCTCAGATCTTTTTCTCAGATGCCCTGCTTCCCCCGGGGTGAAGCTGCCTCTGATTCCCTTCACCACATTGTGCTCCCAAGGCTGGCCCTTTGCTGTGAACATACCTTGACTGCAGTATTACCAAATCTTACTAACACTGTTGATTTTACTATAATGCCTGTCTTCTCACTGGACTGAGGGCTCTGTGAGGTCACAGGCAGCATTTTTGATTCTTATATACCCAGCACCCAGTGCTGTGCCTGGCTCTTCCCAGGAACTTGAATAGTTGTTAAATGAATTAAAAATAGAACAGAGAAAAGATGTGACCCAAAGAAGCAATTAGAATTTAGAAAAAATTTATAGGGGAGACACTAAAAACAAGATCAGGAGAAAAGAAGAAAGAAATGAAAGTTCAAAGGAAGTGCAGTGAAATGTTGTTAGTGAAAATATCAGCAATTAGTAATCTTAGTCTTCATTTATTATTATAAATATAGAAAAGTTAGATCTAGCTATTATCAATAAGCAAATATAAAAAGATTTCTTATCAAGGACGTTTGATACACTGAATAAATATTACTTCTGAGTTTTAATGTTATTTTGAATCCCTTACTCTTAAGAATGACATTTTATTGTGTATTAATGTAAATAGAAACAATTGTTTCTGTGACCACATCCTTTCATTCAGTTAAGGAATATTTATTGAGTGTTCACTATTTTGTCTACCTACTTTTCTCCTTACTCCAAGCTTTGTGTTCCCTTTCTCTTCTTGTTTTCAGGCCTGAGGGCCTTCTTGAGTATTTCTTGTAGTGGGGGTCTCGTGGCCATGAACTCCCTTAGCTTTTGTTTATCTGGGAGAGTTACTATTTCTCCATCATATTTGAAGGATATTTTTGCTGGATAGAGTATTCTTGGCTGAAAGTTTTTGTCTTTTAGTATTTTGAATATATCATTCCAGTCTCTTCTAGCCTGAAAAGTTTCTGTTGAGAAATCCGCTGAGAGCCTGATGGGAGTTCCTTTGTACGTTATTTTTTGTTTTTGTCTAGCTGCCCTTAATATTGTTTCTTTGTCGTTGACCCTGGCTAGCCTTACCACTAGGTGTCGTGGTGAAGGCCTTTGTCCGTTAATATATATAGGCGTCCTGTTGGCTTCGCTTACTGGTATTTCCTGCTCCTTCCCCAGATTTGGGAAATTTTCAGCTATTATTTCCTTGAATAGGCTCTCTGTTCCTCTTTCCCTCTCCTCTCCCTCAGGAATACCTATAATTCTTATGTTACATTTTCTAATAGAGTCCGATATTTCTCGGAGTCTTTCTTCATTTCTTTTTAGTCTTAGTTCTCTCTCTTCTTCCATCTGGAGTATATCTGTATTCCTATCCTCTAAAGTACTAATTCTTTCCTCCATATTGTCAGCTCTGTTCTTTAAAGATTCCAGATTCTCCTTTATCTCCTCCATTGTGTTCTTCATCTCCATCAGCACTGATAGGTTTTTCTTTATGATTTCAATCTCTTTTGTGAAGAAACTCCTAATCTCATTTAATTGTTTGTCTGTGTTGTCTCGTATTTCGTTGAGTGTTTTTATGATAGCTATTTTGAAATCTCTGTCATTTAGTTTATGGATTTCTGTGTCTTCAGGGTTGATTTCTGGGTGCTTGTCATTTTGTTTCTGGTCTGGTGATTTCATATATTTTTGCATTGTGGTTCCTGTGTTGGTTTTGATTTTCCTCATCCTGGAAGTCTCTGGTTGCAATTTCCACCTGCCGCCACTGTCTGGTGGTAAAGGGCTGTGTAGTCTAAGCCCCCTGCGCTCTGCCCCAGTTTTTCTGCTGCGATCCGCAGTTTTGTTTTGTTTTGTTTTGTTTTTTTTCCCCACTGCGATCCACGGGTCCAGTCCAGTTTGTTCAGGTCTGCCTCGGATCACTAGATCTGGTCGAGCTGCAGACTCTGGGTTGCGGGGAGGGGGGAGCTCTCTCTTTTGCCCTCTGGGTCCCTGACGTGGGAGGCTTCTCGTTTGCCCCTCTTTATCCGCTCTCTGGGGTGCTCAGATGTTGATGGTAGCCCTGTGGCTCCTCTGAGCCCTCTGTGCGGGAGTTTCCCACTGGCTGAGAGAGCCTGAAGATCTACAGTTTCCCTGCCGAGGGCCGCCCCTCCCCCCTCTCTGGGAGCCGCGCGGACCGGATCGCTGATCTGATGGGGAGGGAGCGGAGTTCTCCTTACCTCTCCCCACTTCCTCCGGGGGCCCAGCACGTTCCGCTCTCAGATGTGAGGCAGTGTGGATCCCTCTGCTCTAGCTTTTCACTGTCTGGGATTCCGTTGTTGGTCTGTGGCTGTTGCTTTTATTGTATCTTGTGGGGGAAGAATTCACGGGAAAGCTCACTCCGCCATGATGCTGACGTCACTCGAGTGTTCACTATTTGATGGGCTAACTTGTAGAATAAAAAGGTGAGGACCAGCCTGGAGTTGGTGTCCTTCTGAGGCATGTGTGCATCACATTTAAGCCTTTTGAAGGGTTAGCGTCCCCATGTGAAAAGGGTGTTTTTTAGAGAGGATGGTTCCAAGGTGGGTTAGCATACCAAAGGAGGGAAACATTGCAGTTTCAAAGCAATATACTTAAAATTTCCAAAAACAGCCTATGAGAAACAGCACTTCTTAAGCAAGTTAGGTATAAAAAATTACCAAAAATGTATTACAGCCACAATCCCAGCCTTTGGAGTAGTGCTTAGAAAGTCCATTAAAAAGACACATAGATAGTTTTTTTTACGTCAAGTTTATACTCCTTTGTTGCAGCATAAATAATTCCTGGTTTAGAACTTCAATTTAAAAAACAAACAAACATGCAGAGTGCTATTCCTCAATGTGGTTTTAGAAAAATTTAATTCAAGAACGTGTAGGGGCCAGCCCTGTGGCTTAGCGGTTAAGTGCCTGCACTCCGCTACTGGCGGCCCGGGTTCGGATCCTGGGCACGCACCGACGCACCGCTTGTCCGGCCATGCTGAGGCCACGTCCCACACACAGCAACTAGAAGGATGTGCAACTATGACATACAACTATCTACTGGGGCTTTGGGGGGGGGAAAAAAAAGGAGGAGGATTGGCAATAGATGTTAGCTCAGAGCCGGTCTTCCTTAGCAAAAAGAGGAGGATTAGCATGGATGTTAGCTCAGGGCTGATCTTCCTCACACACACACACACACACACACACACACACACACACAAGAACGTGTAGTGATCAAGATTAGGCAAAACTGGGAAATACATACTCACCATAACAACTATAATTTAGGTCAAAAGAAGTGAGCCGTCCTCTACCCAGTGTCTAACAGTGAGTGTGGGTGGAATGGGAAAGCTGCTAATCTGGATGTTTTATCTTGTTTTTAATATCAGATGGATAATGCATTCTTTAGATTATCCACAGTAAATATGTTTTAGAAACAAAATTCTACTTGATATTTTGAGGAACCCACCCTACATTCTTTGGGTTAATTTCTGTGTTGATTTTTACATTACTAATCATTGTACTGCTATAGCTAAGTCAACTAAATTATATAATGCTGCTCAAAAGATCTACATACAGCAAAGTCTTTGCTTACCTAAAAAGGAGCTTTTTAAAATAAAGGAAGATAGGGGCCGGCCCGGTGGCGTAGCGGTTAAGTGCGCGTGCTCTGCTGCTGGCGGCCTGGGTTCGGATCTCGGCCAGTACTGAGGCACTGCTTGTCAAGCCATGCTGTGGCAGCGTCCCACATAAAGCGGAGGAAGATGGGCACAGATGTTAGCCCAGGGCCAGTCTTCCTTGGCAAAAACAGGATGATTGGCATGGATGTTAGCTCAGGGCTGATCTTCCTCACAAAAAATAAAATAAAGGAAGAAAGCAATAATGTTTCAAGTGAATGGCACTTGGCAAAATACATATAAATAAACAACACATTTAAGACAGAAACTGTCAGGTTCCCATTGGTTTCTTATATGGATAAAATGCTTGAGGAAGATGTTGAGACTATCATCCCTCCATGTAAAGTTTTAGCTTCTACATAGTGTCAGATGTTATAATTGGTTTGAAGGATAAATGCTTTTAGGCAAAGGTAAAAATCCATATACAAAGCAAAACAGCAAAATTTGTAGTGACTTTTTGTAGAAGGCTCTCTTCTCTGGTGGTAACATCCTTTAGTACATATCCAGGAGAGAACAAATTGAAAGGATGTTTTGATACAGTAGCAGTCCTTTCATATACCCTTACTGAATGTTATAAGATTCCAAAAATACATAAGTATTCCTTGCATCATGCATTTTGCATCAGTTTCAAGCTGAGTGATGAGGTTATGTTATTATTTTAACAGTTAAATGTTGCACCTCAAAAGTTCTGCCATCTATATACAGTGAATGGACACAATAGTGAAGGTTCCAGAAAGATGGCAAACTACCTCTAAAAAGAAGTCTATGATGGAGTGTCTCCAAGTTAGAGGAGAGGAGGATATGGAACAGGGGACGTAGGTAGGGTAAAAGAATTTTAAAATAATACTGCTTAGGAATGTATATTTAAAGATAGTTGCTATGCCTTGTCTATCCTTTATCTCAATCTTGAATAACTGCATTTTTGTGCAAAATGAAATTTCTACTTTATAGGAAAAGAAGCAGTCTGTTAGGAAAAGCCTGTTTTTTTAAGTTTAATTTAATTTTTTTATTGATGTCATAATAGTTTATAACATTGTGAGATTCCAGTTGTACATTATTATTTGTCAGTCACCATATAGATGCACCCCTTCACCCGTTGTGCCCACCCCCCAACTCCCTTCCCCCTGTCTACCACCAAACTGTTCTCTCTGTCCATGTGTTGGTTTATATTCCACATATGAGAGAGGTCGTACAGTGTTTGTCTTTCTCTGTCTTGCTTATTTTGCTTAACATAATACCCTCCAGGTCCATCCATGTTGTTGCAAATGGGACAATTTTGTCCTTTTTTATGGCTGAGTAGTATTCCATTGTATGTATATACCACATCTTCTTTATCCAATCATCTGTTGAAGGACACTTGGGTTGCTTCCACGTCTTTGCTATAGTGAATAATGCTGCATAGGAAAAGCCTATTCTTAGTAGGGGAAACTGTGAAGACATCTCTTTCATACGTGCTGTTTTACTTGGTAAGTCTTTTGGCTACATCACTATCTGCTCTTTAAACCTTCTTATCACTGGGACAGGTGTTGGTGAACTCATCCCTACTACAAGTATTAGTTAAGTATCTCCAGACGCTGGTCATTCTTTTTGGAATATCAAAGTCTCAATACTTTTTGGTCACTACAATGACAATGTGCAGTCTGGGCAGCAGGTTGCAAACAGCTAATGTCGTTTCATTGCCATCCTGAAACTTACATGCAGAAAACTTAATGTCCTCCATACTATTTTCACCAACTTTATCAGAGTGGGGAGAATTCAGACATTCATCCAGATTCTGCAGTGTTTTCAAGAGACCCCATGCTTCATTTGCCTCTGGCCTAGAATTCTTGACACATGCAGAGAATTTGGCAAAGATGTCCAGTCCAGCAGCATTTGATTCTGGGTGTTTTGGTGAAGGCTTTAAGTACTCGGGAGGGCATAAGACTTCTTCAAGAAATTCTTTAATCTTATCACATCTCTTTTGACTTTGTTGTTGAAACTTATAAATGGCAGGTGGGTCCCGGGAGCCACGTTCATCAGGTCTGGAGGCTTCCTTTTTCAGGTCAATGGTTGTGACACTAAATACAACTCCTTTAAGCCAAAGAATCATGAAGAGCCTCTGGGAAAGAGGCAGTTTCCTATGCTTTTACCATCACTGCCAGCCTTGACAAAGAGCTTGATGATGGGCTCTCTGTCCTCCTCCTTCAACCCGTTCAGCAGCATGACCAGCTCAGCTGGGCTCCGCGGACCGTGGCAGTGGCTGCTCCTGCTCTGGGGCTGCTCTGGCTGCGGTTCCCGCCGAGCTGTATGGCATCCAGCTTCCTCAGCCTCTGCCCCTCAGCACTGCCTCACACCCCACATGTGACCCCATTCTAAATATTTATATCCTCAGGCAAATGGTGGGGATAGCGGTATCCATCCTTCTAAGGTGGTCAACAGATTTAGTCAATATATGTAAAAAGTTTAGCATAATTCCTTCCTATTAGTAAAAGAACAGTTATCTGTTCAGTCTGAAACAGTCGTCTGGAATGGTCAATGCAAAGGCCCTGAGGAAGGTGCTTGCTTCAGATGTCCAAGTCAGAAAAAGGAAGCCAGTGTTGCAAGATAAATGAGCAAGAGGGAGAGGGATGAGGCATGGTGTCAGAGAATGTCAAGGTATGAAGAGGCCTCTGCTACTGCTGAAACTTCAAGACACAGAGGATCCTTCATCCACACTATGTACCTATTGTACTTTGTTAATCTTGTTGCAAATGCATCCCATGAATTGTAACAAAGCCTCTCTTTAGTGACTTGTTTATTGAGTTCTGGCCTCTGTATTATAAGAGTCACTTTGGAATCTATAGCCCAGGCAGCCCTGCTCTGAGGACTGCTGCCACTCCACAAGGAACACACACACCATGACCTCCTGGGCTGTGGTACTACCATGCGCTTCTCACCCCCAGCCACGCTGATTAGGCTATGAGTGGAAACAATGAAATCTCACCAGATCAATTATCTTTCCCCTAAAAAATGTAGAAATGGTAGCCAGAAATTCAAAATTGTAACCTTCCCATGGAAAAATAAACTTGGAGCTTCATATTGGTTGGCCATTTTATGTACTATATTTAAGGAAAGATAAACAAATCTGTTCAATAAACAGCGAGATATATAGAGAGGGAAGAAATGGATGAGGAACAAAAAAGATGGAGTAAGTTCAGGTGGCCTCTAAGAGACTGAGGAAGAAAAATCTTTCTTGGTTCCGAGGGCATTTCAACCCTGATTACATCCCCTTGATATCCACCAAAGAATAAAATAACAAAAATAAATTTGTCCAAAATCCAAAGTAGTGATATCTTTATGGTGTCAAACTCCTTATAGATTGAACACCCCAAGAGAAGAATGAGTAAAGGGAAGAAACCAACACTTCACAAAATGGAGTACGTAAAGCACAGCAAAAGTCAGGTATTTTTAATATCAAGGAGTAGAAGACTTGTTTGTTTTCTGTGCCTATGCCATATTTATTTGACCCATTGGTTTTTATATGGGCTGAGAGTAGGTGAGGCAAACCTCAATCTACCTTTTCCTGTGTGGCGTCTTATCTTTGTTTTTCCTGGGTTTTGAATTTTGATCTCTTTTTTGACAAATCCAGTGGACACACTCTATCTAGTCCTGGTTCTGGACTTCATCCAACATGCAAAGACCTCCCCAGACTGAACTCTGTAAATCCTGCACACACCATGACAATCCTATCATTTTATACTGAATAACTTTTTTTCATATGATTATGCGTGAGTACATTATGTCACATACACATTTATTTCATTGTCCTCTGTCTTTACTGCTGTAATGCATGATCCAAAAGAGCAGGGAATTCACCTGCTTTATTCACCTTTGCATTTTCATTTAGTTATTTGAATATAGTGCACTTATAGACAATGAGAAGTTAAAAAATGAAAAGAATGGCAGAGAAAATGAAACAAGTTAAATGGAGTGGTTTTATACAACTCTATTAAACCAAATAGAATTGAACATCAAAAACTAACTGAAACATGATATACAATATCAGTAATTGAACAAAATCAGTATGGATTAATGAATAAAATTAGCAGAGACCTTGACATAAGATAATATAACATAAAATGTACCTAGAACTTTATAGTATGTAACAGATGTTCAGTTATTATTTGTTAAATGAAGCAGGAATTAGATTTTAGTATAGTATATGGACATTACTGTGTGACAAGGTTGTATTTCAATTTAGTTGGAAAGGTTGGATTGTTGTATAAAAGCTGGCATAAACGGCTATTTATCTGGAAGAAAATGAAGTTGATTCCCTCCCTCAGACATGTTACAAAAAATCAGTGGAATTATGACTTCAGTGTAAGAATAACCAATACATTATAGGTGAACATCTAGAAAATTGCATATAAAATCTACCAGTGGGCAAAACCATCTTAAATAAAGCAAGAAGCTCAGAAGTATAAAGATAGACATATTTAAATAAAATTTAAACATTTTATGGCCAAAAATATCCTTCAAAAGTCAATTGAGAAACAATAATTTGTAAAAATTTGAAATGCTGATAACTATAGAAAAATAGACAAATAATATATGGGCATATAATAATAATAGGCAAATCAAGATGGTGACCGAATATATAAATCTTTGCTCAAACTCAATAATAGTTTAAGAAAACAACAAAAACCTCTTTCATGCCCATAAGTCTGGGAAAACACTTAAAGAATTGTTACATTGGTTGGGGCTGGAACTTTTAAACATGTACCAAAAGTTATCCTTTAATTTTCCTGGCAGGAATGTAAATTGTTATAAGGCTGGGGAAACAACTTGAGGACACCTATAAGTATTAAAAATACTGATATTCTTTAACTTATGGATTCTTAATCTTGGCACTTTGGATATTCTGGGCCAGATCATACTTTGTGGTAGGGCATGCCCTGTGAATTGTAGAATGTTTACATCATCCATGGCCTCCACCCATCCCTCTCCATTGTGACAGCCAAAAATGTCTCCAGACATTCCTCAATGTCCCCTGGGCAACAAAATGACCCATGGTTGAAACTACAGTTTTTGGGGTTTTTTTTTTGCGAGGAAGATCAGCTCTGAGCTAACATCCAATGCCAATCCTCCTCTTGTTTTTGCTGAGGAAGATTGGCCCTGAGCTAACATCCATGCCCATCTTCCTCTACTTTATACAGGACGCTGCCACAGCATGGCTTGACAAGCGGTGCGTCAGTGCGCACCTGGGATCCGAACCTGCGAACCCCGTCCTGCAGAAGCGGAGTGCACGCACTTAACCGCTGTGCCACCGGGCCGGCCCCTGGAACTGCAGTTTGAACTTCACAATCTCAAAATATTTTTGTAGCATTGACATAACAGCAATTCAATGTTATGAATATAAAAGATGATCAAGAGTGTAAATGGAATAGCCACACCATGAAATATTATGTAGCCATTGAGATAATGAATCAGCATTAAACTAATTGATTGGAGGCAAGTTTGTGAGATATTATTGAGTAAGAAGGAAAAGAGGACACAAGGAGAAAAAAAGACTGCACTAAAACCTAAAGGGCATCTATGATGTGCTTAGGATCCTATTCATGCATTGGCATAAACTTGTATAAATATGTATGTGCACATAATATAGGAAGAAATGGTTAAAAGAAATTAAGAATTTATGGAATAAAGATTGTCAGTAAGAATGAAATTAGGTTAAGAGTGGTTTCAAAACAACTACACGGAACAAAATCTAAAACTAACATATAGAGATATAAAATAATAATTTAATGACATCAATATGATACACTAACTCATGATTAAATTGCCAAAACTCAGATATAAAAGAATTTAATAGAAGGGCTTTTAAAATTGTGAAGGAAGCAGTATCTATGTTATCATTTCATCCTAGACAAAGACATATGGATTCAAATATGCTTATGAACCATAAAGGTGATCTTTAGTCAAATGATAAATAAAATGCCTTCCAGTGATGGCCAAAGGTGATGCAACTTCTAGAAATCCATCTAATCATACAAGTCCAAAAGGAAAAATAAGAAATAATGGAGATGTGAAAAAAGTTGGAAATATGAACAAAGGGTGATTTATTAGCACCAAGCATGCAGAACACTCATACCATTTTGCTTAAAGCAAGGATTTGCAAATGAAGAATATTAAAGTGACAGCTATGAAGAGAACACAGTGTTACTGATGGATAGATTTACCGACACAAAATTTATACATACTGACAATGTCCCACAAATACATCTATACATACATAAAAGAACTCAGTGGCAAACAGCAAAGCTGGTGGGAGAAAAAACCTTTATTTCCTTGCTTTACAGAATGCAATGAAAACAGAAATAGAAACACTGACCCCACTATACAAAAGTAAAAGACTTTCACGATTTACAATAGAGAAAGCAAATGGCTAACTAACCGACAAGCCTCTAAGACAGTGAAAGAATTGCAAAGTAGATCTCTTTTGCATTTTAGCTATTGAATTTTTTTTTCATGTGAATACACAGAGTGAAAGAAGACTCTGTGAAATGTCTGTGTCTGGAATCCTGTTGCATACCTTCACATCACTGGATATCCCTTCAGGCCGAATACTCTATTTCCCTACTCTCTTTAACTACAAAATGCCTTGAATGTGTTCTTCTTTTACTGGAAGCACTTCATACCTCCAATTCCCTCTTCTAATTGAGCTACCTAACCATAATTTATTTGTCAACAGTGTCCCCTGTGATGCTGAATTCAATGTTCACTTTTTTTTTTAGCATCATAAATAAATACATTAATTAATCAAGGAAACAGCAATCTCTTCCTTCTGGGCTAAATTAGATTGGCTCTCAGGTGACCATGGGTAAACATTCTTGGCTTCCATTCTCTCTGAACCACTCATCCAGATTCTACTGTGTTGTTGGACTCACCTTAATGGGATCTCTGAAAGAAAGGTCTCCTTGCAGAAATCTGAATTCCTCATTGGATGGTAGATTATGGAGACTGAAGCTCTGTCTCCAGACAAGAGAGCAGAAAGGAGTGAAGCATCGGTCCCTGAGAAAGATTTAAGACATAAAAACAAACAAACAAACAAAAAACGTGTCCATTCTAGCCCAAGGTTACACACACTGAGAGACTGGAGATGAGGAGATATTTAGGCAGATGTAGGAGCTCCCTACATCCGCTCATTAGGCACATTTCCCTCTTGTTACTCCAACCTCTAAGCACATTGATTTCCCTTTGGGACAGTGGTCTGAATTGTAAGGAAATTTTTCCTGCTGATTCTCTGTCCCCAAGAGACCAGGTGAGAAGTCAAGTGAATCCAAGTTTGTTTGTTTATTTGATCTTTCTCCATGAACTCTTCTCCCCTCCAGAGGTCTAAATCTCTTAGCACCTTATCTCAACTCTGGGTTACAGTTTTCTCCAAAGTCTAAGACTGAGGAAAGTGTCCAGATTAGGTCCCTGTGTCTTCAAAACACTGACTTTTGTTGAGGACAATGACATCTCCAGAAAATTGAATTTCTCCTTTTCAGCAAGAGTGGGGAACTGAGTTCCTTTGATATAAAACTTTGGGCACTACACTCCTTGGCTTCATGCAGTTTTGCCATAACAATTAGGAATTTCATACTTATATCACAAGTTGAGAGCTGTCCTTAAGTCCCTCATTATAACGTTTACTAATTATAAGAGATATATTTAGATCCTTTTATGCACTGTAACCTGAGCTTAGCATCTTATAGGGATTGTGTTATTTAATTTATATAAAAATCCATTCTGTGAGGTAGTGTTGTTATGAACTCCATTCTCCATTGCAGAAATAGGGCTTAGAGAGGTTGAGCAATCTCCTTAAAGTTATAATTGAGTAAAGGATGGGGCCTTGATTGGAATAGTGTCAGGATACTTCCAGTTCTCAAACTCTGGGGTAGTGGTTCTCAACCAGAGATGATTTTGCTCCTGTAGATATTCGACAATGTTTGAAGGGATGCTGCTAGAAACCTATAATCCACAGAACAATTCCCAACACAAATATTATCCTGCCCCAAATGTCAACAGTGAGAAAGTGAGAAAATCTATTTTAGACAAGCACTTCTTCAACTTTAACATGCATATGAATTACCCAGATTCCTAGTATAAATGCAGATTCTGACTCAGCAAGTCCTGGTGGGTCCAGCAATTCTGCATTTCTAACATGCTTCTGATAATGTTGATGCTGTAGATCCGGGTCTGTGGAACATTCTTTGAGCAGCAAGCCTGTGGTTCTGTGTTAGAGTCAGGTGTAGGCAGTTTTAGGTCTTCTCCAGTGACAATCATCTTTGCATGTAATTTTGAAAGAATACTGTATTCACTCATCCAGAGGCTATGATAAATTCTGTGTTTGAGTCTTATATAAGGGCCTTTGAGTATCACCAAATGATATACTTCTGCAAAAGTCCATGTAATGGCAGAATAAAGTCCTCCAAAGATGTTCACATCCTAATCCCCAGTATCTTTGCCCATGTTGTCTTTTTATAGCAAGGGAGGATTAAGGTTTCAAATGGAATAACATTGTAAATCAGCTGACTTGAAAAAGATTAGCCATGATTATCCATATTGCATTGAGGTAATCACAATGGTTCTCTAAATGTTGAAGCAGAAGGCATAATGTAGTGTCAGAGAGAGCTTTGAAAATGCTATGCTGCTGGCTTTGAAGATGGATGAAGAGCCATGAGCCAAAGAATGCAGGTGGCCACTATAAACTGGACTAGGAAAAGAAACAGATTCTCCCTTGAGCCTCTAGAAGGAACCTAGCCCTGCAAACATCTTGATATTAGCCCAATGAGACCCATTTCAAGTTTCTGATCTCCAGAACTGTAACAGCATAAATTTGTTTGTTTTAAGCCACTAATGTGTCAATATTTTAATAGCAGCAAGAATCTAATACAGACATTTATCCAATAAAATCATATTTGAGGGACCTGAATTTAAGTTCCACAATTTCTTAATTCAGCATCCCTTGAGTAAGGTTATTTTGTGTTGCATTCCCACCTTATGTAGAAGAAGAAATTTGAGGTCAATTTGGAGATATTCAGCACTAATGGCTGGTACAGAGCATTTCCCATTCCATAAGTGTAAATGCGGTTCTGACTTTGAGGCCTTTGGGCATTAGGATAGAAAAAGTGATTTATTATTAAGGTCACCCATGCTACTTTAAGTCTTCATGTCTACATTTCTACATTCTTTGAATTTTATGTTAATTCAAACATTTATTCTTTTCCTTTTTAGCCTCTTCAACTTTCTCTCAAGTTTTTGGTCAACATAAAAGATGGGATTATAAATGCGTCTGTGTGTGTGCATATATGTATGAGAGTGTGCTTATTTAAAAGAAAAATGTATACAAATAAACACAAACATACATGTCCACTCCTGTTACTCTTGAATGTTTTCTTTGGAATTAACAAAGTATTTCCACACATTTCATTTACTCCTCACAACATCCATGTGAAATTAAATTTATTATCCTATATTACCTTCAGGAATAAGAAAAGTGAGCCTCAGGACAATTAGTTTTGCAAAAATTACATACCAAAGTAGCTAAAGCTTATTGTGTACTTTGTTAAATTACATAAAAATGGAATGATGTTGTATGTACTCAATTTTTGTATGGCTCCTTTAATTCCTCAAATTGTACATTTAAAATATGTACAATTTATTGTATGTCATTATACTCTCATAAATTAGGAGAAAAATCTAATGGTGCATGGCTCAGGGTAGGATCCAGATGACAGGTACCTGAGTCCTACTGAAAAGATGGGGGAGAATCTCCTGTAATTGGGAAGAAAGCAAAGTCATATATGGATATAGGAACAATGGAATTTAAATTAAAGCCACTCATATTTGATAATCAAATTTTTTTCTCTAAACTAGATTAACCAACATATATAAATGGAGTAAACTGACAAGATATTGGTTCACAACAGAAGTGCACTACAGCTGCAAACAACATCATGGTTGAGACTTAGAAACACAATGTAGAGATGCACAGCTGACTGTATACCCGTGAGGAGACCAGCAGAGATCAGAGTAACTTCCTACCATAGGATCCCATTAAAAAATAAGATATTATGTTAAACTGTTTTATTTTAGGATGGTTTGTTATGCAGCAATAGCTAACTGATGGCAATAATCAAAGCAAACAGAAAAGAGGGCAATTGAAATAATGTGCTTCTCCTTATTGTTGGCGTCTGTTCTAATTATAAGACAATGTTCATTCTCACTTTGTTATTCAAATTTATTTCAGATAACTTAATTAACAAATGACTACATTGAGGTTCCATTCCAGGGAACTTGGAAAGACATGCATGTTTGTATAGAAAAAATATTGACCCTGTATCACCTGACTGGTGTTGATGCAAATTTTTATTTGCAGTAACCATTTTATAGATAGGAGAGAGAAGGTGAATTTTACTTGAGTTGGGCTGAGGACTACAACCACGGAAGGAAGTCTCCACAAAGGAAGAAGGTGTTGCAGAGAAGTGTGGTTTGCAGCATGATTATATACCATTTCAGGACAAAGAATATACATCAAGCATGACAGGGATACATTTTTTCTCAAAGTCTCAAGAAGATATTTTGCTGCAGTTTAGCACATATACAGACGGTCAATCTGACCTGGGTTTCTGGGAAAAAAAACTTATCTTCAAAAGAGAACTGGGGTTGATATCAAAGGAAGGGAGGCATTCATCCCGATCTTCAAAGAGTGCATCCTTTGCTTTGGGATAATGTTTAATGTTTGAAGCAGATGTACAATGCATGTTTGACAGGCTATAAGTCAGGCTGCTCTGGGAAAAACAAGTTTAGCCTGAATCAGGTTTAAACCAGAATGGTTTCCTCATTTATCTCAATATGTGAAAATTTTTTATTATTTTCATCACTGGACATGTGAATTCAGGCTCTCATGTGAGTCATATTTTAACCATGAATGTTGATGAAATTCATGAAAAAAAATAAAATAATATAATGGATGATATTGATATTGTTCATTCACTGATCCTTCAGAGGTTATTAAAAATATTTAGAAAAGGGGAAAATATTTAGAGTAATGGAAAAAATCATATTTGTAGGTATCGAAAGTTTTCAATCAAAACAGTAAGATAATGCAATGAAAAAGCATAAAACATGCCACCCAATTCTTCACCCAATGAATAAACCCCATTACACATAGACACCAAAATTTCATACATCAAAATGAGTAGATGTACAGCTTGAAAAATTAATATTTTGAATAATAATATAAAGTATAATTTAATTTTTTGGCTTCATCATATTTAAGAACATCTCTTACTCTAAGACCATGTTAAGTCAATATATATATTGACCTTTGTGTTTCTGTGTAGAGTCCATTTGGAGACATGTATTTGATAATCAGTTTTTGCCAGTGGCTAAGTTAGACATTGTGGACACCAAGCTGAAAGAGAACAGGATCCTAATGAGGAGAAGAAAACCCAATAACCAACTATAAAACACATCAGTCCATTCTAGTCTACATTATCAGGAAAAGCAGTTAAGATAGTGATATACAAAGAATGATTTACACAAAAGTGATAAACTGTGGCCTTAGATTTTCCTCTATTATCAAATTATATAAATTGCCTTGGTCATCAAGTGTAGTTTCTTTCATAGAAGTAGTATAACTCATGACTATTCCTTTAGTAACACAAAAGAAAAATTACTCAGTATGACATGTCATTTGAGAAAAAACTATTCTTAAGAAATTTATGTACTCCAATGAGATAAATGGGAATTTCCATATATTTGAAACCCAAGATTGAGAATAAATTTGGGAGAGTAGGAAAATGACAAGGAGAAAAACTGCTGGACATCAAGAGTAGAAAGGTTAATACAGTCAGGTACTTAAATTATGTAGAGAAGTTGAAATCAAAGAAATGGAATCACCAGAAAATTAAAAGAAGAAGGAAGTTTCACTTCCACAATCTGATCAGAGAATCACAATTTTTGGTTCTGAGGCTTTGAACCCTGCAATTAGGATCACTTCTTAAGCCCCAATATAATTGGCCCTTTTATAGCTGCCATCAGTAAAAAACTTTTCAGAGCCCATTTTATGTCTTTATTCCTCAGACTGTAGATGAGGGGGTTCAGCATGAGTGTGACCAGTGAGGCTCTGGGACTTAACGTGTGAGCTGTGGGTAGCAGCAGAATTAAGGTACACTGCTAGGCCCATACAATGAAATAAGGAGACAACTGGGAGGTGAGATGCATAAGTGGAAAATACTTTATACTTCCCTTGAGCTGATGAGATTCCAAACATGGAGAAAATTATCGTAGAGTAGGAGTAAAGGATACCAGTGAGGGGACCACCAGCCAGTAGCACTGCTACAAAATACATAACTGTGTCATAGATGCAGTTATCAGAACAGGCAAGTTGGACCACATGATTAAGTTCACAGAAAAAGTGAGAGATTGCCAAGTCTGTACAGATGGGCAGTTACAACACCATTAAGCGTTGTAACAAGGAATCCAGGGCAATTATGATCCAGGACACCAGAAGCAACAGTCCACAGAGCCAGGGGTTCAGGATGACCACTTAGTGCAGGGAGTGGCAGGTGACCATGGTTATAGGCCATCACAGTGAGGAGAAAATTTTCAGGTCCTGCAAATAATATAAAAAAGTACATCTACATGATGCAGGTTATGACTTTGCTCTGCATCTGAATGTTCAGCAGCGTCTTTGGGGTGGTGGTGGGGTAAAACAGATGTCTACAAAGGACAGGCTGGAGAGGAAGAAGTGCGTGGGCATGTGGAGGTGAGAGGCTGACATGGTGGCCAAGATGATGAGCGGCTTCCAAACACAGTGATCAGGTACATGGGGAGGAAAAACCCTAATATGGAAGGCTGTAGTTCTGGTTCCTTTGATAATCCAGGAAGAATAAATTCTGAAATCTGTGTATCATTTCCTGGTTCCATGTGGTGGAGGTGACTGTAGCAAAGAAAAAAATGACATCAAGTTTTTCCCAGTCAGTTGAAATGCTACAATTTATATTTTGTAGTCAAGAAATCAATATCTATATTTTTTGTATAGAACTTGTCTCCTTTAGGGGATCTCTCGTGTCCAGCTCTGATTAGGAATTTCGGTCCCACTCTCAGCCTTTTCCCCAAGTGGTCATGTATTCTACCCTTTTAATGAGATATTCTGACAAGCATTTGGGTAATATAAATTGAGTCCAATATTCTTATGAAAGAAATAGAGGCAATTATTAGTTGAATGCAAATAATATCTTCCACAAGAGGGGAGATGACTGCTATTTTTAAAAACAGATCTATTCACAAAAGGCGAAAAGGTAGCAATAAGGAAAAACAGATGTGAATAAGAGCACAATGTGTATAAAAGGAGATTACTACTACTCAGAATGAAGAACTTTCTATATTTAACAAGTACTGGGGAGAGGTACAAAATGAGTGACTGATAGAAGTGGCCACACAAAATTTATAAACATTCACTTGTTCTCCACAAATACATCTGTACATATATAAAAGAATTAAAGGCCAAACAGCAAAGTTGGTGGAGAAAACTCCAATTTTTGTTTGAAAGTATGCAATAAAAAAAATAAATAAATAAAAATCCAGACCCTAGTATACAAACCACGCAAAGAACTTGCACAGATCATTTACAATAAAGGATATAAAAGGCTAACACAATGGAAAATATGTGCAGCCTCACCAGTAATGAAATAATTACAAAGTAAAATTCCTCACTATTCCTTTAGATTTATTAAGTAAAATTTATTTTTTTACGTCAATACCCAACATGAGATAAGATACTGTGAAATGTATGTCTCATGAACTGCTGTTGCAAGGTAATGCCTACCTCCATAGTCTGGAATTTTTTGATGAGTACAAAACATGTTCAAATACACCCCAACTCAAATTTAAAAAAATACCCTCAATCCACTGCACACCCCTGCCTACCTAATGCTCTATTTTTCTAATACTCTGTTTCACTGAACTGCAAAACTCCTCAGATATGTTCTAATTTTACTGGAATCACTATGCTTCCCTTTCCTTCTTCAGTTTCATCCAAATACACTTTCGTTTCCATCACTTAATTGTCAGTAGTGATCCCTGTATTGCTCAGTCCAATGGACACTTCCCTTATTAACACATTAAACAAATTAAATATAAATTAATTAGTTAAGCAAGCAAACACAGCCATCTCTCGTATCTGGGCAAGGCTGGTTAGGCTCTCAGGTGACCTCAGGTAAAAGTTCTTGGCTTCCATTCTCTGTGATCTTTCCTGAACTACTGTGCTCTCAGACTCACCTGGATGGGGTCTCTGAGAGGGAGGTCTCCATGTGAGAGTCTGAAATTCTCCTAGGATGATTGATGATGGAGACTGAAACTGTTCCCAGACAAAACAGAAAGAAGGTGTGAAGCATCTGTCCCTGAGCAAGATTTGGGAATCAAAAGCAAAAACCATGTTCAGTCCACCCAGTATTGTGCACGCTGAAGGACTACAGCACAGGAGATGTTTAAGCTTCCTGTATCCACTCATCAGGCACATTCCTTTTTGTGACTCCAAACTCTAAGCACTGGTCTCTGAGTACTGGTTCCCTCAGTACACTGGTCTAGACACAAAGAGATTTTTTCCTAAGGAATCTCTGTTCCCAAGATACCAGGTCAGAAGTCAGATGAATTCAGTTTTTCTTTTTGTTTTAGTGGTGCAGAAAAGACATTTTTATTATTTCCTTCCTTCTGCTTTCTTTTTCTTTTTCTGGATCACAATATAAAAAATATTTTATTGTGGATTATAATAAAAAATGAAATCTATTCAGTTTTTCCAACTTCCTACTTAATCCTCAACCAGTTTCCTTTTTTATTTTTTTTTAGTTGAGATAATGTTAGTTTATAACATTATATAAATTTCGGGTGTACATCATTATATTTTAGCTTCTGTAAAGACTACACAATGTTCACTGCCAAAAGTCTAGTTGCCATCTTCATTGTACAAATGTGTCCCTTTACCACTTTCCCTGTCCCCTCACCTCTTCCCCCCTGGTAACCACCAATCTGTTCTCTGTATCTACATGTTTGTTAGTTGTCATTATTTTATCTTCCACATATGAGTAAAGCATATGGTATTTGGCTTTCTCCATCTGACTTATTTCGCTTAGTATAATACCCTCAAGGTCCATCCATGGTGTCACAAATGGCAAGATTTCATCTCTTTTTATGGCTGAGTAGTATTCCACTGTGTATATATACCACATCTTTTTTATCCATTCACCCATCAATGGGCACTTAGGTTGTTTACAAGTCTTGGCTATTACAAATAATGCTGCAATGAACTTAGGGGTGCATATACCTTTTCAGATTAGTGGTTCTGTCTTCTTTGGATAAATACCCAGAAGTGGAATAGCTGAATCATATTGTAGTTTTATTTTTAATTTTTTGAGAAATCTCCATACTGTTTTCCATAGTGGCTGCACCATTTTGCATTCCCACCAGCAGTGTATGAGAGTTCCTTTTTCTCCACATTCTCTCCAACACTTCGTTGTTTCTTGTCTTGTTAATTATGGCCATTCTGACAGGTGTGAGGTAGTTTTAATTTGCATTTCCCTAATAATTAGCGATGTTGAACATCTTTACATATGCCTGTTGGCCATCTGTATATCTTCTTTGGAAAAATGTCTGTTCATATCTTCTGCCCATTTTTTGATTGCGTTGTTTTTGTTGTTGTTGTTGAGTTGTATGAGTTCTTTATAGATTTTGGAAATTAACCCATTGTCAGATATATGATTTAAAAATATTTTCTCCCAGTTGGTGGGTTGTCTTTTCATTTTGTGGATGGTTTCCTTTGCCTTGCAGAAGCTTTTTGGTCTGATGTAGTCCCATTTGTTTGTTTTTTCTTTTGTTTCTCTTGCCTGAGTAGACATGGTATTAGAAAAATACTAAGACCGATGTCAAAGAGTGTATTGCCTATATTTTCTTCTAGCTGTTTTACGGTTTCAGGTCTTACTTTCAAGTCTTTAATATATTTTGAGTTAACTTTTGTTTACGGTAAAAAATAATGGTCTACTTTCCTTCTTTTGCATGTGGCCCTCCAGTTTTCGCAACACCATTTATTGGAGAGACTTTCATTTTTCCATTGTATGTTCTTAGCTCCTTTGTTGAAGATTAGCTGTCCATAGATGGTTGGTTCTATTTCCGGGCTTTCAGTTCTGTTCCATTGATCTGTGTGTCTGTTTTTCTGCAAGTACCATGCTGTTTTGATTACTATAGCTTTGTAGTATATTTTGAAGTCAGGAAGTGTGATACCTCCAGGTTTGTTCTTTTTCTCAGGATTGCTTGGGCTATTTGGTGTCTTTTGTTGTTCCATATAAATTTTAGGATTTTTACTTCTATTTCTGTGAAAAATGTCATTGGAACTTTGATAGGGATTGCACTGAATCTGTAGATTGCTTTAGATAATATGGACATTTTAACTATGTTAATTCTTCCAATCCATGAGCATGGACTATCTTTCCACATTTTTGTATTGTCTTCAATTTCTTTCAACAATGTTTTATAGTTTTCAGGTCTTTTACCTCCTTGCTTAAATTTATTCCTAGGTATTTTTTTCTTTTTGTTGTGATTGTAAATGGGATTATGTTCTTTATTTCTCTTTTTGCCAATTTGTTGTTAGTGTATAGAAACACAACTAATTTTTGTATGTTGATTTTGTACCCTGCAACATTACTGTATTTATTATTCCTAATAGTCTTTTGATGGATTCTTTAGGGTTTTCTATGTCATCTGTGAATAGTGACAATTTTACTTCTCTCTTCCAACTCTCTTCCAATTGGATCTCTTTTATTTCTTTTTCTTGCCTATTTGCTCTGGCTAGGACTTCCAACACTATGTTAAATAAGAGTGACAAAAGTGGGCATCCTTGTCTTATTCCTGTTTTTAGAGGATAGCTTTCTGTTTTTCACTATTGAGTATGATGTTAGCTGTGGGTTTGTTGTATATGGCCTTTATTATGTTGAGATACTTTCCATCTATACCTATTTTATTCAGAGTTTTTATTTTAAGTGGATGCTGAATCTTGTTGAATGCTTTCTTTGCATCTATTTAGATGATCATGTGAATTTTAGTGTTCATTACGTTAATGTGGTGTGTCACAGTGATTGATTTGCAGATGTGGAACTATTCTTGCACCTTGGAATAAATTCCACTTGATCTTGGTGTATGATCCTTTTAATGCATTGTTGTATTTGATTTGCTAATATTTTGTTGAGGATTTTTGCATCTATGTTCTTCAATGATATTGAAGAACTGTAATTTTCTTTTTTGAGTGTGATGTCCTTGTCTGGTTTTGGTATCAGGGTAATGTTGGCCTTGTAAAATGACTTAGGAAGTGTCCCCTCCTCTTCAATTTTTTGGAAGTTTGAAAAGAATAGGTATTAAATTTACTTTGAATGTTTGGTAGAATTCACCAGGGAAGCCATCTGGTCCTGAACTTGTTTTTCAGATGTTTTTTGATTACTGTTTCAATCTCCTTACTAGTGATCAGTCTATTCAGATTCTCTATTTCTTCTTTATTCAGTTTCCATAGGTTGTATGATTCTAAGAATTTATCCATTTTTTCAAGTTTATCCAATTTGTTGGCACTCTGCTTTCACAGTACTCTCTTATTGTCTTTTGTATTTCTGTGGTATACTTTGTAATTTCTTGTCTTTTCTTTCTGATTTTATTTGAGGCTTCTCTTTTTTTTTTAGTGAGTTTAGCTAAAAGTTTTCAATTTTGTTTATCTATTTAAAGAAACAGCTCTTAGTTTCATTAATCTTTTCTATTGCCTTTTTAGTCTGTATTTCATTTATTTTCAATCTGATTTCTATTATTTCCCTGCTTCTACTGACTTTGGGCTTTGTTTCTTTGTTTTTCTAGTTCTTTAGGTGTAATGTTAGATTGTTTATTTGAGATTTTTCTTGTTTTTTGAAGTAGGCGTGTGTTGCTATAAACTTCCCTCTTAGTATTGATTTTGCTGTATCCCATATATTTTGGTAGGTCATATTTTCATTTGTCTCCAGGTATTTATTTATTTTGTGCCTTACAAATGGAAATTTATAATTTTATTTTTTTTTAATTTTTTGTTTATTGCAGTAACATTGGTTTATAACATTGTATAAATTTCAGGTGTACATCATTATACTTCTATTTCTGCATAGATTACATCATGTTCACCACCCAAATACTAATTACAACCCATCACCACACACATGTGCCAAATTATCCCTTTCGCCCTCCTCCCTCCCCCCTTTCCCTCTGGTAACCACCAATCCAATCTCTGTCTCTATGTGTTTGTTTATTGTTGTTATTATCTACTACTTTTTTTTTTAATAATTTTATTTATTTATTTAGTTTTCCCCCAAAGCCCCAGTAGATAGTTGTATGTCATAGCTGCACATCCTTCTAGTTGCTATATGTGGGACGCGGCCTCAGCATGGTCGGAGAAGCGGTGCGTCGGTGCGCGCCCGGGATCCGAACCCCGGGCTGCCAGCAGCGGAGCGCGCGCACTTAACCACTAAGCCATGGGGCCGGCCCTTATCTACTACTTAATGAAGGAAATCATACGGTATTTGACCTTCTCCCTCTGACTTATTTCACTTTGCATAATACCAACAATGTCCATCCATGTTGTCACAAATGGCTGGATTTCATCATTTCTTATGGCTGAGTAGTATTCCATTGTGTATATATACCACATCTTCTTTATCCATTCGTCCCTTGATGGACACTTAGGTTGCTTCCAAGTCTTGGCTATTGTGAATAACACTGCAATGAACACAGGGGTGCATGTATCTTTATGCATTGGTGTTTTCAAGTTCTTTGGATAAATACCCAGCAGTGGAATAGCTGGATCATATGGTACTTCTATCCTTGATGTTTTGAGGAATCTCCATACTGTTTTCCATAGTGGCTGCACCAGTTTGCACTCCCAACAGCAGTGTATGAGAGTTCCCTTCTCTCCACATCATCTCCAACACGTTGTTTCCTGTCTTGTTAATTATAGCCATTCTGACAGGGCGTGAGGTGATACCTCATTGTAGTTTTGATTTGCATTTCCCTGATAGTTAGTGATTTTGAACATCTTTTCATGTGTCTGTTGGCCATCTGTATATCTTCTTTGGAGAAATGTCTGTTCTGGTCTTTTGCCCATTTTTTAATTGCGTTGTTAGTTTTTTTGTTGTTGAGGTGCATGAGTTCTTTATATATTTTGGAGATTAAGCCCTTATCAGATGTATGGTTTCCAAATATCTTCTCCCAATTGTTACGTTGTCTTTTCATCTTGTTGATGGTTTCCTTTGCTGTGCAGAAGCTTTTTAGTTTGATGTAGTCCCACGTGTTTATTTTTTCTATTGTTTCGCCTGCCCGGTCAGACACGGTGCTTGAAAATATGTTGCTAACACTGATGTGAAAGAGCGTACTGCCTATGTTTTCTTCTAGAAGTTTCATAGTTTCAGGTCTTACATTCAAGTCTTTAATCCATTTGCAGTTAATTTTTGTGTATGTGTAAGGTAAGGGTCTACTTTCATTTTTTTGCATGTGGCTATCCAGTTTTCCCAACACCATTTGTTGAAGAGACTTTCTTTTCCCCATTGCATGTTCTTGGCTCCTTTGTCAAAGATTAGCTGTCCATAGATGTGTGGGTTTATTTCTGGGCTTTCGATTCTATATATAAAATCATGTCATCTGCAAATAGTGACAGTTTCACTTCTTCCTTTCCAATTTCTTCATTGACCCAGTCGTTGTTCAGTAGCATTTTGTTTAAACTCCACATATTTGTGGCTTTTCTGATTTTCTTCCTATAGTTGATTTCTAGTTTCATACCATTGTGGTCAGAAAAGATGCTTGGTATTATTTCAATCTTCTTAAATTTATGGAGACTTGTTTTGTGGCCTAATATGTGATCAATCCTGGAACATGTTCCGTGTGCATTTGAAAAGAACGTGTATTCTTCGGTTTTTGGATGGAATGCTCTGTATATATCTACTAGGTCCATCTGTTCTAGTGTGTCATTTAAGGCCAATGTTTCCTTATTGATCTTCTGTTTGGATGATCTATCTGTTGGTGTAAGTGGAGTGTTCAAGTCCCTTACTATTATTGTGTTACTGTCTATTTCTGTTTTTATGTCTGTTAATAATTGCTTTATATATTTAGGTGCACCTACATTGGGTGCATAGATATTTACAAATGTTATATCCTCTTGTTGGATTGCTCCCTGGATCACTATGTAATGCTCTTCTTTGTCTCTTTTTACAGTTTTTGTTTTAAAGTCTATTTTGTCTGATAGGAGTACTGCTACCCCAGCTTTCTTTTCATTGCCATTTGTGTGGAGTATCTTTTTCCATCCCTTCACTTTCAGTTGGTGAGTGTCTTTAGGTCTGAAGTGTGTCTCTTGTATGCAGCGTATATATGGGTCTTGTTTTTTTTTATCCAATCAGCCACCCTATGCCTTTTAATTGGAGCATTTATTCCATTGACATTTAAAGTAGCTATTGATAAATATGTACTTACTGCCATTTTTTAACTTTTTTTTTCCCCTCAGTGTTTAGTAGTCCTTGTCTGTTCCTTTCTCCTTCTATACAGAATTGGTGGTCTCTTTAGTTTGACCTCTGTCTGAAGGCTCTACTCGTTAACTCCCCTACTCCCTCCTTTTATGTTTTTGATATCATATCTAACCTCTTTTTTGTGTCCCTCTTATCATGGAAATAGATAATTTTTCCTATTTGTGGTCTTCTCTTTTCCCCTTAAATCAGTCCCTTTAGCATTTCTTCTAGCACTGGTTTCTTGGTGACAACCTCCTTTAATTTTTGCTTGTCTGGGAAATTTTTGATCTCTCCTTCCTTTTTGAATGATAACCTTGCTGGGTAGAGTATTCTTGGCTGTAAGTTTTTTCCTTTTAGCACTTTAAATATATCGTGCCACTCTCTTCTAGCCTGTAAGGTTTCTGCTGAGAAGTCAGCTGATAGTCTTATGAGGTTTCCTTTGTATGTAACTTGACGTTCTCTTGCGGCTTTTAGGATTCTCTCTTTAATTCGGGACATTTTGATTATGATGTGTCTTGGTGTGGGCCTCTTTGGGTTTATCTTGTTTGGGGCTCTCTGGGCTTCCTGTACCTGGATGTCTGTTTCCTTCCTTAGGTTAGGGAAGTTTTCTTTCTTTCTTTTTTTTTTTTGTGAGGAAGATCAGCCCTGAGCTAACATCCATGCTAATCCTCCTCCTTTTTTCTTTTTTGCTGAGGAACACCGGCTCTGAGCCCACATCCATTGCCAATCCTCCTCCTCCCTTTCCCCAAAGCCGCAGTAGATAGTTGTATGTCGTAGTTGCACATCCTTCTAGTTGCTGTATGTGGGATGTGGCCTCAGCATGGCCAGAAAAGGGGTGCGTCGGTGCCCGCCCAGGATCCGAACCTGGGCCGCCAGTAGCGGAGCGTGCACATTTAACCACTAAGCCACGGGGCCAGCCCCTGGTTAGGGAAATTTTCATCTATTATTTCTTGAAATAGATTCTCTGCCCCTTTGTCTTGCTCTTCTCCTTCTGCGACACCTATAACACGGATGTTAGTGCGCATGGTGTTGTCCTAGAGGTCCCTTAGACTGTCCTCAGTCTTTTTAATTCTCTTCTCTTTTACCTGTTCAGCTTGGGTAATTTCTTCTAGTCTTTCGTCCAGCTCACAGATCCATTCTTCTGTATCCTCTACTCTGCTTTTGAGTCCCTCTAGTGAATTATTCATTTCCTGTATTGTATTCTTCATTTCTGATTGGTTCTTTTTTATATCTTCCATTTCTTTGTTGACATTCTGAGTTCATCTATTCTCCCCAGATCAGTGAGCATCCTTAACACTCTTTGTTTGAACTCTCTGTCGGGTAGGTTGCTCATTTCTGTTTCACTTAGTTCCTTTTCTGGGGTTTTGTCCTGTTCCCTAACTTGGAATGTATTCCTTTGCCTCCTCATTTTGCCTCTTTCCCTGTGCTTGTGTCTACCTATTAGGTCGGTCAGCTACGTCTCCTGCTCTTGGATAGGTGACCTTATGTAAGTGATGCCTTAGGAGGCCTGTAGTGTGCTTCCCTCAGTTCTCAGTGTTCCAGGGGTGACCCCTATGTGGGCTACATGTGTCCTTCTGTTGTGGCCCGTTTGCTCTCCCTGTAGGTGCCCAGGGAGGCCGAGTTATGCTCCTGGCCAGCTGTTGTAATGCTCAGCTGCTTGTAGTTGTTGTGGGCCCTTCAGTCTGTTTCTCAAGTGTGGGGAGCCCCAGCACAGTTGGCTGCAAGTTCTAATACCACATTTGTGTTGCAGTATTTCTTTTAAGTGAGTAGGCCCCCAGCGTGGCAGGTTGTTAGGCTCAGGGACTTACAATTGCTATAAGCCTCCAGCCTTTAGGTCTCTTGTCAGTTCTCTGAGGATTGCAGCTGGGTGGGGCTGGTCTCAGGCACGGGAGCACCCAATTGTTTCAAGCTTTGGAAGGTGGGGCAAACCCCCTATGTGGGTCTTTGAGAAGCACAAGTCTTCTGCAGCTGACAAGCCCTACCGCCCACAGGTCCACACACACAGTCAACACAGTCCTGCCTCATGTGCGTGCCCCGACCTCCAGAAGCAGACCCGGTCTCTCCACGGCGGGAGCTCCACGTACTCCACCACTGCCCCACACTCTCCACCTGCTCCTTGTGCACGCCCTGCCCCACTGAAGTCGGCTCAGTTGCCAGGCTGCAGAGAATCCAGTCACCAATCTATGCAGGCCCACAAGTTGCCTAAGGGCTTGTTGTTGGGTGGGTCCAGTCTCTAGGGTGGGCTGCCTGCCCTGGCTGAGCTGGATTAAATTGGTGCTCTAGCAGGTGGGGGAGACCCTGGGCTAGCAGGCCTCAGGGAGAACTCCAATGGCACCTGTGTCAGCACGCCCACACCAGGCCACAACAATGGCTGCCGCCAACATCCCAGTCCCTGGAGAGGTCTCACCTCTCACCGAGATGCACTCAGGGCCTATCAGGTGACTCTCTTTTCACCAAAGCACTGTGCACCTTTCTTTCTGGTGATTTTAGGTTGCTTTCTGAAACAGGTGAGTTTGTGCGTGGGCCCTTTAAGAGCCAGTTTTAATTTCTTTGTGAACCGGGTTTTCTGGGGGTACTCCTCAATGTTTTAGTAGCAGGCAAATTCAGATATTATGCCACTTGTCTCGATTGTGTGCTCCCCGGATTGGGCCCGCTCCTCCAGGGAGGGCTGCATACCTGTGGGCTGCTCCCGGTGGCCGTGAGGCACTGCGGCTTGTGAAGGCGGCGTTTTTCCTCTCCAGAAGGGAGTTTCTGCCTCTTCCACCTCAGTTAGGGTTATCCGTTGTTGCAGGAGTTCCTCTTATCCAGTTTTCAGTTCTGTCTCAGGGGTAATTTTCCACGAGTAGTTGTAAATTGGCTGTGTTCACGGGAGGAGGTGAGTTCAGAGTCTGCCTACGCCGCCATCTTGACTTCTCTTATCTCTCCAGGTATTTTTAATTTCTTCTTTGATTTCCTTGTTAACCCAAGAGTTGTTTAGTAGCATTTTTTATAATCTCCACATATTTGTGACTTTTCCAGTTTTCTTCTTGTAATTGATTTCTAGTTTCATACTGTTGTAGTCAGAAAAGAGGCTTGATGTTATTTCAACCTTCTTAAATTTACTGAGCCTTGTTTGTGGCCTCATATGTAATCTATCCTGGAGAATGTTCCATGTGTCTTCAAAAAGAATGTGTATTCTGCAGGTTTAGGATGGAATGTTCTATATATATCTATAAAGTCCATCTAATCTAATGTGTCATTTAAGGCCAATGTTTCCTTATTGATCTTCTGCCTGGATGATCTATCCATTGATGTAACTGGGGTGTTAAAGTCTCCTACTCTTCTTGTGTTACTGTCAATTTCTCCTTTTATTTCTTTATTCATTTTATTTATTTAGGTGCTCCTATGTTGGATGCATAGATATTTTCAAGTGTTATATCCTCTTGTTGGATTATTCCCTTTATTGTTATGTAAAGCTCTTCTTTGTCTCTTGCTACAGTTTTTGTATTAAAGTCTATTTTGTCTGATATAAGTATTGCTACCCCAGCTTTCTTTTCCTTTCCATTTGCATGAAATATCTTTTTCCATCCCTTCACTTTCAGTTTGTGAGTGTCCTTAGATCCGAAGTGTGTCTCCTGTAGGCAGCATACATATGGGTCTTGTTTTTTGTCAATTCAGCCACCTTATGTCTTTTGATTGGAGCATTTAGTCCATTTACATTTAAAGTAATTATTAATAGGCATATACTTATTATCCTTTTGTTACTTTTTTCCTGCATGGTTTTGTAGTTCTTCTCTGTTCCTATCTTCTCTTGGTCTCTTCCCTTGTGATTTGATGACTTTCTTTAGTGTTGTGTTTGTTTCTCTTTATTTTTTGTGTATTTGTTATAGATTCTTGGTTTGTGGTTACCATGAGGTTGATATATAACAATCTATGTATATAGCAATCTATATTAAGTTGATGGTCTCTTAAGTTTGGCTTCATATGAAAAGTCCTACTTTTTTACTCCCTCCCCCATTTTGTTTTTGACATCATATTTTACTTCTTTTAGTTTGGTGTATCCCTTAACCTTTCATTGTAGTATAAATAATTTTAATTCTTTTGTCTTTTGACCTTCATACTAGCTTTATAAGTGGTTGATTTACTCTGTTTACTACATATTTGCATTTACCAGTGATTTTTTTCTTTGATAATTTTCTTATTTCTATTTGTGGCCTTTTCCACTTGAAGTGTTTTTAATATTACTTGTCAGGCTGGTTTAGTGGTGATAAACTCCTTTAGTTTAGGTTGTCTGGAAAGCTCTATCTCTCCTTCCATTCTGAATGATAACCTTACCAGATATTCTTGGTTTTAGGTTTTTTTCCTTTCAGCACTTTGAATATATTGTGCCCATCCATTCTAGCCTGTAAAGTTTCTGCTGAAAAATCAGCTGACAGCCTTATGGGGTTTTCTTTGTATGTAGTTTGCTGCTTTTCTCTTGCATCTTTTAAGATTCTCTCTTTAATTCTTAACATTTTAATTATAATGTATCTTGGTGTGGGCATCTTTGGGTTCATCTTGTTTGGTACTCTCTGTCCTTCCTGTACCTGGGTGTCTGTTTCCTTCCCCAGGTCAGAAAAGTTTTCAGCTTTCATTCAAAGAAGTATTCTGCCCCTTTGTCTCCCTCTTCTCCTTCTGGGACACCTATAATGGAAATGTTAGTATGCTTGATGTTGTCCCAGAGGTCCCTTAGACTGTCCTCATTCTTTTTAATTGTTTTTTCTATTTTCTGTTTAGCTTGGGTGATTACCTCTGCTGTGTTGTCCAGATTGTGGATTCATTCTTCTGTGTCAACTACTTTACTGTTGATTCCCTCTGGTGTATTTTTTATTCCTATTATTGTATTCTTCAGTTCTGGCTGTTTATTCTTCTCCCAAGATCAGTGAGCATCCTCATGACTATTAGTTTGTACTCTTTATTAGGTAGATTGTTTATCTCTGTTTTGTTTAGTTCTTTTTCTGAGGATTTGCCGTTCTCTTATTTGGAACACATTCCTTTATCTCCTCATTTTGCCTACTTCTCTGTGCTTTTTTTGCTGTGTATTAGGTAGATCAGCTACATCTCCTGATCTTGGAAATGTGGCTTTATGTAGATGTCTTATGGGACCCAGCAGCATGCTACCCTCTTTTCATCCATGCCAAATGCTCCAGAGATGTCCCCTGTGTGGGCTGCATGTTCTCTTTTGTTGTGCCGGGGCTGCTGTTGCTGCACGCAATTGAGTAAGTGAGGCCTGGCCACGTGTGGCTGCTGCAAGTACACTATCGGGTGAGGCAGGCCCCTGGCATGACTGGCTGTGAGGCCTAGTGGCACACAACTGTTGCAGGTTTGCTGGTGAGTGGGTCAGTGCCCCAGTGTGGCGGGTTGTGGGGTGCAGCAGTGCATGATAGCTGCAAGGTTACTGGCAGACAAGGCAGGCCCCCAGTGTGGCTGGTTGCTAGGCCCAGGGCTGCACAACTGCTGCAAGTGCCCAGTGTGGCTGGTTGCACAGCCCACAACTAATGATAGGTCACTGGTGGGTGGGGTAGTACTCCAGCAAGGGCTGGCTATGTGTCCTGGCAATGCACAACTACCTTGGGTGCGCTGGTGAGTGAGGCAATCCCTTGGTGCAGCTGGCTGGGCAGTCCAAGACAGTTACTGGTTCACTGGTGGGTGGGGCAGGCCCCTAGTGTGGTTGGGTGTGCAGCCTGGTGGCACAGCTGTTGCTAGCTTGCTTTTGGGTGGGGCAGGCCTCTGGTGAGGGCTGGCCAATCAGTGCAAAACTGCTTTGAGTGTGCGCTAGTGGGTGGGGCAGCCCCCCACTCCCCCTAGCCCAGCAACATGTAACCATTTCAGGCATATTAGTGGGTGGAGCAGATCCCTGGTTGTGAGACTGGTGGCACAAGTCTGCTGTGGGCTTGCTGGTGGGCAACACAGATCCCTAGCATGGGCTGCCTGTGCTGCCTGGCTGTGCCCAATTCCCTCAGGTGCTCTAGTGGGCTATGCAGGCCCCTGCACTAACAGGCTAGAGGAACGATTCTAAAATGGCACCTGCCAGCATCTGTGTCAGCATGGCTGAACTAGATCACAAAAACAGCTGCCACCAGTGTCAGTCCTTGGGGGTTAGGGGTCTAACCACTTCCTGCCTCTCTGGGAGGTGCTCCCAGCTTAGTGAGTCTCTTTTACCAATGGACTATGCAGTTTTCTATCTGGTGTAAAAACAGTTGGTTTCCAGGTCGAGTGAGTCTTTGTGTGGGCCCTTTAAGAGCAAGTTTTCCTTTCCTGAAGTATTACAGTTGTCCTGGGTGTATTCCCCATTGGTTTTCAGTTAGGTGTTTTGGAGTCTTATCTCTCTTGTGCTAGATCTAAGTGCTGGGGTGCCTGGTGTGGAGCTCAAATCTCTCACTCCTCCAGGAAAAGCTTTGTACCTTTGAGATCACACTGACCATGAAATGCCACTTCTAGGGTGTGGTTTTTTCCTCAGTGGGACTGTATCTCTGCCTCTTGCTATGGAGGTTCTATTTATCCAGTTTCTAGCTCTCTTTCAGAGGAAATTATTCCACATGTTGTTGTACTTTGTTGTATCTGTGGGAAGAGGCAAGCTCGGGATCCTCCTACACTGCCATCTTCCAACCCCTCGTATCCAGTTTCTATTACTCCTTCTCCATGATTTTTTTGCTTTGCAGAGTTTTAGCCTCCCAGCATCTTATCCCAACCCAGAGTTAAAATTCTGTCCACAGTCTAACACTGAGGACCCTGTCAGGTCTAGGTCCCTTGTATCTCAAAGCACTGACATAAAGGGAACACAGCCCCTGATATCTCAAGAAAAGTTCCATTCCCCTCCTCAACCAGCAAGAGAACTTTGTCCCTTTGATATGAAATCTTAGGCATCATGCTCCTTGTCTTCAGGACATTTGCCAAAACAACTAGGAATTTTATATTTATATCACAAAGTAAGAGCTGTTATTTAGTCCCACATTATAATACTTTTTATTATGAGATACTTTTAGACATTTTTACATGCTATATAACCTGAGCTTAGTACATGATAGGCATTATCTAATTTTTATAAAAGTCCGTTCTATGAGGTTGTACTATTATAATCTCCATTCACTAGTGCAGAAATGGGGCTTAAAGGAGTTTAGTGATCTGCCCAAAGTTATAATTTGAGTAAAGGAAGAAGGGTTGATTAAAATTCTGTCAGGATGCTCCCAGTTTACAAACTCTGTGCCAATGTTTCCCAGCCAGAGATTATTTTTAAGTTATATTTATATATAATTAACATAATTAATATATTATATAAATATATTTATTATTATATTAGTAGCCCATGCCCAATACTGTTTAACATATACAGATATTATATACATATAAGTATATAATCATATATATACAATATTAATATACTGCACGCATTGTAAGGCATTACCAAAAAGAGATAATAAAATATTAGATAAAATAAGAAATAAGGATTTAAATACTGTTTTCTTTCGCTCCATGAGATATACAGCTCACCCACTCTAATTTTTATTCCCTCTGTAAATGACTATCATATTCAGAGAAATAATTTAGCTGCTGGATCATCAAATGGCATCTTTTTCCACTGATATTTTAAAGGGCATTGGAGCTAACTCTGAACAGGAAAGAACCATGGTTCCCACAGATAATAGTTGACAGATAAAGTACAAGACATTAAGTCAAATTTGAATTCATATAAATAATGAATAATTATTACAGTATAACTGTCTCCCAAGCATTGCATAAAAATATTGCCAACAATGATAACTTGGTAAGATATGAGTAACATTTTACTTCACACAGCAAATGCAGAGAGAAATCTGTTCCATCCCTTTGTTCAATTTTAAATAGACATACAAAGCTGCCTGTTTCAGAGAAGAACTTCTTTATTAGGTGTTATGTTTGAAACCGTTAAGAACCAACATGTTGCAGTATGGCTTCCAGGACTTGGTCCGAAGCAGCTTGGAGGTCGGCAGTGGTGGTGGCAGACACTGGCTGGCAGGCCTTGCCTGGTGATTGGCTCTTTAGCAGCTCACCTGGCCACACATACTTGGAAGATTTAAGTGCCCTGTATGCTCAAAATCTGTATCTTCAGATAAAATGGATCTGCATCTTGGATGTGTTTACCAAAGCCAAGCATAACCTATAATGAGGATTAACTGAGTAAAGATGCTGGGCAATGTGCAATACGCCTTGAAGAAGTGCAGCAGGGAGATTCTCGAGCACAGCTGCCTTATCTATGCATATATCATAAAGGCTGCATAGATGAATGGTTTGAAGTAAAGAGATCTTGCCCTGAGCATCCTTCAGATGAAGCATCAGCTTCCTGTCTTATAGCTTTTCTTGTCTTTTCAAGATGCTTGAAAAACCGAGAGAATATGAGGATCTGTCTCTGAGAACACAAAAACAAAGATGCAGGCACACTCAGCTAGAAGTCTGGGTTCTGTGACGTGATGCGGAGATGGACAATCATACAGGAAAAAATATCCTGCCGAAGAGAGGAAAATTACCACAGAACTCAGAGTACCAAATGTGCATATAAATGATACACAGGAATTTTGAAAATGCTGCACATCCCTTAAGAGTCATCTACATAGGTAATACTGATAAACATTTTGTATTCAGACGCCAAAATTAACTGATTTAAAAGTTGATTTATATTTGTTAAGTCCTCCAGAGCTGTGCAACTAGTTGTGTTTTGATTTGTTTTGGGTTTTAGTTTGGGGTCTCTTTATTTTCCCCAACATGATGTTCCTAAATTCATCTATTTTTTTTTATTGAGGTCATATTTGTTTATAACATTGTGTAAATTTCAGGCTTACATCATTATATTTCAACTTCTGTATAGACTATATCGTGTTTACCACCAAAAGTCTAGTTTCCATCTGTCACCACACACATGTGCCCCTTTACCCCTTTTGCCCTCCCCCAACCCATTCCCCTCTGGTAACCACCAATCTATTCTCTGTATCTATATGTTTGTTTGTTGTTTTATCTTCCAC
The DNA here is from genome assembly GCF_020826845.1 of Diceros bicornis minor. Taxonomy (NCBI): domain Eukaryota; kingdom Metazoa; phylum Chordata; class Mammalia; order Perissodactyla; family Rhinocerotidae; genus Diceros; species Diceros bicornis. Next base: position 9,275,361 of record NC_080760.1, read on the forward strand.
ATATGAGTGAAATCATATGGTCTTTGATTTTCTCCAACCGACTTATTTCGCTTAGCATAATACTCTGAAGGTCAAGCATTCATCTATTCTTAAATTGAAGACCACATAATTTACTTCTTATAAAGTCTTATATGTGAAACCAAGAAATGTAATTAAGTAGTAAAACATTCTCTGAATGTAAACCATAACCTCAAGTTCTATTTTTTCCCCCAAGTGTAGAAAATAGACTTCAATATAGGAAGTTAAAATACATTAATATTTTTAAATTAAAGGTTTAACATTATCAGAATGCAGTCAAAAGAGTAATTCAAGTTACATAATTACATTTTAATTAATTAAATCTAGAATTGTCTACTGAATTGCACACTTATTAAGTAGATTGTTTCCTCTCAAATAAAAGTACTCAACAGCTAATCAGCAATGAATTATCTGCAGCTATGCAACTTTTAAAAAAAATACAAATTACCAATTTTAAGTGCTGCCAGCTACAATAACTTTGTTTTAATGGGTATTTTTGTTTGTTCTTTTTCATGTAATTATTTTGTTGTGCTTTGCATCTCCAGGCAGTTTTTCCACATTTGGGTAAAATGTTTAGCAGGTTGTAAACTTAATAACTTATGACAAGAGTAAAGTATTTTCTTGAGTGGAACTTGGAACAATTTGAGGGATATTTCATATACTTTTAAAAATCAGAATTTAGAGGCCGGCCCGGTGGCGCAGCAGTTAAGTGCACGCTCTCCGCTTTGGTGGCCCGGGGTTCGCAGGTTCGGATCCTGGGCTCACACTGACGCACTGCTTGTCTACCCATGCTGTGGTGGTGTCCCATATGGGGGGAGGAAGATGGGCACGGATGTTAGCCCAGGGCCAATCTTCCTCAACAAAAAAGAGGAGGATTGGCAATAGATGTTAGCTCTGGGCTGATCTTCCTCACACACACACAAAAAACCAGAATTTAATTTGGGATGCCAGATTTATAGCAATTTGCATCTTTAATTTTCCAAATAATCTGCAGGTTAGCATTTGATAAATGATTTTTAAAGCAAATATGAAGATTCTTTTAATTTATAATTTATTAATGTATTACTGTAATTGAAAATGTTATAGTTTTAAATTCAGTCTTGTGTAGAAAGAAATGTATTAAGCAAAATTATGTGAATAAATATCCCCCCCCCACACACACACACACAAACTCTGAGAGGAAGACATAAATGACTGTACCTTGTAAAAAACGAGACAAAAAAAAACATAGAGCTATCTGACCTGTTTAGGGAACCGTGTACTCCTTCCATACCATGCAGAGCTGAGCCTGGATATTCTGGAGTTACAGCTCATGAGAACAAAGGGGCTGACTGCAGGAAAACCAGCAAGGATTAGGGCAGAGGTATTCACCAGCCACCAACTGAAATTATGAAAAACAGTCAAATACAATAAAAAGATGGAAGAAAGGGTGTAAAATGATACAAAGTTGCTCACTAGGACAAGGATGCTTTGCATGACTCTGGACTCAAGGGAAGATTGAGGGAGAGATGGTTCCTATGAACGTGCTGGACCCACTGCTTGTGCCTGCACAGGATGAAAACCATGGAGCCCCTGGCCCAGATCACAAATCCCAAACACAGAACATCATAAGATGACAACAATGTCGTATATAGTGCTGATGATATTATATTAGTAACTACCACAGAACAGTACCCCAAATCCTTTTCTTTCACGATGTTTTTGCTGTTCCACTTGCCAGTCACAAAGGAAAAGCGGTGTGGATCCAGCACATTTAGGATCCAGCAGAGGATGATGGAAGGCCCGCTGTATTTGGGAGCTCATAGTTTCAGCTCTGTCCATCTGGAGTTCCTGGGGCTGATCATGATGACCTCGAAGATACTCAACAGGCAGCTGGTGCCAACACACCCACCTCTGCCCACTCTGGGAAATGGAAAAGAAGTTTGCATCCAACATCTCTCAGGAAATGTTTCCACCTCAATGTGGCCATTTTCTGCAGGGCTCCTTTAGAGAGGACAGCCAAGGAGTTGGCTACGTTCAGATGCTTGAAGATCAAATCTGTGGATCTTAATGTGCATGTGGCAAAAAAAGGAAGATCTAATGGTAAAGAAAGAAATTCCCCAGGAATCCAACTATGGTCTGAGGTAAGATCATTCCTATCTCCATGGAAGATAATCCATGGAGGCCATTTGTCATTTTCTAGTAACTGACATTCCCAGAGTGAGAGGATTCTGAAGAAAAAACAAGGCCTGTTTTATCATAGCAACCAAAATCCACTATTTTCTCCTTACCGTTGTTTTCAACCCATACATTTCTTATAAAGCTTATTTTCTTTTCCTAAGAGTTTTGCTATAAAAAGAAAAAAATATATATATCCCCATTATAAGAGTATTACTAGTTTTTTACGTATAACTTTTAAGATTATATGAAGTGCTTTATTATTCCCATTTTACAGGTAAGGAGATCTGAGGCCCAGGAGGGCTACATTGTACCTTCTTATAAGGGGCAGAGTCAGGTGTTGACAATATGCTTTACCACTATGCTTTCTCAACTACGGGCATAGGTGTTTTTCTAATATTTTACATATGTTCTTAGGTTTTATTTACATCTTGTCACTTTTTAAAAAAGAAAGGTTGTTATGTTTTTAAAAATCATGATTGTCAGAATTTTTCATTTAAATCTAACTGCTTATTTTATAGGCATATGTCACCTTTAATGATTCAGAGATCCAGGCAGAATACAGATGCTCTGATATTAGTATAATCCTAAAAGAATAATCCTACAATTCCAAATGGAATTTATTGAATTCACAAATGTTTCCATGTTGGAATTAAAAGAGGAGACTCCCTCTTAACCAAGGAGCACACAATGCCATGACTGTGTGCTAATCAAGGGGACATGAAACATCAGTAGGAGGTAAAATACCGCAGAGGAGAAACTAAATTAGCATTAATTGTAGAGGAACTTTTTATTTTTTATCAAAGGATAAATCTCAAATGTAACTATTTAAATGTCAGAATTGTTAAAGTTATTAAAACATAAGTCCATTATACAAAAGTGAAACTGGAGGGAAGGAAATTTGATCACTGAACAAATTTATTTTATTTTAGAAAAAACTGAATTTTAAAATGATATATGAGCAGTAATAAAAAAATAAGTCAAGTGTGAATAGTCATGTATAATTGTCAATATAGTCATGTATATTAAAATTGAAAAGAAGAAATGTGATTCTTTTGCAGATTGTTTACCTCAGCGTCTGTCAGCTATAGGTCAGCCTTCATTGCCACCAGCAGCCCACTGTTGTCGAGTCCTTTTACTGGCTGAACCACTGCTGCTGTCGGGGCTTCCTTGTCATTTGTACTACACAGAATTTCTTTCATTCTTGGCAGTGATGCTACACTTCTTCTGATGCTTAGTGACCAAACAGTATGCTAATAGTTAAAAGGAATAAAATTTTGCAGGCCATAAACAAAATAAATAAACAAAACCCCAAAACTTCTTGGGTCCTGTTTATTTATAATCAAAGAACATTGTACAAATAAACAAAAAAATATTTAGTAGGCACTGTTTTATTTTTTTATTTTGGACAATGTTACTAAAGTTTATTTATATTACTAAAGTTTATTTATATTAAAAAGATCACTAGTATTTCTACTTAGTCAATGTATTTGAAACAACTTTCCCAACTTTCCCAGACTAACTTTGCTAATTAATTAAATGTCATATCCTCTTAAAAATTAAATTGACTCTATTTTGAAAACTAGTCAGTGGCTACTAGTCTTTCATTTACAGCTTTATTGAGGTATAATTGATATACAAAAAACTGCATTTTATGTATACAATTTGGTAAGTTTGGACATAGGCTTACACATGATACCAGGCTACAATCAAGGTATTAGCATGTTTCTCACCTCTGAAAGTGCTCTTGTGTCCCTTCACCTCTTCTTTGTGATAAGAATAGTTAACATCTACCTTTTTAACAAATTTTTCAGTGAACAGCACCAGACTGTTAACTCGAGGCACGACACTGTACAGATCCTTAGAACTTATTTCTCTTGTATAACTGTAATGCTGTACACATTAACTAAGCCCCAGTACTAAGGTGAGTACTGAATCTGGAAATGACATTAGAACATTTTTGAAACCAGAAAAAAAATCACAAAATGATTTAATTCTGAAAAATGCCAAAGTTCATGACTTTTTTCTAATATGAAAACCTACGGGTCACCACGGTACCTTTCCTTGAATGCTCCTTCCCTGACTTTAAGAAGAAAAAGTCTCACCATAATCATCACAAACCAGATGTTTTCTGTTACCACACAATTTTAAAAAGTTCAATCGATAAGGAATTGATGTAAAATATTTATGAAAAACATGAAAATAGATTTGTACAAATGAAAAATGATACTACATGTTTGAGTAGGAAGACTGAACAATATCAAGAGTCAAACATCCTTTAATCAATTTATAAATTGAGTTGGACCCCAATATAGATATCATCTGATTGTGTTGTATACATAGAAATTTTATTGCAGAGAAGAATAAACAAACAATAATATTCATAAAAAGTCTGAAGAGAATAACTCAGTGACATCCCCTAACATATATCAAAGAATTGGAAATTAAAAGTGTGGCATTGATTTATGAATAGACTGAGAGACTAAAATACAAAATTCACAAAAAAAATGTATATGGAACTTTAATGTACACTAAAGGCAGCAATACTGAAAGGGAAGTGCGCTTCTGGCGTCTCACTGGGGCACACAAATATGCACCTGATCCTTTGTCTCCACGTTTTTTCCCAGCAGAGCTGGTGTTTCCCCAGCTGCAGGGAGGTCATTTAATAATTGAGAAAGCAGCTTTGGCTATTGCCTGATGGATATTTCTGCTGGGTCAAGAGACATCTTAACCTGTTCTCAGGGCCCATGCTGTGTTCGCTGCTGAGCTGACCTGTCACTGCCATCAGTAACGCTTTATCACATGCAACTGACCCGCTTTCTGTTTGGGAACCTTGGGAACAGGTGCGCTTTGTTTCAGTAACTCCATCAGTTGATGACTTGCCTGATTGTAGACTATTTGGGGGACTCTTCATCTCCCCAGGGCCACCAGTGGTGAGAGTCTGTAACCAGTCCAAGGAGGGACCAACTATGTGGAGACATGGGGATGTGCTACCTCAAGACTGGATACTTTTAATCTATACCCCACACTGGAACAGGCAGAAGACACCAACTCCTTTAGAAGAAAAAAAAAAACTTGAAAATAACATCCTTGGTGATGAGAAAGAGACCATCTTCTTCAGAGGGTATGCTAGAATAAAAACTGCCTAGACAGAAACGTTTTTCTTGGGAGAAATTTTCCTCCAAGAAAAAGTAGAAGGACTCTCTTGCTATCGTCAAGAGGCACACACTCAAAAAGGCACAACCAGGGACAGGGCTGAGGAAGGCCAGAGCACCAGCATCCCTGGCACAAGGTTTAGGCTGGGGTGACAGGTGCCTTGGAGGAAACGACAGGGTAACACCTTAGATACAGCTGGGGATCCTTGAATTTCACACTTTTCCCAGGGTGTCTGTATTTTTCTCTGACCCTCCTGTCTATGATCAGACATCTCTGTCCCTCAGAGGTAGTTTGTTGGCTGCAAGCTGTGGCACTCATCACTGCCTTTGCTCAAGTAGCAGGGAGTCCTGTAGTCCCAGAAATATTCACCTCTGGGCCCTCTGGACCTGGAATTCCTCCCTGACCTGACTCACTTGTACGCATCAGTCCATGCATCAGACCATTTCTTGTCTAAGATTAGGCCAGTGACTGTCATGCCCTCCAAAGTTTCCCAGTCTCTACTGTGAGTGAAGACAGCTTCATTTTAGGTGGGTTTGGCTCTGTCAGAGGATGACACCAACTTGGATTTGTACAAGAGACATTCTAGTTCTTTTCTTTTCCCTCTGGGTTGAAATCACTGAACACATGACTCACCCTCTTTCTGAAGTTACCTTTTGGCAGAGCCTATCCCTTTGGTGGCCATAACTGAGTTATCTTGCTCAAAAAGGCTTCTGCTAATCCTCTATTCAGGGCAGGCTAGCACTCTTCTCTAGAGTGGGAGGACCCTAATCCCACATCTTCTGCTCAATGTTCACCTGATTTTGGTCTCCTCGACTTCTCTATCTTCACTTGGGCTACATCATTTTCCTGGTATTTTGAGGCCTGAGGCTTTAGTTCCCAGGGGTCCAGCTATCCTTAGCTATTCCACACAGGCTCCATGTGGGACCCCAAACCCTTTTGTGATGTCTTGGCCTGTAGGCGGCTGAGATCTTCACAGAGTTGGAGTAGCTGCTGAGCTAGACAGATCAGCTGGGTGGCCACCTGTGGGGACCACGTGTGGGCCTGGCTGGCAGTGCTGCTTACCATGCCAGTGAAGGTAGCACTGTGTACCTGGTGGCCTTCCTCCTGGAGGTAGTGATAGATTACCTCTTCCGAGTGCTGCCCACAACGGCTCCAGGACACTGCTGCAGGTGCTCTTGAATTAGCTTTGGCCTGGTGCACACCACCAACACAAAGTTGGCCTTCCTTTGCTTCCCGGACACCTTCCTGGTACAGAGGCGCCCAGCCACTACAGCTATGCCACAGCCTCACCTTTGCCATACTGGCCTACTTTATCACCTGGACCTCCTTCATGCTCCTCTTTGCTAATGTGCATGTGGCCTACCAGCCTGCCATGCAGATGGGTACCATCCTCCTCTGTGCCCTGGGCATCCGGGCCACCTTACACCTGCCCAAGTGTTACCTGTTGCTGCAGTGGCCAGAGCTCAACACCCCAAGTTCTTCCTAGGAGAGGGCCCTGGTGTTGCCAGAGGAAGGGGCGGCAGTGGGGGGGTAGTGGGGAGACTCAGGGCAAAAACTAGTGACCCCTAACCTGGTGACCTCACCCCAGTGAACCCGGACCTAGTTGAGATGCCCTCAAACCGAGTCCTTATGCAGCAATGCCCAAACTGTGCCGTGACTCTGCTGAGACTCCCCAGCTCTAAATGCTTAAATTAAAAAAAAAAAATTTCCTATGTATGCCAGTCACATACATAGGAAAACTATATTTAGAGAGCTCTGACTTTAGCTCTGCCCACCTGGAGTTCCTGGGGCTAACTGTGATGGCCTGGAAGATACTTAAGAGGCATGAGGTAGTAACTGATACAGCCTCTGCCTACTCTGTGGACACAGAAATCAAGTTTGCATCCAAAAGTCATTGAGGAAAAGTTTCAACTTCCAAGTTATCACTGTCCAGGGAATCCTTTAGAGCAGAGGGACAAGGAGTTGTCTAAAGTCAGGCGTTTGAAAATCAAATCTGTGGCCCTTAATGTACATCCAGTGAAATAAAAAAATACATAATGGTAAAGAAAAAAGAAATTCCCCAGGATTCCAACTGTGGTCTGAGATAAGACTAATATTCTTATTGCTAAATTCCTGGAGGCCATATTGTCAGTTTCCAGAGTTGTCAGATGATCCTTCACAGAAACACAAGGCTTGGGCCACATTTATCATGTAAACTAATATCCAAAATTCTTCAATTACCATTGTGTCCCACCTTGAAATATTTATTTAAAGGTTATTTTTCTTCTTTAAGAGTCTTTGAAGGGTTTGAATACCTAACATTTAAGGAGCACTTAACAATGTACAAATCAGTGCCATGAAGGCGGTACACATGGTTATTTGTTCTTCACAAATCTATGACTCAAGCAGTGATACTGTCATAGTAAACATGAAGAAAGTTTAGGCACAGAAAGGTTGACTTCTCTAAATTCACTCTCTGGTTAGAAGAGTGGGGATTTGAACCTGGCTGGGCTGGTGATAAAAGCAGTGCATTTAACTTTTATGTTATACTAACACATCTAGTTAGCTGGGTCCTTCAAATAATCCGCATCTATAATTAGATTTCTTTCATACCTTGTCATTTTATTTTAGCTTATGGGTATTTTACATTATAATTTTGGTTGTGACAATTTTTCATTCATGTGTAAAGATTCATTCTGTAGGCCAATACCAATTATGAATAAAGCTTTAGAGATCCTAATAAAATGTAGATGCATAGATTGTAGTATGATGCTACAGGAAACTACCTAACACAGAAAAGCTGAAATTAATGAATGCAGGAATGCCTCAAGAGTAGGATGGCAATAGAGAAATTCATTTGCTTTTACGCCTGGTGACCTAGGATATTTATAGAAAGAAACAGATTATATCAAAGATTATATAAAGACTTGGTTCTTTATCCTGAGAATCTACTATTCCAAGTATCCCATGTCCAGTTGACTAGGTGCCCCAAGTGAAGGATAAAATTATTAATTATACAATTTTTAATGTTTCTTAATTTACAGATTTATTTCCTTAGAGTTCTAACCAAATCGACACAAACTAAAACAATTCTCAAGGCTTTAATATAGATAGTTAGATTCTGTTACCAAGTAAGGAGAAAGAGGGAATGACTATTGAGGCATTCTTCATTCAACACCATTGTGTCACGGACTAGGGGCCTCGAGAAACTCAAAGGTGGGTTTGGAAGTGTGGGAGATCAGGATTTGGCCACCCTGAAATATATCTCTTCACCTTGATTGTTTTCTCTGACGGACATTTGACCTCCCCCACTAACTGCCTAAAGAATTTGACATAGAAGATCTGTTCCAGGAAGGAGTTACTAACTGATGGCTGTAATATAATGTAAAATAGATGTTACAATAGGAAAGGCACCAACAAGCCCATCTTATCAAAAATTCTCTCTCTCTGGCCACATTCTCTACATGGCCCTGCAAGGAGTTGCCAGACAAACATTTACATTTATAAGGGAAATCTCCATTTGTAAAGGCATCTCCTTCTCTGTATTGGGAAGAGGGGGGATGACCTCATTTCCAGAAACTTATCAATGTGGAAGGTGAGGCCTTAAATATGCATAGTAACCTTACTCTTGTTTACTGTGCTTTAGTGGTAATCTCCTGTAACTGACTCCCCTCACCCCCCAACATCCTCCTTTGTCTTTAGCTGAAGATGGTATTTAAGACGAGAATTTCTGCTATTGGGTTGAGAAATACAGTGTCCCTGGTTTCTACCATGTATACATGTTATTAAACTTGGTATTATTTTCTCCTGCTAACCTGTCTTGTTAATTATTTGGCCAGCCATAAGAACCTTAAGGGAAAGGACAGAGGGGGATTCTCCCTCTTCCTCCACAGAAGCAATTAACTGTTTTTCCAAGTTGTTTCTTTTCCTTTTGTATGTTAAGGAGATGTAACCACCAGCCATCCTGAAATTGACCAAGTGAGGCACTCAGGGGAGATGTTACCACCAGCCATCCTGAAACTGACCAAGCCTCACCACATGAGCTATGTCCATTACCTTTGCCTTATTTTTAATGCAAAGATCTCTTCAGGATGAGCTTAGGCCTCATTATGTGGAAACCATGTTCTCCAAATGGGCCTTTGCAAGTGAATACCTGCCTCTCCCTTTTGAATATACATTCCCCAACCAAATAAAAGTTCCTGCTTTCCTTTGTTTGGGGACCCCATGACTTTGGAAATGATTCCTCATGGCCTCCTATTTGCTGCAAATACACTTTACTTTGTGAGACAACTTGCACTGGTGTAGAGTCTTATTTAACTCACCAGGAGGCAAGCCCACTTGGTTCAGTATCAATTGTACTGTTAAGAGGCAGTGCTATGAGAAAGGATCACTGCTGTGAAATATCCAATTATATTTTGATAATGGAGTATAACTATTACTATAATAACTTCAGTAATTGGGATAGCTAAACTTTCCCAGAAGAGCAACTGAACTTCAATAGCATCTCTATATTGCTTTTGAATATTTTAAATTGATGATATACATTTAAAATAGTCATTTTTAGTCATGTTTGCTGCAAACCACTTGAAGTAAATCTTAATTTCACATTATATTTTCAACCAACAAGGTCACTGGTTCAGTTTTTCAATTTTTTATTTTATTATGCATATATAAAATACATGAGTCTCAACAGTCAAAATTATATTAAAATATATACTCAGAGAACCTCTACTGTAACGCTGCCTTTTTTTTCCTACTCTCAGTAAGTAACCACTTGTATTCTTTTTGGCTTTATTTCCCATTTTTACACTAAAGAGTGGGCTATATTACAGTCTACACCAATAGTGGAGCTCACTCCATACTAGAACAACAGTCTTTCTTGGTCTTTTTACAGCTCCACAGTATATAATTGTGTCTCCCCTCATTTCCCAGGTCCCTTTCACCAACGCAAGTCCATATGACAAATTTTGCTTAATAGGAAAGGAGTAGAATTGATGTCTCACTTCTAGGTGAATCGTGTAGGAGCCAATGTGAGATCTTCTTGCTCTCTCTTCCTTTGCAATCATGATCACAGAGGCTCAGTTATGGGATGGGAATACCTCCATTCCTGAGTTATATGTGGTAGTCAGCATTCCTAGATGGTCAACCACTCAGAGGGGAGCAATTGACAGAAAATAATAAGTCTTGTATGTATTAAGCCTGTGGGATTTTTTTGTTTTGTGTTCTCAGACACCAGAGTACATGTATAGCTTCATCACATCTGTCACAGAAAATTCTTAAAGCAAAGACTCATTCCATTTCAATACACCCATATAATATCCTTCATATTTGACTTTGTAGTTTGCCACAGAAAAATCTTGGGTAATTTCAACATTTATCAGACAGACCACAGGTTCTTAACCACCACAGAATAAAAATAAACAATAATCAGATAGTAAAAATAATACCAAACTATAAAAAATATAGTTTAATCATTTGGAATGTGATTAAAGCAAAAACTCTACATAACTATGTAACAATTAGAGTAAACTAAAAACAAAATGGCATTACCAATTATTAAGTCATTATCACCAAGTACGGGAGTGATAAAATTATGTGACCAAAGTAGTGGGTTTTGACTATTTAATAGAGAACAAGAGGATGTTCAACTTTGTAAGCTAAAGGAAGGAAAAAATAAGCCAAGTGAATTAGAAGGTTCAAATCATTACAAATAAAGTAGATAATAATAATTTTAAAGAAATAAAGAATTAGGAATAAAATGAAGAAATATTATTAAAAACAATCAAAAAACCTCCAAAACTTTCACAGGGAAATAAAGGAATAAAAAAAGACACATGCAGACTTCTGGTTTCTGGTTTATCATGTAAAGAGTTTGGAAGTTGTCACTCCATCCAACAAGTAAAAAGCTGAACAAACTGAAAACCAATATCTCTTCTTAGATCCATCAGAGAACTGAGGTCAGAGGGCAAATTGCTGCCCCCAAAATTGGAGAGAGGAACAGGTGGAAACAAAGAACCTCATTTACCAGATCAGAAACTCACAAGCAGAAACCTCCATAGGAAGCCAGGTAGGAAAACCTAAACTGTAATTGACAAATTGCTGGAGGCTCAGTGTGGACAAAACTCCAGGGGAGCCCACTCAAAGGAGGGGTCCCAAGACTTTTGTGAGTCTTAACTCTAGGATCCCTACCAGGTTCTCACACTGAAAATTGGAGGAAATTTGCTCTACTTCCAGCAGGGGAGGGGGAAAGTAACTACCATGCATGACTTAACAACAGGGATAATGTTCTGAGAAATGCATTTGTGAGGCGATTTCATCCTGTGAACAAACATAGAGTGTACTTACACAAATCTAGATAGTATAGCTTACTACACACCTAGCGTATGATACTAATCTAATGGGACCACCACATGCGATCCGTCATTGATCAAAACACTGTTAGGCAGTGCATGACTGTAGTTTGAAATAGGCCCAGAGCACTCTGTTCTTCTTAATGACGCCTGCCCTCAAGAGAAGCTATTTAACTAAACGCTAAACAACTGGGGTTTTAACAGAACATAAATGATCTGGGGGAAGAGAAATGCCCTAATCCAGCCCATTCTAAAAAAAACCATATATATTTAACAAATGTAGGATAAACTGTAGCCAGAGAGCTAACCTTTATTAGTAGCAAAGAACTAACACATAAGAGAAACGGTATGTTGAAAATCAACATGAAAAGGCTGGCATTGATAATTTATCCGTTCAACAAGAACACATTCTTCTTGTCAGACAGACAGGTCTGTAATCACTCTGGATGAGCCTTCATCCAAGCTCCAGCCCTGGTGTGCAACAAAAAATTATAAACAGGAATAATCCCCAAAACAGAAAAGAAGGGAGGACAGTCTTTATTTGGAGAAGTAAACTCTTAAACTACACCAAATCATTCATATTGGAGAAGCAATTCAATTACACATTGGAATTTTATTACTCATTCAGCAACACTTGTAGGACATGTGAGGATTCTCACTGCATAAAACATTCTCGGTGTCATAAACGGAAGTCTTCAGTGATCACTCATTTGTCAGTCAACATTAGTGATCTCACACTGTGGAGATATCAATATTTAAGTCAATGTGACAAGGCCGTCAGCTGGAGTTCACATCAGAAAACTTATATTGGGAAGACACTCTAAAGAATCCTTAGCACCCAATTTGGACTTTTGTTGATGACCTACTATTTAAAAATAATGGGATAAAGGATGTAGGTAGGATTCTTAAGAGTTCATGGAAATGCTGAATGCACAATTTAGAAACAAGCAATACTCAACAAGGTAAACCAACTTCAATAGATTTGTACTTGCTTATATGCACACAGTAAGAGTGGTTGCTGAACAATTATGTATTTGTCTTGACAAAACCATGAAACATTATGTTGAATAAAAATGGGCCATTTTCCTTTAATAATGTTACTATTAATTTAGTCCATTTCTATATTTAATGGAGTTATAATTACAATGGCATGCACCAATTACAAAATAACTACAAATAAATCTGGAAATTGTAGGGCAAAAAATAATGTCTTAAATATTAAGTACTAAAATATGTATATACATAATACAGATGAGAGAAAGCTGATAAAAGAAAATTAAAATGTAATCTACTCTTAAAAGAGTAACAAGGGTGTCAGTCCTGGAGGATTGAGGCTAGGCAGTAAAATTTCACAGAATTCTGAGACTGGAAATGGGCCATTCCCTAGTTTTTTTGTCGTTGTTACCAAGGGGATTTTGCCACCAAGAACAGAGAGATGGAGGGAAAAGAGAACTTAGAAGAATATTGCAAACATAGGAAAGGTTACATTTTCAGGACACCTTAGAACAGCAGGGTGTCCATATTCTAGTTCATGTAATCACACAGAATTTCCCCTGGGCAATGCATTTTGTAGCTCTACCCTCCAAATTTCCCCTCATTGCTCTGGATGAAATCATCTTAAATGAGAAGCAGCTGGAAACAAGATAGAGCTGCCTGGAAGAAAACCTGTCCTGTAAATTAAACCAGCATGGGAGCTGGCTAGGCAGAGGACAGGAGCTATACAATGAATGCCGGCCCCTCTTTAGTTTAGTGACTTTTTTTACTGCCCAAAGGATCAATTCTAACACTGAGGTTCACTGAAGGCTAACAGGATAAGATGTGAGATTAAGGTGTCTATAAAGCACTTGAAGCAACATACTTTCATGTGTTTCAAAGTATGCATAACTAGGCAGGGGCCCTAACATCCCTATGATCATTAAGGGAAATCGGACTCACAAAAATTTAGGAATCATTGGCAAAAACGTGTCATGCAGGAGAAAGGATCGTCAATCTAAATGACCTCATTCACATACTCATTGTCTTGGTCAGTATGGGATGCTATAACAAAAATACCACAGACTGGGTAGTTTTAACAACAGAAATTTATTCCTTATAGTTCTGAAGTCTGAAATGTCCAAATTCTAGGTTCCAGCTGATTTACTCCTGGTGAGAGCCCTCTTCGTTTTTTGCAGGACCATTTCTTGCTCTATCCTCATCTGGCAGAGAGAGCTCTGGTCCTCCATTTCCTTCTAAGGGCACCAATCCCATCATGGGGGCCATACACTCATGACCTCATCTAACCTAATTAACTCCCAAAGGCTCCACTTCCAAATACCAACACAGTGGGGATTAGGACTTTAAACACATGAAATTCGGGTACACAAACATCCAGTCCACAGCATTCATGAAACCAACAATCAGCAAATATTTATTGTGGTTGTACAGCTCTGACCCAAAAATGTTCTGGAGATCGTGTGTGGAGGCAATAAACAGTCAAATAAAACTTTTGACATTAAAAAAGCTAACAAATTGTAATAGATTGTAATTACAATCGTCTTCAGCTAAAACAAGTCTTGATTATCATTGTCCAGATTAGGCAAACGCCCCCAGGCATGGATGTGTCTGGTGACCTCTCCGAAAAAGGCTCTTCCCTTTTTGAAATCTTATTTTAGTCCTGTTTGCTTCCACATCCATTCAGTGTTTTCAAACATACAGTATTTATTAAATCAATGTTTAATTGTTGCCCTGTCTTTACCACATCTGATTGGAAGCAGAAGTCATACTAGTTCACTAGAACCAAATTTCAGTCCATTTTTCCTCAGCTCAGAGTGCCTACCTCTTTTTGCTGGGACTCGCTTCTTTCACTGTGCAAGCTGGCAAATGCCTCAGGGGGAGAAGCCTGCATGGAGCTGGTGTTCACCATCTTGTGCTTCCCTATTCCCAGAGACTGCAGACCCTAAGTCCTGTCTGCACAGGATGCTCTCTAACCCTTCAAATAGCTTTTACAGCCGTCCAGTGCAAGTCACTCAATAAAAGTGGAACCTGAAATTATTTTACCCTGAAATATTTTAAACTAATGAATATTTGTCATTTTTCAATGAATATTTCTCCAGTTTTATGTAACTACTTTTTTTTTTTTGTGAGCAAGATCAGCCCTGAGCTAACATTCGATGCCAATCCTCCTCTTTGTGCTGAGGAAGACTGGCCTTGGGCTAACATCCGTGCCCATCCTCCTCTACTTTATATGGGACACCGCCACAGCATGGCTTGATTTAAGTGTTGCATCGGTGCGTGCCCAGGATCTGAACCTGTGAACCCTCAGGGCCCCGAAGCGCAGTTCGCACACACAACTGCTATGCCACCAGGCCAGACCCAAGAAACATTTAAATAGGAATTTCAACAGCAATAATGAGAATTCTTCCAGCCAAAATTCCATGCCATTTACTGTTTGGAATTATATCTAATCTTTGATGTATTTTCCTCAGTGCCTATTAAAATAACACTGATTTTACATTTTAACATCTTCTGATGGGTTTGTACCAGACACTTGTTTACCATTTCAGGTCCTCTTGGCACCTCAGCTTTGAATCATATGTCACTGTAGCAACCAGCTTTGCAGGTATCATATTTGCTTCATGCAAGCGCAACGTCAGTGCTCCTCACATTTTGTCCCAGTGTCCCATGCCTCTCCCTCTTGCCTCTGGGCATCCACATTGATGCTGAGGTGCGAAATACCCCATGATCAAACCCACACATGCACAGCCATGTTCTTTGTATGGATGTGTGTACTTGTGTTCTGCAATTCTGTATGGTCACAGAATGCTTGGCTATTATGGGATCTGTGTGAAGGTTTGTTTTGTTGATGTCTGTGTGTGCTTAAAGGCTATCAAGTCACTATGGGCTTTGAGAGTGTATGAGTGTGTTCGCGTCCCTGTATGTTCTGTTTCAGTGTGCCACTGCTCAAATGCCCTGAGGAACTCAAGGGTGTGTCTGGAAGCATTTAACTGTTTTTCCAAATTGTTTTTTTTTTCTTTTGTTATGTTAAGGAGATGCAAACACCAACCACCCTGAACCAGACCAAGCCTCACCACAAGAGCTACCCCACGACCTGTGCCTTATTTTTAATGCTAAGATCTCTTCAGGAGGAGCTTAGGCCTCATTACCATAACCTGCAGTGTACGTGGAAGCACATTTTCCAACTGAGCCTGCACAAGCAAATACCTACGTCTCCCTTTTGAATATTCATTCCCCATCTGAAATAAAAGGTCCCTGCTTCCCTTTGTTCAGGGACACCATCACTTTGGGAATAATTCTGCATGGTCTTGATACCAAACCTCTTAATCGCAAGTTTGCGTGCCCGATGCCCAGCAAGCCCAACACTGAGACATTGGTGCTTGGAGACGGAGAAGGACTTACTCCGATTGGCCAAAACAAGGAGGTGGGAGCCTGGGTTTGCTCAAACCCACCTCCCCAAGAACAGAAAGCAAGGGGGTTTTACAGAGCTTGGCAGGAGGAACTCTGGGGAAACAAAGGGGTCACTCCCAATAAGGCCCTGGGCAGTCTGAGTTCTGGGCTTCATCAGCTGCTGAGGGCTGGTCACCTGGTGATCGTAACCTCCCCGAAGGCATTCTCTTCTACAAAACAAGCTCACAAATCCTCTGGAAAACAAACTCACAAATCCTCAAGACCCCTGAGTTACCCATGAAGGGGAGGAAGACCTATCTCCTACCCACTCTGGGTCCTTTCTGGCTGGGCTATGAATTAAATTGACATGAGACAGAATAACAGGAGAAAATCAAATAAAGCTTTATAACACGTATACATGGGAGAGACCCAGCAAAGACTGGGTAACGCAACAAAATGGCAGAGATTCTCATCTTAAATACTATCTTCAACTAAAGACAAAGAAAGATGTTGGGGGTGGGGGGAGTCAGTTATGGGAGATTACCAGAAAAGTAGAGTAAAGAAGAGTAAGGTTATTATGCAGCTTTAAGGCCTCGCCTTCTGCACTGGTAAGTTTCTAGAGATGAGGTCATCCCCCCTTCTCCCCAGTACAGAGAGGGAGACACCTTCACAAATGGAAAGTTCCCTTACAAATGTAAATGTTTGGTAAACAGAACTTTCATAATGCGCTTAGCAAGGACCCTCCCAGTCTATTGATACTCAGTTATCTATGGTGACGGCCTGTCCTGGGGACAGGCCTTCTATCTTAAATCCTTTTAGGCAGTTAGTGGGGAGGGAGGTCAAAGTTTCTTTCAGAGTCTTCTGAACCTTTATTGTCTTCAGCTTGAAATAATCCACATACCAGAGTAGCACATCTTGGGGTGACCTGCCCTGAACCACATCACCTCTCAAGTTAACAGGAAAAACACCAAATTGGTTTAATATCTACAGTACCCTTCAGGTACCTGGCTTCAGTCTCCTATTTGCTGCAAATATACCTTTGTGTGACAACTCCTTCTGGTGGAGAGTCTGATTTAACTCGCCAGGAGGCGAACCCACTTTGGTTTCCATAACAAGCATGCATTATTAGATGCAGTTTGTGGTATGAATGCTGATGATCGCTTGCAAACAGTGTGTATGTGAGTGAGTGTGTGCTGTCAGCATTTCCCTGTTTTCAGAAAATGTCTGTCATTGTGGGAGTGTGTGAAGCAAGTATGTTTTGTCTGTTTGTTTTGGTTTTTGTTTTTTTCCGCTGAGGCAGATTTGCCCTGGGCTAACATGTTGCCAATGTTCCTCTATTTTGTATGGGACCCGCCATCACAGCATGGCCACTGACAAACAAGTGGTGTAGGTGCGTGCCCGGGGAAGCGAACCCGGGCCACCAAAGCAGAGTGCACCAAACTTAACCACTAGGCCACCAGAGCTGGCCCAACAAGTATGTTTTTTGAATTTAATATGGGCACTGGCACTGTTTGCCTGTTACTAGTTCAACACTCAATACCCCTGAAGAAACAGTGTCCAGAAAGACATAGGCCCCATCAGGCCCACAGAGATCCTACTCAGTTGTTTCTTTCCTATCACAGAAATATGAATGGGTAGTCAGTGACCACTTGATATTTGAGGAATTCCTCTAGAATGAAGATGGAGAAAAAAATATACACTTTGAAGCAAGGGACCAAAAGACCAGAAAGGAAATCCAGAGAGATCATAGCAAAACTTCAAATACATATCTAGTAACATTTTCAAAATTAAAGAAGATAAAACATCCCTTAAGCATACATATATGTACATCTATGCAGTATATATGCATAGATATGCATATGCATACAATTATACATATGTGTATTAAATGTCAAATATAAACAAAGCCAGATTCTAGCTAACGTGGTCAGGACAGATTTTAATCAGTAACATACTACTGCAATAGGAAAGAACGAATAGGGTGAACTGAACTCTACTTTGATTGATACAGAGGTGACTGGGCAATTTTTAAAGGGAGAATGAGGAAGTAAGAAGCAGGGTTAGCAGTGGCTCAGTAGAGTCAGAAAAGTGAAAAACTACAAAGCGTTCATCAGTGCAATGTGAGTAGGCCAGTTGTCTGCTAGTTGGCAATGATCAAAGTTTCTATTCTGTCCTCTCATAGAGACGGGAAGACAGAGGTCCTATCGTTCCAGATGATTACATTTCAAGGAATGGCTTTCAGGACCTTGAGAAATGCCCTCCTGAGTTATAGGAGACATATGTACAACTCAAATGGACGGAGAAAAAAAGATTCACAATTGTAAGCACTATTTAGCAAATGCTTTAAGAACGGGATGTCAGGGGCCAATGATCAGGTACTGGCCAGAACAAATAGTAAATCCTTTTGGCTGCCTTAAGCTTTCTCAGGCAGGCACCTTAAGGGGCTCAGGTCATCCTAGGGATGCAAACTGTTAGAAACTATGTCAGTGTTTAAGTCTTAGAACTTGTGTGTGTGGGGTGAAATCATTTGTGCTGAGAGGCTGTAGTTATTATAGGCCAAGAATGAAGTCTAGTTGAGAAGGGGACTCAAAGGAGCCTGGTTTGAGTTTGGTCAAGTACAAAACCATATATATATGAAAAAAATATATATTTAATAATATAAATCATTATGTTGAATAATATTGAACATATTATCTAAAATTATCAATTTGAATAATATATATTTAATAATTAACAAATTGTTAATATATTTAATATATATTTAATATACTAAATATATAAAAAATATAATAGGTATACATATTTGAATTGAATAATGTAAATATAAATATATATACATATGATTTAAAGGAATATTTAGACATAATAAAATTTCCAGAATTGATGAAAGACTCCTATTCTAGATTCAGGAAGCTGAATACATCCCAAACACAATAAAAAAAATAAACCTATAGTCAGATCTATCCAGGGAAACTGAAGAACAGCAACTATAAAAGAAGATATTGAAAGCCCAACAGAAAGACAGAACACTTACAAAGACTTACATTTAGACCAACAATACATTTTTCAACAATGGAAGGCAAGAAAGAGTTGGATTAAATCTTCAAGGTACAGAGAGAAAATAACTTTCAGTGTATACCCAATTAAACCATATCTCAAGAATCAGGGTGAACTAAAGACATTTTTATGCAAACATTTACTAAGAGTATTACCACCAACAAATGGTCATTAAGAAACTACTAAAGAATGTAATTTAAGAAGAAAGAAACAGATCCAAGAAAAAAAGCTAAGATGTAAAAATGACTTGTGAAGATAAAAAAAATGGTAAACATACAAATAAATCATTGAAAACTTGACTTTACCAAACAATAATATCAACAATGTATAATTGATGGAGTTAAAAACTAATAACACGGGAACTTCTGTTTTAGAATAGACTAGGTCAGGACACGAAAGCACTCTTGCTGCAAAACTGGACAAAGCCAGATAAATATCCTATTTTTAAAGCATAAGAGAACTTCAGAAACAACAAACTAAAATTCCAGAAAAGAGGAAAAACTCGCTTCTATGAGCAAGGAATTTTACCTTTCTTTCCCCTGTGGGCATTTTCTGATTCTGGGTGCTTGCTGAAGATGTGGCTTGATCTGTCAGAGCTCTGGCTAGGGAAAAGAGAAACTAGCCAAACTTTCAGTGATTCTGCAGGACTGCTGTGACAAACAAAACCTGAGAAGTTTCAAACACACGACTGCTCTTCCCTACAGAACATCTGGTAAGTTTTGTTATTATACAGGAATCTGGGGGGAGAAAAGCTTCCAGAAGGCAAAGTGAAGTCTCCAGGAGTCTCGCGGAAGTAGCCTAACTCAAACATACTGATAGTCTTACCTTCAAGGAATTCCCCATATTGTGAAGCAACGTAAGGTGAGGAGACTGCAGAGGTGGGCCCAGATGTCTGAAGGGCATAGCTGCACTTTTTGCAGGCTTCCAAACCTGAGGAGACAGAGATCTACCATCCTTCCAATCAAATCCCCTGTACAGGAGGGGCACATAGCAAACATGAACCCGGGAAAGCAGAAGCGGCTGGGTTGACTAAAAGTGAGACCCAGCCCCAACTCGGATCAACGTCTGGTTGGACTCAGGTGCTTCAACCCTCACTCTGTTTCCCAACGAAGGAATATAACGTCATGTGGAGCCTCTCGAGTTACGAGTTACGTTACACAGTACTTCAAACGCCACTGTAGAGAAGAAAAGGCAAGCCACAGACTGGGAGAAAATCTTTGCGAATTATGTATCTGAAAAAGGACTATAAAGAATTCTCAAAACTCAACAATAAGAAAATCCAAATTTAAAATGGGCAAAGATTTGGAAGCTTCACCAAAGAAGATATACAGATGGCAAATTAGCACATGAAAAGATGCTCAACATGATTAGCCATGAGGAAAATGCAAATAAAAACCACAATGAGGTACCGCTACATACTGATCAGAATAACTAAAATTAAAAAGATTGACCATACAAGTGTTAATGAGCATGTAAAGTACCTGTAATACTCACATTGCTGGTGGGAATACAAAAGCTGGAAGAGATTTACAGCGTACAGTTTTCTATGCTGCTGTAACAAATTACCACCAACTTAGTGGCTTAAAACAACATAAATTTATTGTTTTACAGTTCTATAAGTTAACAGTCTGACACAGGTCTCCCTGAGCTAAAATCACGGTGTTGGCAGAGCTGCGTTTTTTTCTTGGGGTTCTAAGGGTTAACTCATTTCCTAGCCTTTTCCAGCTTCTAGAGACCACATTCCTTAGCTTATGGCCCCAGCTCCTCCATCCTCAAAACCAAGAACTCTGCATCTCTCTGGCCCTGCTTCCCTTTTTATATCTTGTTCTTCTGACTTGACTCTACTGCTTCTCTCTTTTCCTAAGAACCTTTGTGGTACCCTGGGCCCACGTGGATAATCCAAGATACTCTCCCTATTTTAAAGTCAGTTGATTAGCAACCTTAATTCCATCTGCGACTTTAATTCACCTTTGTCATATAACCTAATTTAGTCACAGGTTACAATAATTAGGACATCTTTGTGAGCCATTATTCTGCCTACCACAAACACTTTTTAAAATAAAGTTAGGGGCCAGCCCTGTGGCATAGCGGTTAAGTGCACACACTCCACTGTGGGAGCCCGGGTTCGGATCCCGGGCGCGCACCAACGCACCACTTGTCAGGCCATGCTGTGGTGGCGTTCCACATAAAGTGGAGGAAGATGGGCACAGATTTTAGCTCAGGGCTGATCTTCCTCACACAAATAAATAAATAAAAATTAAATAAATTTAAACATACACTTATAATATGATCCAGCAATTCCACTTCTAGGTGCTTACCCAAGAGAAATGAAGACATGTTCACACAAAAACTTCTTTGCAAAGACTTATAGTAACTTTATTTATATTAAAAAAAAAAAACTAAAAACTCAAATGTCCTCCAACTGGTAGATGGATAAACTGTGGTACATCCATACAATGCAATATTACATGCAACATAAAACAGAAGGAACTGCTCATACAATCAACAACATGCATGAACACTCAAATAAATGTATTCCGCTAAAGAAACCAGACTCAAAAGGCTAAATACTGTATGATTCCACTTATATTCTAGGAAAGACAACCTATGGGGAAAGACAACAGACCATTCGTCACCAGGGGTTAAGGATGGATGAAGGGTTGACTACAAAAGAGCAGCTCAAGGGACTTTCGGGTGCTGGAACTGTTTTGTATTTTGATTTTGGTAGTTGCACAGCTCTATATATTTGTCAAAACAGCTGTACAATGAGAAGAGTTCATTTCATTTCATACAAACTAAAAATAAAGTTAGAATCTTTTTTAAAGAAAGAAAACAAATACATCATTTCTCACCCATCAGACTGGCAAAAATTTAAAAATCTGACAATGCCAATCTGACAATTCCAAGTGTGGGCAGGAATGTAAACTGTTAAAACTTCCGAGGATAATTTGGCTGCATCTACTTCAGTTGAAAACGCACATCAACCTAGGGCCCACCAGTTTTACTTACCGGCAGGTATACATTCTAGGGAAACCTTCATACATGTGCTGGAGAATATGCATGAGGATATTCATAAAACTTCGTTTGAAATATTGAAAATTGAAAACTGCCCTTCAGTAGGAAAATGAATTAATTGTGGTCAGCGGTTATTAAAAAAAGGAAAGGAAAAAAATGCATAAGAGGAAGAATCAACCCTGCTGACTACATATATGACTCTGAGACAGTAACTCATCGGTTTGTCTATTTAACAATATCTTATAGTGACAAGAGCACCGTACTTGGACTCTGGAGACAAGCATCTTGGCATTTAGTTCCAACTCTGCCACTGACTAGCAGTCAGACTATGGACGACTTAACTCAAGAAACCTCACTTTCCTTTTCCTGGAAAATGAAAAGGTTACGCTATACAACCACGAAGATTATTTCCAACTCAACAATTCCATCATTCAATAAGTATATAATCAAAAATTATATTCCAAAGCACCTATCTTGAGGAATTGTTTTTCCCAGTTTCTGAAATGAGAAACTATCAGAGAAAGAGAACATCATAGTACACTGATACATAAAATGGACCAAGTTTCTTGGCATGTCTGTGATGAGCTTTTCAATCAAGATCATAATTCAGAAAGAGCATATAAATAGGTAAAACCCATCGTTATTGACTTGGGTCACCCTCAGGTAAAACTTATACATCCTCTCCCATTTTAACATTCTAAGACAAGTTAATATTATTAGTAAGTCCATCTTCACTGGTCAAGTTCAGGTCTGTCTAGCCAAAAATCATTCAAGTACATGGTAAGGTTCACTTGATTTTTTTAACAGAGATAAAACGAGGAATTTTTTTTACCTTTCTGCCTATTTCATCTATAAAGATTTTATATTATAATTTAATAGCTTCAGCCTACTACAATACTTCAAAAAGCCATTTAAAACATGTAATACGCCACGTCCACAGGGATCTAGTAAAAAACCAGTTCATAATCCAAAAAAGCTCATTTAACAATTTCATTACCATCAACACTTACGCTTCAAAGACACCAATAACCACAACATAACATTTGTTCCTACTGCAGACTTGAATACGTAATTAACTTCTGGTATAATCCAAAAGCATAATTAAGATACTATCATTAAAACATAATGTTACTTTCCTTAACTCAAAAAAGTTAACACCTTTCCCCTTGTCAGTAGAATCAAAATTCAAAATTCTCGTTCTACAAGCTTTCCAAATCTAAATTCTTACAATTCTAAATGAGTACCGAGACAAAACACACACCACATATACACTACTTCTAAAAACCTCCTAGCTTTCAGATTTTAATTTTGACACCAACTGCCAAGAAAATCTTTTTCACGGACACCTAAATTCTCTACATGTTACTGGATGTCAATCAATTAAACAGAAGGCGAGTTATTATTATTATTATTAGAAAGTTACATAATTCGCACCCAAAACTGTTTAAAGCACCTTCCATTAAACGCAGCTTACAACAACTTACAGGCTTCAAAGTTGACCTTACAAAAGTAGAGTAAATTATCAGAAATCATTAACGAAACAGACTTTTCTACAAAGCCGTCTCAGGGAAGGAGCTGTTGGCTGAAGAAACAAGGGCAGGAGCGGCGTCGGGCAGGAGCGCGGACCGCGGCCCGTCGTCTGGAGCGAGCGCCGGCCGCCGACTCCCGGGCGCGGCCTGAGGGAGCCCGGGCGGCCCCAGCGCCGGGCCGGGCGCAGCGGGCAGGCGACTCTCTGCCGCCCCTGCGCCTCGGCCAGACGAGCAGCAGGCCCGCAGGGCGGAGGGGGCGGCACAGCCAGCGGCGCTCCTCCGAGGGGCAGAGGCGAGGCTCGCGCCCTCGGCGGCGGCCCGCTCCGGGGTCGGCGCAGCCCGCCCAGCAGCGCCGCCCGGGAAGCCTGGTGAGGAACGTCTCCTCATCCCGCCGCACCATCGGCCTCTCACCTGGGCGCCACGGCGTCCCCCGAACAGCCCGCCAGGGCCGCTCCTAAACACCGCAGGAACGACGGCTGCCAGCGGCACTGAAGACACCGTAGAAGGAACACGGATGCTCCCGAAGCGCCACCTCAAGCCCTCCTCTCCGTGCCGCCTCACCGCCTGCCGCCTGCGCCTCGGGACCCCCGGAGACTCGCCCCGCCTCCGCTGCGAGAGCGCGCATGCGCCCCGGCCTCCGGCGCAGCCCGCCTATCCTCGTCCCGCCCCGCCCACTGCTGGGCAGGGAGGCTGGCGGTTCGTCCAATCCCGAGCCAGCGCGGAGGAAGGCCCCTCATTGGTCCGCACCCCCCCCCCCCCCCCCCCCCGGCGCGGCCTGTCGCGTGCCCTCACCGGCGACCGCTGAGGGAGGCGAACCGCTGCGGGCTCGCGGGCATTGGGGCTCCTCTGTGCGGGGGGCCGCGGGCATTGGTGTGTGGGCACCGAGGTTTCCTGCGACAGAGTTGGAGGCGGGCCGACGCAGCCCTTGACTGCTCTCCGTGCATCACCGTCAGCTCCTGGAGGAAATCTGCTTCCCCTTGAGGCGACTCCTCCTGTCTTGTGAAGCACGTCACACAGTCTAACGTTTGTTTAAAAAAGAGCCGTGACATACTTAAACACGTGATGTGTGTAGAATTCTCTGTTACCGCAGAAGACTCCAAAAAGCTAGGAGCTGAGACCAAGTTCTGAAAAACAAGAAGGATGCCAAGGGCCACAGGTGTTTCACAAAACTCCAGTGAATGGATTTAGAGTTACCCAGGCCAACGCACATCCAGTGCAAGGAAACCCAGATAAACAGTCTCCAGGAGTCGGTAAAAACTGTTAGCCATATCCAAAAAGGAAAAAAAAGTTGTGTGTACGTGTGCGTGACCTATTCCTTTTCAGAGCTCTTAAATGCGTACCATAAGTAAATTCAAGAAGCTTCCTCTAACTCCTCAATGGAGCTTTCTTCCTCTAGCTCAGGTTGCTCAACCTCAGCGCTATTGACATTTGGGCCAGATCATTCTCTGCTGTGGGGCCATCCTGCGCATTGTAGGACGTTTAGCAGCATCCCTGGCTCTAGCCACTAGGTGCCAGGAGCACCACTACCCCCGTTTGCGATCATCCAAAATGTCATTAAACATTGCCAAAGGCTCCCTTTGGGGGCGAAATCAGCTCGAGAACCACTGATGCAGCTGTTCAAAGAAATTGAACAGCTCTTTAGAAAGATTATTGCTCTTTACCCATACCTTTCTTGCCTGGCCCCAAGCAGTTTTGCAAAACAACCCCACCGAAAGAACCCTCCAGCTACCAACCCTTTGCTTCCCCAGCGGCTTGGACTCCTCTGTCGCAGGACTCCGTTCTGCTAAAATGATAACCGCTGTTTGTATGAGATAGCAGCTACTGACTGCAGAATATGTGGAAATTCTTTTGTAAAGTGCTATACAAATGTTAGTTATTTTTACTTCCTAAAGGTATTTTCATTTTAAAAGAGGGAAGACCCTATGGCAAATAAAAAATTTGTTGTGTAGTGTATAGAGCCATTCCCAGAATCCCCAAATTACTCAAATTACTGGCCTCGCAAAAACCGAAGGGCAGCTGGAGGAGTGGAAAGTATAGAAACTGGAGGCCAGGTGATTGGATTTGAGTTTTAGCTTTAATACTAACTAGTTCCCCCATTTGGATGCATGACGAGTTTCCTGGGCCTAAATTTTCTCATCTGTAATATGAGTTAATTACTTTTTTTCCCCTACTTTTAAGATTCTGGTAGCCTCTGCATATGGACTCCAACATGTATAGCATAGAGGGTTAAGAAAATATAATATTCATCCCAAAATAGAATGAAATGAATAATCTGTGGTTTAAAACCCCCTGTGAGGAGAGTTGTTCATCCTTGTCACAAGGCAGTTCACCCACTGAGTCACCCTGGCAAATTTGTAACTAAGTATTTTGGGTGAGTAGTGAAAGCCACACTGTAAAATCAAGTGTACAGTGTATGGTTACCATAGTAAATCCCCTTCCTCCTGCGTCCTCTTGGCCATCATCTGCCAACAGCCTCTATGACAGGTTTCTGTACTAAAATATTGTGCTATTTTATTTCATTAAAGGCTTGGGGGAAATATATTAATATTTCATTTCAGCCACTTGCAACAGATCTGAAATCTGTTTTCAAGATTCTGCCATTCATCATTATATGTGAAATCCTTAACTAAGGCTATTATATCCCTTTGGTATTATCACCTCTATATACTAGTGAAAGCTGAGTTTTCATAACCGAATTAGTAGCCTAACCACTTAATAATTGTATGAACCAGATGATCAGAAATAATTTAAATTAAAAGAAGAATTCCCACTGATTCAGATATAAGAGAAGTTATGAAGCAACAAATTAGTAGGTACATCAACTATTAAATAAATATCTAAATTTTTTTTAAATAGCAAAAAAACAAGAAGCAAACCCACAATAAAACCACGAACTTTTCTAATTTAACTGGGCTTAGTTATTATTTCTATTTTGACATTTTATAGTACTCTTAATCTTTCATAAGTCTATCTAAAAATATTATGTCCCCAAGCTAAGAACATCATCCATTTGTTGCCATGTGGAATGGGAGGTCCCACTCTCTGCAGTTAGCATCAGTGTCATTCAGTACAGGTCAGTATCATTCAACTCAATTGACTTTAATAAATATTCACTCATTAATTTAAAAAACATATACTGAGTACTTCCTCTATGCTAAGCACTGTGCTGTAGGAAATTGAAACATATGACAGTCTGTGTCCTGGAGGAATTTACGGTAAGGTGGGGAAAGGGACAAATTAAGATGATTCCATAGAGGTGAAGTGCAAGGGAAAGTATGGTAAATGAAAAGGTGCTCTGTGGACTCAAAGAAAGGTAACATCTTATACTAGGAGAAACTTTACTATCTAATTAGGGGGGAGAGAGACAGAGAATAAACTACTAGGAAAATACCCCCAATAATGGGAAAACCAAGATCATATACATGGTTTTAAAAGAGAAACGTAAAACTTTTTTTTTTTTTTTAAAGATTTTATTTATTTTATTATTCCCCCCAAAGCCCCAGTAGATAGTTGTATGTCATAGCTGCACATCCTTCTAGTTTCTGTATGTGGGACCCAGCCTCAGGATGGACGGAGAAGCGGTGCCTCGATGCGCACCCGGGATCCGAACCCGGGCAACCAGCATCGCAGCGCGCGCACTTAACCACCAAGCCACGGGGCCGGCCCCGTAAAACTTTTTATCAATTTGAATGACTGAGTGAAGTACACAGAGAAAAGCCTGGGCTTATTACGGGAACAGCAAGTCATTAACAATAACTTCAGGGTAAGACATTCAATATTTAGGATGTTAGTCATTTATCACACTTTTATTAATACCCTTCTTGGGTGGTCCTGAGCTAGGCTGAGGATGTGTGACAAATAAAACATGGTCCAGGAGAAATTTTCTTTTGGAGAGAGAAGGAAGGCAAGTTTGGAGCTTGGAAAATTTTCTAATGAAGGAGAGACCAAGACTGAATAACAAGAGAAAGGAAATCAAGTTTGTTCTCCTTGAAAAGGGTATCAAATTACCCATATATTTTCCTCACCAAGCTCCCAATCAGATCTCCATTTGGTTTGTGTCACAAATCTCAGCTGCTGCTTTAATTCAGATCCGTATGTGAATCTCTGTGACTGGGTCTGGGGTGGTGTCTGTGCTGAGCTTCAAAGAGTTGAACTCGAATGCCTCTTCTCTCCTCTCCCAGACTCTCACTGATTGGGGCTTGACTCCAGCACTGCTTCAGTACAGCCTTTGTCATGGTCACCGGTTAGAGCCGCTATGTTAAATGCAAAAGTCAGTGTTCAGCCCTCATCTTCCTTGACCTGCCAGCAGGATTTGATGCCATTGAGTATTTTCTCCATTTTGTCCTCTGGGCTCCTGAAACATCACTCTACCTTCTCTTCCTACCCACTAGAACCTCCTTCTCAGTCTCCTCAGCTGGGTTTTATCTCCCTGAATACTAAAGGTTGGAGTGTCCCAGGGCTCTAACATTCAGTATTTTACTTCTCTTTGCCTGGATTTGAATCCCAGCTCCACCACTTATTAGCTGTTTGATCAGAAGAAAGTAACTTAATTTCTCCAAGATCCAGTTTCCTCAACTGTAAATTGAGGAGAACAAAAGTAGCTACCTCCTACAGTAGTTGTGAAGACTAAATTAATCTATATATGTAAAGTACTTAGAACAGTTCCCAGCACTGTGTGCATTAACTATTTGTCCTTATTCTCATCATCATGGTCTTTATCACTCACTTTCTACATGATTTTATCTGGTCTCAGTGGCTTTAAATTTGATCTATACACTGTCAACTCTAAATTTATCTCTAGCCTGAACTTCTACCCTAAACTCCAGAGTCATATATTCAACTGTTGGCTCAACAGCTCCATTTGAATTTCCAATAAGCGTTACAAATTTAACGTCAGACCTTTTTATATATGTCCAGTTTTCTTCATTTCAGTATATGGTAATTCCACTATTCCAGTTGTTCAGGCTTTCTTTCACACTGCACATCCAATCCATCAGGAAATCCTTTTACTTCTACCTTCAAAACATATCCAGAAGCTAACCACTTCTCACCAACCCCACTGCTACTACCCTACTCCAAGATACCATCATCTTTTGCGTGGATTACTGCAATAGCCTCTTTCCCACCCATATTTTTCTCTTCTCAATCCTGCAGCTGGAGTGATCCTGCTAGAATAAAAGGCTCTGCTCAGTAGCCTCCAGCCCAGTGTGATCTTCTCTGATCTCAACCCTCACTACACTTTCCCTTTCTCATTTCACACCAGCCACCCTGGCACCTTTGCTGCTCCTCATATTCCAACGCCTTCTGCCTCAAAGCCTTTGCATTTGCTATTTCCTATGCCTGAAATCTCCACTCTCCATACACTTTCTCTCCCTCACTTCCTCTAGGTCTCATTTCAAATGTGATCTTATCAGTGAGGCCTGTCCCCTTCTAGATAAAATAGCAGCATCTCCCACAGGCCACCTCCCAGCGTTCCTTATCTCCCTTCCCAACTTTATTTGTCATTGTATTTATTCACCATCTGACATATTGTGCATTTATTATCTATCTCCCCAAACTAGAGTGTCTACTCCATAAGGGCCAGGACTTTGTCTATTTGATTCACCACTACTTCTTTCTAGGTTCCCCAGCATCTAAAACAGGACTTGACATGTAATCAGGACTCAATAAATATTTGTTGAGTGAATGAATGAATAAGTGAGTGAAAGAAATAGACATGTGTAGGTGGAATAGGGGTGATGAAAGGGTCAAAGAAAAACTTCAGCTTTGTCGAATGTGTGGCCTATGACTACCCTGTTTTAGGAATAACTTCTGCCTGCACATGATTGGTTTTGCTCTTATGTGGTGCTCTGTGTAGTGAGAGAGGGAGACAGTATGGCAAATGCAAAGAGAAAAGGAAGAGAAAATTGTCTGATATTTACCACCTCCTTCCTGTGTGTCATGGGTCGTTCTAGCTCCTATAATAATTCCTCACCTAATTGATACAGCTGTGAGTTAGAAGGCAAGAAGCTCCTTCAGAAGTCAAAATAGATATAACTAATTAGTTGCACTTAACTTTTTCTCCTGAACTTACACAAGTCTCTGACAAGCTTCAATATGTTGTTTCTAAGATCTAACAGATTATAAAGGCTTATTATGGGTGTGACCCTTTAATGAATGTGTCAGTTCAGAGCATCCATATCCCTACCATGAGACAGGGTGGGAGAAGTCAGCCTGAGGAAGGGAATTTCTTTTGTCTTTTTATTTTACTCCCAGGTTTTTTTGTTTTGTTTCGTTTCGTTTTGTTTTGCTTTTGAGGAAGATTGGCCCTGAGCTAACATCTATTGCCAATCTTCCTCTTTTTCTTTTTTCCCCAAAGCCCCAGTACATAGTTGTATATCCTAGTTCTAGGTCCTTCTGGTTCTTTATGTGGGACGCCTCCTCAGCATGGCTTGATGAGCAGTGAGCAGGTCCACGCCCTGGATCCAAACCGGCAAACCCTGGCCCCCCGAAGCGGAATGTGAGAACTTAACCACTATGCCACTCAGCCAGCCCCAGGAAGGGAATTTCTGATGGAAATTACAGATCAGGAAGAGGAGGTAGTTCTCACTAGGAATTTGCAAAAGCTCAGTGGAAACAGATATTTGAGACTTAACAAACTTTTTTCTCACGGAAAAGTCCTAGCCTTGACGTGTGATAGACTCCAGCAGCATTAAAATAGGTATTGGTGCTCAACTAGGTTTTGCAAATGTGTTGAGTGGAACGAGAGATCTGGAGTACCAAAATGGATTCCGTTAGGGCCGTCAAGAAAAAAGATGCCATTTTCTTTTCCTTTTTCCAGAGTACTTTTTAGAAGAAATTTTCAAACTGTATTTGGAATACAAACTGTTTTAAATCAAGTAAAAGTAAATAATGTGAAGCTGGTGCCAAGGCCTGACTGACCAAGTACTTAGACTGAAAGCTTGCAGGCCTCATGGGCCCTGGATAACAACACTTTAGGCAAATGCAGGAAGGTGGGACAGCAAAGAGTGTCCCAAGCCTTGTAATCTCAGTTTAGGGGACAGAAGAGCTGAGAACAATTTGACACGAATACAAATGCACTGATTTTTTTTCTTTTAAGTCTGGAATGAATATAGGAGATGAGTACACCTATGATCTTGGTAAAATGTGTGAATTAGCTTTTTTTAACTTTTAAAAAATATAATTTGTAAACATCTATATAAATAAACCAAATGTTTAAAGGCTCTTGGAAGTATGCAAAAATTCTGAGGTTCTCCTTTTTCTTTTTTTCTGGTAACCTAGAAGTCAAAGCTATTATCCAAAATCACAGTTTAACAATTATTCCTTGAAAAACATCTTTGAGCATGATTGTGTTTAGCAGTGTAAAGAGCAGACCCCTTGTAAAGCATTAGAAGATTAACAGTTACCTTTCCTTTATGCCATGTTAGGACAATTATTTTTTTCTCTTACATTTTAATTAGCTTTAATGAAGAAAATTGAGCCATTTCAAAGGGTGTCCAAAACTTCAGTTAACAGATTTCATGAAATGTTTAGGAGTTCTCATATAAAATATGCCCAAAAGGACAAGCTCTTCTAATAGTAGAATTAGGAATAAATAAGATTTTGTGATGCAAATGTAATCTCTCAGTTTCTGTGTGTTAGGAAACTGGGAGCTTAGTTCAGCTGGGTGGCTCTGGCTCAGGGTCTCTCCTGAGGTTAGAGTCGAGATGTCAGCTGGGCTTGCAGTCATCTGAAGGCGTGACTGG
Organism: Diceros bicornis minor; assembly: GCF_020826845.1. Taxonomy (NCBI): domain Eukaryota; kingdom Metazoa; phylum Chordata; class Mammalia; order Perissodactyla; family Rhinocerotidae; genus Diceros; species Diceros bicornis. The sequence continues at coordinate 9,306,750 of NC_080760.1, forward strand.
GACTGGAGGAACTGTTTCCAAGGAGGCTCCTCACATGGCTGTTAGCTTGGGGCCTCAGTTACTTACCATGTAGACCTCTTCTTAGGATGTAACAGCTGACTTCTCCCAGAACAAGTGATCCAAGAGAGAAGCAACCAAGGCAGAAACCTTGGGGCCTTTTTATGACCTAGCCTCCAAAGCCACACCCACCATTGCCACTTTATTTGCTTGAAGCCAGCCACTAAGTCCAGCCCAAGCCCAAGGCAAGGGGAACATATTCCGTCTCTTGAAGGGAAGAGTACCTAGTATTTGTGGATATATTTTAAATCCACAAGATAATCTAATGTTCTATAAGTACTTTAGACATCAATAAATTATTATGTAAATGTATTTAGGGCTGAGGAATATTTTATCTGTGAGCTTGGAGCTTTTTACTCTCCTCTGAGCAATGACTGCTAGGATCAGGTAGATAAAATCAAATATTCAAAGCATTATCACAATCTATTGTCTGTGTGTACATTCACTCTAATAATAGCTGTATTACTTGCCTCCCTCCCACACCCACCCACAACCTACTCCAGTTCTTACAGAAAATCCTTATCCATTCCTTTCTTATGAGCACAGGAAATGCCATGTCCCACAGCAGGGCTGCTTTCTACCCATAGCAAAACAATTTGGATATGGCACTTTGCCAAAAGGTGTGGAAAGTTCAAATAAGTTTATACTCTAAAATTCTATAGAGTTGTCTTTGTCTTCACAGAAATTTAGCTCTCATTGGGCTTTAATAGATTCCTGTGGCATGTGTTTCCCTTTCAGAAGTTGTGTTGCTTTTCTCCTAGGAAGATAGGTTTACTTATCTGTTCAATGAGCTGAAGAGACTTTCTGCCCAGCAATCTGCTTGATGTGTTTAAAGGTGCAAGGATCCCTCAAATAACAGACAAGTTATGACAATGAGGTTTTTATACCAGTTCCAAAAATAAAAAAGCCTTATCTGATCTATAATGTTGCTCCTATGAAACTTCATCCATGTATTGGAAAGTGTGCTCCAGGTTAAAACTTATGACTCTAGGAATTGATTTCTTCCTACAGCACTCATGCTATCTCTCCAGCCAGGAAATCTAGAACACCCCTGCTTTGTCCTGGCCCCATGCCATAGTGGCAGTAGCATTTCCAGTAGCAGGGAAGGTGAGAGCCACCTCTGTGGTTTGGGGTCCTGCGGCAGTAGCAGTGACAGACGTTGAGTGTGAACTTCTGATGTCTTACCCTGTCCGTATCTAAAGGCTTTTCTAAGAAAGTATTTTGCATTCAAGGATTGACTTTATGTCTAAATCATGGAGATCATGTACTTCCTAGAAAGGTAGCACTGCATCCACTTGCAGCAGTCGTTTAATTAGCTTATTGGTCTAGCTGAATTTTCCATAAATACTGAATTAACAGATCATTCCATCTAATTTGGCAGCCGGTTATGCTCAAGATTAATACCTGGTATTTATATGTACCATTTATCCATTTACATGGACTATCATCCTCATTTTATTGAAAGATTTCCAAAGTACAGTTTAAAGTATTTTTGTTTTAAAGTAGAATGTCATGAATATATTTTTCTTATAATAAATCCTGTCTTAAGAATTGTGTTCTAAGATTACGCTGACTATATTGGGCAGCACAGATATTGAGTATTTCCATAATCACAGAAATTCTATTGGACAGTGCTGTACTAATCAATATGCTATCCCATGAATGATTTTTTGTAGTAAAAGGGTGTGGGAAATAAGTAACATAAATGAGTACTTGTATAAGATTCTAAAAGCTTGGGTAAACTTAAATGGAAAAATGTAAAAACCTGTCCTGTGTGTTCAATTACAAAGAATAATGAATATCACAGAAAGTTGAAATGACCCAGTTATGGAATACTTGTGAATTTTTTTTTTACTACAAATATTTTGTAAGAAAAAAATTAGTACACTATTAAGAGCAAGTTTGTGTGTGTGTGTATGTGTGTGTTTAAACCTAATAAAAATTTGCAACTTCATGCTGAACTTCCTTGAGTTTCTTTTTTTCTGTAAAAATATGGTATTTCCATAAAAATTGTTTTATTGAGGAATAATTTACATGGAATAAAATGCACCTATTTTAAAGTATTAGGATAGATAAATGTATACACCAATATAACCACCACCCTAGTTAAGATGTAGACCTTTCCTTCACCTCAAGGAGTTTCCTTGTATCACTTTGCAGTCAATAACATCTACCCCACCCCCACCCCATGCAAACAGTGATCTGATTTATCTTTATAAATTGGTTTTATCTTCTAAATGTTTATTTAAATGGAATCATATGTATATATTCTTTTCATATTTGACTTCTTTCATTCATCATGATGTTACTAAGATTCATCTACATTGTTGTTGTTGCATGTATTAGTTTTTTTGTTGTTAAGTAGTATCACTGTATGAATATACCACAACTTGTGGAACCATTCACCTATTGGTGAGCACTTGGGTTGTTTCCAGATTTTGGCTATTATGAATAAAACTCCTAGGATCATTTGTGTATGATTCTCGTTTTGAGCATATGTCTTGTTGTGAACATATTTTTATTTTTATTGAGTAAATGCCTAGAGTAGAATTGTTTGGTCATATGACAAGAACATCTTAACTTTATAAGACACTTTCTTTTTTACGAAGTAGTTGTACAGGGACCATGATGTATGAGTTGTTCCACAGTCACCAACACTTGGTGTGGTGTAGTGCTGCGTGGTGTAGTGCTGCCTTTTGAACGACTGTCACTAGGAAATAATAATCAGTCTTAGTTGTGACTTTCTTCTCTACAGAATCAACTTGTTACAGATAATATTACTCAAGGAAACATTTTCTATAATGAAATAGCCATATCTAAATTAAAAACTGTTGGTTTATAAATATATATTCATAATTTAAAAATGGCCCTGATGGTAATCTCATCTTGGTTGCGTGGAAATCTCCTATTTCACTCCTGATTGTGGAGATGGGAAAGAAACTCCTTTGTCTTTGGAACAGGAAGAAAAGAAAGCGGAGAAATCCCCTGAGCTGTGGGCCAAGGGGACTGAGTAAAGGATTTTCCTCTAGAGCAGCACTGTCCAGTAGAAATATAATGTGAGCCACATATGTAATTTTGTGACATATTATTTAGTAGCCAACTAAAGAAGTAAAAAGAAACAGATGAAATTAACTTATAAGTTTTAACCCAATACATCCAAAATATTATAATTTAAGCACATAATCAATATAATAATTGTTGATGAGATAGTTTACTTTTTTCCCCAAGACTTCAAAATCTGATGTGTATTTTACACTTACAGTATATCTCAGTTCAGATGCTAAATTTTCAATAGTTGAAGTGCAAAAATGTAGCTTGACCAAAACAATAAAGTTATGTTTAACAAAAAAAATCCTACACTGCTTCAGTTTTGTGTGTGTGTGTGTGTGCGTGTGTGTGAGGAAGATTAGCCCTGAGCTAACATCTGTTGCCAATCCTCCTCTTTTTTGCTGAGGAAGATTGGCCCTGGACTAACATCCGTGCCCATCTTCCTCTGCTTTATATGGGATGCCACCATGGCATGGCTTGATGAGTGGTGCGTAGATCTGTGCCAGGATCCAAACCTGCAAACCCCGGGCTGCTGAAGCAGAGCACGTGAACTTAACAGCTATGCTGCTGGCCCGGCCCCTACACTGCTTCAGTTTTTAATTTTAAATTTAAATTAATTAAAATTAAAAGAAATTTAAAATTCAGTTTTTCAATTGCACTAGCCACATTTCAAGTGCTCCATAGCCACATATGCCCAGTTGCTACCATATTGGGCCATATAGTTCCAGAGGGTTGTCTGTGGAATAGGAAGGGGAAGACGGAGGTGAGACATAGTCCTTGTTGCAACTCAGATCACAGTAGAAATACCAGTACTATCTGTGTGAAATTTTATATAAATACATGTATATATTCTTCTAGCTGTATGATTTTACACAATTAACCTCTCTAAGCTTCACTTTCACCATCTGTCTGTAACACAGAAGAGTAATAATACCCCTTGGATTATGAAGATTGGGAATGCATGCAAAGCATGCAATTATAGAATGACTGGCAGCTTTTTGAAAATGAATAAGTGGTGGCTTTTAGATATCCAAACCATTTTCTAAATACAGACTGTCTGTAGTTTCTTTTTCATTTTTAAAAATATAGGGATTTTTGAAAGTGACGTCAGCGTCATGGTGGAGTGAGCTTTCCCGTGAACTCTTCCCCCGATAAGATACAACAAAAGGAACAGTCACAGACCAACAACGGAATCCCAGACAGTGAAAAGCTAGATTGGAAAGATCCACACTGCTGCACATCTCAGAGTGGAATGTGCTGGGCCACTGGAGGAAGTGGGGAGAGGTAAGGAGAACTCCTGTCCCTCCCCATCAGATCAGCAATCCTGGGCCACACGGCTCCCAGAGAGGGGGGAAACCGTAGCTCTTTGGGCTCTCTCAGCCAGTGGGAAACTCCCACACAGAGGACTCAGAAGAGCCACAGGGCTACCATCAACATCTGAGCACCCCAGAGAGTGGATAACAAGGGACAAACGAGAAGCCCCCCAGGCCAGGGACCCAGAGGGCAAAAGAGAGAGCCGCCCCCTCCCGGCAAACCAGACCCTGCAGCTCAGCTGACCAGACTAGACCAAGCGATCCACGGCAGACCAGATCAAGCAATCCCACCCGCGGATCGCAGTGGAAAAACCGAGGATTGCAGAGGAAAAACCGCTGCAGGGTGCAGGGGGCTTAGATTACACAGCCCTTTACCACCACACAGTGGCGATGGGTGGAAATTGCAACCAGAGATTTCCAGGATGAGGAAAAACAAAGCCAACACAGGAACCACAATGCAAAGATATATGAAATCACCAGACCAGAAGGAAAATGACAAGCACCCAGAAACCAACCCTGAAGACACAGAAATCCATCACCTAAATGACAGAGATTTCAAAATAGCTATCATAAAAACACTCAACGAAATATGAGACAACACAGACAAACAATTCAATGAGATTAGGAGTTTCTTCACAAAAGAGATTGAAATCATAAGGAAAAACCAATCAGTGCTGATGGAGATGAAGAACACAATGGAAGAGATAAAGGAGAATCTGGAATCTTTACAGAACAGAGCTGACAATATGGAGGAAAGAATTAGCATTTTAGAGGATAGGAATACAGATATGCTCCAGATGGAAGAGGGGAGAGAACTAAGACTAAAAAGAAAGGAAGAAAGTCTCCGAGAAATATCTGACTCTATTAGGAAATGTAACATAAGAATTATAGGTATTCCTGTGGGAGAAGAGAGGGAAAGAGGAACAGAGAACCTATTCAAGGAAATAATAGCTGAGAATTTCCCAAATCTGGGGGAGGATCAGGAAATACCAGTGAGCGAAGCCAACAGGTCACCTAAATATATTAACAGACAAAGGCCCACTCTACTACATCTAGTGGTAAGGCTAGCCAGAGTCAATGATAAAGAAACAAAATTAAGGGCAGCTAGACAAAAACAAAAAATAATGTACAAAGGAGCTCCCATCAGGCTCTCAGCAGATTTCTCGACAGAAACTTTACAGGCTAGGAGAGACTGGAGTGATATATTCAAAATACTGAAAGACAAAAACTTTCAGCCAAGAATACTCTATCCAGCAAAAATATTCTTCAAATATGATGGAGAAATAGTAACTCTCCCAGATAAACAAAAGCTAAGGGAGTTCATGGCCACGAGACACCCACTATAAGAAATACTCAAGAAGCCCCTCAGGCCTGAAAAAAGAAGAGAAAGGGAATACAAAGCTTGGAGCAAGGAGAAAAATAGGTAGATAAACTCAGAAAAATAGTAGATCTTTACGGGAATAGGTTAGCAACCACTTAAATACTAAAATCAAAGATCAAAGGAAGGAATTCACCAAAAATAAATTTAACCTCATCACTGTAAACACACATCCACAACACAAGATAGAATAAGGTATAACAAGAACGACTTAGAAGGGGAAGAGGAAAGTGATTGAATTGACTTAGTATAACGAAATAGGAGGCCATCAGATAATGGAATATCTCATACACAAGATTTTTTACACAAACCTCAAGGTAACCACTAAACAAATAATCCAAACCAAACCACATATGATAAACAAAGAGAAAACTAGAAGAGTCATAAGACAGAACAACCAAACTGAATTGGCAGTCCAAAACAAATGGGACAAGAAACAAAGGAAACGCAAAAGAACCAGAAAATAAGTGACAAAACAGCAACATTAAGCCCTCATATATCAATAATTACCCTAAATGTAAATGGATTGAACTCTCCAGTCAAAAGATACAGAGTGGCAGGATGGATTAAAAAGCAAGACCCAACAATATGCTGCCTCCAGGAAACACATCTCAGCACTAAAGACAAGCACAGGCTCAGAGTGAAGGATGGAAGACAATACTCCAAGCTAATGGCAAACAAAAGAAAGCAGCTGTTGCCATACTCATATCAGACAAAGTAGACTTCAAGATAAAACAGGTTAAGAAAGACAAAGAAGGGAAATATATAATGATAAAAGGCACACTCCACCAAGAAGACATATCACTTATAAATATATATGCACCCAACATAGGAGCACCAATGTACATAAAGCAACTATTAAGAAACCTAAAAGGAGACATTAACAAGAACACAATAATAGTAGGAGATCTTAATACTCCACTTACATCAATGGATAGATCATCCAGACAAAAAGTCAATAAAGAAATAGTAGACTTAAATGAAACACTGGATGAGATGGACCTAGTAGACATATACAGAGCACTCCATCCAAAAACAGCTGACTACACATTCTTCTCAAGCACTCATGGAACATTCTCAAGGATAGACCATATGTTAGGAAACAAAGCAAGCCTCAATAAATTTAAGAAGATTGAAATCATAACAAGCATCTTTTCAGACCATAATGCTATGAAACTGGAAATGAACCATGAAAAAAAACTGGGAAAGTGACAAAAATGTCACTTTTTTAAACAACATGCTACTGAACAACCAATGGATCATTGATGAAATTAAAGGAGAAATCAAAAACTATCTGGAAACAAACGAAAATGAAAATATGCCATACCAAACCATATGGGATGCAGCAAAAGTGGTCCTGAGAGGGAAACTCACAGTGATACAAGCCCACCTTATCAAACAAGAAAAAGCCCAAATAGGAAACCTTAAATTACACCTAACAAAACTAGAAAAAGAAGAACAAACAAAGCCCAAAGTCAGCAGAAGGAGAGAAGTAATAAAAATCAGAGCAGAAATAAATGAAATTGAGACCAAACAAACAGTAGAAAGGATTAATGAAACAAAGAGTTGGTTCTTTGAGAAGATAAACAAAATCGACAAACCCTTAGCCAGGCTTACTAAGAAAAAAGAGAAAAGGCTCAAGTAAATAAAATTAGAAATGAAAGAGGAGAAATTACAACGGATACCATGGAAATACAGAGGATTATAAGAGAATACTATGAGAAATTATATGCCAACAAATTGGACAATCTAGAAGAAATGGATAAATTCTTAGACTCATACAACCTCCCAAAACGGAACCAAGAAGAAATAGAGAATCTGAATAGACAAATCACAAGTAAAGAGATTGAAATAGTAATCAAAAACTTCCCAAAAAATAAAAGTCCAGGACCAGATGGCTTCTCCGGTGAATTTTATCAAACATTCAAAGATTTAATACCCATCCTTCTCAAACTATTCCAAAATATCGAGGAAGATGGAATACTTCCTAAATCATTCTACGAGGCCAACATCACCCTGATACCAAAGCCAGACAAAGACAATACAAAGAAAGAAAATTACAGGCCAATATCGCTGATGAACATAGATGCAAAAATCCTCAACAAAATATTGGCAAACCAAACATGGCAATACATTAAAAAGATCATACACCATGATCAAGTGGGATTTATACCAGGGACGCAGGGATGGTTCAACATCCGCAAATCAATCAACGTGATACATCACATCAACAAAACAAAGAATAAAAACCACATGGTCATCTCAATAGATGCAGAGAAAGCATTTGATGAGATACAACATCCATTTATGATAAAAACTCTCAACAAAATGGGAATAGAAGGAAAGTACCTCAACATAATAAAGGCTATTTATGACAAACCCACAGCCAACATCATACTCAACGGGGAAAGACTGAAAGCCATTCCTCTGAGAACAGGAACGAGGCAGGGCTGCCCACTCACATGACTCCTGTTCAACACAGTACTGGAGGTTTTGGCCAGAGCAATTAGGCAAGAAAAAGGAATAAAAAGAATCCAAATAGGTAACGAAGAAGTGAAACTCTCACTATTTGCAGATGACATGATTTTATATATAGAAAATCCTAAAGAATCTGTTGGAAAACTATTAGAAATAATCAACAACTACAGCGAAGTTGCAGGGTACAAAATCAATCTACAAAAATCAGTTGCATTTCTGTATGCTAATAATGAACTAACAGAAAGAGAGCTCAAAAAGATAATACCATCTACAATTGCATCAAAAAGAATAAAATACCTAGGAATAAATCTTACCAAGGAGGTGAAGAACCTATACAAGGAGAACTACAAGACGTTATTGAAAGAAATCCATGATGACATAAAGAAACGGAAAGATATCCCATGCACGTGGATTGGAAGAATAAACATAGTTAAAATGTCTATATTACCTAAAGCAATCTACAGATTCAGTGCAATCCCAATGACATTCTTCACAGAAATAGAAAAAAGAATACTAAAATTTATATGGGGCAACAAAAGACCCCGAATAGCTAAAGCAATCCTAAGAAAAAAGAACAAAGCAGGAGCATCACAATCCCTGACTTCAAAACATACTACAAAGCAATAGTAATCAAAACAGCATGGTACTTGTGCAAAAACAGACACACAGATCAATGGAACAGAATTGAAAGCCCAGAAATGAAACCACACATATACGGACAGCTAATTTTCGACAAAGGTGCTAAGAACATACAATGGAGAAAGGAAAGTCTCTTCGATAAATGGTGTTGGGAAAACTGGACAGCCACATGAAAAAGAATGAAAGTGGACCATCTGCTATCGCCATTCACAAAAATTAACTCGAAATGGATCAAAGACCTGAAGGTGAGACCTGAAACTATAAAAGTCATAGAAGAAAATATAGCAACACACTATTTGACGTTGGTCATAAAGGAATCTTTTCAGATGACATGCCTACCCAGACTAGGGAAACTAAAGAAAAAATAAACAAGATCAGATTAAAGAGCTTCTATAAGACAAACGAAACCAGAATCAAGATGAACAGACAACCCACCAGCTGGGAGAGAATATTTACAAAACATACATCTGACAAGGGGTTGATCTCCATAATATATAAAGAACTCACACAACTGAACAACAAAAAAACAAACAATCCAATCAAAAAATGGGCAGAGGAAATAAACAGACACTTCTCCAAAGAAGATATACAGATGGCCAACAGGCACATGAAAAGATGTTCAACATCACTAATCATCAGGGAAATGCAAATCAAAACAACACTAAGATATCACCTCACGCCTGTTAGAATGGCTATAATCACCAAGACAAAAAACCAAGTGTTGGAGAGGATGTGGAGAAACAGGAAACCTCATACACAGCTGGTGGGAATGCAAACTGGTGCAGCCTCTATGGAAAACGGTATGGAGATTCCTCAAAGAATTAAAAATAGAGATGCCCTATGACCCAGCCATCCCACTACTGGGAATCTATCCAATGAACCTGAAATCAACAGTCCAAAGAGGCTTATGTACCCCTATGTTCATTGCAGCATTATTCACCATAGCCAAGAAGTGGAAGCAACCTAAGTGTCCCTCGACTGACGACTGGATTAAGAAAAGGTGGTATATATATACAATGGAATACTACTCAGCCATAAAAAAAAGACAAAATCGTCCCGTTTGAAACAACATGGATGGACCTGGAGCATATTATGTTAAGTGAAATAAGCCAGAAAAAGCAAGAGAAACACTGTATGATCTCACTCCTATGTGGAATATAAACCAACACATGGACAGAGAAAACTGTGCTGTGGTTACCAGGGGCAGTGGGGATGGGGGTGGGGGGTGGGCACAAGGGGTGAAGGGAGTCATATATATGGTGATGGACAAACAAAAATGTACAACCCAAAATTTCACAATGTTAAAAACCATTAAAACATCAATTAAAAAAAAAAAGACAAAAAAATATAGGGATTTTTAAAAACTTGTTTGAAAATGGTGCTCATTGATTCCATCAATACTGTCTTTCAGGCCAGGTGCTCAGCTAGAACAAAAGGGGGACAGAACATGGTCCTTGCTTTAAAGGATCCCCCAGTGTTCAATGTTAGAAACAATGCAGTGTTCGTCTAATGTCCGAATTAGAAAAGTAAAACCATAGAGAGTAACAAATTCATCCAACAATCTCAAAGGAAAGAAGCCCTACAGATAAAAATTGAGTTTATGAATTGAAACCCTTAAGGTTTTGTATAGTTATCTATCTTCCTTTAAAATCAGTATCCACAGGGCTGGCCCCGTGGCTTAGCAGTTGGCTGCGCGCGCTCGCTGCTGGCGGCCCAAGTTCGGATCCTGGGCACGCACTGACGCACCACTTCTCCGGCCACGCTGAGGCCCCGTCCCACATACAACAACTGTAAGGATGTGCAGCTATGACATAGGACTATCTACTGGGGCTTTGGGGGGGAAAAATAAATAAATAAAATCTTTAAAAAAAAATCAATATCCACAATTACAATAATTAAGATTTAATAAGTTAGATGGACATGAATTTAAATGCTTAATAATTAGTGGTAGCCTTTATTTCTGCCACATGGAAGAGACTGCTTTGTTTTTCCCTTGGTGGTTGTTTTTTGGGCTGTGCTTGTCTTTTAGTTTAGTAGTTCATGTTTATTTGACCAAAAAAAAAAAAAAAAAGATTAAGGCAGTTCAATTAATTCAAAAGTCTGAAATACAGAATACTTTTAAAGTTATTTCTGTTAAGTATAAAACTTTAAAAAACTAAATATCAATAATATAAGTGATTTAAACCAGTAAAATTACATTTATAATACAGCATTTCTTCTTAATATAACAATAAAGATCCTTTGAACATTTTTTAAATCTAGAGGTCAAAACAATGTTAAAGGAACCTCTTAATTTTAAAACTTTTTTTTATTTTGTGAGAGAGATTAGTCCTGAGCTAACATCCAATGCCAATCCTCCGCCTTTTTGCTGAGGAAGATTGGCCCTGGGCTAACATCTGTGCCCTTCTTCCTCTATGTTATATGGGATGCTGCCACAGCATGGCTTGACAAGCAGTGTGTTAGTGCGCGCCTGGGGTTCCGAACCTGCAAACCCTGGGCCTCCACAGTGGAGCGTGCGTACTTAACTGCTACACCACCAGGCTGGCCCCCAAAACATTTTTGTTTTTAAAAACTATTTCTACCCATGTAAGAATCTAATAAATCAGGATGTCAAGATTAAGATTATGGGCTTTTATTCTTTAAGACTTATAGAGGTATCATTGAATTATTTGCAAGTTCTTCATCTGTGCTAATCAGAGTCTTAAAATAAGTCATACGTATGTGAGATTTACGTACACATAATATATGCTTTTTGTGAATAAGGGTCAAAGTATTTCATATTATTTCAGTTGTAAAATATAAAGTCTTTGTTAGTAATAAACTTTTTTTTACCATTTAAAAAAGTCATCTACCTTTTTTCATATATCAGCAATTCACAATTTAAATATTTGGAAGTCACTTTTTAAATTTCAAAAGTCAAGATTTAAATATGGTATGGATATCATCATTTTTGCCCTTCTTTGCATTTGCAGATCTCTCTTAATGAGACTCTATTATTTGAAATTTCATTGTTATATTATATAACAATGAAAGGATGAAATCATTGTAGAATATGGGACTATCTTTAGGGGAATTTCTCTCTCTAAATTCTATAATATATTGAGAGATGGCAGGGCTTGGGACTGTCCCTAGGTGGATAGGAACCAGCAACTGTTACCCTGAGTGCCACCCCTTCACTGTCCACCACCAGAGAATAAGCTAAAGGGAATACTAAGAGCACACTTATGGGGGAAAAGAAGTGACAAAAGAACAGCCACAGACTAAGGAGTGTATGTGGATGCCCGGGGATTATTGTGCGTAGACATTTGTTATGTTTTGGCCACACTGTTTTCCTCTGGTGCATTACCTCTGGCCGATGGTGTGCATCTGATTGGGGCCTTGTTAATAAACTAAGTGCTCAAGTGCTAAGCTGACTTTGGTTGCAGAGTGATAGAAGGGTGAAAAGAAGTGTGGCCACCTCAATTCCATCATCTTAGCCCTGATGAGATGGGCATGTGGTTTCTGCTGAGGCCACCCCTGGCTCACCAACCTTTCCTTCAATTCTGTGAACTCAGACCCTAAGTGCACATTTGTGAGCGTGCGCACACACATACACAGCATTAACTATGTTGAGAGAGGCAGCTGAGAGAAGTCTTATTCTTAAGTAACTCACTGCAAAGCTCGTGTCTCAAAGAAACTTAAAGTACGGTAGCCCAGGTCCACCACATACAGGTCTACAGGTTATGAACTGCATAGAGACTACAATGTGAATGGGGCCCCCAACTCTGTGCAGTGTACAGTCTGCACAATTGTACATGACAGCACTGTAGGCACTTGTAAATATTTGTAGAATTTTGGTTTGAAAGAAAGAGATCTTTGCTGTTTCAGCTAATCTAAGAAAGTAGGTTGGGAAAGAGTATGATAAAGGAGCAAAGAGGAAGATTGGAGTGAGCATGAAAGGAATCGTTTGTAAAAGCAGCAGCAAGTAATTCTCTTCCAGTATCTCACCTGAAGCTCCCTTTTCTCCCTGTGCTAATGTTACATTTTGACCCATGATGGATTCTAGAGCAGAAATGACAATGAAATCTTCAAGATTACATTCCACCTCTATTGTTACTTCAACAGAAGTAATAAGATTCCATGTTAAAAGATTTAATTTATTGACAACTTTTTGTGAAAGTGTCATGCCTGTCCTTTATAGAGACTTAAAATTGTAAAACATTACCTTTAAGTTATCTTACATGTTTTTTCCATTAGGCTTTTCTTTTTCTGTTTTACTTTCCTTTTGTCACATCTATTCCCCTGGGAAAGGGGAAGACAGATGAGGTGCAAGACTGAGGAAATTAGAAAAGGATTTGACATGAGGGGAGAGAATCAAAGGGCAAAAAAAAAAAAAAAATAGTGGGGAAAAGTGAAAGAGAGATCAGTAGGGAGAGGGGGAGTGAGGAAGAAAGAAAAAAACCAAAAAACAGGAGAGAAAAAAGGCACAGAAGGAGAGAGAACTTAATTTGGATCTTAAATTCAAATGATGTGCTAACTACCTCATCAAATATCTTTATTCTTTTCAATGTAGCACATTGTTCAGTTTCACAAACAGGTGCCCTTTTAGGGTCCTCTCATCCTTCCTCTTTTTACCCCTGGTTTCATAAACAGAGAATGAACCTGGCTGCTTAGGATTCCAAGGAATTTGATTTGCAATAGTTAAGAGGAAAGTGGGAAAGAAAGATGGGTGTAGTGGGGAGGACACATCCGGTATTTCATAAGTGATTTTCCCTCTCTTCTTTTCTCTAATCTCTATCTGTTGTCTCATTTCTTTCCATCCCGGAAAAGTACTACAGGATAATAGATAAGCCTATTGTTTGGGCTCACTGTAAAGAAATCAGCAAAGGTAAGGAGAATAAATCCTAGAGAGATAAGAAATTGAAAGCCAAGAAAGGAGAGAAAGGGACCCAGATCCAGAGAAGTTTAGCCTGGGCCCTACCTCGGAGCCTTTTCATAAAAACAGGACATTTGAAGTGCCACTTTACCCAAAACCTTACTCAGAAAGGAGAAAAAACATAATTTTTTCAAACTGCTGAGAGGTTTGAGAGATGAATTAGAGACAGTGGTCCTCAACTAGCATTGCCCATGAGTTGGGTGAATGTGAATATGATGAGGTTCAGAGTCTCAGGGATTTGTTATACTGCAGTGGGGAGCAGTTATTATTCTGGCTTCTGCCTAAAATAGAAATCAGAATGGCAAGACTAATCTACATTCAGTCTAAATTCAATGGGATAAGGGATTAAGATTCTACTAATCTTTGCTTTTCTCAGGGTAAAGTGTGTTAAGTGTGAGTAAGAGAGTATGATAGGGGAAAAAGAAGTGATTTAGAGGAGTGTGAAATGAGGGCAAGAAGTGCTTATCAGAGGGAAAATGGAAAAATGATATAATCTTAAATACTAAAAATGGAAGATAGAATAGTAGAAAGAATGAGAAAGTACATTAAAGAAAACAAGGACAGGGGCTGGCCCAGTGGGGCAAGCAGTTAAGTGCTTGCGCTCCACTGCAGCGGCCCAGGGCTCGCCGGTTTGGATCCCAGGCGCACACCAACACACCGCTTGTTAAGACATGCTGTGGCGGCGTCCCAAATAAAGTAGAGGAAGATGGGCATGGATCTTAGCCCATGGCCAGTCTTCCTCGGCAAAAAAAAACAGGAGGACTGGCATTGGATGTTAGCTCAGGGCTGGTCCTCCTCACGAAAAACAAACAAAAAAAACAACAACAACAAAAAACAGGGACAAAAATTAATACTTTGTGAAAACTGCATGCCAAATTTATACATTGTACCATCTTTGTGATTTAACAAGCTCAGTAAAATTTTGCTGCATGTTCGCTATGTCTTTGGTTAACTCCTTATTTCCGGAACCCCATTTCAAGTGGCCTGCTAAATTTACAAAGATGGGCCACCAGGACCACAAACATATCAGTTTGTAAAATTCTAACAGCAGAAAGGGCCTCCTCATTCCCCCACCATATGCACACACATTTGATAGCTGAGGAAACTGAGGCCCAGAGAGATTAAATGACACGTTTATGAAACAGAGAAAGTGCAGTTAGTGATACTGACTCAACACAAGGTTGACATGAGGGAAGCCATATTGCAGAAAAGAAACCATATTGTAACTTTGAATGACCTGTGACTAACTCTGCAGATTATATGGCCCCTCTCAGCTGCTATAAATTGATAACTTTGTTCTTTTGAGTTCCTTAGGAATGCGATGTGATGACCCCCAGGCAGAGAGTCTATGCTGACAGCCATCATCAGTGACAACTGAAAGATCCAGGTAGAGGGCGTTGCTCCAGTCTCTGATGCATATCCAGTAGAACATAAGACTGTTAGGAACTAAGACCAGATGGATGCCCCCACCCTGAGACCAGATGCCTCTTCCACCAGGAGACCAGCTCTCTATATAACTGGCCTATAGTCTTTGTTCTGTGAGATGGTTCTTTGAGACATTAGTTGGCCGTCTTTCCCCTTGCTAGCAAGCTGTAATGAGCTGCCATTTCTCTGCCACCATCTTACCTCTTGACAATTGGCTTTTGTCTTGCAGTGAGCAGATTGTGCCCTTTGTGTGGTGACATTAGAACCCAAACCTAGGGGTTTTGATTCTAAGTTCAGTGTTTGATAGCTGATTTTTTCATCTTTTCCTTCCAAATTTCCTCCAATTCCTTTTCCCAGCTTGTTTCATGGACTCACTACCTCCTAATCATGTTGCCTCCCAAACTGTGTCATCCTCAGTTTTTTTTTCTTTTGTCCCCACAGGTAGTAAGTCAATAAATCCTGAAACTGTGATTCATGTCCTTGTCTTCATCTGACTGCATTTTACTTGGTTTAAGACTTGGGCACCCTTCACGTGGACTATTACAATGACTTCCTATCTTTAGCCTCCTCCAGCTTCTCTTAAGAGATTGCAGTCAGAATAATCATCCTAAAACATAACAGTATGGGGGCCGGCCCCATGGCTTAGCGGTTGAGTGCGCGCGCTCTGCTACTGGCAGCCTGGGTTCGGATCCTGGGCGCGCACCAATGCACCACTTCTCCCGCCATGCTGAGGCGGGATCCCACATACAGCAACTAGAAGGATGTGCAACTATGACATACAACTATCTACTGGGGCCTGGGGGAGAAAAAAGGGAAAAAAAGGAGGAGGATTGGCAATGGATGTTGGCTCAGGGCCGATCTTCCTCAGCAAAAAGGGGAGGATTGGCATGGATGTCAGCTCAGGGTTGATCTTCCTCACAAAAAAAACATAACACTATGTTTGTTATTTCCCTGTCTTTCAGAGGTTCCTCCTTACCTACCAAACAGTACTACCCAAACTCCTTAGGATGGCCCAAGAGCTCCATAACCTGGCTGCGGCCTTGCTTTCCAGGTGCATCTCTTACTAACCCTAAAGTGAACATGCCCAGCACTGCCCCGTCCCTCTGATTTTCTTCACACTGTTTCGTATATCCAGGAAATTCTTGTGTCTCCTTTTCTAACTCAAAGACTGCCTCCTTCATAGACTCTTTCATGATTTTCTCTCGTGAGCTGAAGCTAGGTTCTCCACTTTTCTCTTAAAGTGCCTATAATATTCCAATTTATGTTATTTTTGTATATTTCTTGAGGCCAGGTAATATGTCTTGTTACTTATTTACTTTTAATCTCTCCTAGAGCCTGCCACAATACCTCATATATAATAGATAGGCATTGAATGCTTTTTTTTTTTTGTGAGGAAGATCAGCCCTGAGCTAACATCCATGCCTATCCTCCTCTTTTTGCTGAGGAGGACTGGCCCTGAGCTAACATCTATTGCCAATCCCCCTCCTTTTTCTCCCCAAAGCACTGGTAGATAGTTGTATGTCATAGTTGCACATCCCTCTAGTTGCTGTATGTGGGATGCAGCCTCAGCATGGCCGGACAAGTGGTGTGTTGGTGCGCGCCCAGGATCTGAACCTGGGCCACCAGTAGCGGAGCACGCACACTTAACCACTAAGCCACGGGGCCAGCCCTGAATGCTTTTTCAATTGAACAAAATTGAGTTTGTGCCAGAAAGGTGAAAGAATCCGTCACCTAGGGGGAGTGTGTGGGGTTCCCACCGTGGAGAGACTGGGTCCGCTTCGGGAGTCCGCTTCGGGGCACACACACGGGGCAGGACTGTGTTGACTGTGTGTGTGGACCTGTGGGCGGCAGGGCTTGTCAGCTGCAGAAGACTTGTGTTTCTCAAAGACCCACATAGGAGGTTTGCCCCACCTTCCAAAGCCTGAAACAATTGAGTGCTCCTGTGCCGGAGGCCAGCCCCACCCAGCTGCAATCCTCAGAGAGCTGACAAGAGACCTAATAGACTAGAGACTTACAGCAATTGTAAGGCCCTCAGCCTAACAACCTGCCACGCTGGGGGCCTACTCACTTAAAAGAAATACTGCAACACAAATGTGGTATTAGAACTTGCAGCCAACTGTGCTGGGGCTTCCCACACATGATAAAGAGACTGAAGGGCCCACAACAACTACAAGCAGCTGAGCATTACAACAGCTGGCCAGGAGCATAACTCGGCCTCCCTGGGCGCCTACAGGGAGAGCAAACAGGCCACAACAGAAGGACACACGTAGCCCACATGGGGTCACCCCTGGAACATTGAGAACTGAGGGAAGCACACTGGAAGCTTCCTAAGGCATCACTTACATAAGGTCACCTGTCCAAGAGCAGGAGACGTAGCTGACCTACCTAATACGTAGACACAAGCACAGGGAAAGAGGCAAAATGAGGAGGCAAAGGAATACATTCCAAGTAAGGGAACAGGACAAAACCCCAGAAAAGGAACTAAGCGAAACAGAAATGAGCAACCTACCTGACAGAGAGTTCAAACAAAGAGTGTTAAGGATGCTCACTGATCTGGGGAGAAGAATAGATGAACTCAGTGAGAATGTCAACAAAGAAATGGAAGATATAAAAAAGAACCAATCAGAAATGAAGAATACAATACTGGAAATGAAAAATTCATTAGAGGGACTCAAAAGCAGAGTAGAGGATATAGAAGAATGGATCTGTCAGCTGGATGAAAGACTAGAAGAAAATACCCAAGGTGAACAGGTAAAAGAGAAAAGAATTAAAAAGAGTGAGGACAGTCTAAGGGACCTCTGGGACAACATCAAGCGCACTAACATCCGTGTTATAGGTGTCCCGGAAGGAGTAGAGCGAGACAAGGGGGCAGAGAATCTATTTCAAGAAATAATAGATGAAAACTTCCCTAACCTAAGGAAGGAAACAGACATCCAGGTACAGGAAGCACAGAGAGCCCCAAACAAGATAAACCCAAAGAGGCCCACACCAAGACACATCATAATCAAAATGTCCAGAATTAAAGATAAAGAGAGAATTCTAAAAGCTGCAAGAGAATGTCAAGTTACATACAAAGGAAACCCCATAAGGCTATCAGCTGACTTCTCAGCAGAAACCTTACAGGCTAGAAGAGAATGGCACGATATATTTAAAGTGCTAAAAGGAAAAAACTTACAGCCAAGAATACTCTACCCAGCAAGGTTATCATTCAAAATGGAAGGAGAGATGAAAAATTTCCCAGACAAGCAAAAATTAAAGGAGTTTTTCACCAAGAAACCAGTGCTACAAGAAATGTTCAAGGGACTGATTTAAGGGGAAAAGAGAAGACCACAAATAGGAAAAATTATCTATTTCCATGATAAGAACGTAATGGATACAAATGCACAAAAAAGAGGTTAGATATGATATCAAAAACATGAGGGAGGAGGGGAGTTAAAAAGTACAGCTTTCAGACAGAGGTCAAACTAAAGTGACCATCAATTCTGTATAGAAGAAGAAAGGAACAGAGAAGGACTACTAAAACACTGAGAAAAAAAAAAAGTTAAAAAATGGCAGTAAGTACATACTTATCAATAGCTACTTTAAATGTCAATGGACTAAATGCTCCAATTAAAAGGCATAGGGTGGCTGATTGGATAAAAAAAGAAGACCCATATATATGCTGCTTACAAGAGACACATTTCAGACCTAAAGACACTCACAAACTGAAAGTGAAGGGATGGAAAAAGATACTCCATGCAAATGGCAATGAAAAGAAAGCTGGGGTAGCACTACTCATACCAGACAAAATAGACTTTAAAACAAAAACTGTAAAAAGAGACAAAGAAGGGCATTACATAATGATCAAGGGAACAATCCAACAAGAGGATATAACGCTTGTAAATATCTATGCACCCAATGTAGGTGCACCTAAATATATAAAGCAATTATTAACAGACATAAAAACAGAAATAGACAGTAACACAATAATAGTAGGGGACTTGAACACTCCACTTACACCAATGGATAGATCATCCAAACAGAAGATCAATAAGGAAACATTGGGTTTAAATGACACACTAGAACAGATGGACCTAGTAGATATATACAGAGCGTTCCATCCAAAAACCGAAGAATACACGTTCTTTTCAAATGCACATGGAACATTCTCCAGGATTGATCACATATTAGGCCACAAAACAAGTCTCCATAAATTTCAGAAGATTGAAATAATACCAAGCATCTTTTCTGACCACAACGGTATGAAACTAGAAATCAACTATAGGAAGAAAATCAGAAAAGCCACAAATATGTGGAGTTTAAACAAAATGCTACTGAACAACGACTGGGTTAACGAAGAAATCAAAGAAGAAATCAAAAAATACCTGGAGACAAATGAAAATGAAAATACGACGTGCCAGAACTTATGGGATACAGCAAAAGTGGTTCTAAGAGGGAAGTTTATAGCAATACAGCCCTATCTCAACAAACAAGAAAAGTCTCAAATAAACAGTCTAACAATGCACCTACAGGAACTGGAAAAAGAAGAACAAACAAAGCCCCAAATCAGTAGAAGAAGGGAAATAATAAAAATCAGAGCAGAAATAAATGAAATAGAGACCAAAAAAACAATAGAAAAAATTAATAAAACCAAGAGCTGGTTCTTTGAAAAGATCAACAAAATTGACAAACTTTTAGCTAGACTCACCAAGAAAAAAAGAGAGAAGGCTCAAATAAGTAAAATCAGAAATGAAAGAGGAGAGGTTACAACAGACACCTCAGAAATACAAAAGATTATAAGAGAATACTATGAAAAGCTATATGCCAACAAATTTGACAATCTGGAAGAAATGGATAAATTCTTAGGATCATACAACCTTCCAAAACTGGATCAAGAAGAAGTAGAGAATTTGAATAGACCAATCACCAGTAAGGAGATCGCAACAGTAATCACAAACCTCCCCAAAAATAAAAGTCCAGGACCAGAAGGCTTACCTGGTGAATTCTACCAAACATTCAAAGAAGACCTAATACCTATCCTTCTCAAACTCTTCCAAAATATTGAGGAGAGGGGGAAGCTCCCTAACTCATTCTATGAAGCTGACATTACCCTGATACCAAAACCAGACAAGGACAACACACACAAAAAAAAGAAAATTACAGGCCAATATCACTGATGAACATCGATGCAAAAATCCTCAACAAAATACTAGCAAATCGCATACAACAATACGTTAAAAAGATTATACACCATGACCTAGTGGGATTTATTCCAGGTATGCAGGGATGATTTAACATTCGCAAATCAATCAACATAATACACCACATTAATAAAATGAAGAATAAAAATCACAAGATCATCTGAATAGATGCAGGGAAAGCATTTGACAAGATACAGCATCCATTTATGATAAAAACTCTGAATAAAATGGGTATAGGAGGAAAGTACCTCAACATAATAAAGACCACATATGACAAACCCACAGCTAATATCATCCTCAATGGTGAAAAACTGAAAGCTATCCCTCTAAGAACAGGAACCAGACAAGGATGCCCACTTTCACCACTCCTATTTAACATAGTACTGGAAGTCCTAACCAGAGCAATCAGGCAAGAGAAAGAAATAAAAGGGATCCAAATTGGAAAGGAAGAAGTGAAACTGTCACTATTTGCAGATGACATGACTTTATATATAGAAAACCCTAAAGAATCCACCAGAAAACTTTTAGAAGTAATAAACGAATACGGTAAAGTTGCAGGATACAAAATCAACATACAAAAGTCAGTTGCATTTCTGTACACTAACAACAAAGTAGCAGAAAGAGAAATTAAGAATACAATCCCATTTACAATTGCAACAAAAAGAATAAAATACCTAGGAATAAACTTAACCAAAGAGGTGAAAGATCTGTACATGGAAAACTATAAAACATTGCTGAAAGATATTGAAGAAGACACAAAGAAATGGAAAGATATTCCGTGCTCTTGGATTGGAAGAATTAACATAGTTAAGATGTCCATACCTCCTAAAGCAATCTATAGATTCAATGCAATCCCTATCAAAGTTCCAACAACATTTTTCACAGAAATAGAACAAAGAATCCTAAAATTTATATGGAACAACAAAAGACCCCAAATAGCTAAAGGAATCCTGAGAAAAAAGCACAAAGCTGGAGGTATCACACTCCCTGATTTCAAAATATACTACAAAGCTATAGTAACCAAAACAGCATGGTACTGGCACAAAAACAGACACACAGATCAATGGAATAGAATCGAAAGCCCAGAAATAAACCCACACACCTATGGACAGCTAATCTTTGACAAAGGAGCCAAGAACATACAATGGGGAAATGAAAGTCTCTTCAACAAATGGTATTGGGAAAACTGGATAGCCACATGCAAAAAAATGAAAGTAGACCCTTACCTTACACCATACACAAAAATTAACTCCAAATGGATTAAAGACTTGAATGTAAGACCTGAAACTATGAAACTTCTAGAAGAAAACATAGGCAGTACGCTCTTCGACATTGGTCTTAGCAAGATCTTTTCAAGCATCATGTCTGACCAGGCAAGAGAAACAATAGAAAAAATAAACAAATGGGACTACATCAAACTAAAAAGCTTCTGTACAGCAAAGGAAACCATCAACAAAACGAAAAGACAACCTAACAATTGGGAGAAGATATTTGGAAACCATACATCTGATAAGGGCTTAATCTCCAAATATATAAAGAACACATGCATCTCAACAACAAAAAAACTAACAGAGCAATTAAAAAATGGGCAAAAGACTTGAACAGACATTTCTCCAAAGAAGATATACAGGTGGCCAACAGACACATGAAAATATGTTCAAAATCACTAACTATCAGGGAAATGCAAATCAAAACTACAATGAGATATCACCTCACGCCCGTCAGAATGGCTATAATTAACAAGACAGGACACAACAAGTGTTGGAGAGGATGTGGAGAGAAGGGAAATCTCATACACTGCTGGTGGGAGTGCAAACTGGTGCAGCCACTATGGAAAACAGTATGGAGATTCCTCAAAAAATCAAAGATAGAACTACCATATGATCCAGCTCCTCAAAAAATCAAAGATAGAACTACCATATGATCCAGCTATTCCACTGCTGGGTATTTATCCAAAGAACTTGAAAACATCAATTTGTAAAGGTACATGCACCCCTGTGTTCATTGCAGTGTTATTCACAATAGCCAAGACTTGGAAGCAACCTAAGTGCCCATCAAGGGATGAATGGATAAAGAAGATGTGGTATATATACACAATGGAATACTACTCAGCCATAAGAAACGATGAAATCCAGGCATTTGTGACAACATGGATGGACATTGAGGGTATAATGCAAAGTGAAATAAGTCAGAGGGAGAAGGTCAAATACCGTATGATTTTCTTCATTAAGTAGTAGATAATAACAACAATAAACAAACACATAGAGACAGAGATTGGATTGGTGGTGACCAGAGGGGAAGGGGGGAGGGAGGAGGGTGAAAGGGATAATTTGGTACATGTGTGTGGTGATGGGTTGTAATTAGTATTTTGGTGGTGAACATGATGTAATCTATGCAGAAATAGAAGTATAATGATGTACACCTGAAATTTTTCCAATGTTATAAACCAATGTTACTGCAATAAACAAAAATTCAAAAAAGAAAAAAAAAAGAATCAGTCACCTATAGGACAAAGACATGAGCATCAATGTCCCATATTAACATTAAATTTCCATGGCTTAAATAACAAGTGCTTCAAAATGTGTTTAGAATGTACTAATTATATGCTAATGTACTAATTATATATTGTGATAAGGCTGCTGCTAGATTTATCCTTGCCTTTAGAAAATAAGAGGAAAATACTTGCCTATATTGGACCTCTGGAATTTCTACAAATTTACTTTGATTTCTTCTTGAAAAAAAATTGGAGGTAGAAATTCTATCTACTGCAAAGGAGGTTTTGCATTTTTCTTATAAACTATGATAGCATTTCCCTACAATGTTCTCAGTGTATACTGTAGATTGGAATATAGGTAAAACCATATTACAGTGAAGTTCATCTGGTACTTTTGGATACTAAAGCCAAGTGGGAAGGCCCAAAGACAAATCTCATTTGTATAAATACCTCTTCTATAATCCTTTGCTTTTTCTTGTAGGACTTTTGCAAATGTGACTAAAAATGCCTTCAAGTTGATAAATAAATGGCAAGCAATAGGATATATTGTACTATATGAGGAAGCCATTTGGTGTAAAACTAATTCAGCCTGACATTGTTGTTCCAAAAGGGCCTGATGTGGCCTTTGAACATGCATTGTATGTCTGCTTTAAGCATTTACTATGTCCCAAAGACAAGAACAAATGCCCTTAAGATAAGGATGCAACTTCCCCCACATTGGCATTTCCTTAAGGATAAGCATTTCTCCCTAGGCTAGGATTTGATTGCTGCACTCATCCTGTGACCACCCAGCTCCAGAAAACAGACCTGATACATGCTGTGTCCATCAGTTGCTGTGCCGACAGGGCAATCTCATGACGATTGTAAAAGGGACATTGCGATCATATGCGATACATGCTCTTTGACGGTACATGACCCCTCTGTGCACCCCCATTTCTTTGGAGTGCTCTATTCCTTTGTGAAAGGACTCTCCTGGGCTATATGGTCCTCATAGTTGGCTCATAATAAACTCACCTCAATTTTGATTTATAGATTGGTTATGGATTATTTACATCGACAAAGTGTTCTTGGCTTTTAAAGTAGAGGTATTTTTTCTCCCCATTTATGTTCAGTGGAATGTGCCTCTGTGTTCCTTCCATAATGTTCCTTTATGTGCATGACTGGAGCTGAGGCCTATTCCATCCCCCAGAGTTAGACAGTAACTTAGAAGTGGGTCACCAGCAAGCAAGGAGAGAAATCTCCACCAGTGCCTATGTGACAACGTCCACATCAAAAGCTTGTCATTATCAGTTAAAGATTCTGAGACATGGGACTATGCAAAGAAAAAAAACGCCAAAAAGAAAAGACAAACATTAAATGGTATCACCTGACAGCAAAGCAGAAGCCCAAGATGTGAGCAGAAAGAAAAGAGGGGCTAGATGATTTTAGATTTACTGAGAAATTTAGTTGTGGACCACTCCCCTTCCAAATCTGCAAGGATAAGAGGCCCTATTGTTATTTGGGTTTTGTCTGCAGAGATAGCCTGAGAGCGTTTCATGCCCAGTGAGTTAGACTCAGGGAACTAGGAAGCTGAGCTCTACCAGCTCAGAAAAAAGTGAAGTGATGCCTACCACTTGAAAGATAGCATGCAGATAGGCTTTAAGGCAGAATTTCTCCAGTGTTGGACTCTCAGAATGGAGCGAAGGCAGGAAGAGGAATGCATAAAAATATCTAGCTGTATTCCTTAGCTCTTAATTATTCTGTTAAGGACCCAGAAGTGACTATTTGTCACCAGGGATCACAAAGAAATGTAGTGAAATTTGTTCCATACTTGAAGTGTCTGAATCAGTTCTCATGCTCCTATAAAAATGAAGAGCATGTTTCAAAAATTTGCCAGGGTAACCACAAATATCTAGAAAAGAATTACTAGGTATGAGATAACTGGCTATTCTCTAAATGCTCTGTAGGTAGTAATGAAGCACGTTTAGCAAGCCAAGGGTATTATTAGTTATAATACATATTAGAGTAAAATTACTTACATTTCTGTAACATGCAAGCTATTCAGCCTGTAAGAGCCATAAAAGTGAATTGTATGTAATAATATATCATCTATTTTTCTTTTACCTATCATCTGTCATTCAATGAGGCTGCAGGCATCCCTATCCTGCTGCCTGTCCTTCCCCTAAAAACTCATTTGGGGTTGAGACTGAGAGAAGCTAACTGCTGCTGCTCAAGGGCTTGTGTAAATAGAGTCAATTGTCTTGGAAATATAGGCTCTCATAGAGACCTGAGAGTAAACTCTAGAATGACTGGGTGCCTGGGGTTAGAAGTTGCCCACCT
This sequence comes from Diceros bicornis minor, assembly GCF_020826845.1. Lineage (NCBI taxonomy): Eukaryota > Metazoa > Chordata > Mammalia > Perissodactyla > Rhinocerotidae > Diceros > Diceros bicornis. The sequence continues at coordinate 9,331,996 of NC_080760.1, forward strand.
CTGCAAGCTTCTTCACCACAATCTCTATGGCCCTGATGGAGGTAACAGTGCTTAGGAATCTTGCAAGTGAATGACACACCCAGGCGTTTGCCCAGGTTATTAACATTTCTTATGGTTTAGTGGATAAAATAGGAGACTAGCTGTCAGTTTTTCAGACTATTTCACTTTCAGAAACGTCTACATAAAGAAGTTCGTTTTCTGTGTTCCTGATTTTTAAAATTAATGATAACAATAATTAAAATACTTATTTCCTTAAGCTCATTGGCATGCTAAAACATAAACTTAAGTCACTTAATTTTCACCAAATATTTGTTTCTTGGCCACATTTTCAATAAAAATTTTGGAAGTATTGCTGTTTGAGGTAAAGAAAGTGTTTGTGAAGAACAATTACCCTTAGACAATATCTTCCCAGAAAAATGTACAAAGACATAGTTATGATCCATTTTAAGGGGTCTGGCAAATACATCCAGTTTGAGTTTTACATTGGATCTTTCCAAAGTAAAAGTTAAATTAGTAATTTTTTGAGGAGTTTGCAAATAAATGCTCAGGTAGCCTTCACCAAATAGGTCTGGTGATTTAAATGAAGGTTGAGCTTAATGACAAAAGTTTTCAAGAGACTGAGAAATATTAAGTAAATGTACTTTAAAAACATAGGTGCAAATTAAAATAAAGTCCACCATTATTCTCTTTAAAACAAAGAGTCACGGTAGCACTATTGTCAAGGTATGAGAAGGACCATAAATGCTTTATAAAGTGAATCCCTCACTTCTAAAGGACCTAAAGTGACATTCTAGAAGTCTCCATAGTCTTTCACTCATCTAGATTTAAATTTCTCAATTTACTTCTTAAAAACTAATAAATCTGAGAGCAAAATATTCAACAAGCTCGTTGTTTACTTTTTTCCATTGTTCCAAAGTACACAGTTATGAAACATCACTAAAATTCATAGTCTTGGAGAAGAAAAACATACAGAACTTATTTATCACTCTCATAGTCTCTTGACTTAATCCTACAAATTTCCTGAGAATAAAGCATCAGTGAATTCCATTCTGTTCTTAGATATTACATCTTTCATTCATAATGAACATTCTCAAATTAGTCTCTAGCTAATAATCATGTTCCTGATGCAAACAGGCAATAAAAAAGAATCCATGCTTGATTAAATTGGGCTTAAGAGGATTGCTTATAACCAAAATTTTTCTTTTGCTTTGTTTCTCTTTATCTATTTCTTTCTTTCTCCTCAGTAGAGTCAGCAGATAAATGACATAGGAAGCTGAGAGACTGGAGGGCCAGGCCTTGAAGAATTTGGGATTTGCTGACCTTCAATATCTTTTTTATCTTTAAAATTCTACGATTTTTGCTATTTATATAGGGATTCATTTTCTAATCATTTCTAATAGTGATCATAATAGTGAGACTAACAAAACTTAGCACCTGCGGAACATTATTCATCCTAAAAATGTAAGTTATCCTTAAAATTTTTAAGGTTTTAAAAAGTCATCAGAAGCTATTCTAGGGGCCGGCCCCGTGGCTTAGTGGTTAAGTGCACACGCTCCGCTACTGGTGGCCAGGGTTTGGATCCCAGGCGTGCACCAACCCACTGCTTGTCTGGCCATGCTGAGGTGGCATCCCACATACAGCAACTAGAAGGATGTGCAACTATGACGTACAACTATCTACCGGGGCTTTGGGGGAAAAAAGGAGGAGGGTTGGCAATAGATGTTAGCTCAGGGCTGGTCTTCCTCAGCAAAAAAAGGAGAATTGGCATGGATGTTAGCTCAGGGCTGATCTTCGCCACATACACACACACAAAATAAATAAATAAATACGAAGCTATTCTAATGCTCAGAGGATTTTTAGGTTTGTGAAACTGTTCTGTATGTAATGGTGAATACGTGTTACTATACGTGTCAAAACCCATAGACCTGTACAACACAAAGAGTGAACCTTAAAGTGGGACTATAGTTCATAATAATGTATCAATACTGTTCATTAATTGTAATAAATGTACCACACTAATGCAAAATGTTAATAATAGGGGAAACTAGAGGTTGGGGGAGAGTGCGGAGGGGGCAGTTGGGTAGATGTATGGAGTTCTATGTACTATTTGCTCAACTATTCTGTAAATCTGAAACTGTATTTTTGAAAAAAATGAAGTCTATTAATTGTTTTTTTAAAAAGGCACTAAAAGCTAATCCAATGCTTTAGGGCATCTATTATGAGCAAAAAGGCAAGGAAAGAAGAAATTGAAATGATGTAAACAGTTGACCTTGCGAGAGTTTGAACTGTGGTGTGTTTCTCAAGCCTTAGACAAGGGCAGGACATGGAATTTGAGACATGACTGAAATAAAGCAGAAGGAAGACACTAGAGTGATCAGACTCAATCAATTATTACTTAGGACAAATTACTAAATTGGATGGATTCATTTTTATCTTGTTTGTTTTTTAGAAATCTTACATTTTTCTATGAAAGAGATACTCATATATAGGAGCAAAAGGTACATTTCCTACCAAGTGGCACCTGCTTCTCTCCCTCTGCGTCTTCTATTCCTTTACCCCTCCTCTCACTACCTCTGACTGATGGTCGTTGTTTCTATCTCCCTTCCTTACTCTCCCTCTCTCCTGTTTTTTTTTTTTTCTTTATCTTTGTCCTTCTTTCACCTCTAACACATTAGGCGTACCCATAGCCCTTCTGGTCATTGTTTAGTTCCACTGAAGGAACTCAGTGGTTACCATCAAGAAATGATAGATCAGTGTTCTGGGAAAAATTTCTCTATTTCAGCTACTTCTCCACCCTCAATCTGAAGTAGAAAAATTTCTTGAACATTGAACCAATTTTTTATATTTTTTTCTTTTTTGAATCCAAATTTCAGAGCTCCTGGTCGTATAGGAAAAATTGCTGAAGAAGGCTTCCTGTCATTTGAGCTGATAGTTCTTCCTAAGGCTATAAAGGGGAATCTTTATTTTGGCTCTGGGACCCGAGGAGAAGCCCTCATGAGAGAGAAATCCTTGCTCAACTCTACTTTGTACTTAAGACTGGCTTCTCCTAAGGCAATTGTTCTCAAACTTGAACGTACATTAGAACTGCGTGGAGGTCCCCTACAACACACAATGCTGAGCCCCTCCCAGGGATTGTGATCCAGTAGGATGGAGTGGGCCTGAGAATTTACATCTCTGACCGTTTCCCAGGTGGTGCTGCTGACCAGCCACACGTTGAGGACCACCGGCTTAGAAACCCTAGGTTTCAAAGCATGCTTTGCTTGAGCAGACAGCCAAAAGTATCAAACTCATAATCAAGATCCACCAACATCTTGAACGTGTGGGCAGTTGGATCTAGAGGCTCTGGAATTGGGAGAAATGAGGCAGCCCAGGAGCTGAAGCAAGCATTATTCTGATTTCAAGGCTTATGAATCTCCTAAGGCTTGCCCAATTCCTTTGCTTCCCTGGACCCCTATTTAGTGAGGAAAGAAGGTTAAAAAGAAAGCCAGCTTTGAGTACTGAATCCTCAGTTGATTAAGATATTTCTGAGTAAGGTTTTTTTTGACAGAATAGCCAACTTTCTTTTATCTACATTATTGTAAATGAATTATTAGTGACAATAATGACCATTTACTGAGCACCTAATATGTCTCAAGCCCTTTACATACTTTTATTGCTCTACCTCTCAGAACCCTATGGCATCCTGGGTGTGTTTATTGTTTCTCCACCACTCTTCTAAGGAAGCCCCCAGAGCACACTCATATTTGACTTCACCATGCCTTCTATCATTTACTTTAGCAGTAGATTAAAATTACAGAAGAAACATGAATGGGTCTTGACCTCTGGCAGGAAAATGTCTAAAGTCTATCCAGGACAAATGGCTAAATGTTTGTTTTTGAGAAGTTTCCAGGGACAAAGACTCCACAACCTCCAGAAACCAGTTCTGGTGTTTATTAACATCTCTAATCAACGATATGCATTAATTTACTTTTTTTATTGGTTGGTCGATTGTCTGCTATATTACTTTACTAGATAATAATTTTTTTCTTTGTGTTTAGTTAAAATTATTTTCACTTTAAATCCACTTTTTAAATTTAGCCTTCTGTGGACTTCCTCATACATTGATGATGGTAATTGTCACCTATTAGCATATTCCTCTTCAGTTTAAATAACCTCAATTTCTTTTCTTTTTTTTTTTTTTGTGAAGAAGATTAGCCCTGAGCTAACAGCTGTTGCCAATCCTCCTTTTTTTGCTGAGGAACATTGGCCCTGGGCTAACGTCCATGCTCATCTTCCTCTATTCTACATGTGGGACGCCTGCACAGCATGGCTCCATACGTGGTGCATTGGTCCATGCCTGGGATCCGAACCTGTGAACCCTGGGCTGCCGAAGTGGAGCATGCAAACTTAACCACTGTGCCACCGGACTGGCCCCAGGACCTCAATTTCTTTAGTGCATTAAAAATATTTATTAAGCTTTGTGTTTTTTTCTCCAGTTCTTTTCTATGTTCAGTTTATTGGGTAGTATAGTGGAAAGACGGCTTCAGAGGTCCTGTGTGGTACAGAATCATCTTTGTCCTGTATTGAATGTGAGTCAAACCTATGTTAGATTTGCGTTCAGTCTAATCTGGAATCTGAACCTCTTCTTCCTTCCTTCACCCCTTCCTATTTTTTGGGATATTTAATAATTCCAAGCTTAGAGTTCTGCTTGTGAAAAGTGTTTGGTGTTTTTGTTGGCTAGTTGGTTTGACATTTTTTTTTTTTTTTTTTTTTTTTGTGAGGAGATCAGCCCTGAGCTAACATCCGCCAATCCTCCTCCTTTTTTGCTGAGGAAGACGGCCCTGGGCTAACATCAGTGCCTATCTTCCTCCACTTTATATGGGACGCCGCCACAGCATGGCTTACCAAGCAGTGCGTCGGTGCGCGCCCGGGATCCAAACCAGCGAACCCCGGGCCGCCGCAGCGGAGCGCGCGCACTTAACCGCTTGCGCCACCGGGCCGGCCCCCCTGGTTTGACATTTTAACAATTGATTCAATTTATTTAGTAGATAATGAGTTTTCCTATTTTATGTTATTTTTTTGTGTCAGTTTTAGTATGTTGTTTTTTTACAATGTGAATTGTAACCTCTGTTGTCGAATTTATAGTTCTAAGTATTTCACAAAATGCTGTAAGTATCTTGTTACGATCTAAGCGCTCTATAGAGAATACTTCTTATTTGATTTCTGATACTATTTACTTGTGTTTCATTTCTTGTTCTTTTCCTTAATCAGTTTTGTTAGTGGTTTATGTTTTATTAATATTTTTAAAAAACCTTTTAGCCTGATTTTTCTGTAGTATCTTTATTATTGCTTACCTTCTGTATTTTTTTTGTGTGATTGTCTTTTAATTCTTGAGGTGGAAGCTGAGATTATTGATTTTCTGTCTTTCTTCCATTCTAATACATTTGTTTAAGGCTATACGCAATTCCCTTCTAAGCACAGATTTAGCTAATATCTCTTGTCTTCCCTGTTATATTTCTAAAACCTGTGACTGGAGCTATGTCTTCCCCACAGTGTCTCAAGCCCATGTTCCTGCAACCATGCCAGCATCCGTGTGCCTCCATCCCTCTGCCTGAAGCCTGTATCTTCTGAAGCCAGTATCACCATCTCATATAACTGTAGCCCATGTCTGCCCTGTTGTGTTGTCAAGTTTTTCTATCCCCTCTGTCCATACCAGCTCTCGAAAGTCTCCATTCCTTGTTCCTACAGCCCAGGCCAAACCACATGAGTCTCAATCCCCTGTTCCTAAAACCTATCAGAGAGCTAATGTCATTCTCCCCTGTACCTGCGGCACGTATCTTTCCTGCAGTGTCTCTATCTCCTGTGTCTGCTTTAGATACCAAACTTCACGTCCTACTCTGTGTGCCTGAATCCCATTCTATCCCTGAGTGTGCCTGACACCAGTGCTTCAGCTCGTGCCAGCTTGTGTTTGTCTACATTCTCTGTGCCTCCAGTCCCTCTAGACAACCAGTGTTTTCATTTACTATTCCTCTAGCCCCTATCTGAACTCGTGTGTTTCCTTTCCCTGTGCCAGCAGCCCATGTGTGCCTCAAGTGTCTTCACCCGCTGTCCCACACTTGGGTGTCATTCACCTGTTAAAGGACATCTTGGTTCCTTCTAGGTTTTGGTCATTGTGAATAAAGCTGATTTATACATATTCTTTAGTGGTTTATATGTATATGTATGTTTTCACACTAGTTGGGTAAATACACTAGGGCACAATTGGTGCACAGTATGGTGACACTCTGCTTAGCTTCACAAGAATCTGGCCAGATGTCTTCTCAAGAGGTTGTCCCATTTGTGTTCCCATCAGCAATGAATGAGATTTCCTGTTGTCCTACATTCTCATCAGCAACTGGTATGGTCAGTTTTGGGGTTTAAGCTATTCTAATAGATATGTAGGGTATCTCATTGGTGTTTTAATTTTCTTTTTCTTAATGCACAGCTCATTTCATTTTCCAATAATTCCCCATTGTTGAGCAATTTATATATGCTTATTTCCCATGTATATATATTCTTTGGTAAGTATCTATATTTTGGTCTATTTATTTTAATTTAGGGAGTTTGTTTTCTTATTGTGGAGTTTGAAGAAAGACTTGCATGCAAAATATTCAAAGAACTAGTCAAATATGTGTTTTGAAATATATTTTCCAGGTCAGGAACTTGTCTTTCCATTCTTTCCATCTTTGAATTCTTTCCATTCTTTTCCAAACTTGTCTTTCCATTCTTTCCATTCTCCGTCTTTCACAGAGTGGACATTTTAAATCCAATAATGTTCACATTATTGATTTTTTTTTCCCTCATGGATTGTGTTTTTTGTGTTGTATATGAAAACAAATCATCAAACTATAAATTATGTCAATTTTCTCCTAAGTTTCCGACTATAATTTTTTATAGTTTTGCATTTTATATTTAAGTTGATGAATGATTTTAAGTGAAATTATGTCTAAGCTGCAAAGTTTGGTTCTTTGTTTATTTCCATATGGTTGCCCATTTGTACCATCACCATTTGTTGATGATGACTAGAGACAAAAACAGTAAGAGACTAAAGACTAAAAGACTATCTTTTCTGTGTTGAAGTGCATTTATTCCTTTGACCAAGGTCAAGTTGTCTGTATTTGCATAGGTCTATTTGTAGACTCTCTATTCTGTTTCATTTATCTATGTGTCTATTTGTTTAAAAATATCATGCTTTCTTGATTACTGTAGCTTTGTAATTAATCTTGAAATTGGGAAGTGTGAGTTCATCAACTTGTTCTTCATCAGTGTTGTCTAGACTACTCAAGTTTTAAAACGAGTTTGTCAATATCTACAAAATATCTTGGTGAGATTTTTATTGGGACTGCACTGGATCTTTAGGTCAATATAAGAGTTGACATTTTAATAATACTGTGACTTTGATCATGAACAAGGAATATATCTCAATTTACTTATTTTTCTTCATTGCTTTCGAGAGTGTTTCATATTTTTTTTCACAGAGATCTGTAAATATTTCATTGGATTTACACTTGAGGATTTCTTATTTTTCACTTTGGTGTATTGTAAATGGTATTATTTCTTTCATATTCCAACTAGTTGTTACTGGCATATAAGAAATCAACTGAATTTTGTATATTGACTTTGAACTTAGCTTCATTATATCTTTATAAATTCCCATCTAGGCACAGAACAATGAACTCCATTTCTGTTTGAAGTTCCCAAATAATGGTATTGATTAATCTGAAACTGAATTTCAGCCATTCACCAGGACTGCCAACAAGGTGCACACCGCTAATAACTAGGTTTGAGCTTCCTGTGCTGTGCCCCCATGGCCAGCAGGCAGTGCCCAAACCTGCCAGTTCTGGCCCACTTGGAGTGCATGAATAGTCCACTTGTGGATGTCAGCGTTGTGTCCAGAGTGAGGATAAGGGCTTTGTTTCCTTGAGACCCAGGAGGCACTGCTGCGGCTTCCGGAAAACTTGGGTCTGAGTCCACCAGGAGGAGAAAGCTTCCTGTCCACAGCCCTGACAGCTGAAAAGGGAGCTTTGCTGTGGTTTCTCCCAGACATTTTTCTAAATAGTGAGAATAGAACTTTTCATTTTCTAGAATGTTATCACTTGCTTTATTCTTTACTTTCTTATGTAATATTTTAACAAGAATTAATTTGCAAAATTCTCTGTTCAACTGAAAGTTTTTAAGGGTCGAATTCATAGCATGCTGTATCATTTTTATTCAGGATTGTTTCTGGGGAGAAATTCTGATTCAGTTTCAGACAGAGGGACGCATATACACAGTTGTGAAATTAATATAAAAAACATTGGGATCAGCAAGTATTCCATGAAACCATATTGTAGCCCAAGGCAAAGAAAAACAGATTGCATTCCAATATATTCTTTCACTCATTTATGTTATTAATTTTTCCACAACTTTAAAATAATTGAAAAATATTGAAAAGTGGAAGATTAAGTGTATTAAAGTTCAGAACATTATTTTAAGTTCTAATATTTTGTTTATTCCAAACTAGAATTTATTCTACTTTAACTTTCCTGGCTTTAAAGAAGCTAATTTATCAATATTTAAATATATGCTTCTTAGCTTATCTCATTTTCAAATGAGATCACCACTATGCTTGACATTTTCTCATAACCTAGAGGTGAACACAAATTTTTTAAATTACTTTTAGCTTACTAAAATGTTCTTTGCTGGACCTCTGTGTGAATCAATTGGTTAAAAAAGAAAGGAGTCAAGGGAAATTCTTAATTTGTCATATAACTGTAGTGAGCAAAATTCATGAATCGAGTTTAGAAGATCAAAACATGATGCTGATTTTTTAAATTACCAACAATTGCATGTTGCTTAAAACCATCTAAGATGAAATAGCTATAGGACTTAAATCACTGTAATATTTAAGAGCCAACAACGGTTGCTTTTTCTAAATCAGATGCATTCATGGAAAATAGATTTTATTTGATTCCGAATAGAAAATCTGAAGGCACTTAGTTTAATTTTGTTTATCACAATTTCAAAGCTGACATTCAGACATTTCTAATCTCCTTCCTTTTTTTATGTACTTCTTTCCTCTAATAATGGTTTTACATTCCTCTCTATATAGGCATTTTTCTTTGTGCTATTTATTCTCTGATTTTTTATATTTCTCTTTCCTCTCTTGTTGTTTCACTTTTCTCTGCCTCTACACCTTTAAGCCCTATCACTCTGGCTTTCGTTCCTTCCTGACAATCCCATTTAGTAATTTTCTTTCCACTACTTTTCCTTCATGGAAATGACTAAACGCTGACTTAGGTCTCTTTCCAATGATGGTGATTATTTTAGAACAAAAAAAGAATTAAAATTTATTAACTAAGGATCTTGTCGTCTCAACTGGTGAAAAAAAAAGTAATTTTATGAAACGAGGATATTAACTCTGACAGCCCTACCACAGGTTTTTCTATACTTTTATAAGTTTCTGAAAATTATACAGGAGTGGTATAAATAGCCAAGTTTTTAAACCACTTTTTCAGTGTAGTATTTTAATATCTAATACATTCAGATATATTTTAAATATCTCTGAATCCGGGGCCAGCCCCGTGGCTTAGTGGTTAAGTGCGTGCGCTCCACTGCGGGCGGTCCAGGTTCGGATCCTGGGTGCGCACCAACGCGCCACTTCTCCAGCCATGCTGAGGCGGCGTCCCACATACAGCAACTAGAGGATGTGCAACTGTGACATACAACTATCTACTGGGGCTTTGGGGAAAAAAAGGAGGAGGATTGGCAATAGATGTTAGCTCAGGGCCAGTATTCCTCAGCAAAAAGAGGAGGATTGGCATGGATGTTAGCTCAGGGCTGATCTTCCTCACAAAAAAAAAAAAAAATCTGAATCCAAATCAAAGATATCAAATGGGTAGAAATCAAAGTATGATCATTTAGGGTGAAACACAAGGAACCAAGTCTAATAAAATCAATGCTAGCTTTATTTTTATAAGGTAAGCAAAGTGTAATTCAGGCAATTAACACACTGGGAAAATTTAAGACATAAGACATTTCAAACTCCCATTACTGAAAGTGAGATGCTTAAATGTTAAAGATATGCTGAGAATAATTGCAATTTTTCACCAGCACTTTTGAGAATTATACTGGAACATATTAAAGATTTTTTTATGCAAGGTATTGTAAATGAAGTATTTTTCTAACGCCTTCGAAAGACCACTTTGTCACTATAAGTGTTTGTTTATTTAATTTTATTGCAGTAACATTGGTTTATAACATTATATAAATTTCAGGTGTACATCATTATACTTCTATTTCTGCATAGATTACACAATGTTCACCACCCAAAGACTAATTACAATCCATCACCACACACATGTGGTCTAATCATCTCTTTCGCCCCCCTCCCTTCCCCCTTCCTCTCTGGTAACCACCAATCAAATCTCTGTCTCTATGTGTTTGTTGGTTGTTGTTTTTGTCTTCTACTTATGAGTGAGATCATATGGTATTTGATTTTCTCCCTCTGACTTGTTTCGCTTAACATAATACCTTCAAGGTCCATCCATGTTGTCACAAATGGCTGGATTTCATTGTTCCTTATGGCTGAGTAGTATTCTTCTGTGTATGTATACTACGTCTTCTTTATCCATTCGTCCCTTGATGGGCACTTAGGTTGCTTCCAAGTCTTGGCTATTGTGAATAATGCTACAATGAACACAAGGGTGCATATATCTTGATGCATTTGTGATTTCATGTTCTTTGGATAAATACCCAGCAGTGGAATAGCTGGATCGTATGGTAGTTCTAGTCTTAATTATTTGAGGAATCTCCATACCATTTTCCCCAGTGGCTGCACTTGTTTGCACTCCCACCAGCAGTGTATGAGAGTTCCCTTCTCTCCACACCCTCTCCAACACTTGTTGTTTCCTGTCTTGTTAATTATAGCCATTCTGCCGGGGAGTTAGGTGATGTCTCATTGTAGTTTTGAATTACATTTCCCTGATAGTTAATAATGTTGAACATCTTTTCATGTGCCTGTTGACCATCTGTATATCTTCTTTGGAGAAATGTCTGTTCAAGTCTTTTGCCCATTTTTTAATTGGGTTGTTAGTTTTTTTGTCATTGAGAGTATGTGTTCTTTATATATTTTGGATATTAACCCCGCATCAGATATATGGTTTGCAAATATCTTCTCCCAATTGCTAGACTCTCTTTTCATTTTGTTGATGGTTTCCTATGCTGTGAAGAAGGTTTTTAGTTTGATATAGTCCCATTTGTTTTTTTGTTCTACTGTTTCCTTTGCTTGGTCACACACGGTACTTGAAAATATGCTGCTAAGAACAGTGTCGAAGAGCGTACTGCCTATGCTTTCTTCTAGAATTTTCATGGCTTCAGGTCTTGCATTCAAGTCTTTAATCTGTTTTGAGTTAATTTTTGTGTATGGTGTAAGATAATGATCTACTTTCATTCTTTTGCATGTGGCTGTCCAGTTTTCCCAGCACCATTTATTGAAGAGACTTTCCTTTCTCCATTGTATGTTCTTGGCTCCCTTGTTGAAAATTAGCTGTCCATAGATGTGTGAGTTTATTTCTGGGCTCTTGATTCTGTTCCATTGATCTGTGTGTCTGTTTTTGTGTCAGTACTGTGCTGTTTGGATTACTATGGCTTTGGAGTATATTTAGAAATCAGGGAGTGTGATACCCCCAGCTTTGTTCCTTTTTCTTAGGATTCCTTTGGCTATTCAGTGTCTTTTGTTGTTCTATATAAATTTTAGGATTCTTTGTTCTATTTCTGTTAAAAATGTCATTGGAACTTTGAAAGGGATTGCATTGGATCTGTAGATTGATTTAGGAAGTACGGACATTTTAACTAGGTTAATTCTTCCAATCCAAGAGCATGGAATATCTTTCCATTTCTTTGTGTCTTCTTCAATTTCTTTCAACAATGTTTTATAGTTTTCAGTGTACAGATATTTCACCTCTTTGGTTAAGTTTATTCCTAGGTATTTTATTCTTTTTGTTGCAATTGTAAATGGATTGTATTCTTAATTTCTCTTTCTGCTACTTCATTGTTAGTGTAGAGAAACACAACTGATTTCTGTATGTTGACTTTGTATCCTGCAACTTTACCATATTCATTTATTATTTCTAAAAGGTTTTTTTGTGAATTATTTAGGGTTTTCTATATATAAAATCTTGTCATATGAAAATAGTGACAGTTTCACTTCCTTTCCAATTTGGATCCCTTTTATTTCTTTTTCTTGCCTGATTGCTCTGGCTAGGACTTCCAATACTATGTTAAATTGGAGTGGTGAGAGTGGGCATCCTTGTCTGCTTCCTGTTCTTAGAGGGATAGTTTTCAGTTTTTCACCCTTTAGAATGATATTAGCTGTGGGTTTGTCATATATGGCCTTTATTATGTTGAGGTACTTTCCTTCTATACCTATTTTCTTCAGAGTTTTTATCATAAATGGATGCTGTATCTTGTCACATGTTTTCTCTGCATCTATTGAGATGATCGTGTGATTTTTATTCTTCAATTTGTTAATGTGGTGTATCACATTGGTTGATTTGCAGATGTTGAACAATCCCTGCCTCCCTGGAATAAATCCTACTTGATCATGGTGTATGATCTTTTTAATGTATTGTTGTATTTGATTTGCTAGTATTTTGTTGAGGATTTTTGCATCGATGTTCATCAGTGATACTGGCCTGTAATTTTATTTTCTGTTGTCCTTGTCTGGTTTTGGTATCAGGGTAATGTTGGCTTTGTAAAATGGGCTAGGAAGCTTCCTCTCCTCTTCGTTTTTTTTTTTGGAAGAGTTTGAGAAAGATAGATGTTAAGTCTTCTTTGAATGTTTGGTAGAATTCACCAGGGAAGCCGTCTGGTCTTGGACCTTTTATTTTTGGGGAGGTTTTTGATTACTGTTTCGATCTCCTTACTGGTGATTGGTCTATTCAAATTCTCTTTTTCTTCTTGATTTAGTTTTGGAAGGTTGTATGATTATAAGAATTTACCCATTTCTTCTCGATTATCAAATTTGTTGGTGTATAGATTTTCATAGTATTCTCTTATAATCTTTTGTATTTCTGAGGTACCCATTGTAATTTTTCCTCTTTCATTTATGATTTTACTTATGTGAGTCTTCTCTCTTTTTTTCTTGGTGAGTCTAGCTAAGGTTTGTCAATTTTGTTTATCTTTTCAAAGAACCAGCTCTTGATTTCCTTGATTTTTTCTGTTGTTTTTTTAGTCTCTATTTCTTTTATTTCTGCTCTTATTTTTATTATTTCTCTCCTTCTACTGATTTTGGGTTTTATTTGTTCTTCTTTGTACAGTTCCTTTAGGTGCACTGTTAGATTGTTTATTTGAGATTTTTCTTGTTTGTTGAGATAGGCCTGTATTGCTACAAACTTCCCACCTAGAACCACTTTTGCTCTATCCCATAAATTTTGGCCTGTCATATTTTCATTTTCATTTGTCTCCAGATATTTTTGGATTTCTCCTTTGATTTCTTCATTGACCCAATAGTTGTTCAGTAGCATTTTGTTTAATCCCCACATATTTGTGGCTTTTCTGATATTCTTCCTATAGTTGATTTCTAGTTTTGTGCCATTGTGGTCAGATAAGACACTTGGTATTATTTCAGTCTTCTTTTACTTATGGAGACTTGTTTTGTGGCCTGATATGTGATCAGTCCTGGAGAATGTTTCATGTGCATTCGAAAAGACTTGTATTCTTCGGTTTTTGGATGGAATGTTCTGTATATATCAACTAGTTCCATCTGTTCTAGTGTGTCATTTAAGGCGAATGTTTCCTTATTGATCTTCTGTTTGGATGATCTATCCATTGGTGTCTGTGGAATGTTAAAGCCCCCTACCTTTATTGGGTTACTGTCTATTTCTCCTTTTATGTCTGTTAATAATTGCTTTATATATTTAGGTACTCCTACGTTGGGTGCGTAGATATTTACGAGTGTTATATCCTCTTGTTGGATTGTTTCCTTTCTCATTATGTAGTGCCCTTCTTTCTCTCTTGTTACAGTTTTTGTTTTAAAGTCTATTTTGTCTGATATGAGTACTGCCACCCCAGCTTTCTTTTCATTGCCATTTGCATAGAGTATGTTTTTCCATCCCTTCACTTTCAGTTTGTGAGTGTATTTAGGTCTGAAGTGTGTCTCTTGTATGCAGCATATATATGGGTCTTGTTTTTTTATCCAATCAGGCACCCTATGCCTTTTGATTGGAGCATTTAGTCCATTGACGTTTAAAGTAGCTATTGATAAGTATGTACTTACTGCCATTTTTTTACTTTTTTTCTGGGTGTTTTAGTAGTTCTCTGTTCCTTTCTTCTTCTCTGGCTCTCTTCCTTTGTGATTTGATGGCTTTCTTTATTATTATGTCTGGTTTCCTTTCTCTTAGTTTTTTTGTGTATTTATTATAGATTTCTGGTTTGTGATTACTGTGAGGTTCATATATAATAACATATGTATATAGCAATCTATATTAAGTTGATGGTCTTTTTAGTTTGGCCTCTTGCTAAAAGCTCTACTCTTTTACTTCCCTCCTCCCACATTTTGTTTTTGATCTCATATCTACCTCATTTTTGTGTGTGTGTATGCATTACCTTGTTATCATGGAAATAGATAATTATTTCCTATTTGTAGTCTTCTCTTTCCCCCTTAAATAAATCCTTTTAACATTTCTTGTAGGACTCTTTTCTTGGTGATAAACTCCTTTAATTTTTGCTTATCTGGGAAACTCTTTATCTCTCCTTCCATTCTGAATGATAACCTTGCCAGATAGAGTATTCTTGGCTGTAGATTTTTTCCTTTTAGCACTTTAAATATATCGTGCCACTCTCTTCTAACCTGTAAGGTTTCTGCTGAGAAGTCCACTGATAGCCATATGGGGTTTCCTTTGTATGTAACTTGTTGACTTTCTTTTGCATCTTTTAGGATTCTCTTTTTATCTGTAATTCTGGACATTTTAATCATGATGCATCCTGGTGTGGGCCTCTTTTGGTTTATCTTGTTTGGTGCTCTCTGTGCTTCCTGTACCTGGATTTCTATTTCATTCCTTGGGTTAGGGAAGTCTTCAGCTATTATTTCTTCAAATAGATTCTCTGCCCCTTTGTCTCTCTCTTCTCCTTCTGGGACACCTATAACACAGATCCTAGTGTTCTTGATGTTGTCCCAGAGGTCCCTGAGACTGTCTTCACTCTTTTTAACTCTTTTTTCTTTTCTCTGTTCACCTTGGGTGATTTCCTCTAGTTTTCCATCCAGCTCGCTAATCCATTCTTCTGTATCCTCTATTCTGCTTTTTTGTCCTCTTGTGAATTTTTTATTTCCAGTATTGTATATTTCATTTCATATTGGTTCTTTTTTATATCTCCCATTTCTTTGTTGACATTCTCACTGAGGTCATCCACTCTTCTCCCAAGATCAGTGAGCATCTTTATGAGTCTTTGTTGGAACTCTCTGTCAGGTAGGTTGCTCATTTCTGTTTCATTTAGTTCCTTTTCTGGAGTTTTGTACTGTTCCCTTCCTTGGAGCATATTCCTTTGCCTCCTCCTTTTGTTTCTTTCTCTGTGCTTGTATCTATGTACTAGGTAGGTCAGCTATATCTCCTGATCTTGGAGAGGTGGCCTTATGTAAGTGATGCCTTACAAGGCCCAGCAGTGTGCTTCCCTCTCGTCACCAGTTCCAATTGTGCCAGATGTGACCCCCATGTGGGCTACATGTGCCCTTCTGTTGTGGCAGGGTTACTTTTGCTCCAGTGCCTGAGAAGGCTAGGCTCTCCCTCTGGCTGGTTGTAATGCTTAGCTGCATGTGGTTGTTGTGGACCCTTCAATCTCTGTATCGGTTGTGGGGAGCCCCAGCACAGTTGGCTGCAAGACCTAATAGCACATTCCTGTTGCAGTTTTTCTATTGAGTATGCCCCCAGTGTGGCTGGTTGTTAGGCACAGGGGCTAACAATTGCTGTGGGCCTCTGGCCTATAAAGCTCTTGTCAGCTCTCTGAGGATTGCAGCTGGGTGGGGCTCATCCCAGGCATGGGAGCACTCAATTATTTCAGGCTTTGGAAGGTGGAGCTGATCTTCTATGCAGCTGTTTGAGAAGCACAAGTCTTCTGCAGCTGATAAGCCCCACTGTCCATAAGGCCACACACACAGTTAGCATAGCTGTGAGTGTGCCCCAACCCCCTGTAGCAGACCCTGTCACCCCACGGCCGAGGCCCCACACACTCCACCCCTCCTCATGCATGCCATGCCCCACAGAGGTGGACTCACTCACCAAGCTGCAGAGAATCCAGGCAGGTAGCCTATGCAGGCGCACAAGTTGCTGGACGGCTTGTTGTTGGGTGGGGCCAGTCCCTAGAGCAGGCTGCTTTCATTGGCTGAGCTGGATTAAATCTGTGCTCTAGTGGGTGGGGCAGACCCCAGGCTAGCAGACCACAGGGTGAACTCCAATGGCATCTGCCAGCATCTGTGTCAGCACACCCACACCAGGTCTCACAACAGTGACCACCACCAATGTCCCAGTCCCTGGAGAGGTCTCACCTCTCACTGAGATGCACCCAGAACCTATCAGCTGAGTCTCTTTTCACCAAAGGACTGTGCACCTTTCTTTCTGGTGATTTTAGGTTGCTTTCCAAAAAGGGTAAATTTGTGCATGGGCCCTTTAAGAGTCGGCTTTAATTTCTTTATGTCCCATCTTTTCTGGGGGTGTTCCCTGTTGTTGTTAGTAGCCGGCAAAGCCAGATATTATGACACTCTTCTCGGTGGTGCTGGGTCCAAAAAATGCTTATAGCGGCAGTGAGCTTATAGGAGCTCAGGTCCCCCACTCCTCCAGGGAAGGCTGCATACTTTTAGATCGCTTCCAGGCAGCCATGAAGTGTTGTAGCTTGTGAAGGTGGCGTTTTTTTTTTCTTTCTGACTTTTCCACCTCAGTCAGGATTGTCTTTTTTTTTTGCAGGGGTTCCTCTTATCCAGTTTTCAATTCTCTCTCAGGGGTAATTGTTCCAAGATTAGTTGTAGGTCTGCTGTGTCCATGGGAGGAAGTGAGTTCAGAGTCTGCCTATGCCGCCATCTTGTAGGGTCCTGAGGCCGCCATAAGTATTTGATAAAAATAGAAAATAGAATATTTTCTGAAATATCTCTAATTTTCAGACATTTTTACTTATTTCCAGACTGTAAGCATCTTGTAAAGAAAAAAATATACTAGGTTTGGTCAAATGATTATAACATTTTCCAAGATATTTTCTCAAAATATTTGTTAACAGAAACAAAGTTGATGGATCATAATTTTCCAAACATAATAGCATAAAAAACAGAAAAATTTTGGTTGCCAAGAAACTACCATTAGAATTATTACATCAAAGTAGTTAACCTTAGAGATAAGACTGATTTATTTAAGTATATTTCAAAAGATTTCTAGCTTTCAGACAGGAAACTTGTATAGGTCAAAATAGTCTTTTCAGGAAAGAAACTAAGATTAGTCAACTAACCTTTTAATCCACTAAGTTCAAATTCCCTTCATTTCAAAGTTATGCAGGCAGTACAAAGATAATTCTTGGAGTTTAAAAGAATGTTTGTGAAAGAGAGAGAGTACGGTGAAGTGTGTGTGTGTGTAGAGAAATTTGATAATTAAAACTAAAAAGACAAAGGCTATTTGAGGAGATATTAGAACACTCTATAAGGATACATTTTTTTATGAAGGTCAAATTTGAGGTCATTACTTTTATACCTCAATAATTTCAGGTGATAATGAGTATTATATCCTGGATTTTTAAAAAGCAAATACAAAGTATACTTGGATAAACAAAATTACCTACTTAATTACCTACTTGAATCCAATTAAGATATGTACAAAGATAACCTAAGGCAGGAATAAAGCACATAATGTACTCTTGTAAGTGGGTCTGAGAAAAAGGCGGATTTTTCAAACAGTGTCAGCAAAGAAGTGACAGGATTTTTATGCTTCTATCTAATTGGAGATATTTGTTTTTAGCTTATATAGACTTTAAACAGGAACTTTTCAAACTAAAAGATTATTAAAATATCCAAAATTTCCCCATAATACAGAGACTAAAATTAGCTTAAATAGCTGGGATATTAATGATCTCACATGATATGAGATCCAGTAGAAAAACAGACTCCAGATTGGTTGATTCAGGAGCACAATTATATTATTCAACGATCAGTTTGGAATTTATTTTTTCTTAGTATTTCTATACTTTCATGTTTTATGTTATTTTCATGCTGAGGCTGGTAGCGAGATGGCTGCGTCCTTTATTTTGTCTTTATGCTGAGGCTGGTAGGTGTCAGATCCAGACCCAGAAATGTGCCTGGAAAGAATGAGAAACACCTCTTTCAGTGTCTCTTTTAGGAGTGAGAATATTTTCCCAAGAATCTTCTAGTACTTTTCCTAACATTTAATGGCATAGAATCACCATATCCTTTTGAGAACAAATCACTGGCAAGGGGTAATTTAATACCATGTGGTTAGACTATTTATTTGGAGGTAGAATGGATATTGAGGAGATAACTCCAGTATTCACTATATGATATAGCTCAGCATATACGGCATTTATCATTTAATTTATTTCATAAGTATTTCTTAAGTGCCTACTATGTGTCACTAGAAATACAGTATCTCTAGATACACTAGAGATACAGTAAACAATGCAGTCCTTGGCTTTGATTTCATGTAGCTAACAGTTTAGCTGGAAAAGCAGACAGATTTTAAAATTCTGGAAATAATCAAATGAATAAATTTTTTAAAATACTATTGGATCTAGTAAAATATGGAAATAAAAGAACTAAATAAATGGAGAGATATTCCATGTTCATGGATAGGAAACTCAATATTGTCAAATGTCAGTTCTTCCCAACTTGACCTACAAGTTCAATGCAATCCCAGTCAAAATCCCAGCAAGTTATATTGTGGATTTTCACAAACTGATTCTAAAGTTTATACGGAGATGCAAAAGACCTAGAATAGACAATACGATATTAAAGGAGAAGAATAAAATCAGAGGACTGACAATATCTGACTTTGAGACTTACTGTAAATCTACCATAATCAAGACAGTGTGGTATTGGTGAAAGAACAGATAAATAGTTCAATAGAGTAGAATGGAAATCCCAGAAATAAACCCAAATGTAGTCAACTGATCTTTGGCAAAGGAGCAAAGGCAGTACAATGGAGAAAAGTTATCTTTTCAACAAATGTTGCTGGAACAACTGGACATCCACATGCAAGAAAAATGAATCTAGACACAGATTCTACACCCTTCACAAAAGTCAACTCAAAATGGATCACAGACATAATGTAAACACAAAACTATAAAACTTGTAGAAGAAAATGTAGGAGAAAATCTAGATGACCTTGGGTATAGCAATGACTTTTAGATACAACACCAAAGGCCTGATCCATGAAAGAAATAATTGATAAACTGGACTTCATTAAAATTAAAAACTTCTGCTCTGCAAAAGACACTGTCAAGAGAATGAGAAGACAAGCCACAGACTGGGAGAAAAATATTTGCAAAAGACATATCTGATAAAGGATTGTTTTCTAAAATATACAAAAATGTTCCAAAAACTTAACAATAAGAAAACAAATATCTTGTCTAAAAAATGGGCCAGACTTTACCAGATACCTCACCAAGGAAGATATAGAGATGACAAATATACATTTGAGAAGATGATCCACATCATATGTCATCAGAAAAATTTGAATTAAAACAACAATGAGATACCACTACACACTTATTAGAATGGCTGAAATCCAAAATACTGACAACACTAAAAACAGGTGAGGATATGAGGCAGCAGGAGCCAGAATACAAAATGGCACAGCCACTTTAGAAGACAGTTTGGCGGGCCGGCCCTGCGGCTTAGCGGTTAAGCGCGCGCGCTCCGTTGCTGGCGGCCCGGGTTTGGATCCTGGGCGCACACCGACACGCCACTTCTCCAACCATGCTGAGGCCGTGCCCCACATACAGCAACTAGAAGGATGTGCAGCTGTGACATACAACTATCTACTGGGGCTTTGGGGGAATAAATAAATAAATAATTAAAAAAAGAAAAGAAGACAGTTTGGTAATTTCTTAAAAAACTAAACATCCTACTATACAATGCAGCAATCATACTCCTTGGTATTTATCCAAATGAGTTGAAAACTATGTCCACACAAAAACTTGCACACAGGTATTTGTAGCAGCTTTATTCAAAATAATCAAAACTTGGAAGGAATTAAGATATCCTTCAGTAGGTGAATAAATAAACTGTGGTCCATTCAATCAATGAATTATTATTCAGTGCTAAAATGAAATGAGCTATCAAGCCATAAAAAGACATAGAGAAACATTACATGCATATTACTAAGTGAAAGAACTCAACCTGGAAAGGCTACATGCTGTATGATTTCAACTATATGACATTCTGGAAAAGACAAAACTATGGATACAGTAAAAATATTAGTGGTTCCAGGGGTTAGGGGGAGGAGAGTGTCTTGACATGAGTACAGCCATGTTTGGCCACTCAATTGACCTACAACCACCAGCACAAAAAGAAATATAAAAGCTGCTTTCTGCATGGTGGGAACTGGCGCTTCTCCCATGGAGATAGTTGCAATGTGTAAAAATTTCAAGGCCCTTTGGACACCGCAGCCTGGGGCAGACTGGCCATCTGTGCCAGGCTGGGATGATAACCAGGGAAAACAATGCACGTACACAACTGCCAGGCTGGGACAATAGCCAGGAGACTCAGTGCACATACGCCACTGATAACCATTTTGTGCCTGGGAACACTGAATGCTTGCTCTGTAAAAGCTCTGTAACTGCTTACTCTGGGAATTATTGATGTTATAATAAACTGCTGGAGACTGAGGCCTGGTGCGAGTTCCACCTGTGGGAGGGACACCTTGTCCAGGACGTGTGATTTCCACCCAGCTGTGTCCATTGAAAGGACTCTTCCAGCAGTGGGGCGTGGATGTTGTGAATAATTGATTTGTTGTGAATAATTGATTTGATGTGTTCCCTTTTCAGTCAACCTGGTGTTTCTCTTTCCAGTTGATTTGTGTCATTTCCCTTCAGTCAATGTGGATGTTTTCCCTTTCCAGTCCATCTGATGTTTTTCCCTCTCATTATATGATCTATTCAAATCTATCTGCTGCTCTCTCAGTCGATGTGGACGTTTTCCCTTTCCAGTCGAGCTGATGTTTTTCCCTCTTAATATTTGACCTATTTGGATCTGTTTGTGGACTATCGCTTTTACTATCCTCTATATAATAAAATATACCTTCAGTCCACTTGTCTGGAGTGGAAAGTTTCTTTTACATCTCCGGTCCAATGCCCCGAACCTCTCGTAACATAATTGGCGCTGTGAGCAGGATTCGATTAAGGAGATGCCTTTCCTCTTCAAACGAAAGGTAACTGAAGCCAAGGTGGAAGAGATTCCAGGATGGGAGGACCCTCCCTTTTGCACTCTGGCTGGGGAGCGGGCTCGTAGGTCAGGATTGTGTGAATCTTGGGATGTTCGTCTGTGACGATTTGAACCAGTGGATGTGACTAAAGCTTTGCAGACGGTGGAAAGGAAAGAGAAAGATGATGTTTCTTTTTTGGCACGGCGCAGTTGGTGTTTGTTGACTGCTTATCGCCAGGCTATAGAAGATAGGGATAAGATACAGAGAGAAAAATTACTCTTGGAGAAAGAAGTTTCAGACTTGCAGTCTTGATTGGCTGTGATTCTATGTCAATATCATGCATTGGGAGATCAGGCTCGTAACTACCAAGCTATAGCAGAAAAGGCTGCTGTAAGGGTGGCCAAATATAAATATAGAAAGAGGAAAGGAAAAGTAAATGAACGGAAAGTTCATATGGCCATAGCATCAGCCGGCCCTAAATGGGACCCTGACACGTGGGATGGTGATATCTGGGATGATGATTCTGAAGAAACTGATTATGAGGAAGAGAAAAAACCGCCCAAATGCACAGAGGCACGTCCTCTTCGCCGTCGGTGGATGGAAATGGATGGTAATCATTCTGTAAGGAAGGATGTGATTGAGGATTTTACCCAATAAAAAATTTCTGATACATCAGCCTGGGCTACACAAAAGCCTGGAGAAGCCATTATAACCTGGCTTGTTCACCTATATGACGTGGGCGCTGCAGGAATTAATCTGGATGCAGGAGATGCTTTTAAATTTGTAACTCTGTCCAATGATCCAGTAATACGGGGAGCTTTTTGAGACTGGAGCATGAATGCTCACCCCCCAAATGATCGTGGACAGGACACAGATGATACAACTCTATTGGCTCTTGCAGTAAAAGGAGCTCAAGATAAATACCCCACGGATGATATGTGGCCGGACACTGATAGACCATGGTATGCTTTAAAAGATTGTGTCCAAAAAACGAGAGAGAAAACCATGAGACGGGCTGTGTTTTGGGGGCGTGGTGAAGCTTTAAATGAAATGAGTTTGAGTACCCAGGTGTGAAACAATTGATAAAAACTGCACCTCTGGCACACAAACAAATAATTACAACTCTTCTTATGAATGAAACTAGAAACCCTGTATCAGCACTTGCAGAGAAGATTATGCAGCTGGGAGATTTAGGAGACTGGCAGACATCTGGAAACTCCCTAGGAAGGGAAAAAAGAGAGACATTCTTTAGAAGAGATAAACTTAGTCGAGGTGACATGTTTTGGGCCCCCAACTCTGGGCAGGAGTACCCAAAGATCAAATGGATGGAGTTGACACTAAAGAATTGTGGAAACTATATAAAGAAAAGGGGTTGCATGTAAAACAAGTAAATAAAAGAGACAGTGCAGAGAATGCTTCCAGTCAAGTGTCTACCGTACCTAGTGCACTGCCCCTCCTCAGAGCCTCTTCTTCTTGATTTATGTGATTGAGCGGAAGGTCAAACCCCTGTATCGATTAGTGCCGCTATAAGGAAAGATACTAGACCACATGTACAAATTAAAATATTTTGGAAAAATGGATCTACAACTAGTGTGCAGGCACTTGTAGATACAGGGGTGGAGGCCACACTTACCTATGGAAATCCAACTAAGTTTCAGAGCACGTCAATTCTGATAACCAGATTGGGAGGAAAAGAAATCCAGGAAGTCACCACTAATCTCTCTATCCAAATCGGGCAGCTGCCCCGGCGCACATATCAAGTCATGATTATGCCAATACCAGAATATATAATTGGAACTGATATTCTAAAAGGATTGACATTAGATTTGGCTGATGGACAATACCAATTTGCTGTCAGAGCTTTGTCTTTTCATATTAATGCTGTAATTGTGGTATGTTTACACCATGAAGTAGAAATTCCACCTGCCACGTGAGTGGTCAATCAAAAGCAATATTGCATCTCTGGAGGACAGCAAGAAATATCTGAGACCACAGAAGATTATTTGGCTGTAAAAGTCCTTTGCAGAGTAACTACAGCCTGGAATAATCCTATCTGGCCTGTTAAAAAAGGTGATGGGACATGGAGAATGACTGTAGATTACAGAGAGTTAAACAAGATGACTCCGGCTATTCAAGCTGCTGTCCCTGACTTGATTACTCTTATAGAAAAAGTACAATGTTATCCAGGCACTTGGCATGCTGTTATAGACTTGGATAATGCCTTCTTCACCATACCTATACCCCAAAGTGCCCAAGAACAATTTGCTTTCACGTGGCTAGGACAACAATATACCGTTACTAGACTTCCTCAGGGATATGTGCACAGTCCCACCATCTGTCATCAACAGGTTGCTGAAACCTTGGCAAAGGTACCTGCTCTTGATGATGTCCAAATAGTGCATTATATAGATGATATTATGATCCAAGGAAATAAAGAAAAAAAGGTACAACAACAGTTATAAAAAGTAATAGCCACACTTGAGGAGGATGGATGGAAAACTAATCCAGCTAAAACTCAGGGCCCAAGTTCACATGTTAAATTTTTGGGAATACCATGGAATGATAAAAAAACAAGAAATTTTACCCAAAACTAGACAAAAATATTGGATTTTGCAGCACCTCATAACAAAAAGGAAGCACAGAAATTTATTGGATTATTTGGATTTTGGAGGGCACATATTCCACATTTAAGTCTGCTCCTTGCACCTTTATACAAAGTCACCAGGAAAAAATATAAATTTAAATGGGAAATAAAATGAAAAGAAGCTTTTGAAGCAGCAAAACATGCTATTCAGACTGCTTTAGATCTATGGCCAATTAAACCAGGACCCATTGAATTGCAGGTAGATGTCATTGATCAGTATGCCAGCTGGAGTTTATGGCAAAAATAAGGTGCCCGATGTTATCCTCTGGGATTTTGGAGTCACAAGCTTCCCTGTTCCAGTGAAAGATATAGTCCTTTTGAAAAACAAATTGTTAGCCTGCTATTGGGCTTTAATAGACTCAAAAAGCCTTACCCTGGGACATGAGGTAGTTATGCGACCCTAAATACCCATTATGCAATGGGTATAGCATGCCTGTTACTTATAAAATTGGACATGCACAAGAATTTAACATCATCAAATGGAAATGGTATATTCAGGATCGGGCCAAACCTGGCCCAAAGGGGCTGTCTCTATTACATAAACAAGTATCTCAATATAGCAGTGACCCGACTATGTCACCTAAGACTGATATAACAGAATCTCCTGTTAAATGGGGTGTCTCATATGATCAATTGACTGAAGAACAACAAAAACATACCTGGTTTACAGATGGTTCTTCCAAAATGATATTGGGCTCACAGAAATGGAAAGCAGTTGCCTATAATCCATCCACCCAGCAAACAATTATCACTGGAGATAATATGAGTAGCCAATATGCTAAATTTTATGTGATGTATCAGGTACTTCAACAAGAACAGGGGCAACAATGTCATATATACACTGATTCATGGGCAGTGGCACAAGGTTTGGCAACGTGGATGCCACAATGGAAAAAACATGACTGAAAAATTAATGATAAAAAATATGGAGAAAGAAATTATGGGAAGATGTGGTTATGGTGTCAAAACACAATTGTTACTGTATTTCATGTTGATGCTCACAGTTCTTTAATTTCTACAAAACGAAAGCATAACTCTCATGCTGATCAGCTGGTGCAGATTCGTGCAACGCACAATCCAGGCTTAGCACGATGGGTCCACGAAAAGAGTGGACACTTGGGAAAACAAGCTTCATACAGGTGGGCACAACAAAGGGGAATCCTTGTCACCCATGATGATATTGCCATTGCAGTACAACAATGTCAATTATGCCGACAGTTAAACAAATGGGGAGTTCCACACTCCTACCAAGGTCATATCCAAAAGGTATTATTTCTCACCCATACCTGGCAAATAGATTTTATTGGACCCTTGCCAAACTCTTGTGGATATACTTATGCCTGCACTGTTGTTGATCATATTCTGGTTATTTATTAGCTATGCCGGCTAAAGCAGCCACCCAACAGAGTGCCATAAAATCATTAGATACAATTAAGTTATGTTATGGAACACCAAGGCAGATTCAGAGTGACAATGGTTCCCACTTTACAGGTAAGTTGATACAAACTTATACAAAGGAAAATCATATAGAATGGACTTATCATATACCTTATTACCCTCAAGCTGCAGGCCTCATAGAACAAATACATGGATTGCTTAAACAACAATTGAGGAATCTCGGTCATGGCTCATTAAAGGGGTGGCACAACCATCTAAGTACTGCTCTAAATATGTCAAATAATAGGCCACTAGGCCCTAATGAGACTCCTTTGTCAAGGTTGTTACCAGCAAAGATTACAGAAGTGGCAGCCACCACCCATGAGCTTATGACCTTAATATATTGGCATTGACTCAATCTGCTAAATCGCCTTTCCGTGCCACAGCCGAAGCGACCGGATTGGACTTATCCACTGTTTATTCTATTCAATTGCCCCCTAAGAAGCAATCTATAGTCCCTACCAGGATAGGGGTACAATATCCCCAAAACACTTTTGGTTTGTTAGAAGGACACTCTGGACTAGCAACAAAAGGTATTGATGTACTAGGAGGAGTCATTGATCCAGATTACCAAGGAGAAATAAAATTTATATTATATAATGGTAGTGACATAGTATTAACTATAAAATCTGGGAAACGAGTGGGACAATTATTGGTACTTTCCCCCCTGACTCCAAGTGTGTCACAAGGACAACCTCCAACTGAATTAACTAACAGAGGAATGCAAGGATTTGGGTCTACAGATGGATGGAAACCTGGAGCAAAGGTGTGGGTGACACACCCACCCAATGTGGCTCCCCGTGCCACAGAAGTAATGGCCCAAGGGCCCACTGTAACACTCACAGTCATGTATCCAGGAAGTAAACAATTATATCATGTTCCTAAAAATTCTGTTTCTTTGTGTGAATAGATATTCCTGCTGTGTTCGCTAGGCTGTGCTGCAACTCCATGTCTGCTGCAGACCTCCACACCAGCTAATGTCTCCGTAGGACAACCTTTGACCCTGCACTGTTAGACCAACTGCTCTACACCAGTGGGACCTGTAACCTGGACTATGAATGGCCGAGAAATTTGGTCTCAGAAACATCAAGCAACTTCTCGGTGTAAGCCTATATCTGATCAGTCACACAGAACTAGTTATAATTTCTCTATTGCCCTCCCTTCTGCTACCCTCTCTGATGGGGGCTGGTAGTCTTGTATCAAATGGAGGAAGGGGAATCCAGATTCCCCATTTCTTAAAGAAACGCAATTTGTTAGTATCCTTCCTAATGCCACTACTCCTCTTAAAAACACTAATCTGTGGCTACCTTTAGTTCATACAGTTCTTAATAAAACTGCTTTTTGTCTTAGAAACAGTAATAACCCTTCTGGACTTCTGCAAGCTAATTTGTTAGGCCTAGGTTTACCTTATTTAATGTGTCACATGTTAAAGTCACTGTTCCTCCTTCTTTAGTATCTATGCCTATATCAGGAGTAACTTCTACCACGTGTTATTGCATTAATTGTACATATATCCCATTGTATTGTAATAAGACTATCCATGTTAGTATTCCTACTCCCTCACGACTACCTGCTGGATATTTCTGGTTATGTGATAATACTGCATACTCACACATTCCAACTGACACAACCGTTGCATGTGGTGTTGGCCCAATAGCCCCCCTTATAGCTGCCTTCCCTACCGAGAATTTCCAAGTAAGACGAGCACTCACTACAGATTGTGACCCTCATGTTAACCTTCTTCCCATCTCTACTGTGGCAATGCTTGCCGCCCTCCTACTACCTGATCCTGGCTTGATTGTAGACAACCATCATCAAATTAAACACCTTTCCTGCCTGTTGACACACGTAATAAATGATACTGTTAAAGCTTTCCTAGCTATATCTCAGAAATTACAAAAACTGCAGAGAGAGACGCTTATACAATGAGCTGCTGTAGACTATTTGTTTCTTCTTCATCAAACACCTTGTACTAAAATACTGGGTATGTGCTGTTTCAATGTGTCAGATAAAACTAATGTTATCTTTGATGCTGTGCATGATTTGCAAGATCAAGTTAATAATATTTCATATTCTAAGGGATTATTTGATTGGTTACCTTGGGGTTTGGGTCCTTTATTGTGAGATAATTTTGTAATTATGGTAGTCATTGGATTTGGGGTTCTTGGATGTACCTTGTGTACTTGTATATGGAGTTCATTGTCTATACATATGATGTCTTATGGTTAATGAAAACGGCCACGGCTGAAAATGTCTTGACATGAGTGCAGCCACGTTTGGCTGCTCCATTGACCTACAGCCACCAGCACAAAAAGAAATATAAAAGCTGCTTTCTGCGTGGTGGGAACTGGCCCTTCTCCCCTGGAGATAGTTGCAATGTGTAAAAATTTCACGGCCCTTTGGGTGCCGCAGCCTGGGGCAGACTGGCCATCTGTGCCAGGCTGGGATGATAACCAGGGAAAACAATGCATGTACACAACTGCCAGTCTGGGACAATAGCCAGGAGACTCAGTGCACATACGCCACTGATAACCATTTTGCGCCTGGGAACACTGAATGCTTGCTCTGTAAAAGCTCTGTAACTGCTTACTCTGGGAATTATTGATGTTATAAAAAACTGCTGGAGACTGAGGCCTGGTGCGAGTTCCACCTGTGGAAGGGACACCTTGCCCAGGACCTGTGATTCCCGCCCAGCCGTGTTGATTGAAAGGACTCTTCCGGCAGTGGGGCGTGGATGTTGTGAGTAATTGATTTGTTGTAAAGTAATTGATTTGTTGTGAATAATTGATTTAATGTGTTCTCTTTTAAGTCAACCTGGTGTTTCTCTTTCCGGTTGATTTGTGTCATTTCCCTTCAGTCAATGTGGATGTTTTCCCTTTCCAGTCCATCTGATGTTTTTCCCTCTCATGATCTATTCGAATCTGCTGCTATCTCAGTCAATGTGGATGTTTTCCCTTTCCAGTTGAGCTGATGTTTTTCCCTCTTAATATTTGACCTATTTGGATCTGTTTGTGGACTGTTGCCTTTGCTATCCTCTATATAATAAAATATACCTTCAGTCCATTTGTTTGGAGTGAAAAGTTTCTTTTAAGTCTCCGATCCAATCCCCCAAACCTCTCATAACAGAGGGGTGAATAATCAGAGCACAGAAGATTTTTAGGGCAGTGAAACAATTTTTTCTGTGTAATACTATGATTTACATGTCATTATACATTTGTCAAAATGCATGAAATGTACAACACCAAGAGTGATGTAAACTCCAGACTTTGGGTGATTATGATGTGTCAATATAGGTTCATAGATTGTAACAAATGTACCACTCTGGTTCCAGATGTTGACAGTAAGGGAGGCTGTGCATACGTTGGGGCAGGGAGTATATGAGAACTCTGTACTTTCCACTAGATTTTTCTGTGAAGTTAAAAGTGCTCTAAAAAATAAAGTTTTTTAAGAAATACTATTGAATCCATAATCAGGTGGTGGGATAGAAGTGTAAGATGTGTGTGGGTAGGGGGCAGTCAGGAAAGGGTTCCTTAAAGAAATGGCTTCAGATTAAGACACAAAAGGTGACTAAGAATTTGCAAGGCAAAGAGGATGAGCAACACAGAGTGGTGGAGGGAGAGAGAGGGCCAGGGCACCCTTGGCTTCTGCTTCTGTTGTCTTTCTATATTCTTCTTGCTTTGCTCCTCAGGTAGAAAGATGATTGTATATATTCCAGGTGACAGATTCAGACCCAACAACATGGAGAAGAAGAAGGAATGACCTTTAAAGGAAGTTGTTTAACTCAAATTTTTAGCTGGACACTTGCACCCACAATAAAGACTACATTTTCCAGCCTTCCTTTTATCTAAGTGTGGCCATCCATTTAAATTCTGAACAAATGGAATGCATATGGAAATACTATATGGCTGCTTCTAGGAACCTTAAGAGATAGAGTACACGAGTCCTCTTCTGAGTAGAGAGTACATTTCCCTCTTCTGTTTTGTCCGTTCTTCCATCCTGCTTCTGGGTCAGAGATGCCACTATGGATAATAAGGTTGAGACCATGCATGGTGGAACATCAAGATAGAAGAATTAGGACTATGGTTCCCACCTGACATGTCACTGGAAACCCTATTTGAACTTTTATTTAATAGAGAAATAAAATATCTTATTTAAGTCAGTGCTATTGGGCTTTCTGTCACACAGCAGACCTTTATTTCAACTAACTTAACAAGAAATGACCTTGGGGAAGAGAAGAATATGGCATATAGCAGGCGCGAAAGGAGATCAATATGGCTGGAGTAAAATAGGCAGGTGATTGTGGAAAGTGTTTCAAGATGAGGTAGGTATTATGTTATATAGAGCCCTGTAGGCCTTGTTTAAAAATTTGGACATGATCCTAGGAGCAATGTGAAGATATTGAAGAGTTTTTGTTTTGTTTTGTTTTTGTTTTTGTTTGGTGAGGAAGATTGGCCCTGAGCTAACATCCATTGACAATCCTCCTCTTTTTCCTGAGGAAGATTCGCCCTGAGCTAACAGCTGTACCCATCTCTCTCTATTTTATATGCGGGATGCTGCCACAGCATGGTTTGACGAGCAGGGTGTAGGTCCACACGCGGGATCCAAACCTGTGAACCCTGGGCCGCCAAAGTGGAGCATGTGAACTTAACCACTACTCCACCAGGCTTGGCCTGATATTGAAGAATTTTAAACACAGGAAGGACAGAATAAAAAATTTGCATTTTAAAAAGATCTCTCTAGCTACACTGTAGAGAAAGGACTGCTTGAGTGGCAGGTGTAGATGTAGTGAGCCTAGTTAGGAAGCCATTGAAGTCATCCATGAAAAAGGTGTCTTAGCTTAGGCTCAGGAGGTGGGAGTGGGAATGGAAAGAATAGGCTGACCTGAAGGCTTTTTAGAGGCTAGAAAGAGAAGCACTGGGAACGGATTGGGTGTAGAGAGTTGGGGAGAAGGAGTAATCAGGCATGATGTTCAAGTTTCTGACTTGGGCAGTTGCGTAGATCACGATGTGCCAGGTTAGGGAATCCTGAAGCAAGAGTGGATAAAGGATATGCTGCCACTTTTGAATGTGTTGAGTTTAATAATCCTATGAAAGATCCAAGGGGAAATGTCAAGTAAATAGTATCAAAGAGTATCCAAGTTGTTTTGGAGTCCTATGAAGGGAAAAATTGATGGGAGTTATAAATCTGGAAGTCATTGATTAGAGATAGGGAGTGAAGTCACGAGAGAAAACGGTGTGGACCTTCATTCTTTTAGTCACAGTGACCTAGGAGTCTCCTGATTTCCTCAGTCCAGCATGATAGGGTGTTTATAAAGATATCACATTTTATATAAAATTTATAATTGTGGTATATTCTTATGCTTAGGCAAAACTTCTAGCAAAATATTTCTAAATTTTATTTATTTCATTGAGTTAAAGCTAAACTACTACCTACAAAAAATTTTGTTATAAATTCCACTCCAGATAGTTTTATGAGAGAGAGAGAATTTACCTAGCTACTGTGGTCAGATTTCTGGTGCCGGGGTGGACAATTCCAGGCCAGCAAACTCCTTTCATAGAACCGTGTGTTACATTTTACAGAAAATAAAAAAAATTGACAATTATCACTTGCTTTTAAAACGTTTATAACTAAATCCAATACATAATAAAATATTCTGGCTGTATGAAATAGAAAGATGTTCATAAATATCAAAAACAGATATTTATGATTTAAGCCACTATGTTTTTGATTAAAGTAATGTTTAATACTCTTGAAACATTTGATTTGACATGGGAAGTGGTAACTTGAAAAGCATCTGGGATTTGGAATCAAACAATTCTGGGTTTGAATCCTGGCTTTGTTACCTAATAATTCTATGACTTTGAGCAATTTATTTAATTTCCCTGAACTTAAGTTTCTCATTAATATTTATTCTTGTAAATATTGACGTTTATTTCAAAGGACTATTGTGAAACTTACAAATCCAGTATAGCATCTGGTACTTACTAGACGCTTAACAAAAGATTGCTACAATTCTCATTTATTTGCTTCTGAGGTAATTTTAATAGTAAATGTTATATTTTCCACAATATGTCTTTTGTAGTTACCCTTAATTTCTTCATGGTGAGCCCCTAAAGTAGGACTAGATTCCATTATGAGCTTAATTAATCACAGAATCTCAGAAGAAAACTTGTGTCTCATGCAGAGCTATCTCTTCCAAAATAAAAACAAATGAATAATAAAACAAATAAAAAAGCAAAATAAATACAAAACAGCCTTAGATTAACATCAATAAACAAGAAAGGCTCATAAAAAGTCAAATAATTATTTCAGGTCTTAAGTGTAGTTCCATATAAAAGATCTATTTTTTTGTTATTTTAAATAAACACCAGTGCATAAATGGTATCAGTAATATTAATGCAAATAATCCATAATCAATCTATAAATCAAAATTGGGGTGAGTTTATTATGAGCCAAGTTTAAGGACTATAGCATGGGGGCTTCCTGGGCCACCAAAGAAGTAGGGTGTACAGAGTGGTTGTATACCATCTTGTAGCAAAGAGCATACATCACATATGACAGGAATATCTCTTTTACTACCATCATGTGATGCTTAGCTGGCACAGCAGGCCAGTGGTCACAAGGTGAGCACAGCAGGCCAGTGATTAACTCTTAGTACCCAGGAAGAGATGCTTATCCTTAAAGAAATGCCAATACAGGGGGAAGCTACATCCCTATCTTTAAGTGCATCATTCTTGTCTTTGGGACACAGTAAATTCTTAAAGCAGATGTACAATGCATGCTCAACAGGCCATGTCAGGCCGTTTTGGAAAATCAAGGTCAGGTGGAATTAGTTTTAAACCAAATGGCTTTCTCATAAACCTCACTATATCCTATTGCTTTTCATTTATTTATCAGTAATTATGCTGAAATATTATTTTTTCAGCATTATTCAGACAAATGTAGAATTTTACATGCAGAAAAGGAGACTGAGATGTAGTTCCATTTAAATCTCTATTTATCTATCTATTTATTATTTAGGTCACATTAGTTTATAATGTTATATAGATTTTAGGTGTACGTCATTATAATTCGACTTCTGTATACACTACATGGAGTTCACCACCAGAAGTCTAGTGTCAGAGGAGCTGTGTGCTAGGCAGAGCAGGGCAGCTCAGGGCATGGGGACCCCAGTTTCCATTTAAAGGAGTGGCTGGAGATGAGCTGCCAGCGTAGCAGAGAGGCCAGGCCATGCCGGGAGTGGTGGCAACAGCCTGAAGTGCCCTCCAGAAGGCCTGGGTGGGAAGGGAAAGGCAGGCAGTAGGCTAGATGCCACAGGCTTGTGGCCACTGAGAGGGGGTTGTGGTAACTCCAGGAAGTTGGGGAGGGGCTGTCAGTATCTGGAATACGTAGAGTTGAAGGTTACGGAGGGGTGACTGGTTCAGGGACCACGCGGATCCCTTTGGGGGGGGTCAAAATGGGGCAGGTGAAGTTAGCTAAAAGGCAGCAGGATTTCCTGAGAGCCTGGAGTAGTTAGTTGTCAAAGAAAGAGAACCTTCGGGGTGAGAATCTTCGCGTTGGCTGGCAGAGCTTTGTTGTGTCTGACCTTTTTATTCCTTCTCAAAACCCATCCAGGCCACCATGAGGCCTTCCAGCCTCACATCCTTGGCCTGCTCTCTTCTGCAGATACGAGACAGAGAAACATTTCTGAACCCGCATCTCCTGCTTCTTTTGGGGCTACTTTCCCTGGGCATGTGCAAAGCAACAGAACAAAGCTTGGCTGGTTAGGAGGCAGGAAAACCAGTTGCCTGTAGTGTTTAAATTGATCGTATACAGAGAAGAGACTGCCTCTCACCCAAATATTTTGGTCTCTGTGTGGACCTGCTTGTATTCTTCTTTCCTACCTTTTTGGGGTTGCAGAGTAGTTTCAAATCTCTTCTTTAACAGAGAAGTAAACTGAGGCCTTGAAAGTTAGAGGCTGAGACACAGGGGTGGAGCATGTGGACTGGGAATGCAGACTGCTTAGGTTCAAGTCTAGACTCCATTCTGGCAGTTGTCTAGTCTTTGGCAAGTTACTTCATCATGCTGAGGTCCAGTTATCTCACTTCCAAAATGGGAAAAATTAAAATACTTTACTCATGGTTCTTTGAATACTACACAAATTAATATACATAAAGAATATAGAGCAATATCTAACACTTAAGTGCTTAATAAATGTCAGTCATTGTTACTTGTTATATTATTATTATTATTAATGTTATTATAAACAAAAATGAGGGACGGGTCCTGTTATCACCACTCAGATCTTCCCCAAGGTGTGTTTCTCAGAACTCTAGTTCCGTAGAATGGGAACAGGAATCACATGACAAAAATATTCATAATAAAGAGAGAGCCATAGACAAGGATGGCAGGGAAACCTCAGTTAAGCACAGCTGAACTGATTTTCCTTCAGCAGAAATTCTTGGAGCCTTTCACATGTGGATGTATGTCATTCCCTAAGAGATGAAAATCGCATTTAGAAATTTCCAAACTGATTTGACAAATAAACCCTATTTTCTTTTTATTATTATTGTTTTTTTTTGTGAGGAGATCAGCCCTGTGCTAACATCTGCCAATCCTCCTCTTTTTTTGCTGAGGAAGACTGGCCCTGGGCTAACATCCGTGCCCATCTTCCTCCACTTTATATGGGACGCTGCCACAGCATGGCTTGCCAAGCAGTGCGTTGGTGTGCGCCCGGGATCCGAACCAGCGAACCCCGGGCCACGGCAGTGGAGCGCACCCACTTAGCTGATTGTGCCACCGGGCTGGCCCCAAAAAACCCTATTTTCACCAGAGCATCTTACAGGACAAATATCCAAGGAACCACACTTTGAAAATCCTACTGGGTCCACACAAGTTCAGAACCTGCAGCACATTCTCTCCCACTGACAGGTAGAATGGGCTTCAATACATTTATGCAAACAAGTGGTTGTATGAAATGTTAATCTGACTCTACTTAATTAATCTGCTAATAGATTCACTCTTTGTCTTTCCTCTTATATGTATATAACCCTTCACTTTTTATTTCCCAAAAAGGTAAAGAGTGTTAATTACTTGTAGCCAAGACATAATCTTTTCTTTTTATGTTAACTCCCATAATTTGTCACACTTAAACGTAGTTCCACCCCTATATTTAAACAAAGTATATATTGACTTCAGATAGAGAAAAACAGTAAGTACATATTTAAATGAAAGAAATGAAGAATTTTGAAATTTAAAATTGTAAAATATAGTCTGTTGATTTGTAGCCTTGAAGCTGTTCCTAGCCACAGAGAAACTCTTATTTTTAAAAAGCCACATTTAGATCAGATTGATAGACTGTTTGTTTCAAGTAACTTCTGTTAAAAATCCACCTCAGGGGCCAGCCCCATTGGCCTAGTGGTTAAGTTTGGTGTGCTCCACTTTGGTGGACCGGGTTCGGTTCCCAGGAGTGGACCTACACTACTTGTCAGTGGCCATGCTGTGGTGGTGGCTCACATACAAAATAGAGGAAGATTGGTAACCAGTGTTAGCTCAGGGCGAATCTTTCTCAGCCAAAAAGAGGGAGACTGGCGACCAACGTTAGCTCAGGGTGAGTCTTCCTCAGCCAAAAAAGAAAAAAGAAAAGAAAAATCCACTTCAAATATTTTTTTTCAATACAGTGAAATGATAGTAGTTCCATTGCCTAGTTCAGTGTAGGAGGGAATAAAGGAAAGCTGGCATTGTTGATGCTCTGGTAAATTTTCTAACTCAATTTGATACTTTGACAATCGGTAGAGGCAGTGCATTTGAAAAGTTAGGTTTGACTCACTAAAATGTTCAAAGACAACAGAAAGCAAAGAATGCTGCATTATTCTTATAATTAATAAATTGAAAGTTGACCTAGGCTGCCTTTTGTTGATTATGTGAGATAAGCCAGCTGATGAAGTTATGGAGAAACAGCCACTTTCTTAGCTTATATCTAAAAATCAGACAGTTTCAAAAATTAAGCTACAAATAAAAACAGATTGTCTTTCATATTCCCTCTCAGAATTCAGTACTAAAACCATGGGTTTCTGAGAGTCTAAGAAACTATTGCCCAATTCAGAGCGAACTAATCATCCTTTTTTCACCCTTGAGAAGATCCTCACTTAATAGAAAACTAATGTGTAGCTGCGTGAAATGATGACCTCATCACAGACAGGAACAGTTGTCTAATGGAACCTTGACCTTCATGCATATGAAAGCCCATGTATCCGCAACAGTGATTTGAATATACAAAATAGTCCAATGAAAATTTTATTGCTTTAAGAAAAAACTTGTTTTATATCTGAATAGGCATATTGTTATTTACTAATGGTTATAAGAATTGTCAGGTGGCTGCAAGCTAGTTTAAAAAATTTTACACACTTATATATATATACATAATTCACTTAGGTAACTTCTTTAAAAATATTGCCCAAAATTGGCCTTTGTTTAATCCTATACTTTTAGAGCTAGAAAGAATCTTAGACATCATCTAATCCAACTCTTTTATAA
Source organism: Diceros bicornis minor (assembly GCF_020826845.1). Taxonomy (NCBI): domain Eukaryota; kingdom Metazoa; phylum Chordata; class Mammalia; order Perissodactyla; family Rhinocerotidae; genus Diceros; species Diceros bicornis. The sequence goes on from NC_080760.1 coordinate 9,367,999, forward strand.
TCAATAAAATTGAAGACAGGGGCCGGCCGTGTGGCACAGCGGTTAAGTGTGCACACTCTGCTGCTGGTGGCTTGGGTTCGGATCCCGGGCGCGCACCGACGCACCACTTGTCAGGCTGTGCTGTGGCGGTGTCCCACATAAAGTAGAGGAAGATCTGCATGGATGTTAGCTCAGGGCCAGTCTTCCTCAGCAAAAAAAAAAACAGGAGGATTGGCATGGATGTTAGCTCAAGGCTGATCTTCCTCACTATGAAAAATGAAATATGAAAAAATATTTCATATTCAAAATGAATATGAAAAAATAAATAAATAAAATATTTCAGATTCAAAATGAATATGAAAAAATAAATAAATAAATAAATAAAAATAAAATTGAAGACAGAGAAAACTGCATAACTTATCCATCCTGGAGTGCAGGATTCCAAATGTCAGTCCCATTACACATCTGTAAGTTAGACTAACATGCCTTTTTAAAAATCCCTTGCTATCCACTGTTGTACTTAAGTTGTTAGAGAAATACCAGCTGATTGCTCAAACTTACGTAAGTTTGCAACTTATACATCCCTATAAAGTCAGGGTCCTGTCCTTATTTTTCAGATTTAAATAGCTGAGGTTTTTAGACTACCCAGGGGCACCTCTTCAGAGGGAGCTTCCTTTTCTTCTAATAAAAAGCAGCCCTCCCCTCAATAGCAATACCTCCAAGTCACTCTCTGTGCCTTTTCATCCACTGGGTTTTTATCAGGGCATTTATCAGGATGTAAATTTTATTATTTGAAAGGCTGTTCTGACCGTTTCTGTAACTGTCTCTTGGTGCACATGTTCACGCATTTCCCTAGTTAAGAATGCCTGATATAAAGTATCATCACTGCTGTTTTGCACAGTGTTGGTTAGATTTTCTCCCAGGCTTTGTCGCTTTGGGATCACCATTCATCTTCGCATATCAACGTTCCTTATGGATTTAGTTTTCTTGTTTGTGAAATACAGTCTATAGATATTCCTTTACTGTGTATTTCTTATAAATAAAGGTTCTCAGTCTTTGAAAACATCTATATTTCATCTTTCTTCTTGGAAAAAAATTCACTGGGAATAGAATTCTAGAATGACAACCTTCTCTTAACATTTTAAAGATAATTTGCCTGGCTTTCTTTTCATTATTGAGAAATTTTTTTGTGGTCGTTGAGAAATTACCCATCAGTCTAATTGTAGATTCCTTACAAGTAATCTCGCTTTCTCCCTACTTTTAAGATCGGTTCTTTGTCTCTGGTAGTTCATATTTTTACTTTGTTGGTTCTAGGTGTGGATTTATTTTATTTATCCTACTTGAGATTTTGGGAGGTGGGCAGTGCTTCTTAAATCTGGGATTAGATTTTTTTTTTATCATTTTTGGAAAAATTTAACCTTTTATTTAATTCCAGCTGCACCCATTGTTTTTCTTATCTTCTCATGAAACTTCCACCAACTGTATAGTGGAATATTTCTCTCCACTCAATGTTTCAGTTGCATTTTCTCTAATTTCTTCTGATCTATCTTCTGTTCACTACTTCTTCCAACTTTGTCTAATTGCTGTTTATGTCTCTACGTTTTGTTTCTAATATAAATCACTTTCTTTAATTCTAAAAGGTTTGGTTGCTTCATTTTCAAATCAGACTTGTCAAATTGGACTATCAGAATTGATAGTCTAAAAAAATTCTCTTTCTACCCCAAGCAATAACCACTATGTAAATTTAATTTTAAGAATTTAGTAATAATTCAGATAGTGGTTATATTTAAGAGCAAAGAGAAGTTTTTCCTTCTTCATAATTTCAATGTATCTCTATTTTTAAGTTAGTAAATACTTCAAATTCCATATGTAACGATTTCCACATCAGCAGTTTTGATGGTCTGATTCCACAGTTTGTTGTTTCTAATGACTGGTTTATGGGATTTGTTTCCTTGTGTGTTTGGTGATTTTTGATGGTGAGCCCATATTCTTTGAATGTTTATCTGTGGAAATTCTTTGATGGGATTTAAAGTGCATCCATTCAGAGAGTGTTTGCTTTTCTTCTGCCAGTTTCCTCTCCCCACAATAAGACAAGCCAGGCAAATAGCTCTTCTATCTCTGAAAAATATTTATTTAATTTCTCTACTGAGGGTGTCACTCTTTGAGTTTCCTGTCTTTTTACAAGGTTGTCTGTGCTAAGGATCCGCCCTCCTTGCTCCAGGATTTGTCTCCTGAACTTTGAATATGTGGCCCTTTGAATCTAGGCTCTGTAGATTCCAGAACATGGGAAACTCTATGAGACTAACAATCTGATTTCTTCAACAAACAAATTGCAAGAAAAATAGAGTAAGACAATCCCTATGCATTATAAAAGATATATCAATCCATGATAACTTGGGTCAATTTGGATTCTGATTTAAAAAAAAGCCAGACCATTGGGAACTTTGAACACTGATTGGATGTTTGTTGATATTAAGAAATTATGTTCATTTTTCAGGTGTGATTATGGTATTATGGCTATGTTTAAATGAAGAATTCTTATCTCTGAGAATAAAAAACTAAAATATTTACAGATGAAATAATATAATGTCTTGGATTTGCTTCCAAACAATCCACGTAGGGAGGGCAGACAGTGGATAGAGATACAAATTAAATCAAATGAGTCATGAGTTGATAATTGTTCATCCTGGTTGATGAGTTCATAGAGTTTATCATACACTTCTCTCAACTTTTGCAAACATTTGAAATTTCTTATTAAAAAAAGAAAAAGAAAAAAAGAAAGCCAGGTTCTAATCATCTAGGGATTGGCCAACACCACCTAAATAGCCAAATCTCAAAAACTGGTATATACTTTGTAGATTTATTCTTTCCTTTTGTTCACAGCCTCTGAAGAATTTCTTTACTTTCAAACCAAGTCATCCATATGTTTAGCAAAATGTTTCTTATATTGTATCTGGTACTTCTAGATATGCCGTCCAGGGCAGCATCTCACTTACTGTCTGGTCTGCTGTATTTCAGGAAACAAATGTCTCAAAAATAGTTCTTGGCAGCCACCCTCTTTAGTTGCTCAACTTGAATCTTGAGACACTTGACATCTTCTCTCCTCATCCTTCCTTTCATCAATGACCATGTCCTGCAAATTCCACTTCCTAAATTTCTCCCTTGTTTGTGCCCTTGAATCTGGAGATGACACTGTCAGCACTTTAGTCCAATTCCTTGACGTCTCTCGTCACCACTGCAAGTCTTCTCACCAGTCTCCCCTCATTCAGTCTGGTCCATTATCTAATCCATCTTTACACAACAGCTCAACTCATCTTTTGGTGAATAATATTATATCACTCCCCTGCTTAAAACTTTACTTTGTCCTACTGTGACCTGATCATAAATTCTAAAATCCTTAAATGACTCCTGAGGCCCTGCATGAGTTCACCTCTAGCCAAAAGCCCCAGTTTCATCTTGGGCTTCACTCCATATGATTATTGTCTAAGATTCAAACAGAGGAGCTCCTCCAAGGCTCTGGTGCTTTGCATGTGCTATCTTCCGCCTGGAATATCTCTTCCTTTTCCACACCAACAAGCTACCTCCTTATTCTTTTGGTCACAGCTTAATATCACTTCCTTAAAGATTTTACTAACCCTGCAATCACGGGGTAGCCCTGTAGTACATTGCTACAGTACTGGAGCCTCATCTCAATAAAGTCATTTGATCAATATCCATCTTCCTCACTAGTTTGTGAGAATCAAAAACGCAGGGACCACAATTTTCCTGTTAACTACTCCATTTCTAGTGGCTAGGACAATGATGACGTATAACACATGCTCAATAAAGTTTTAGAATGAATAAATGTCAAGCATTATGCTACTTGCTACAAATAGAATGGTGACCAATATAAACATGATACCTACTTTCAAGGAGTTTACAGCTGAGAAGATGAATAATAAAATAAGAAGTTACTCTGGGGTCGGCCCAGTGGCGCAAGCAGTTAAGTGCGTGCGCTCCGTTGTGGCAGGCCGGGGTTCGCCGGTTCGGATCCTGGGCGCACACCAACGCACTACTTGGCAAGCCATGCTGTGTCGGCATACCATATAAAGTGGAGGCAGATGGGCATGGATGTTAGCCCAGGGCCAGTCTTCCTCAGCAAAAAAAAAAAAAAAAAAAGAGGAGGATTGGCAGATGTTAGCACAGGGCTGATCTCCTTACAAAAAAAAAAAAAAAGGAAGTTACTCTATCATAAACGTGGCAAGCAATATGATAAAGGGAATACAGTGTGCAATGCTTTTTTTACTTTGTCAATTAATTTTTTTTGGAGCCAGTGAGGCAACTACTTCGCAGTTTGCATCACTCTATGAGTTAACAGTAATGACTATCATCACAGTTGACCCCCAAATGTTTGAAGGCCAATATTATTAAATCCTTTGTTGCCTTTCCTATTTGAGATTGCTCTCACCTCCACACTCCATGTCAGTGTTGTGTACACAACACTCCAACCACACAGCAGACTTTATAATTAACTGGTCTGGCTACTGGGGATATATAGGCAATAACATGACTGATAGGGATATTACAGAGGCCAGTTATAGGAACTGAAATAAGTCTGGGGGTAGTTTCCACATGGAAGATTAACATTCGTTCAGTTGTTACCATGGTTTCCATATCTTCAATTTGATTGAAAACTTGCTCACCTCACCACAACTGCCACATATTAGGGGCCTACTTAATATTTCTTAAATAGATGGATTGAAACTCTATTAGTCTCACACTGCAAATACATTCCAAGGACAGGTGAACTGGATTCAGTTCTCTTCTGTTATTAAGCACTCCATCAATAAACAGTGTGCTGCCCGAGTAGCAGTGTTTGGAAAGTGTTTAATCATACATTTGTTGGCACAATACTTGGTCTGTGTTCCAGTACTTGTGCTCTTCTAGCAAGCTTAAAATTAATAATAGGAGGGTTAATTCTGGAATCTCTTCAGTCCTTTAACTGAAGCTGACTGCTCTGTAATGAGAAAAGTCATCTTTGTCTATTTATTTATTAACCTTTTAGGAAACAATGCACAAGAGCATGTATTTCATAAGTATAGTGTCTATAAAATTTACAACCAGTTTTGCACATGAATGACTTTCTTGTAGAGCCATTGGATTTTTTTATTGTTTTTTCCACAGAAAATTTGTGCCCAACGCTCAGGACTTTTTCTTCCTTCATGACAGTGTTTAGAATACTGAGGATGTTTGCCATGATGAGAGGATTCCAACAAGGACCTGTCACAGGCAACTTCATGCACTTTGGTTGGGCGTGAGGTTGTGGGAGTGGGCTTTGTCCTTGACCTAAGCGTCTCTGCTAAATGACCGGCAGTAGCCTGTGGCTGTTCTGACTGTTCAGGAATATTCAGCCCTGAAATCTATAATACTCTTCTTTTTGATGTCTGGAGCCCCCACAGAAGACACAGTACGTTCTTTCTAACTTATTCTTTCCCTCGCAGACTCATTTCTTGTCTCAAGTCACCTCTGTTATTTTCTTTCTTGTTTCTCTGTTTTTTATCCCCTGTCTTAAGTACTTTCTTCCCCCAAAGGAAACATATTTTTCCCTTTGTGTTTTTCCTTTGTGATTCCACAAAGAACTAATACTATAAGACAATGTTTTCCAAGAATGGCCTATGGATGATTCCGTGCTGACACTGAACTGAACCAGATAGCTCCGCCCCTCTTCCTTCTTTTATGTGAGCTTCAGTGGACAGTTTCCTCTGGAAATATCATATATTTTTCTGACATTTTTCTTGAACTTCTTTAGTGTTAAATGAATGTGTCTAATAATAGTATAAATAACAATTATAATTTATCTTTTTCTATAATTTTAACAGAAATTCTTTGGTTTTTGTAAGCACATATATGTATATCAAGTCGTTATGCTGTACACTTTCAAATTATGTGCTTCCCACTGAGCTTTGCTTGAGCTCCTGGAGCAGCAAAGAGTCATGCAGAGGTCTTTCTGGCTGTCCCCCTGCCACAGAAACAATTGGCATCTCCTATTACTAGGAGTGTGTTTATCTCCAAAATCTGAGTTGGTCAAAAGCAGGAGGAGGGGTACAAGATCTTCCCATGTACTCATTCAGCAACCGTGCACCAAGCACACACCCTGTGCCAAGTGCCCTGCTGGGCCTAACTGTGGGGCTGAAAATGACCAAGTGGTCCCTGCCTGCCAGGACCTCACAATCTGGAGGGGAGATGGATGAAAGCACGAAAGCAAAGACATGAGAAAGAAAAGAGCAAGTGCTGGAGTGAAGCAAAATGGGGGGCTCTGAGGGAGGGCTGGGAAGCCACTGAGTAGGAGGATCTGAAAGGCCTCACTGCAGTGACATTTGCTGGGAAGAGAATGACAAGAGGGACCCAGCCCTGCACAAATCTGGGAGCAGTGTTTCAGGGAGAAGACACCACTGGTGCAGAGACTCACAGGCAGCAGTGAGTTTGGCCACAGGAGGTTAGCAAGTTGGCCAGCGTGTCTAGAGGGATCCTGAGAGGAGAGAACAGGAGATGAGGGTGGATGGTAGGGCCAAGTCCTGTGGCCTGGTACTTATCTTTTTCTCTCTGACTACATTGCCCCCAAACCTTGCACAACAAATATTTAACATTTCACAATTTTTGTAAACCAGCAATCAGGCATGGCTTAGCTAAGTGCCTCTGCCTCAAGGACTGAGAGCCTGAGTTCCTTGTTGTCTGTTGGCCTGAGCACTCCCTTGCTTCTCTCCTGTGTGGGCCTCTATGTAGGGCAGCTCCAAACTCTGGTATTTGATTCCCCAGTTCCAGGGATATGACACACAGAGAGAGAGAGAGAGAGAGGAAACACAAGAGGAGGAGGAAGAGAGAAGTGAGAGACTTTTTAAATTAAAATTTAGACAAGACATCCCATCACCTTGGCTGTATTCTGTTGGTCAGAAGCCGTATACTAACCACTTAGTGGTTACACAGGGATGTGTGTACCATGAGTGGGGCTTACTGGGTGCCATTGTTGAGGCTGCCCTCCTCATAGGCTGAGATGAGACACTTGGGTCTCATTCTACATAAAGCAGCAAGCAATTGAATGGTTTTATGCCACAGGATGGCAATATCTGAATTTCCATTAATTTCAACCCCCTCATGATGCGGACCTGAAAATGAGACCAACAGTGATGGTTCCAATATCACATTGCTGGAACCTAGGCCTGTTTTGAGTGGTGCTACATGCTATGCCCTACCCCTTTTTGTAATTCTTCCCTCTCTAAGTTTGTGACTTTGATACACTTGACCAGCCCACAGGTGTTATAGATATTATCTCATATATACCTGATGATGTTCCTAGGAAGTAGATTCTAGCCTGATTCCCACTGTGCAGGTTTGGAAACTGAGAAATACCTGAGAGGTACAATGACTTTCCCAGGCCACAGAACAGGTAAGAAAAGGGAGGTCGAATTCAGCTGTGTCTCCTCAAAGCTAGGACCCTCGTTATGTTTCCAAGGAGCTGTGGCTACAGCTGTGTTGGTTCCTTGTGTACAGTTAAGGAGATAGCATGGGGGAGGAAGGTGAGCAGTAACAGCCCAGGGGGGCTTTGGGTAAATCTGATTGAAGAAAGGGGTTCTGGTAATGGAATCTTGAAAAATGACTTCACTTCATTTGTCATAGACCTTAACAGATCTTAGAACTCTGGTAACCAGGCATCCACGTTCTAGAAACAGCTCTCTATCCAGCTCAATTGACCAGAAGACTCTCAAGAGAACAGGATGTTTTCCTGCTGCATCCTGACTTTCAGAGGCTCTGGGCTCAGGAAATCCCAGAGAAAGAATCTTATTCATCATTGTAGACGTTGGCTCAGCCCTCAACCCCAATGCCTCTGGCCATTTGGCAGGAGGTAATGCAGGGCAGCCCAGGGCAGGCTAGTGCAGGCCAGAACACAACTGTGATCCCACTTGAGTGCCCCACACCCTTTGCCCCTCATTGTGTGTGTGTGTGTGTGTATTGAGTGGGGAGGCAGGGGATGAAGGGCAGGTCTTTTCTGGGAAGGAGCAAGTTTTTAGGTGTTGGAAGCCTGGTGGGTCTGTCATGTTCATATCCCAGGTCATGGCTGGCAGCATGAGAAGGTGAGCTCCTCTACTCATATGTTACCTGCGCCCTAGAGGTTTCATCATTCCCTCCCTGACCAGAGTTCTTTGCAGATGCCCTTCTGTGCCTGAACTGAGGAATAGAATTTCTCTTGGAAGTTTCCCCCAGTGACAATGTCCAGGCAGACCCCTGATTCCTCCTGGCCTGGCTACCAGGCACTGTCTTCGCAGAACTCCACTCAGGAGATTGTTGAGGAGATGGCTGATGGGCTCAATTATTCCAACTCCCTAGACAAGGGGCAGGTGCACCAGGCCACCAGCACCATCCAGGGCTGGTCTGAGATGAGAGTGGGAGCAGAGGCTCTCCACACCCAGGACCTTGAGATGACTAGTGTGGGCCTAGAACCTAGAATCAAATCTGAAGACTCCCCTGGGGCCGTCCCAGGGCTTTCCCATGTGAGCATCCCACAGGTCCTCTCCCCAAAAGATCTGGATCTCCACATGTAATCCATCCGCTATGCGGTAGAGTAGATATACGTGCTACATATATTTGCTGGAATAGTAGAGAAAACTTTTTACGTCGCCTTTGCATTTTGCTCTGTTTTGGTTGTTTTAACTACCTGCCCTGGGAATCCTGTGGAGCAGTCAGCTCCGCTATCCTTGCTGATCTTCTCCAAGCCTCACAGATCATCACACTTAGTAGGGTGGTTGGTACAAAAAAATGAGGGGCGGATAGGGTATTGTTTATGTTTATCTGCAACCTGTAATCTCACAGAACACATCAAATTATTATAGGTCCACCAAGTCAGAGCTGTGGCCTTACTCATCTTCATAATAGCTCATAAAGGAGGTCATTTGCCACAGCGATTCAGCCTTTCAATGTTGTTGGACCTCGACAAGATTCAATTCTGTTGCCGTTTCAGCAATGCTGCAAGGAAGATCTTACGTGTGTCTTAATAGACTGTGTTAGTTTGCTAGGTCTGCCATAGCATAGGATCACACATTGGGTGGATAGACCCTGATGTCTACTGGCTTGGTATGGGGCTCTGTCTTTGCAGAGCTCCACCCAGGGGATTCTCGGGGAGCTGGTCAATGGGTTCAACTACTCCATCTCCCTAGACTAGAGGCAGATGCATCAGGCCATCAACAATGGCCAACACTGGTCTGGGGTAAGTGTGGGCACAGAGGTGTCTCCAAACCCAGGACCTTGAAATGACTAGGGTGGACCCAGAGCACAGACTGGAATCTGACAACTCCCTTGGGGCCCTCCCGGGAATGTGTTTTCCCCAGAGCCTTCCCTTCTGTGTCAGGAGCAGACCAGGCCTCTGGTAGTTGAGAGGGAATGCCATGCAGCCCATGCTACAGGCAGTTCTCAGCTCTGACCCGCGTGATCTTGAGCAGCCACTTGAAATCCCTAACCCTCTGTTTACCAATATCTACGGTGGGGAATTTAGTTGATGACTCACTGGGATAATGCTCTTAATACAGGCTAATAATACACGGGGGTGCTATTATTCTCGGCTAACAAAATGCCTTGAAGGTACCAGTTGTTTATCATTCCCCCAAAATCAAATTATACTTTCAAAGTCTAGAACCTTTTTCTATGTGGGCACTCATGTCTCTCCTCTTGCACAAGTTCCTGAGGTGGTGGGAGTTTCTAGTCTGAGCTCCAGACCCTGACACTCCTGGTAGCTCATGGTGATGCCACTGACTCTATGCCGCTCCTTGCCCAGCCGCTGTGAAAGAGAGTCTACCCTATCCCTGGATGAGGCCTGCACGATGCTGACTCTCAAGGCAGGCACATTGGAGAAAGTGGCAGAGACTTTTCCTTGGAAAGTGGTAGGTACCAGCCTTCCAGGTAGAAACATCTATGTCACCAACTTCCTATACACCTTCCAGGCCTTCAACACCACCCAACAGTCCCTGGACCAGCCGTTCTATAGGTGAGTGCCCACTCCTTCCACAGCACAATGGTGAGTCACTCACCTACTAACTGTGTGTCTGAGGAATGTCAATGCACCTCTCTGAGCTTTACTTTGCTCTTCTGAAAAGTGGAGTGGTAAGAGGATACACATCGTAGGGTTTTTGTAGGAAATCATGGGGTCAGTCATGGCAGGTGCTTACCTGGAGCCTGGCTGCTGGACATGCTGGACATCTTCATGTTTGCTATTTCTTTGCCCCCAGTGAAAAAGCTCTCTGCCTCACCCTTCATTGGCCTGTGGACTTTTTGAGTTTGGAAAAGCACAGAATAATCAATATGAGCTTTTCATTGTAAAGGAGTTTGAGATTCCATCCAGCTTGTCCTGGTCCTTGACCTTGGTGTAGCCAGTTAGGGATCTCTGGGGCAGGAGAGAGGCCCCAGGCCCACTCAGGTATCTGGGGTGGATCTGGTTGAGGTTCATTCATTCAACAATATATATTAAGCACCTACTAGAACAGGCACTTTTCTAGACACTATGATAATCCAATGAATGAAGCAGATTCCATCCCTGGGCCTCAACTCTAGTCTGGGTGTGGGACAGTCACATAAGTCACACACTTATGATGTCACACTAGACATCATAAGCTGTCATGTCCTCAGTACATTAGATATGACGTCCCCATGGCTTCTTCTAGATATGGATGCGTCTTCCCATATTCTGACTGGGATGATGGACCACAGGGCCAACTAAAAATATGAGCTGTCTTTGGGTCCAGAGGAAGGCCTCCTGTCCCTGCAGAACAGGCTGAGAGACTATGGAGGCTGTGGCTGGGGAGGGGCTGGCAGAACCCTGAATCTCACACAGCTTTTGATTCCCATGGGAGTGCTGAGGTCTGAGGGCTTTGTCTGCATGAGGAAATGAGTCAAAGAGAGCTGTGCAAGGGGTCCCAGTCCCCTGGGAAGCAGAGGAGTGGCTGGGCTGAGTTGGCCCCTGAGAGACTCATCCCTTCCAGAGTCCCCTCTCACTCTGCCTGCCCCTCTCCACATCCACCTCTCCTAACCACCACCACCGGGGCCCAGAATAGGAGGTGTGGTGAGAAGCCTGTTTACAAATCTGCCTCAAACCTCAGTCCCGATGCTCGTGTGCATGGGGTATGAGGTAGGCTATGCCCGGTCCTTTCAGTAGAAGAGTGTCAGTGACAAGATGAGACTCACATAGGCTCTCTGTTAGGCTTATTTGATGCCCAGGCCTTCCTCTGCAAGGACAGCCACAGAGGGGTTGGGAATGGGCTGTGGCCATCCTCTGGGTCCTCGACCCAAAGAATGATGCTGTGGGAGCACAAGGTGGAATGAAAGGCCAGGCCTCTGACTCTGCTCCACACATGACTTCCCCCACTGCCCTCTCTCCTGTCTTGGGCACCTGGCCTGAGAAGTACCTGCAGAATTCCTTGCAGCCCCTGCACTGTCCCTGTTTCAACCTTAAGGTGGCATACATGCAAGTCAACTTGCCTGGCTTGTACCTGAAGTGCCATGACCCTCTTATCCCAGCCCACTTGGAACATCTAGAACCTACTGAAGCAGAGCCAGAGCATAAGGGGGACTATAGGCTGGGAAGACTATCTGGGGTGGAGTTCACACTATGGGCATTTCTTTAAAGATGGTGGGATCTTTCCTGTTTTTGGAAAGGCACTTAGAAAATCAGCAACGTGGGTAAATTTTCCTCTTTATCCTGCTCCAATGCCAGCTTTAGGGCTCCAGCCAGCTGCAAAGCCAGAATAATGGCCAATTCTGGAGCTGGAGCTAGCTCATCTCCATTGATACCACCACTCCTAGCGCTGGAGCCAGCATCCCCTCCATCAGCAGCTCTGGAGCTGGAGCAAGGGCCAACATTGGCTTTGGCACAAGGGCCAGCTCCTGAGCTAGAGTCAGCTAGACTATCGGCTCTAGTGAGACTTCCATCTCCACCTCCAAAAATAGAGATGGTGTCAGCTCCAGCCCCAGAGCCTTCCTGCTCCAGGCCTGTGACCAGTAAGAACCAGCCGAGTAACAAGCTTAACCTCATGGCCTTCTCTCCCTAGCTGGTGGCAGAGCAGTTGACTCTGATAGATGCGACGAACAGATGGGTTCTCAGGGTGGGGCTGGAGCAGGCCTTTCCTCTGCCATCAGCTGCCCCAGATCTGGACTCCCATGATCTGAGCCCAAATCCCAGCTCCACCACTTACCAATCATGTCATTTGGGCAACTTTCTTTACCCCTAAACCTTCACTGTTCACCTGCAGACAGTAGAGGTGGACACTAACAGGACCTGCTGCACAGAGTGGCTGTGCCGGCTCCATGAGGTAGAAGAGATGGAAAGCTGGGCGGGGCCTAGCCCATTCAGTGGGGGTGGGGAACTCACTGTGTGCAGCCAGGTCGCCCAACCATCTGCCCAGGAAGCTCAAGAGCCTCAGCAATTATTAGGCACCGATGTGTACTTAACTACAAGAGGGACAGAAAAACAAAACAAAACAAAAAAACCCTGTGGCTGTAGCTGCTACGGGGGAACGTGCATCCTGAGACCAAATGGGTGATCAGGATGGTGGAAGATGCCCCTCAGGGTGGGCAGGTGTGAGCCACCTTCTGGCACTTGGAGTAAGTAAGCCTGGGCTAGGTGCAAATGCCCCTGTTCCTTCCTTGCCAGTATTGAGTCATGGGTCTTCCTGTGCTGGGTGCCCTCAGTGGACAGAGAACAAAATCCAGGGACTCTCACAAGGCTCAGGCCGCCACCTCAGCTTCCTGAGGTCCAGCTCTGACCAGTGACTCCTGCTTGGGACTTTGGGGGCTGCAAACATGAAGATGGAGTATGACAGGGCTGGTGATATCCCCATGCTCCCCAGGAGCTATCCAAGATGGTGGTGCCATCTCATCCCAGCGGGACAATGGAGGCAATGAGCACCTGGCACCCACTGTCCATACCACTGTCACCCAATTCAACAGTGTGGTCAACTGCATCATCACCACCTGCCTTGGGGACCTGAGCGTGACGGCCCAGGACAGGGCGAGGGTGGTGGAGCACTGGATCCCGGTGGCCCAGGTGTGCTGTGGGAGGCCCAGGGAGCCCCTCCCTGGAATTTGAGAACTGCTTCTTCACCTTTCTCAGCTCTCAAGATTAAAGTCTGTAGCCTAAGCCCCTGCACAGTCCCTGGGCCCCTCCTGCCAGGGGCACGCTGACCTTGATTCCAGGTCCCAGTGGTGGAACGCTGACCTCTTGCCTGGCTTCTTCCTTGGGTTGAGCTAAAATCCTCCTCCCTGTGAGTGTTACTCTTTGGGTCCTAAATGTGCCCTTCTGGGGCTCCCTGAGCATCTGTCTCATCCCGGAAAGAAGATTTAAATTGAGGGAGACTGAAGCTAGAGCAAGTGGGGCTCCAGCTCCCACCTCACAGCTCATTCCCTTCCCTTCCCCAGGAGTGCCACATCCTCAAGAACTTCTCACTGCATGCTATCCTCTCTGCTCTGCAGAGAACCTTGATAAACCACCTAAAGAACACACAGGGGAAAGTTTTCTGGTGGGTAGGCTTCTCTCCATAGGAGGACCAGTGTGAGTGAGGGATCTCCTGTATGTCTGCTATTTCCCCCTCAATCAGCTGGGAACTTCTGGGAGGCAGCAAACTCTGGGGACAGAGGCTGGGCTGGTGTGTGGGGTCTCCAAGCCTCACAGGGTCTTTAGCCCAACAGTTCTGTTTTGGGAATCAGTTTTCTTGAATGTCACATCCTGGATTGAGCCAAATTGGAGATTTTCAAGTATTTACAGTATAGTAACAGGACTCTATGCCCAGTTGAAACTTAAAATGGTCAATACAGAGCTGCTCAGTAGAAATGGAAATGGAGACCCCAGGTGACCAACATGAGAGCCCCCTCCCCAGTCCCAGAGAGACCTTAGTGCTCAGAGAAACCCAGTGAAAACACTCATCTGGGCAGTTTAAATCTTTCCTGTTCTCAAATAAAAGGGATTTGCACTCAACCCTCCTACATTATTCCTAAATTTGTCCTCCCTTCTTTCCCCTCCCCTTAGGGAGAGCTCTGAAAAATTTAATGGGCTGTGTAGCAAAGACAGCTCACTGACCATCAAGGTTGAGTGGAGGCTGGAGGTCTGGAAAGAGATGAGGGTGATAGGAGAAGGGAATCTGGGTAGGATGTGGTTTTGACAGTTTCTCGCTTAAGGTTTCTCTGAAAAATTCCAGTTTATCTTGTCCAGATTAACAAGAAGAGAGATCTGTTTGGTCCACAGGCAGGTGAGATGCAGTCTATGGGCAGGAGTCCCCAGGTCATGGGACATAGTGGTGTTGGCTGGGCTGTTCCAGGGGGAGTTGCTGAGCTGGAAGAGTTAGCAGGTCTCTGGCTTCCATGTGGGTCCATCCTGCTGGACTTAGCTTTTTCCAAGCTGTTGGGTGGATGTGGTAGGGGGGTGGGGGTGGGGGGTCCTTTCTTTCCTAAACCAGCCCAGTCTGTCCTGAGGAAGCCAGGCCCCTGCTGCTCCTTCCGTCTTCACCACATCTCCAAGGAGAGGGCACCTTGCCTGCCCAGGGACGGGCATGGCAGGGGATTCCCACGGCCCAGGTGGATGAACAAGCTGCTCAGCCTTGGGTCCCAGTGGTTGGACCAGAGACAGATGTGTGTGCACTGTGTGACTCCCCGCTGGGCCCCAGAGCAGTCACTGCTAGTCAATCACAGGAGTCTCACCTGAGTGCCTAGTTGGCAATGACATATGCCCCAGGCGGCTTGTAAGAAGTGTTTGGGTAACTGATGATGAATTCTTAGTAGATTCTTCCTGAATGGAGGTGAGAAGCATCATATAAATGAGAAAACAAAGTGTCCTATCACCCCTGTTAATTAGAGGTGGCACCTTAGGAGCCCACTTCCTGGGTGGATGAAGAAAGAGTTCTGTGCAGGGGAATGTCCTGAGGGGTTCCTCAGGGAGGTGAAGGTTTTGGCATGGCCTCTCTTCCAGCCTGGTGGCCAGACACTCCAGGGGCGCTGGGGCAGGCAGGAGCCACTCAGCCAGGTTCCCAAGACATGCCGTTTCTCTCCATTCATGGCTCGGCCCAGGACACAACTCGAGAGCACAGAGGACAGGACTCCAGTCAGCAGTAGGGCTGGGGGTGAGCTGAAGGCAGCTGGAACAGGGCCTCTGGCTGGGAGGGGCAATTGCCCTCTCCTCTGTGGGCCCCTGAGCAACTCACTGACCATCTGTGGACCTCTGTCTCCTCATCTGGAAAGTAGAGGAATGATGATCCTATGGTGCCGGCCTCACAGAGTGGGGATGAGTTAAAAGGGAGGAAAGGGTCGTGGGAGCTTTCTGCCTACTCCACCTGGAGGGGTGAGGGTGAGAACAGTGATGGCGGTCATGTGCCACTGAGTCCTCAGGAGAACCTGTGAGGTAAGTGGAGTTCTCACACTTTTCAGATGAGGAAACAGGCTCAGTGAGGCCAGGCCACAGGCCCAAGATTGCACACTGAGTGTTGAAGAATGATTTAGAATCAGAACATGCTCAAGGACAGAAGAGCACTGGTACCAGGTGACTCGGGCCAGATGTCCAGGGTCTGAGGTCAGTGGTTCTGGGGAGAAATGGGGTGAGGAGAGCATGGTCTCACTGACCTTGTCCTTGACCCTGGCAGGAGGGGCCCTTCAAGTTTGCCACCCTGGAGACAAGCCCCCAGAGATTCCAGAAGAGGCAGCAGCAGCCACAGCAGGTGAGTGTGCCTGTTGGGGAGAGGATCCAGGGTCAGAGGAGAAGGGCACCCCCCCCAACTGGAGGCCTTCCTCCTCCAGCTCTGTCTCCTGTTGCCACAGTGCCTGGTACCTTCCGTTAGAAGTAATCAGGAAGAGGGACTGGAGATCTGGATGCAGAATTGATTTAAGGTGGAAAAGGCCCAGGATCACATACCCTGTGATTTGACAAAAGCGGGCTCTGGGAGGTCATTAGGAGGAGTGTGGTGTTTTGGGGTGTGAGAGGAGGAAACGAGAGGAGGCTGCTCCATGTGGGAACCCTGGGGTGGCCAGGAGGCTGAGTGTGAGGAACTCTCAGAGAAGAGTCCTTAGGGTAACCTGAGAGCAGGGGCTTATCCAACCCCACCTCAATGACACAAGGTGTCATCACCTTCCTTGGCACTTTCCTCCCTGTCCTGGTAATGCTGCACATGGTGATGGAAGATTAGCTGGAGGTAAGTGAGCCGGGGTACTGGGCAGGGTTTACTAGAATCCTGAGGCTTGGGAGCAGAGATCCCCTGTTCTGAGCCCTCAGCTCAAATCTCCTCTCATGAAAGCCCCACAGCTGCCCCTAGGAGCTGGACATTGTGACCATCTTAGCAATGAGTGAACAGAGGCTCCACATAAGACACTCATTCCTGAGGCTGGGGAAGCTCAGAGCTGCCTGATGGCACAGCTGCATGAGGTTCTGTCTGAGCTGGACTCACCCTCTCCCTCCCATGCTGCTCATGGAGGGAGAGAGAAGTCGGGACCCCCAAGTTAGGCAGCACATAAGTGGCTGGGCAGTCCCTTCTGCCTGAGGCCTCAGCCTCCAAGTCTGTCATCAGAGAGGGTTGGCTGCAAGGTCCCTCTGCCTCAGCCCCCGTGTCCCCTCTCCTCTGGGGCCAATAGCTTGGCCTAGGTCCAAGTCCTGTTTTCTCTGCATGCCTGGCTCCTTGTAGGACCTGGTGGTAGTGCAACATGAGAAGGGGTGGGCATAGGGGGCTAGTCAGGCTAGGGGGCTCTGTCTGATGGACTCTGGCTGTCTGCCTTCCAGGGGAATGAGATCAACCTTGAGAAAAAGACTGAGGTGAGCAGCTGCGGCACCACCTGCAGGGGAGGGGAAGAAGGTGGAAATCAGAGACCCTCTGGGCAGAACAGTCCCTGGCTCCAGCCCTGGAATCTTATATTGATGGGGAGAGTTAGATAACAGAGAAGTGGGAGACCCATGCAATTGGTGGGTGGGGGTAGCGAGAGGGCATCAAGGAAAACTTCCTGGGCGAGGGGCTGTTTATACTCATCTCTGAGAACAGGTAGGGCCTGGAAAGAATTGGAGGGAAGTAAGGTTCCCATATGAGCAAAGACCCAGGACCCTGCTCCACTCCTCATCCCCTATAAGACCCTGCAGCATACCCCACCCAGGCCCTGTCTGCATCTTCCCTCTGGCTTCAGAAATATAGAGTAATGTGGGAGATCCTGCCGCTCCAGGTGGCTGCAAATAATTACAGTCTAGAGCCCAAGTTGAAATTTGGGGCCTGGTTCCAGGTCATGGAGTGGCTCAGCAAGGACGAGAGGTGAGGTTGGGCAGGAGTTGGGTGAAGGCAGGAAAGGACTTTCCCTGGTAGCTGGTCCAGAGAGCCTGCATCCATGGCTCCCTGGTCAATCCCAGGCTTTATTGCATGACAACCCCTGGGGTACCTGGACTCCAGCTGCTGGCAGGAACTGGGAGGGAGACCTGAAGTGTGGTTCCTAGTAGCTCGCAGGTGCCACTCTGTCCTGTGGCTACAGCCTGTCCTGCCAGCTGTACCCTCAGCCCAGTCAGCCCAAAACATGTGACTGATTTTCAAGGCCAAGAAGAACAGGCCATCATCAGGCTCATGGGTGAGTGAGTGCCCGGGATGGGAGTAGCTGAATCCAGGGGCTCAGTAAAGCTTCGGACTAAGCATAGGCCTGGGGAGTTGGACAGCCAGTGCTGGGATCCCAGCTTCACTACTGGGCAGTCCTGTTTCTGGGACCTGGCTTCCTCCTCTGTCAGATGGGTGATGCTAAATGTTCACCCACATGGCAGGGACAAATGGGGTACTACTGTTGGCTGAGTGAGAACTCAGCATAGGGCCTAGAGCACAGAGTGCAGTGAGTGGGAGTGGAGAGGAGAGCTGTGGTTCTGGGGGAGGCCCCCCCCAGGTAATCCTTCTCTTATATCCAGCCCCAGGTCCCCAACACAGAACCCACAGAGTAAATCACACTCCTGAGACCAGCTGAGATGCAGCCTTTTTCTCAGCAGCAGAGACATAGCTGGGACATTTGGGGTGCATTGGGCCAGCTCCTCCCATTCTGATGGGAAGAAGAACTTTGTAAGCCTTATTCTGAGGTTTCCTGAAGGCCTGAGGGAGGGGTTGACTGCCCCCATCTCCCTTCCACCTCTTCCGCAGTGCCTATTTACCCATTTGGAGGGGGAATATTTTTTGTTGTAAATAGTAAATGCTAGGTTTGAATATTATATTAAAATCCTGTTTCTATTACAGCCTGGGAGTAGTGGTATGGTTCTTTCACTTCCTGTCCTCCTTTAAATGACACAGAGAATCTCACATTACCACCTGAATTAAGAAACCTTGCAGAGTCATTAACTTAATGCATGCAGGAGAAGGGAGAAGTGTCAGCCCCTTCCCTGGCTACTGAAAGACATCCCCAAGTCCTCCTTACACAGAGGACAAGTTCATTTCAGCATTGTTAACCTGTGTCAGGAGCAAAGACAGCCACGCGGAACTCCCAGGAGTTAGAGGCGTGGCACAGGCATAGCAACAACTACTGAAATTTGGGTGTGTTTAAAAGAACACTTGCCACCTAGAAATAAACCCACACATCTATGGACAGCTAATCTTCGACAAAGGAGCCACGAACATACAATGAAGAATGGAAAGTCTCTTCAATAAATGGTGTTGGGAAAACTGGACGGCCACGTGCAAAAGAAAGTAGACCATTATCTTACACCATACACAAAAATTAACTCTAAATGGATTAAAGACTTGAATGTAAGACCTGAAACCATGAAACTTCTAGAAGAAAACTTAGGCAGTACGCTCTTTGGCAACATATTTTCAAGCACCATGTCTGAGCGGGCAAGAGAAACAATAGGAAAAATAAACAAATGGGACTACATCAAACTAAAAAGCTTCTGCACAGCAAAAGAAACCATCAACAAAATGAAAAGACAACCTAACAACTGGGAGAAGATATTTGCAAACCATACATCTGATAAGGAGTTAATCTCCAAAATATGTAAAGAACTCATGCATCTCAACAAGAAAAAAAGCTAACAACCCAATTAAAAAATGGGCAAAAGACCTGAACAGACATTTCTCCAAAGAAGATATACAGATGGCCAACAGACACATGAAAAGATGTTCAACATCATTAACTATCAGGGAAATGCAAATCAAAACTACAATGAGATATCACCTCATGCCCGTCAGAATGGCTATAACTAACAAGACAGAAAACAAGTGTTGGAGAGGATGTGGAGAGAAGGGAACTCTCATACACTGCTGGTGGGAGTGCAAACTGGTGCAGCCACTATGGAAAACAGTATGGAAATTTCTCAAAGTTTAAAAATGGAACTACCATACAACCCAGCTATCCCACTACTGGGTATTTACCCAAAGAACTTGAAATCAACAATTCAAGGAGACTTATGTGTGCCTATGTTCATTGCAGCATTATTCACAATAGCCAAGATATGGAAACAAGCCAGTGCCTATCGACGGATGAATGGATAAAGAAGATGTGGTTTATATATACAATGGAATACTACTCAGCCATAAAAAAGATAAAATTGTCCCATTTGCAAAAACATGGATGGACCTTGAGGATATTATGTTAAGCAAAATAACCCAGACAGAGAAAGACAAACACCATATGATTTCACTCATATGTGGAAGATAAACTAACACATGGGCAAAGAGAACAGAATAGTGGTTACTAGAGGGGAAGGGGATTGGGGGTGGGCATAAGGGGTAAAGGGGCACATTTATATGGTAACTGAAAATAACGTACAACTGAAATTTCACAATGTTATAAACTATAATGACCTCAATAAAATTAAAAAAAAAAAAAAAAAGCACTTGCCAGAACCACTTTTTGCCCCAGGACAGTGGCTGCCTTTCTACCACTGGAGGAAGAGGAAATATTTTATGCTTCTCTTGTTGTGGTTTCTCTCGACCAAATATTAGGGACCTGTAGCTTTCTAGTTCAATCTCTGGAATTGCATCAACACTAAGCGGTGAAAACAACATAAAAAGCTCAAAAAGTGTGGAGAGAGGACAAGGCCAGAGAAAGATAATTTGCAAATGGACTAAGGGCAAAGGTTTCCATCCTCAGGCCCCTCCAGGTGCTCCATGTGCACCCTTGACCTAGACTGGAATCCTCCTGGGATCCTTGTCCGTGACTCTGAAGTCCTTTTCCTGTTTGCTTCCCATCCAAGGGGAAAGATTTGTGTTGCAGCTTTTAAGGCTACATCTGGGCTTCATTCCATAAACATCACTGCTTCCTGTAAGCAAGGATTTTCAGCATCCCTGCACTTCCTTAAACAATTCTTTTTAGGGAAGAAATTTCCTAGAAGGTCCTCAGCCTCTCTGTCAGGTACATTACGGCTTCTCATTCCTGGCTGGGCCTGATGGATCAGGGGTGAACTCTGGTTTGTCAGAATAACAGAACATAATCCTGGCCAGTGAATGACCCACCCTCTCCCTTGCTGGCCAGGGTGACTTCCGGGCCCATGTGGTTCTGAGGTCCATGATCTTGTACAATCACCAGTTTACACATTCAGTGGTGGTGTTACTGACTTGTCCTAAAGGGGCAGCTGGGCCTGAGCCCATAAAGCATGTAGCCCCTGGGATGGCTGTGTTCTTTTCCCCAGTCTTGTGCTGTGGTTTTGTCATAGGGGTGTGAACCTTTCCTGCTGGGAGCTTTGAAAGATGAGGCGTGAGAGGAGTGTGGGTGGGGGGTCCAGCAAGGAATGCCGCCAAAGTGATGATGCGTGGACATGCATGGACACAGCTTTACCAAGTAAAATACTGAAATGCTTCCCTTCTGGTGCTAAACAGACACTGTTCTGTTTCATGAGATCACCCCAAGAACCCACCCCATGACCAAGAGCTAAAGGGTTACCACCCGGCCTTTTGAACATCACCCCCTGGAAAAACCCTGTAAGACAAGGGCCAGATAGATTGCTTGGTCCTTCTGAGTTATCCTCTCCTTTCTGATGGCTGCAAGTGTCACCCAGACACACAGCAGCCTGGTCCCTGCCAGGGATGCCTTCTCAGGACAGCCAGAGGCTGAGTATAAATCCTGGTTCCCAGAAGCCTAGGCCCTTTTTGACATGGCACAGCCATCCAGAAAAGTGATTTGCTAAAGGAGAGACCAGCTGTACTTTCCCTCCAAAGAGAAAGAGAAGTGACAGGTCGCAGGGCTAATTCATGGCCGGGAGGAAAGCACTGGTGTCCAAAGCGTTTCTCCTGCAGGACTGTGAGGCTCTGACAAGCAACCCTGCATGTAGCAATATTTAATAGGTCCTGTGCCTACTATATGGCAGAGGAGGGACAATTGATTGCTTCTTTAGGCATCCATTGGCCAAAAGTGCACGACAGTCACCCAGAAGAGACCCACATTTGCAGCAAGGGTCGCGTATCACTCAATCCATTTTTTTTTTACATTCTCGGCTCCAAAATTTGTTTGTGTCTTTTTTATTTTCTTATGTTTCCTGTTTTCGAACTTTTTATTTTGTTCTTGTATTGAGGAAAGACCATGTGGAACAGCTGAGAAGAAAGGAAATAAAACCCGGTAGGCAACAGTCAGAATGGACCTCCAAACATGGGAGTGAATGACTTCACATGACTCCAGCCCACAGCCTTTGAGCCTTCATGCCAAGGCCAGACATCATGGAGCAGAGGCACGCCATCCCCTCTGTGCCCTGTACGCAGTCTTGACCCACAGAACCTGTGAGTGTAATATACATCGTAGTTCTTAGCCACTAAATTTTAGGGTGGTTATTATGCAGCCATAGATACTTAATACAACTCTGTTTACCCAGGGGAGTAAAATATTAAGGAGACCTTTGACATCCTTGGTAGCTATGAACACTGTATAATTATAGATGGGATAATTTTTTCATCAACAGTCACACATTTGAAATACACTGCTGTTATAATGTGATATTTATTGACACAACCACACACGCACACAAGCACACACACACAGTCCTTACTTTGCGGGGTAGTGCAGGATTGTAAAATGACTGTGAAAGCTGAAACTGAAAAAAGTAATCTTATTAATGAATGGGAAAAATATTATTGTTTTTACAACTTGGTAAATTTTTTGTCAAAACATTAAAAACTCTCTTAAAAAAAGTCTAGAGAAATTTAAAAATAGCAAAACTCATATTTAGCATACTATAATTTAAAAAAATTGATAAAGTGTCTAATTTCTTTTTAAAAAATCTTATGAAGAGTAGTCTGAACAGGGTTTGCCTTCTTTGTGTCATATCTTTTCTCTGCCTTGCTGGGTTCCAATATTCCCTCTACATTTAGATCAGCTTCCAACGTTTTTCCCTTCGCACTTTCAATGTCATGAAATGTCTGAGTTCCTTTATTGTGAAAGCTTTCACCGTGTCCCTTCCCCAGGGCGTCCTCAGCCCGTCCTCCTTCATGTTGATAAGCCCCTGCACTCGGTTCCTCTGGCCGCACGTCTACAGTCTCTCACACAGTGGCATGTCCTCATGTCCACGCTCAGCTGTCTGCTAGTCACAACCAAGGTCACTTCCAGTGTCATCACTTTTCGCTTCTTCACTGCACTTTCATCCTTCTTGGGCAATTCTCTCTTTTTGATTATCCATTTTTGGGGGGAGAGAAGGAGGCAACAAAACTAAACACTTTGCTGTATGTGTGACCTGGATAACAGATACACACAAATCAATCACTGATAGGCTCTGAAGGAAACATGATACGCTGATCATGATCCACATTTGGTGTTGATGTAGTGATTGCAGACTAAACAGGCAGCAGCCAACCTGTCACTTCATGTAAATACAGTTAATAAAACTGTAATAAATTAACTGTACCTGAAATCTGAACCACATTGTTGGGGTACTGGTGTTATTTAACTAAACCATGGTAATTAAAATTTGTGCATACTGAAGCCATGCAAATTGAGGATTCACTTTCTCTTTATTTATATAATAACATCTGGTGGAAGGTGTTTTTGAGCTAACATTGTAATGAAGAATTGCTAGGCCGATATCTCAGATAGAACAGAAGTCCAGATAGTTGAACCTGACATTTTGCAGCTGCCTTTGCCTTATGGCCATTTGCAAATCTAGAAGAGGCCTATGAGAGGCTAACCTACTTTTGGCAGAAGGACAAGGCTAGGGGTCAAGTGTTTGAGTCCAGAGCCCACTGAGGCTGGCATTTTGGTAATCCTCTTCCCAGGAATTTGGATTGGGACCCTGAACAGCCACATTTTAGGAATACAGGTGCAGCAGAAATAATCAAGCCTTCGCGAGGACTGCAACCCAACTTGGAGTTGCCTTGTTAGCTCACAAAAATCTCAGTCCCTAAAATTAGATTAAGGAGATCTAGATTGATGGTGCTCCCTTAAGCACTGGAAGAAGATATTTTAGGCCTCAAATTATTTTCACAAATAATTTTTCAAATAAAATATGTAGCTCAAAATTAAAAATAATTAGGCTAATGAGGAGATTTGACAACATAGAGAAGAGACCAGAAGGAACAACCAATAAGGGAACCAGACAAGCAATGGCTCCAGATAATGGAATTACAAGGCATAAGCTGAGGAGTCCAGCTTGTGATTAAAAACCTATGTGATAGGGACTGAACGTTTTTGTCCCCCCAAATTTATATGTTGAAGCCATAATCTCCAGTGTGATGGTTTTTGGCAGTGGGGCCATTAGTATTTGGAGGTAATTAGGTTTAAATGAGGCATGAGGGTGAAGTTCCCATGATCAAATTAGTGCCCTTATAAGAAGAGGGAGAGACCAGAGCCCACTGTCTCTGCCCTTTGAGGACACAGTGAGAAGACAGCCATCCATGAACCAGGAAGCAGGCCCTCACGCAGACACCAGAATCTGCCAGCACCTTGTTCTTGGACTCTAGAACTGTGAGAAATAAATGTGTGTTGTTTAAACCAACCAGTCTACGGTATTTTGTTATAGGAGCCCAAGTGGACTAAGACACTCTGTGTGATCTTTCAGCTTGACCATGGATAATTACAAAGGCTTTACCTAACCTGACTCACCAGGGAAGCTGCCCTCTCTACTCCCGACTTGGGGCACGGCCAGCGCACTGCGTCTCTGACAGGAGATGTAGTCAAGGACTCAGGCCCCTCTAGCCCAGCATGCTCTTCCCATATTTGCCTTCTGACCCCTGGCACCCCCATTCCTAGGTCTCTTTCTCTGAGGCCTCAGGCAGAGGTCCTCCTCAGGCACCTCTGTGGGGCCTCCTCATGTGGGGAGGAGGGAGGAAGCCTCGAAGACAAATTCTCCCTCCTCTGACTCAGTACCCAGGACTGTCCCACTCCTCGCCCATCCCGCTAAGCTGCTCCCAGACCCCAGGGTCCATTAAAAACCTGAGGCCTTTTGTTTGGGGCTTCCTGAACAGTGAGACGACCCCACTTCTGCACTGATCCACATGACTCTCAACCAGGGCACCACCCTATGGGGGAAAATGAAGTAGGAGGAGTTGACATCTTCTCCAGTTTTAGTCTCTTGCTTACACCATCACAGTAAGTGATTACAGGCTTAACTCTCTCATTCTTGGTTGTTGTTTTAATTGGCTACTCTGACATCTGGCAGTTCAGCTTTCTCTATCTCAGCCCAGTTCATCTCCTCACACTAGCTTTTTATAAATATGCTTACCAGATTCAGGGAGATAAAAGACAAGTTTAAATGTTGTGGCAGAGAAGTGGAACATATCTTTAAAAAGGATGAAGCAAATTTGGAAAAATAAAAATAAAAATTCTAAAACTGAAAAGTGAATGATATTAAGAACTCAATGGATGTGTTTGAAAGTACACGTTCTACAAACAGCTAAAGAAAAAAATTAGTAAACAGGATAAATGCCAGGAAAGAAATCCAGAATAAAGTGCAATGAGGCAAAGTTTTGAAGGAAAGAGAGAGAGAGAAACCATGAGAATACAGTAAAAATAATTCTAAAACGCATTTAGCTAGAATCACAAGTTAAAGAGAGAAATGGGCAGGAGCAATATTGAATTGAAAATGAGTAAGAACTTTAAAACTGATGAATGACTAATCCATAGAGTCAATAACCTCAGTGGCTTACAAGCACGACAAAAAAGAATTCCACATCTACACTGATGATAATAAAATCACAAAAACAAAAAGAAAGAAGTAAAAAGACAAAGAAAAAATCTAAGCTAGTCAGAAGGGGGTAAAAAGAGGAAGGAGAGAAGGAAAGGAAGGAAGAAAAGGAGGAAGGAAGGAAAGAAAGAAAGCATCAAAGAAGAAAATATTAAACTGATCTCTACTTCCTCAACAGCAAAAATGAAAGCTGGATGACAATGGAAAGACAGCTTTAATGTGCTGAAAGGACTTGACAACCTAAGCACTGTACAGAGTACAAATGTCTTTTGAAGTAGAGAGGAAATGAAAACGTTTATAGGAAAAAACTGAGATTTGTCATTAGCATATCAAACTAAAGGAAATAGTGAAGAATATTTTCTAAGAAGAAGGAGGGAAATCCCAGATAACAGGATGATGAAGTAGGAACAAATTAAGAACAACAAAGTTAAATACGTGGGTAGATCCAAATAAATAAATAATGTATAAAACAATGATAATATGTGATAGGCTTTAAATATAGATTATATTGTATTATACTATATAATAGTTTTATATTTATATATTTTTAGTTATATTATAATTTAAGTACACAACAATAATAACCTAGAAGTCAGGGAGGTAAATAGGGTCATTGTACTCTTTGGGAAGAAGGTATAAGTACCAGTTAATGTTAGACTTTGATACAGTAAGTTAGCCACTAAAATAATTGAAAAAATGTTTATAACTATAAAAGTAACAGAAAAAAAATTTAAAAATTAAATCAATTCAAAAGGAAAAAGAAAGGAAAGAAATCAACATATAGAAAAGGCACAGCAAACAAAGATTTAACCTCAAACAGATCAGATATTACATCCACTGAAAATGGACTAAATGCTTCCATTAAAATAAAATGTAGACAGTTTTCATAAGAAATATGTCTACATATAGAGACAGCATGTCAACTTGCCCCCAAATACACAGATTGAACTGGATGACTAGCAAAGCAGATGCTATGGCAAAACCTCTTCCTAGAGATAAAAAGAAGACAATAAAGATAGAAGGCTCATTTCAAAAGGAAAACAGAACAATTTTAAATTATATACACCTAATAATTGACAGAAACACAGGAAAATAGACAAAGCTATAATAATAAGGGATGCAATAAACAATGGTGAGCAAAGAAATAATAAAATATGTTGGTAAATTTAATCCTCTACCTATGTCAAAAAACATTTCATTTAAAGATGACATGGAGAGTGATGTCAGCATCATGGCGGAGTGATCTTCCCCCTCTAAGACACAACGAAAAGGACATTCATATTCCAACAGAAGCTATTCACACAACACAGGGGACGTCTGAGGCACCCAGAGAGCTGTACACCCGAGGACTGAGGTGCTGGAATCTCCAGAGTAAGTGGAATGAAGTAAGAGGACCTCCCTTCCTTCCCCAAGGACTGTGACCCAGAGACTGAGACCACGCAGCTCTCAGAGGAGGGGGAGGGGTGGCTCACTGAGTGAAAAACAGCACTCTCTGGGACCCCTCACAGCCCGAGGGGATCCCCCTACAGAGGGAGCGGAACTGTTGCAAGGGTAGTCTCAAGGGGCTGGCCTCTCAGGAGAGCAGAGAGGGACAGCAGGTCGAGAAACCTCTGAGATCAGGGAGGCGAAAGTAGGCGCCCCTCCCCAACCTGGCTGGCCCGACTGGTGCTTTGGCGTAGCGGTGCTTTGGCTCTGCCCTGTCCCTGAAGGCAGGAGCCCCCAGGCATCCGGGCCCGACCAGCGGTGGGGAGAGCCTGCACCCCCGCACCAGAGGCAGTAGGAACTTGGTCCCCACCACACCACAGCCCCAGCTGCTCCAGCTGGGCCAAGCCATGGCCCCAGCTTCCCCCTGTGCCATGGCCCCAGCTCTTTCAGCTTGACCGCCCCCCCTCCCCCCACTCCAGCTGCTTTGGCTTGGCCTGTGCGCAGGCTCCAGCTGGCTTGGCACCAGCAACTTCAGCCCACCACACTCCAGTTCCAGCTTCTTTGGCCCAGTGGTGCTCCAGTTCCTCCTTCTTCAGCTCAGCACACTCCAGTTCCAGCTTCTTTGGCCCAGCGCACTCCAGTTCTGGCTTCTTTGGCCCAGTGGTGCTCCAGCTCCTCCTTCTTCGGCCCAGCACACTCCAGTTCCAGCTTCTTTGGCCCAGGAGTGCTCCAGCTCTCCCTTCTTTGGCCCAGTGCACTCCAGTTCTAGCTTCTTCAGCCCAGCAGCGCTCCAGCTCCTCCTTCTTTGGCTCAATGAGCTCCAGTTCCAGCTTCTTTGGCCCAGTGCACTCCAGTTCCAGCTTCTTTGGCCCAGCAGCACTTCAGCTGCAGCTGCTTCAACCCACCCACACCCGAGCCCCAGCTTCTTCAGCCTAGCTGCGCTCCAGTCCCAGCTGTTTCCACGCTCCCCCCCCCCCAGCAGCCTCCACTCACACACTGCAGATCAGCCAGGGGCTGACAAGAGTGCCCATGGATTGAGGCAGGCCAGAATACACAGCCCTTGACCCCCACCCAGAGGCAGCAAGAGGAAACTGCAACCATATATTTGCACTATGAGGAAAAGTAACCCAACACCAACAGGCACCATGCAAAAATGTATTAAATCTCCAGACCAAAAGGAAAATGACAAGCACCCAGAAGTCAACCCAGAAAGCACAGAAATGTATAACCTTAATGACAGAGAATTCAAAATAGCCATCATAAAAAAACTTAATGAAATACAAGAAAACACAGACAGACAATTCAATGAAATCAGGAGTCTCTTCATAAAAGAGATTGAAACTATAAAAAAAAAACAATCAGAAATCTTAGAGATGAAAAACACAATAGAGGAGATAAAGATAAATCTGGAAGCCTTAAGCACCAGAGCTGACAATGTGGAGGAAAGAATTAGCAATATAGAGGACAGCAATGCAGAAG
The DNA here is from genome assembly GCF_020826845.1 of Diceros bicornis minor. NCBI lineage: Eukaryota > Metazoa > Chordata > Mammalia > Perissodactyla > Rhinocerotidae > Diceros > Diceros bicornis. The sequence continues at coordinate 9,395,984 of NC_080760.1, forward strand.
TGCTCCAAGTGGAGGAGGAAAGAGAACTAAGACTAAAAAGAAATGAAGAAACTCTCCGAGAAATATCTGACTCAATTAGGAAATCTAACATAAGGATTATAGGTATTCCAGAGGAAGAAGAGAGGGGAAAAGGAGCAGAGAACTTGCTCAAAGAAATAATATCTGAGAACTTCCCAAACCTGAGGAAGGAGCTGGAAATACCAGTGAATGAAATCAATAGATCTTCTAAATATATCAACACGAAAAGACCCTCGCCAAGGCATATAGTAGTAAAGATGGCAAAAGTCAACAACAAAGCAAAAGTATTAAGGACAGCTAGACAAAAAAAAAGATAACATACAAAGGATTTCCTACCAGACTCTCAGCTGATTTCTTGACAGAAACTTTACAGGCTAGGAGAGAGTGGAATGATATGTTCAAAATTCTGAAGGACAAAAACTTTCAGCTAAGAATACTCTACCCAGCAAAAATATCCTTCAGATATGATGGAGAAATAATAACTATCCCAGATAAACAAAAGCCAAGGGAGTTCATTGCCACAAGACACCCGCTACAAGAAGTGTTCAAGCAGGCCCTCATCCCTGAGAAAAAAAAGAGAAAGTGGATTCAAAGTTTTGAACCAGGAGGAAAACAGGTTGACAAAACCAGAAAAATTGCAGTCCTCTATCAAAATAGATTAGCAAACACTTAATTATAAAGCCAAAGATCAAGTGAAGGTAAACACTAAGCATAAATATAACCTCATCATGTTAAACATGAACTCACAACACAAGAAGGAATAAGATGTGACAACAATAACATAGAAGAGGAAGAAGAAAGGGATCAAATCAACTTAGTCTAAGGGAATAAGAGACTATCAAAAAATGGACTATCACATCCACGAGATTTTTTATACAAACCTCATGGTAACCACTAACGAAATAATCAGAACAGAATCACACACGATAAAGAAAGAGAAAACTAAGAGAACCCCCATACAGAACTACCAAACTACATTGGTAATCCGAAACACATGGGATGAGAAACAAAAGAAATGCAAAAGAACCAGAAAAAGAGTGATAAAATAACAACAACAAGCCCCCATATATCAATAATTACCCTAAATGTAAATGGACTGAACTCTCCAATCAAAAGACACAGAGTGGTGGGATGGATTAAAAAACAAGACCCAACAATATGCTGCCTCCAGGAAATACATTTCAGCTCTAAAGACAAACACAGGCTCAGAGTGAAAGGATGGAAGACAATACGCCAAGCTAATGGCAAACAAAAGAAAGCAGGTGCTGCCGTACTTATATCAGACAAAGTTGACTTCAAGATTAAATGGGTAATGAGAGACAAAGAGGGGCAATATATAATGATAAAAGGGACACTCCACCAAGAAGACATATCACTTTTAAATATATATGCACCCAATACAGGAGCACCAAGGTACATGAAGCAACTATTAACAAGCCTAAAAGGAGATATTAACAACAACACAATAATAGTAGGAGATCTTAACACTCCACTCTCATCAATGGAAAGATCATCCAGACAGAAAATCAATAAGGAAATAACGGACCTAAACAAAAGACTAGATGAGAGGGACTTAATAGACATATACAGAGCACTCCATCCAAACACAGCAGATTACACATTCTTCTCAAGCGTGCATGGAACATTCTCAAGAATAGACCATATGTTGGGAAACAAGGCATGCTTATATAAATTTAAGAAGATTGAAATCATAACAAGCATCTTTTCAGACTATAATCCCATGAAGTTAGAAATCAACTACAAGGAAAAAACTGGGAAAGTGACAAAGTTGTGGAGGCTCCGCAACATGCTACTAAACCACCAATGGATCATTGATAAAATTAAAGGAGAAATCAAAGCATATCGTGAGACAAATGAAAATGAAAATACACCATACCAACTCATATGGGATGCAGCCAAAGCCGTCATGAGAGGAAAACTCATAGCAGTACAGGCCCACCTTAATAAACAAGAAAAAACCCAAATAAGCAACCTCAAACTATGCCTAACAGAATTAGAAAAAGAAAAACAGACAAAGCCTAAAGTCAGCAGAAGGAGGTAAATAATAAAAGTCAGAGCAGAAATAATGAAATTGAAATTAAAAAAACAGTAGAAAGGATCAATGAAACAAAGAACTGTTTCTTTGAGAAGATAAACAAAATTGACAAACCCTTAGCCAGACTCACCAAGAAAAACAGAGAGATGGCTCAAATAAATAAAATTAGAAATGAAAAAGGAGAAATTACAACAGATACCACAGAAATACAAAAGATTATAAGATAATGCTATGGAAAACTATATGCCAACAAATTGGACAATCTAGAAGAAATGGATCAATTCCTAGACTCATACACCCTCCCAAAACTGAATCAAGAAGAAATAGAGAACCTGAATAGACCAATCACAAGTAAAGAGATTGAAACAGTAATCAAAAACCTCCCAGGGCCTCGCCCCGTGGCTTAGTGGTTAAGTGCACGCACTCCACTACTGGCGGCCTGGGTTTGGATCCCGGGCACGCACCAATGCACCACTTCTCTGGCCATGCTGAGGCCGTGTCCCACACACAGCAACTAGAAGGATGTGCAACTATGACATACAACTATCTACTGGGGCTTTGGGGGAAAAAAAGGAGGAGGATTGGCAATAGATGTTAGCTCAGAGCCAGTCTTCCTCAGTAAAAAGAGGAGGATTAGCCCGGATGTTAGCTCAGGGCTGATCTTCCTCACAAACAAACAAACAAAAAGACCTCCCAAAAAATAAAAGTCCAGAACCAGATGGCTTCTCTGGAGAATTTTACCAAACATTCAAAGAAGACTTAATACCTATCCTTCTCAAACTATTCCAAAAAATAGAGGAAGATGGAACACTTCCCAACACATTCTACAAGGCCAACATCACCCTGATACCAAAGCCAGGCAAAGACAATACTAAGAAGGAAAACTACAGACCAATATCCCTGACGAACATAGATGCAATAATCCTCAACAAAATATTGGCAAACCGAATACAGCAATACATTAAAAAGATCATACACCATGATCAAGTGGGATTTATACCAGGGACACAGGGATGGTTCAACACCCACAAATCAATCAATGTGATACACCACATTAACAAAACAAGGAATAAAAACCATATGATCATCTCAATAGATGCAGAGAAGGCTTTTGACAAGATCCAACATCCATTTATGATAAAAACTCTCACCAAAATGGGTATAGAAGGAAAGTACCTTAACATAATAAAGGCCATATACGACAAACCCACAGCCAACATCATACTCAATGGGGAAAAACTGAAAGCCATCCCTCTGAAAACAGGGACAAGACAAGGATGCCTACTCTCACCACTCATATTCAACACAGTAGTGGAGGTTCTGGCCAGAGCAATTAGGCAAGAAAAAGGAATAAAAGGAATCCAAATAGGCAACGAAGAAGTGAAACTCTCGCTGTTTGCAGATGACATGATCTTATATATAGAAAACCCTAAAGAATCCATTGGAAAACTATTAGAAATAATCAACAACTATAGCCAAGTGGCAGGGTACAAAATCAACTTACAGAAATCAGTTGCATTTCTATATACCAACAACGAAGTAACAGAAAGAGAACTCAAGAATACAATCCCATTTACAACTGCAACAAAAAGAATAAAATATCTGGGAGTAAATTTAACCAAGGAAGTGAAAGACCTATACAATGAAAACTATAAGACATTATTAAGTGAAATCAATGATGACATAAAGAAATGGAAAAATATTCCATGCACTTGCATTGGAAGAATAAACATAGTTAAAATGTCCATACTACCTAAAGCAATCTACAGATTCAATGCAACCCCAAAGAGAATCCCAAGGACATTCTTCACAGAAATAGAATAGATAATACTAACATTCATATGGGGCAACAAAAGACCCCATATAGCTAAAGCAATCCTGAAAAAGAAGAACAAGCCTGGAGGAATCACAATCCTTGACTTCAAAACATACTACAAAGCGATAGTAATTAAAACAGCATGGTACTGGTACAAAAACAGACACACAGATCAATGGAATAGAATTGAAAGTCCAGAAATAAAACCTCATATCTGTGGGCAGCTAATCTTTGACAAAGAAGCTAAGGACATACAGTGGAGAAAGGAAAGTCCCTTCGATAAATGGTGCTGGGAAAACTGGACAGCCACTTGCAAAAGATCAAAGGTAGACCACCTTCTTTCACCATACACAAAAATTAACTCAAAATGGATCAAAGACCTGAAGGTGAGACCTGAAACTATAAAAGTCCTGGAGGAAAATATAGGTAGTACACTACTCGCCATCAGCCATAAAGGGATCTTTTTGAGTTCCATGTCTACGCAGACAAGGGAAACAAAAGAAAAAATAAACAAGTGGGACTTCATCACATTAAAGAGCTTCTACAAGGCAAATGAAACCAGGATCAAAATGAATAGGGAACCCACCAGCTGGGAAACAATATTTGCAAACTGTATATCTGACAAGGGATTAATCTCCATAATATATAAAGAACTCACACAACTGAATAATAAAAAAAACAAACAATCCAATCAAAAAGTGGGCAGAGGAAATGGACAGACACTTCTCCAAAGACGACATACAGATGGGCAATAGGCACATGAAAAGATGCTCAACATCACTAGTCATCAGGGAAATGCAAATCAAAACCACACTAAGATATCACCTTACACCCGTTAGAATGGCTATAATCACCAAGACAAAAAGCAACAAATGCTGGAGAGGCTGTGGAGAAATGGGAACCCTAATCCACTGCTGGTGGGAACGCAAACTGGTGCAGCCTCTATGGAAAACAGTATGGAGATTCCTCAACAAATTAAAAATAGAAATACCTTATAATCCAGCTATCCCACTACTGGGTATCTACCTGAAATCTACCTGAAATCAACAATCCAAAGAGGCTTATGCACCCCTATGTTCATCGCAGCATTATTCCCTATAGACAAGACATGGAAGCAACCCAAGTGTCTCTCGACTGATGATTGGATAAAGAAGATGTGGTGTATATATACCATGGAATACTACTCAGCCACAAAAAAAGACAAAATCAGGGGCCGGCCTGGTGGCGCAAGTGGTTAAGTGTGTGCGCTCCAATGCTGCGGCCTGGGGTTCGCCGGTTCAGATCCCCGGCGCACACCGACATACTGCTTGGCAAGCCATGCTGCGGCGGCGTCCCATATAAAGTGAAGGAAGATGGGCACGGATGTTAGCCCAGGGCCAGTCTTCCTCACGAAAAAAACAAAAGAGGAGGATTGGCAGTTAGCACAGGGCTGATCTCCTCACACACACACACAAAAAAAGACAAAATCGTCCCATTTGCAACAACATGGATGGACCTGGAGGGTATTATGTTAAGTGAAATAAGCCAGAAAGAGAAAGACAAACAGTGCATGATTTCACTCATATGTGGAAGATAAGCCAATACATGGACAGATAGAACTGTTTGGTGGTTACCAGGGGCTGGGAGGGTGGGGGGTGGGCACAAGTGATGCACTTATATGGTGACTGATAATAATGTACAACAAAAATTTCACAGTTAAAAAAAAGTGGAAAATAAATAATAAATAAAATAAAATAAAGATGACATGGTGGAATCTTTTCCTCTGCTATTGGCAATAAGAAAAGTTTGCCCACTGTCATTCCACTTCTATTCAATAGTATACTGGAGGTCTTAAGTAACGCAGAAAAATATTCTATCTCTATATCTATTCCTACATGTAAAACAAAAAGTATAAAGATTTAAAGGAGAGAAATAACACTGCTGTTATTTATGGGTGATATGATTGTTATACAGGAAATCCAAAACAATCTGCAGAAAAGTTATTTAAATTAACAAATTAGTTTATCAAAGTTGCTTGATTAAATGTCAATGTGTCAAATAAATTTCATTTCTATATACTAGCAACAAACAGAAAGTGAATTTTTAAAAATATAATTTCAAAGGCATCAAAAACACCAAATATGAAGAGATAAGCCTAACAAATGCAAGGCCTTTCTATAAAAAACTATTAAATGTGGCTCAGAGAAATTAAAAAATACTTGGATAAATGGATAAATATCCAGTTTACACATTAAAAAATTAAATATTGTAGATTCAAGGAATTCTAACCACAATTCCAACTATTAATGGAATTTGGCAAGTGGATTCTATCTATCATATCTATGGATATTTAAAGGATCAAGAATATTCAAGACACCCTTGGAAAAAAATAAGGTAGCAGGACTTCATCTAGTTTATCAAGTCTCATGATAAAACTGCAATAAGCAAAAGATTATGGTCTTCATGCAAGGATGGACAAATATGCCAGTGGAATAGAAACAGAGTATAAAAATACATCACGCACATCTGAACACTTTCCTTGAGGCAAAGGTGGTATTGCACAAACATGGGTGAATGGCAATCTTCAGTAAATGGGGCTGGGATATTTAGGTATGCTCACAGGAAAAACAATGGCACTAATGCCCCTCTCACACTGTTCACAAAAAAATTAATTCCAACTGTATCATGGAACTACAGGTGAAAGGCAAATCAAATTGTTTTTTAGAAAATACTGTCAGAGAATATCCTCATGACTTTAGGATATAGAAGATTTATTTTTAATTGAGATACATAAAGCACTAATGATGAGTAAATTAAAATCAAGAAATCCAGTTTATTAATAAATACCAATAATAAAGTCAAAAGGCAAGCCATGGAGAGGACGAAGATATTTGCCAAATATTTCGCCAACAAAGGATTTAGTGTAAAGTAGGGGTTGACAAACTTCTGTAAAGCGCTCAATAGTAAATGTTTTAGGCTGCGCAGGCCACACGGTTTCTGTCACAACTACTCACCTCTGCCTTGTATAGTGAAAGCAGCATGAAAGTAGGTGTGGCTTGGTTTCAATAAAATTTTGTTTCCCAAAATAGGTGGCAGGTATGATTTGGCCCATGGATAGTAGTTTTGTCAACCCCTGGTGCATAGAACATAGAAAATGCTTCTACAGAACAACTAGAAGACTGGCAACCCAAAGAAAAACACCTAAGAGTAGTGAATAAGCTTTCAAGGAAAGGATATTCACATGACCAAAGATATGTTATGAAAAGCTGTTAGACATTATTAATCATCAGGAAAATGCTAATTCAAATCACCATGAGATGGCAATGTCTACAATTTGATAAGGTAACAAGTGTTGGTGAGGGTTTAGAGTAACTAGAAATCCTCACACTGATATGGAGAGTGTAAATTGATACAACCATTTTGGAAAACTCTTTGGCACTACTTACTAAAATTGAAGACACACAGACCTTAAACGGTGCTCCAATTTCACACCTGGGAATTTACTCCAAATAGATGCATGCACATAGGCCCCAGGAAATATGTGCAAGAATGTTTATAGCAACATTATTTGTAATAGCCCAAAGCACACACAGCCCGAATGTCCATCAGTATTAGTGCAGATAGATAAACGGTGGCATGTTCATTCAATGGAACACTTTATAGTAATCAACATCCATGCACTCCTGCTACAGCAACAATGTGGGCTGACCTCACAAGCATAATATTGAGCAAAAGAAGCTGGACTAAAATAATATTTGCTTTATGTTTCCATTTAAATACATTTCAAAACTAGATTGAATTTCAGTAGTGTTTAGGAATGCATACACAGGTAGCAAAGGTAGAAATAAAAGCAAAGTAGTGATTAGCATAAAGTCAAGACAGTGGTTAACCTTGTGGGAGAGGGATCTGTGATTGGAAAGGGCAAGCAGGGTTTCTCAGGACACACGACACGGCCAACATCTTCTTGATGTGGACGGTGCGTACATAAGTATTAGCTTATGAAAATTCCTTTAGCTATGTGTTTATGTTTAATGCAATTCTCTACATACAAGTCATACACTAAAAACACAGTTTAGAAAAAAAGTCGATATAGAGTCCAGTTTGCTAAAAAATATATAAATATGAATATATATAATTATGAAAAATCAAAACGTCTATTAAATACAGGGGTCAAATTATAAACTGGTTTTTCATGAATATAGTATATGAGGTTTAATTAATTTTTAAAAATTAATTAATTTAAAAAGTAATTTAAATTAATTCTATTTTTGCTTATGTTTTTATTTTTTTACTCTGAACTTGTATTGTTCAGATTATATTATTACATATTTTATATATATATTATAGTATATGTTATATTATTAATTCTACTTTATTATATAATATATATTATTATAAAACAATAAAAAATATTTCCCCAAATAAAATACACCTGCCTACATTCTGCTTGAATCAAAGCTAAATAGTTTTATAATTATCATGTTTTAATTTAATTTACCCCCCCAAAATTACGGGGTTTTTTGATTGCTGAAAAACCAAAATATGAGGAAATATGAGAATGATACTTACCTTTATTATTCCTTATTTTTCCAGAAATCCACACTTGCTTGATTTGCTTCCGTCCTAAAAAAAAATTACTCATTTATGTCTCCCACATTCTTTAATTATCACTCCCACATGTACCTGTCTGTCACACCTAAATTCCTTGGTAAAGTCTTTTAAGTGCATTTGCTCCCTCCACATTTACTGCTCTGCCTACAGCCCTCATCACTCTCTCGAAGCTGCTCTGTTCAGAGCAGTGACCTTCTACTTCCTGCCCAAACCAAACATTCCTTCAGTCCATTTCCTACTTACCCGTCTCCCCTTCACTATACGGTGAGCTCCATGAGGACAGAAACCCTGTCCTCTTCATTGTCATGTATCCACTCCCCAACAGTGCAGGCACACACCAAGGGCTCAGTTGTGTCTTTTTACTGAGCTGGTCTGACATGGTCAGCTTCCATCGCAGCATTTCCCCCATCTTAGGTCCTTCTCATTTTGCTCCATGATTTGACCATAATTTCCCACCCCTGTAAAAGTTGAGATCTACACATGACCTTTGACTCTATTCTTCTTAGTCTCCACTCTGGGTTATCTCATCTGAAGCCAGAGACTCAGGTACTGCCTATAAACTTATAATGCCACAGATCATTTTCTCTTTTGCAGACATCCATGGATTTCTGATCATTACTGGACTTACCAACCCAGATATCAGGTGCCATAGCACCTAAAATTCAGCATGTTCAAAACTGAACTCATTGTAACTACTCCACCCCTAAAACTTTTTTTATTCTGGTGTTCCAAGACTTAGTGATACCACTCTCTACTGGGTCACTCAAGCCAGAACAATGGAGTATATATTTTTTAATAGGTCCTTTAATTCCATCCACTTAGCATCCTTCCAGCCTGTCTCATTTCTGTTGCATGTGAGTGTCTTCATTAAATCTTTCTTCATTTCTTGTCTAGAATATTACAGCTGGTTTCCCTGCTTCTGATCATGCCCTGTTCTTATCCATTCCCCACACCACTTGTAAGGTGCTTATTTCTCTAGGCAAACTTAATCAGTTCACTACTCTGTGTCAATTTCTCCCCATTGTTTACAAAATAAAGTGTGAACTCCTTAGCAAGGCACACCTGATCCTCCTCATGATCTCAGCCTGCTTGTTCTAGCATAGTTTCTTGTCAGTTCTACAAACTCACTCTGTGCAAACGCCTCACTATACCATACACACTTCCCTCATGCAATGACATTTTACTTTTCTGTTCTCTTTACTCATATGCCTCCCTACCCTTGACTCATCCTCCAACCTGAGATGACTTGCATTACCTGTTCTGTGGATGGACCACATGAGGCAGTTAGAAGCTCCCTTCTCTGCTGCATATTATGTCACAGATATCCTGCATCAGCCAATGACTGCATTGTTTGTGACTATTTCTATTTCTACATCTCCTTTATGACCTGTGATCTTTGAAGGAGAGCATGTTTGTCTCCTATGTCTTTGTATGAAAAGTGGTATAATGTAGTCGAACATCTTTTGAGGGAAACATTATAATTTAGTTACCTGCTCTGCAAGTAGATCTGAACATTTGAATTAGATACTTAATTTCTCTAATACCCTGGTCTTTAACTGAAAAATGGGGATAAAACAAGATGGAGAATATTTGTGCAGTGCTTGGCACATAGAAGGTTCTCAGTAAATGGTAGCTGCTATCATTATTAGTATCATCACTATTGTTATTGTTGATTCCCAAGCACCCTTCTCATTGTCTGCGTATATATTAGGTACTCAGTTTAAGTGTTTGATGAATGATGAATTCATAGTTTTATATATATTTGATTAATTTAATTGACTGTTTTGTTCACATTCACTCACCTTATGTAGTGGATTCCCAACAACTTCTAAAATGATTTTTTTCAAATAACAGGTATTCATTAAATCTTTATTGAGTGGATTTTTCTGTGGTCTTTTGCTTCTTTGGAAGAAGAGATAATAATCACTTCAATTTCTTTATTTATTTGATTTCTTCACTTACTGCTATTCACAATTTTATAGGCAGTAATAAATTTATGCAGAGTCTATGTTGGATTTAACTACAACTTTCTTGCCACTTAATGGATTTTCAAGAAGAAATTAAAGTTTAGGCTGTTGAAAATAAGCCTGGTTTAATATACTCAATTCTCGTGACCAATTTTTAATGCTCTTGAGAAATAAGTTTAAAATATTATATACTATGCAAAGCCTAAGATTAAAGCTCCCATGTTTAATTCTTGATCTTGTCCGTATTACAAAATATTCAGGATCTATTGATAAAAAGTATGTGGCATACTTGTAGATTTGGTTAAGAAAAAGTTTAAAAGAAACCCTAGTGTGGTAGCATTGTTTCACATTAGGTAGATATAATAAAGTGACTATAATGCTGTCTAAGCCACTGAAGACAGAAAATAAGCATCATTCTTGGTGTCTATGGCATTTATCATCATGCTTGGTGGCCAATATGGCATTGATACTTGCCGTGGCTGCTTTGGGTTACAATGATGACCTCATGTATGTGTCAATCAACTCATACTCCATATTAGACATTCTGTAAAATGTCGTTTGCTAAACACATTACAAATGTCCACTTCTACACCATGGGGTTTCCAAGTAAAACCAACCAAATGTTAAAAGATCTCTGCTTGCTAAACACACACAACACACAAAAAGGATTTTTTTTTTTGCGGTACCCAAACCGCAAAATGAACGTTTCCTTTCCTGTGCAGAAGCTTTTTAGTTTGATGTAATCCCACTTGTCCTTTTCTGCTTTTGTTGCCTGTGCTTTGGGTTCATGCTTCATAGCCATGAAATCATCGCCAAGATCAGTGTCATGAAGCTTTCCCCCTACGTTTTCTTCTAGGAGTTTTGTAGATTCATGTCTTACATTTAAATCTTTAATCCATTTTGAGTTGATTTTTGTGTATGATGTAATATAAGGGTCCAAATTCATTCTTTTGCATGTCGATATCCAGTTTTCCCAAGACCATTTGTTGAAGAGATTATCCTTTTACTAGTGTGTAGCCTTGGCACCTTTGTTGAAGATCATTTGTGTGGGTTTATTTCTGGGCTCTCTATTCTGTTCCATTGGCCTATATGTCTAACTTTATGCTAGTACCATACTGTTTTGAGTACTGTAGCTTTGTAATATGTTTTGAAATTAGGAAATTTGACGCCTCCAGCTTTGTTCCTTTTACTCAACATTATTTTGGCTATTCAGCATTCATTGTGGTTCCATATGAATTTTAGGATTATTTTTTTCTACTTCTATAAAAAATACCATTAGGATTTTGACAGGATTGCATTGAATCTGTAGATTATTTTGGATAGTACGGACATTTTAACAATATTAAGTTTCCAATCCATTAACATGGGATGTCTTTCCATTTATTTGTGTCTTCTTTAATTTCTTTCAGCAATGGTTTATAGTTTTTAGTGTATGTCTTTTGCATCCTTGGTTAAGTTTGTTACTTAGTATTTTACTGTTTTTGATACTATTATAAATGGGATTATTTTCTTGATTTCCTTTTTGGGTTATCCATTGTTAGTGTATAGAAATGCAATTGATTTTTGCATGTATGTTGATTTTGTATCCTGCAACTTTGATGAGTTTGTTTATTCTAACTTTGTTTTTAAATATTTAGGATTTTTGAATATAAGCTTATGTCATATGCAAACAAAGATAATTTTACTTCTTCTTTTCTAATTTAGATGCCTTTTATTTCTTTTTCTTACCTAGTTGCTTTGGCTAATCCTTCCAGTAACATGTTGAATAGAAGTGATGAGAGCTGTCACAGAAAATGTTTCTTGATTAAGGCCTATTCTGCTTCCTTGGAGTAACTTCCCAATCCAGTGTTCTCTCCTGCTTCGTTGGAGGAATCCCCAGTCCATTGTTTTCCATGGCCCTTGGCTTTGCTCCTTGAGCCCTTGACTCCAATCTTTGAGACATCTTTCTGTTTCCATAGGAAGTGGCTCATGTTGGCAACTAAGCATCTTTCTCAGTTTGCTTCCTGCTCGTGGAAAGTTGAGGATCAGAGTCCTTTTGTTCAATGGGAAAAATTTTTATCTATGCTTGTGGCATAAAACTGTTAGTATTACAATAAAACTTTGGTATTGTAACTCCCTTAAAAACTTTGATGGATTCCTAAATATGAGATTATTGTCCACTCCATTCTCAAAAAGGACTCACAATTGTGCTTGAGATATTTTTGTTTTTCTAGACGAGCAATATCCTATAGAACTTTTTATGATAGAAATGTTCCATTTTCCTGCACGTCCACTACAGTAGCCTTGTGACTACTGTACATGTGACTCAGTAGTACATGTGACTACTGAGCACTTGAACTGCACCCAGTGAAGCCAAGGAAGTGACTTTTTAATGTATTTGATTTTGATTATTTAAATTTAAAATTTAATAGCCACATGTGGCTAGTGCGTGTAGTATTGGGCGGTGCAGCTCTAGACTGCTACTTTGGATGTGTCAGATTGCTGGGTGATAATGTCCTTAAAATTCCTAGAAGCCCTTCCAACTATCTTAGAGGAGCCAGTAGGGACACTTCTACTAGGTCTTATGGAAGAATCTTCTAGTCATACCCTTGATTTGATCTTTGTCCTCACGCCTCATTTTATTTTGAGAATTTATAGTGACTGGGGAGATTGGAGAAGAGAAACAGTTTTATTTTCCAACACAGTAAGTCCTGCCATCTGACATTTTCAACAGTCTGGAGATCTTGAGATTTCCTTAACAAAATCCAAAAATTTATTAGACACATTTTCCATCTCCTAAATTAGTTTAGGCAACACTTTTGGCAATTGTTTTGGTACTACAAAATGTGTGTTGCCAATTTTTTTTAGCCTTCAATATCAATTATTTTTTTAGTCCTTACTCAGAGTTTGCTTGCCATTTTTCCAGTTTTGCTAATTATTCCCTTACTACTTTTTCATACTTAGCCTGCAGCTTGGTCCTAAACCCCAGGACACATATTTTGGTTTTTGTTATGACAGTGCCCTACTTCTAGATATCAATTTCTAAATCAGTTTTCTATTGCTGTACAGCAAAACATCTCAAAGCAAGTGGAATAAAACAATAACCATTTATTTAGTTTATAATTCTGTGAGTTGGTGTTTTCAGCTAGGCTCAGGTAGTCAGTCCTTCTGGCCTCAACTGGACTCCCTCACGCAAAATAATCAGCTGTTGGTTAGCAAGGATGGCTCTGCTTCAAGGGATTGGCTAGTTGCCAGCTAGAGCAATAGGGAGTGACTGGGCTATGTGTTTCTCATCATCCAGCTGGCTAGCTCAGGCTTTGTTTTCTTGGTGTCTGGACAGGGCCCAAAAGAGAGAGAAAAGCAGCACACAAGCCCTCTGGAGGCTGTTAAAAACAAGACAACAGGGCCAAAATGGAGCCACTTATGCTAAGCCCCATGTCGCCAAACCCAGACAAATTAGTTACAGTTTTGTATCTCCCATAAATTGAATCTTAACAAATCAGTTGCCTGATCAGGCAATCACCTGCCAGGAATTGCCTAATTAGCACCAGTTGGGTAATCCAACTGATAGACCCCTGTCATTCCCTAAAAGAAAGTAACATTGCAGTAACCAACTCCCTTTTTTCCTGAGTACAACTTTCTTTTTCCCACTCCCTTCTGCCTATAAAAGTCTTTCATTTTGTACAGCTCCTTTCTGTCTGCTAGACTGGATGCTGCCCAATTTATGAATCATTGAATGAAGCCAATGAGATCTTTAAAATCTGTTAATTTGAATTTGTTTTTTAACAAGGCCTACCTAGACTCATAATTGGCCCACATAACTTTTGCTACATTCTGTTAATCAAAGCAAGATTCAAATGATGGAGAGATAGAGTCCCCTCTTTTTTTTTTTTTGTGAGGAAGATCAGCCCTGAGCTAACATCCATGCCAATCTTCCTCTTTTTGCTAAGGAAGACCAGCTCTGAGCCAACATCCATTACCAATCCTCCTCCTTCCCCCCCCCCACCAAAGCCCCAGCAGATAGCTGCATGCCACAGTTGCACTTCCTTCCAGTTGCTGTATGTGGGACGCAGCCCCAGCAGGGCCAGAGAAGCGGCACGTCTGTGCGCGCCTAGGATCCGAACCCGGGCCGCCAGCAGCAGAGCGCATGCACCCAACCGCTAAGCCACGGGCCAGCCCAGAGTCCACTCTTAAAGGGAGGAGCTGCTAATTAACCTGAGTTAATTACCATGAGTATAGGGAACCATTTTGCCAACAATTGACCAGGATCCATTGTATACCAATGAGAAATTTGCCATTTTGTATCTTTGGCATTGATTCATATCAAATATTGAGTCCTTTTCAAAATAACATAAAATATTGAACTATCATCATGCCACTGACTAAGCGCCCTGAGTAACTGAAAGGAGGTTTTCCAAAGCACTGAGCTGTTTCTCAAAGTTGTTTTTCAGTTATGTTAAAGAGATACAATCACCAACTGCCCTGGTCCAAACACCATTGCAAGAGTGACGCCTGTGCAGAAGGGCTGAGAAGTGTCCAAGAATTACCTTTTCTTCATTTTAATCTTAAGATCTGCACCTCAGGAGGAGCTTAAACCTTATTAGCATAACATGTGATGTATGTGAAAGCATGTTTTCAAACTACACCTGCGCAGGCTTATATCTACCTCTACATATGATGATGAAACTTCCCTTTTGAATATCCATTCCCCATCCAAAATGAAAAGCCTCTGCTTTCCCTTGCTTGGGGAGCCACAGCTTTGGAAGTGATTCCCCATATTCTCCTTATTTGCTGCATGTAAAATTTACTTTGTGTGACTTTTTATGTGACAACTCCTTCTGGTGAAGGCTTTGATTTCCACCTACCAAGAAGTGAGCTCACATTGGTTCGGTAAAAAACACAGCACTCTGAAGAGACTCTTTATAACAGAAGAACACTATTTTTTATCCTGGGATGAATTTCTATCAAGTTTAATACTCCAGAAATCAAAATTATGAAATACAAACAAATGAACAAAAAAGAAACATCCAAAATAGGCATCCAACTACACTGGCCATTTCACAACGTCTTGACTTAATGAGGTATCACTTATTAGTAAATGTCCAAACCAAAATGGGCTTAGGAACAGAGGAGAGTGTGACATTGAAGAAGGAGACCTGAATTTAAAAGGTGAAACAGAGTACAATGATGTTTGCCCATAATGACAGTCAGGATCCTTACAAGAATAATGTGAAACACCTATTAGAAAGAATTCCAATAAATTGGCAAAAATAAAAGGATACATTTAGTTAAGCAGAAATTCATTTGTGTCAGAAATGCCATTCCACAAGGAGGCTGCAAAATGATTCATCAGAAAGTTGTTTCCAGGTTCAGAACAAGAAGGTTGGATTCCCATAGGAAGATATTTTCATGGAAGACTCCCACTGTAATTTAATACATGGCTTTACAAGGAATTAATAGGTACTTCCATTTGTATGAAAAAGGCATGTGTTTGGAATATTGATCTTTTTTCCCTATTCCATGCAATATAATTTGCAGTAAAAAAGAAAAAAAATTTAGTTTGCTTACAAATCTGATTTAAGTAAGCTGTATTACTGTTATTCCAAACCACATTCCTTTCCTTAATATTTCTACTAGTAAAGAGTTTCAAGGAAGAGAAGATTTTAACCTCAATAAATTGCTCATTCAGGAACAAAATACTTATAAATTGTATTTTATTTGGTAAACATAAGATCCCTTACCCTATGTTTCTTCTGAATCTTAAGTAAAAATTTTGCTACTAGAATATGACTAAAGCATAATGCAGTCTCAAGATCTGAGAACAGACAAAGACAGCAATGGGTATAATGAACTTAGGCTGTGTTTTTTACTCTGCTCGAGTCATTCTTATTTGTTTCCATCTTCTGTCTTCAAATGTGTGTCCTGGAAATAAGAAATCTCTGTAACCAACTTTATTTAACAGCATTTTCAAAATAATAGAGAAAAAAACATTCTCTTGGGATTTCCTAAAAAACAGAAATTCTATCTTTCCTATGGGAAAAACACTGCAATGTCAAAACCAAAGCACTTCAGTGGCTAATTACGGATGGAGATGATCCCATTAGGGAGTTGGGAACTATCACTGAGACAATCTACATCCCTGGGATTGCCTTTCTGAGCACCTACAGGAGTATTGGAGTCAGCATTTTCTTTTCTTCTTTTTTTTGTTTTTTTCAGGAAGATCAGCTCTGAGCTAACATCTATTGCCAATCCTCCTCCTTTTCTTTTTTCCCCTTTTTCTCCCCAAAGCCCCAGTAGATAGCTGCACGTCGTAGCTGCACATCCTTCTAGTTGCTGTATGTGGGACGCGGCCTCAGCATGGCCGGAGAAGCAGTGCATCGGTGCACGCCCAGGATCCGAACCTGGGCCGCCAGCAGCGGAGCTCGCGCACTCAACCGCTAAGCCACAGGGCCGGCCCCTATAATGCTATAAACCAAGGTGACTGCAATAAAAAAAAGAACCTGGGGCACCCCCAGTTGCAGCTGGGGACGGGGCTGAATCTGGCTGGAAGCAGAGCAGGCTATGAACTTATTCCAAAGGTTTGAGTCAAAAGATTTAGATTTGGCCACAATAAATAACACCTACCTGAGTCTCTGACCAAAGATACTTGCATTTTAATTTGGCAAAGTTCATGTCTGAAAATTAAGTCCCACTGAAAAAGAGAAGGGGAAAAAAGAGGAGCTCGGTAACTCACTAATAAAGAAACAGAAAAAATAATGAAACCTCATGTTCACTTTTGTCCTATTTACAGCCACTGCAAGTTGGCTTCTTTAAATTTTTAAATGTAATATAATTCAATATACCAAGGTCAACCCTCACTGTGCTTCAGAATTGCCTAGGAAGCTTTTCAATGGTACATATATCTGGGTGCACCCAGAGATGCAGGTGCAGTGGGTCTGGGGTTGGGCCTGGACATCCATTTTTTTAGATACCCCACTGATGAGTCTGGTGGACGTACAAGTAAAGAAACACTACACCAGTGCCAAGTGCCTTCCCACCTGCTACCTCAATCAGTCTTCATAACAACCCAGTGAGGGGAAGTGTTATCATCTCCACTTTCCAGCTGAGTAAAACTTCATTGATGTTAACTACCCACAAGGCCACATGGATAGTACTGGGCAGAAATTCAAACCCAGGTTTCCTTCTAGCTCATACTTCTTGCCTGTATTACCAACATAGCTGATACTGCCATCATTTCTGAGTCCTAGGTATATATGCTACATGTGTGTATCTAGAAAACTTAACATGGAGTGAGGCAGATGTCCCTAGAGACTGCTTATGAGTACGGAGCACTTCTCTGAAAAAGTCTTGTCCTCCACAGCAATTCAAGGGCAGAGTTCAGCATCTGGGCAAGAACTTTGGATGGCAGAAATGGCACAGGAGCTTCTATATAGTCTCGTGTAAACTTTGCAGTCACCCAGAGGGGTATCAGTATTGTCCTAAATTTACAAGCCCTTGAATTTCATAAACAGTAGTAGCAGAGCCAGGATCCGAGGGCAGCCAAGTACACCTTCAGAGCCTGGGTTCTGCTTCCTCCACTGTAAGCCCCCAGTGGGACCTTTAATCTGCAGGGATCACTAATTGATTTCTTTCCAGATCTGAAGTGCTGCCTCCTTGCTAGGGCCACGAAGGCTGCAGGGAAGGCATCCCCACGGCACTTGTGAACGGGTGGCTCCCAGCTTTGTGGGCAATTATCTTCCTCCAGTTGCTGAGAAACATCTGCAGCCTGTGGTGGTAACTCCTCTGAGCTGTATTTCTTTTGGTGCTAAAATAAAACACAGCAGCAACAAGTCATGGAAACAGGATACAGCTCACCAGAGGGAGGTAGTTTTGTTTTCTAAGAGGAGGGCTGGAGATTTTCTTTCTGCCATGATTCTCAGGCCGAATCTGTTTTAGTAGGTAGGACACTGTCTCTGCTGTGACAGTCAGGAAGTTACAAGGCAAACCCCCAACCTCTAGGGACTTTTAGCCAGAATGAAGCCCATGCAGCTGCCTGAAGGTCAGCTAACAACAGTCTAAGACACCCTGGTGAGGAGACTGCCAAGTGCAGGTCCTCCCTGGACATCACAGCTGGTGGTAGGTCGAGTTTATGGCAAAAATCACCATTTTTCAAAAGCACGTCCACTAGTGTTCTCCAGTTGATTTTGTAGCCAACATGCAAGGTGATTTGAATATAAAATATGGAAATAAATCCCAAGGCTTGCAAGGCTGCCAGCCAACTTCATCACTAGGGGCCACTCTGTGGAAGGAGTTTACTTAATTGAATATTTCCCAGTGTTTGGCCATTTCCCAGTCTGGAAAGACCCGGGCCTGGGGGGGGTGGTTGGAAAATCTCTCTTCACTGTCTCAAATCTGGCAGTTTGACTTAATAACAGAAAACTTCACAAAATAAAAAACTTCAGAAAGAAGTTGGGCACCGACCTGCGCCATGCATGGCTTAAACTTCTCTGCAAAAAGGAAAAAAAAAATGTCTGGGTGCCTCAAGGTAATGTTGAGTCTACAGCCAAGTAGGGCGCTTTTGAACTAATTTCACTTTAGGAAAGTAGGCTAAATTTAAAGCACCAAGAACGGTGTTATCTAATACAGAATGCAAAAAGGGACTCAAACTCTTACTGCTTTGGTACCCAAATTATTTCTGAAAAATTATACAACATAACCTATGGTGTTAAAAGTCAGGATAGTGGCTATCCTTAAGGGAGACACAGAGAGGCCTTTTTGGGTGCTGGTTACATGAGTGTGTTTAGATTGTGAAAATTCATCAAAATGAATATTTAATTATTTGTGGACCTTTCTGTATGATGTTATATTTCACTAAGAAGTTAATTAAAAAATCTGTATACCCCAAGGTCAGCAATTTTTTTCTCAAAGGAACAGATAGTAAATAGAGTCTCTGCTACAATTACTCAGCTCTGCCCTTGTAGTGCAGAAAGGAATGGATGTGACTGTGTTCCAATAAAACTTTATTTACAAAAAAAGACTGGACAGTTGTTTATGCACCCCTGCTATATCCTCCTTATACATTTTTAAATTATCTAAAAATTTCATTTTAAATTTAAATAGCTGCAAAGGATGTACTCCAGCTTATTGTACATACTGACATTTAAAAATAAGACATCATTCTTTTACATCATTTTTTTAAAGATAGCCAATAGAATCTATATACCATCATAATTTGATACCGACCAGCAATAACAGGAACCAGCTTTTCTGTAAGAGTTGGATGTTTTACATAGTTTCTTTTTCTCCTTGAATACCCATCTCCATCCCCACCCCACAGAATTTTACCCTAAGGGAGCATAAGTTTATACTACTTTGCCTTAATATCCTTTTATGCAACAATAAGAACAAAAGGTATAAATTTAAATTATCTTTCAATAATTTAATACTGAATATTAAATATGTCTCTGAGTATTTAAATAATTTATTCTGAGTATAATAAAAATTTATTCTGGATTGAGTAATCATTATCATTAACACCCTAACTGATTATAATGTTTCAAATATATTATACATTATGAAAAGTAATTGTTAAATATAAAAAAGTAAACTTGTAGTATTGGAAATGCATCTCATTAAGATAATAATATTTCACTAAAAACCCCCTTATGGATTTATATATTTATGGATGAATATTACCTATTTTTTGAGTGGATCAGCATCAGTTCTGGTCTTTGTTTTTTTATAGGTCAAAGTCTTACCAAAACCAAAGTGGGTTTGCCTCCTGGAGAGTTAAATCAGACTCTCCACCAGAAGTAGTTATCACACCAAGTGAAGTATATTTGCAGCAAAGAGGAGACCATGCAGAATCATTTCCAAAGTCATGGCTCCCCAAACAAAGGGAAGCAAGGATCATTTATTTTGGATGGGGAATGAATACTCACAAGGGAAAGGTGGGTCTTTGCTTGCGCAGGCTCAGTTGGAAAACATGCTTCCACATACACTGCAGGTTATGGTAATGAGGCCTAAGCTCCTCTTGGAGAGATCTTAGCATTAAAAATAAGGCAAAAGTCAGAGGTATAGCTCTTGTGGTGAGGCTTGGTCTGCTTCAGGGTGGTTGGTGATTGCATCTCTTTAACATAACAAAAGAAAAAAAAAGCCAATTTGGAAAAACAGTAGAATGCTGCTGAACCCACCCTTGAGTTCCTCAGAGCAATTAGTCAGTGACAAAATCTCTCCTCTAGTTTTATCCTGCTCCTCATTCTTGAGGGGCACAGGTTGAAGGTCCACTTTCTGTAACTACTTCTTACTGGGCATAGGTGTTGTCATAGGGACCACTAGAGAAAAAGAATGTCCAGATAATCTCAGATAGGTTTGTGGGTAACCACAGGCATAGTCCCAAGTTGTTTGTAACAACTATCTGTACCTGTATAGCCCCAATGCATTTAGTATATGTTTAGGATCTGGGCATACTTCCCACTCCCCCCCCCCCACTCCAGATTCTGCCAGCTCTTTTATGGTCTAGATACTGGGTTGCCCATCCTTCTCTGATGGACCTAGTCTTGCTGCCCAGGAACATGCAACCTTTTTGGAGGCATACTATGGCTAAATGGTATGTGGTTGGTTAGGATCCAGGGCAGAACCTGGGGTGGACAGCCAGTCATTCAAAGGTTGACAGGTCATTGGGATTTACTTATCTTTATAGTGTCGCCAGAACAAGAGTTTCAAATCAGAGAGTGGTTTGTAGGAACACATCAATTGTTTGTGATGATTTCTCTTGATGTTCAGGCATGGACACCTTTTTTACCCTTGTGTGGTGGATCCAAGTGGTGACCGCTTCTAATTTTAGGGAAGAGTGAGTGGTTAGAAACACCAAGTGAGGCCCTACCCAAATAGGACTTAGCTGATCTTGGGACGAACTGCTTTTCCAAGTTTAAAGATAGACCCAATCTCCAGGTTCATATGGGTGGAATTTGACCTCTGTAGGCCAGGGAAGACAGAAGTTTCCATATTTATTGAGTGCATCTACTACCTGCTTCAGATTGATTTTGTGTTTGATTGCCATGGAAACCTCTGCATCTGGGTTTGTGAATGAATCTGAATCTTTAGGGAACGGCCTCCCATAGGTCATTTCAAAGGGGCTAAGCTGCAGTTTGCCTTTTGAAGCTGCCCTTGTCCGAGTGAAGGCGATTGGCAGTAATTTCAGCCAATTTTCCTGTGTCTTTTGGCACAATTTAGCCAAGGTTTTCTTTAAAGTTTGATTGGCCCGCTCAGTTTTTCCAGATGATTGTGGTCTCCATGTGGTGTGTAGCCTCCATTTAATTTTTAAAACTCTGGCTACTTCAGAGGGTATTTTTGATATGAATTCTGGCCCATTGTCACTCTGAATTGATCTAGGCAACTCAAAATGAGGAATTATTTCTTTTAACACTTTTGTTACCTCATTCATCCTTTCTTTTTTTTTTTATTTTTTTGAGGAAGATCGGCCCTGAGCTAACATCTGCCAATCCTCCTTTTTCTGCTGAGGAAGACTGGCCCTGGGCTAACATCTGTGCCCATCTTCCTCCACTTTATATGGGACGCCGCCACAGCATGGCTTGACAAGCAGTGCATCCGTGCGCGCCCAGGATCCGAACCGGCGAACGCCGGGGCACCACAGTGGAGCTCGCGCACTTAACCACTTGCGCCACTGGGCTGGCCCCCTCATTTGTCCTTTCTGACCTACAAGGAAAGGCTTCAATCCACTCAGTAAATGTATCCACAAACACCAAGAAGTATTTGTACCCTCCAGGGGCAGTGGGCATAACAGTAAAATCAACTTGCCAGTCTTCTCCCCGTAAAGTTCCCCAAATTTAAGTGGCTTTGGCCAGGGAAGGTACAGGAGGTCTCGTTTGTACATTTTTCTTCTGGCAATAAAAGTACTGCCTAGTTATTTTTTTCAATAAGTTCTTTTATACCTGGAGTGCTTATGACCTTTGTCAGCCATAGGTATAAAGTCTCTTTTCCATAATGGGTAGAATCATGAGCACTCTTAAGGAGCCCCAAAGCTGTTTGTTTGGGGACCCAAATCTTCCCTCCTTGCTTTATCATCCAGCCCTTGACTATTGGGGACCACTGGTAACCCTGTGTAGTGGCTTCCCTTACTTCATCAGGGGAATACACTAGTATAAGTTCATAGAAGGGTAGAGTGGGGATTAATGGTAATTGGAAAAGCTTTCCTGATATACTGGCTCTTTCTGCAGCTGCATCTGCCAAGTTATTTCCTTTTATGGTCTCTGATTCCCCCCTTTGATGGCCTGTACAACGGACCACAGCTATTTCCTTGGGGCCCTATACCAATTCTAGCAGATTAAAGATCTCTGGCCCATGTTTAATTTCTTTACTGCTGCTGTTAAGAAGTTCTCTTTCTTTCCCAATGGCTCCGTGAGCATGAATTACAGAGAAGCATATTTAGAGTCTGTGTATACTGTTCTACAAACCATACTTCCTCTGCATTAGGTAATTGTTCACTCTGGAAATCCCTGTGGATAGAGTAAACCTGATCAATCACTTCTGGGCAGGCATGGGCAATAGGCCCATTGAATCAGGGAGCAGGGTAGCTGGGTTTAAGGTATGATAGGGTTTTAAAGAAATCTGAGGGAAATCTAGCAGCATAGCTTGATATTGTAGTATTCTATTCTGGGATAGCCATAGATGTCCTTTAATCTCTAGTAGGCTAGAGACTTGATGGGGGGGTCCACACCATCATAGCTTGACCCATAGTCAGTTTTTCTGCTTTCTTGATTAAAAGGCAGGTGGCAGATACAGCTCTCAAGCATGGGGGTCATCCTTTCACCACAGTGTCTAGCTGCTTTGATAAATAGGCTACCACTCTTTTTTGAGGTTCCAACATTTGGGTTAGTACTACTGTAGCTATTCCCTGTCTTTCATGAACATATAGGTCAGATGTTTTGCTCAGGCCTAGTAAGGCCAGTGCAGGTGCTTCTACTAACAAGCTTTTAAGCTTATTGAAAGCTTGGTCACATAGCTTATCCCGTTGAAAGAGGTCCATTTCTGGCCCCTGTAGTTTATTATAGAGAGGCTTAGCAATTAATCCAAAGCTAGGGGTCCAAATGTGGCAAAAGCCAGCCATCTCCAAGAATCCTCATAGCTGCCTAGAGTTTCAGTGGCTCTCTTGAGGAAGGCTGCATTGCCCTTTAGAACTGATAACCCCCAAATACTTTACAGTCTCTAGATATTTGTGCCTTCCCCTTAGACACTTTATATCCTTTACTGGCTAAGAAGTTTAACATATTCAACTCAATTCTGACACTATCTACCTGGAGATAGAATCAGATCCCGCAAGTTAGGAGTTCAGTCCCACAGGACTGAAGCCGGGTACCCGAGGGATACTGTAGATATTAAATCAATTTGCTATTTTTCCTGTCTAGCTTGAGGGGTGACTCAGGGGTCTGAAGGACTTGTGAGCTTGTTTTGCAGAAGAAAGAGAATGCCTTTGGTGAGGTTGCAGTCACCGGATGGCCATCTGGCCCTCTGGCCCTCAGCAGCTGTTGAAGCCCAGAAGTCAGATTGCCCAGAGGGTTATTGGGAGTGACCCCTTTGTTTGCCTGAAGCCCCTCCTGCCAAGCCCAATAAAACCCCCCAGCTTTCTGTTCTTGGGAGAGGTGGATTTGCGTGAACCCAGGCTCCCACCTACTCATTTTGGCCGATTCAAATAAATCTTTCTCCATCTCCAAGCACCGATTCTCAGTGTTTGGCTTGCAGGGCATCAGGCACACAAATTTGAGATTAAGAGGTTGAGAATCAGGATTACCATTTGCCTTCCATTTTAGATGCAAATTACAAGTCCAGGTTGTCACCTGTGCTTCTGACCAACCAGCTGCAGACCAAATCCCCTCCTTGGGTTTGATTAATTTGATATATTAGCTCACAGAACTCAGGAAAACATTTTACTTAACAATCAGATGGAAGAGATGCATAGAACAACATATGTGGTGAAGGGATGTGGAGCTCCCAGGCTCTCTCTGGGCATGGCACTTTTCCCAAATCTCCCCGTGTTCACCAACGTGGAAGCTCTCTGAACACCATCCGTTTCAGTTTTAATGGAGACTTCATTACATAGGCATAGTTGATTAAATCATTGGCTATTGGTAATTGAACTCAATCTTCAGTCCCTGTCCCCACCCTGGAGGTGTGAGGAGGGAGATGGGGCTGAAAGTTCCAACTCTCAAATCACACAATTGGTTTCTCTGGCAACCAGCCCCCATCCTTAGGGGCTTTCCAAAAGTCACCTTATTAACACAAATTCAGGTGTGGTTGAAGGGGCTTGTTACGAATAACAAAAGACATCCATTTCACCTTTATTACTCTGGAGTTATTTCAGGAATTGAGGACTAATTATTATAAAAAAGATGCCCGTGTGGCTCCTATATCAGAAATTACAAGGGTTTTAGGAGCTCTGTGCCAGAAATGAAATGAAGATATTTCTTATTTTAAATCCAGTACTGTATAGCATTGACAGCCCTAAGGTCTTGAACAAATCTATACTCCCCTGTTGCCAGCCTTTTAATGGGTAAAATGGGAGTGTTCCTTGGGAATCTCCATGGCCTGATCAATCCCTGTTCTAAAAGCCTATTGATTACAGGGAAGACTTCTCTTATGGCTTCTGGCTTCAAGGGGTATTGTTTCACTGAGGGCCTGCTCTTGCCACCTGTCCTTGTGCCCACACTTCTGAGTTAATTTGGGTTAGAACATTTAGGGGAATCTCTTCCTTCTCAGGGACTGGTGTATCTTGCAATAGGGCCATGAGTTCAACTCCCCAACTTTTAGGAACTTGGATCTCTATTTTATCTTATTCCCAGCTTATTGAGATCCCTAACTTAGATAGCATGTCCCTCCCTAGAGGGGGAACAGGGCCTTCTGGTACATCCAGAAAAGAATGCTTCAGCATTTTTGATCCTATTTCACAGGTCAAGGGCTCCAGAGACCTTTTGGTCTCTCCTTTTCCTGATACCTCTTTTATGTCACACTTTCCTTTAGAAAGGTTTCCCTTTTTGGGTCTTCAACACAGAGAACATGGCTCCAGTATTGACCAAGAATTCAACATGTTCTCCTCCTACTGCCAAGGTCACCCAGGGCTCCTAGAGCCAACTGAGGAGCCCCATGGCCCTGTCACATCTCATCTATAGGCAAGGAAAGGTGCCATGCCTTGGTCCTGTTCAATCCCTTCCCTCTCTGGGGACAGTTCAGACAGTCCCACCACCAATGTCCTTTCTGTTTGCGGTATGCCCCTCTATGGGGGCTGGGGTCACTCACTCATGGCATCTTCCTTCTCTTCCTCGAGTTACTTCGAGTATACTGGAGGTTCACAGCTAACACGGTAGCTTGCCTTTTCATCTTCTTGTTTTCTTTTTCATCCTTAGTTACATCCCGGTTTTTGAATACCCTAAATGCAGCCTTTACTGGTTGTGCAGGATTAGTATCAGGACCTATAGCCAACTTTTGGAGTTTCCTACAGAGGTCTGGAGCACTTTGAGATATGAAATAGGTATTAAGAACCACTGTACTGCCCTGGGCCTCAGGGTCCCAATTTGTATATCGCCTGAGGTAGTCCCATAGCCTCTTGAGAAAAAGGCAGAGGGGATTTACTCAGGGCCTTGTTGGACCTCTCTTAATTTAGACCAGTTAATGGATGGCTGGTTTATTATTTGCATGGCTTTCAAAAGCAGACCTCAAAAATATCCTACCTTTTCTTGATCATCAGGGTCATTGGGATTCCTCCCAGGTCAGTCCCCAGCACAGCCTGTTCACTAGGCCTGCAAATTTCTGATCCTGGGTCATAGTCATTGTCTGCTTGCTCTCCAGCTTTTAACAAAATAGCTGACCTTTTCTTGGCTGTCAGGAGTGTACTTAACAGGCTTTGAATATCTGCCCATGTTGGATTATGAGTGGAGAAGATTTTCTTTGTCAGGTTTATGAATTCCTCTGGGTCAGCCCTCAATCCTTTAGTGTACGCCTTCCAATTATACAAATCAGAGGTGGAAAAGGGGACCACCTGTGCACATTAACAAGTCTCCCCTCACCATCAGGCACCTGTCTTAGGGGATATATCCCAGGTTCATAACTGGTTCCTAATCTAGTTGTACCATCTGGAAGAGGAGGGGGGGAGTGTCTTTGGTCATTGAAGAGTCCAATTCCCTGTGGAGGGATTTCTCAGGGGGGAAGGTAAAGTGTTTGGCCCTGTTACAGCCTCTGGAGTCCCATGTTTCCTGATTTGGAGGAGAAGGTCCTCCTCATCAGAAAGATCTTGTAATATGGGAAGTACTTTTGAAGTCTTAGATTCAACCTTTAACACTTCATTTAGACATAGGTCCATGAAGCACTGGACAAAAGGGATTTCTTCCCATTTCTTTGTTCTTTTGCAAAATAGTTCCAATTGTATTATGGTGTTAACATTTGGTGTCCCATTTTATGGCCATTTCCCCCCATCTTCCAATGAATATTGTGGCCAGGCTATGTTACATAAAAGGTTCATCTGCTCTTGAGTCAATGGGGAATACCTGAAGGCCTTCCAGTTCTAGAGGATGCAGTGCAACGGGCTCTCCTCTGGGATGGAGCTTGCCCCCTCCATGTTCTAGGGTCTTATGGTCTCCTGCTCCTCCCAGGAGCAACTTGTAATGGTTAGTGGTGATGCAGATGCCACAAGCTTTTGCCCAGAGCAGGTTTAGCACCCTTATAGCCTGAAACTAGACACAGGCCAAGTAACTAAACACTCAAAGGGAAAATAAAACTGGTGGATGCTGGGTTTCATCCAGGGACTGCCAGTAGGGAGGGCAAGGAAAGAAAAGGAGACCTAGGAGTACAGAAAAACCAGACTGTGGAAAAACAAGATTAATGTCCAGTATCCTTGACAAAAACAAACAAAAAGCAGACTCAGAAACTTCAGAGGGGGTTTAACCCCGTCTAGAGGACCCTTCCTCTGATCACAGGCACAACACAAAGACAGACTCAGTGACTTCAGGGTGGGGCCTTGAACCCCCACCTCATCACTCCAGAGGAGACTCACTCTCTAGTGGGGACTCAAACCATCTTAACGACTAGTCAACAGGGATTGCTTCTATTCACCAGAAGTGAGCATCAGTTCTTCCAGAGTGGCTGGGTCATGCAATCCTTTTAACCAGGGGGACTTTCACTCCCCTGAGCCAGGCCAGCTTTGGATGGGGACTTGAACCCCAAAGCCAGGCTCCAACAGAACTCTGGGACTGAAACCCAGGGCTAGGGCAGCCTTAAACCCAAGGTTCAGGCAGCCTGATTTTGTGAACCAATTTAAAAAATAACTCTTGTAGCCATGCCATGGTGTTGGCACCGCTGACCTCCATTGAGAGATCCTCCAAGCAAAGTGCTCAGTGCAGCTGCTGGGTCTCCCAATGGGGCAGTGATGTCAAGCCAGCAGCACAAGCACCACAAAGGGGTAAGCCCCATGTTGGGCATCAAATTTGTTACTGAAATCAAAGTGGGTTCGTCTCCTGGTGAGTTAAATTAGACTCTCCACCAGAAGTAGTTGTCACACAAAGTACAGTATATTTGCAGCAAATAGGAGACCATGTGGAATCACTTCCAAAATCATGGCATCCCTGAAAAAAGGGAAGCAAGGACCTTTTATTTCAGATGGGGAATGAATATTCAAAAGAGAGAGGTGGGTATTTGCTTGAGCAGGCTCAGTTGGAAAACGTGCTTCCACAGACACTGCAGGTTATGGTGATAAGGCCTAAGCTCCTCTTGGAGAGATCTTAGCATTAAAAATAAGGCAAAGGTCGTGGGGTAGCTCTTGTGGTGAGGCTTGGTCTGGTTCAGGGTGGTTGGTGATTGCATCTCCTTAACGTAACAAAAGGAAAAAAAAACAATTTGGAAAAACAGTAAAATCTTTCCAAACCCACCCTTGAGTTCCTCTGGGCATCTAATGGGTGACACTACCACAATAGTAAGCATTCCCATCCTTTTATTCTAAAATATTCGAAACACAAACAGATCTTTTTAAGAAGCTAACTTCTCACTCTATTATAAACCCCTGAAAAAAAGAAGCCATACATTTTTTTTATTCCAGTGCACAGCACAGATTCTCGATATATTTTTATCAAGTTAAATTTGTACTAATTATGTTATTTTGAAACAAGCATAGCATATATTCCACAAAGAATACAAAAGGTTCATTTTAACTTAAAATGTTGTGGGAGATCAAGATTTGGCCACCCTGAAATCTATCTCTTTACCTTGGTTGTTTTCTCTGAGGACATTTGACCTCCCCCATTAACTGCCTAAAGAATTTGACATGGTAGCTCCTTCCTGGAATAGATCTATCATGATGGCTGTAAAGATAACGTAGGGTAAATGTTACAATAGGAAAGGCACCAACAAGCCCCTCTTATCAGAAGTTCTGTCTCTCTGGCCACATTCTCTGAATGACCCTGTGAAGAGTTGCCAGACAATCATTTACATTTATAAGGGAAATCTCCATTTGTGAAGGTATCTCCCTCTCTGTTTAGAGAAGAGAGGGGGATGAGCTCATTTCTAGTGACTTATCAATGTGGAAGGTGAGGCCTTGAGCTACATAGTAAACCTTACTCTTGTTTACTGTGCTTTAGTAATAATCTCCTGTAACTGACTCCCCCCACCCCCAAAATCCTCCTTTGTCATTGGCTGAAAATGATATTTAAGACGAAAATTTCTGCTATTGTGTTGAAAAACGCAGTGTCCTTGCTTTCTCCCATGTATACATGTTATTAAACTTAGTATTATTTTCTCCTGCTAACCTGTCTTGTTGATTATTTGGCCAGTCAAAAGAACCTTAAGGGAAAGGACAGAGAGAGATTCTCTCTCTTCCCCCGACAATGTCAACCATATCAGTAGCAAAGTTAACTATTTAACATTTTACTTGATCTCCAAGATCTCATTCTTTTTCAAATAAAAAACTGGAAGATGAATAAAATGTCCAATAGTTAAGAAACAAGAAAGAAAGGAAGTCAACAGACTGGATGCTCTAGTAACTGCATAGGCACTGCCTCTCTTCTCCCATCCTTAGCTGGCTATGAATTGTCTACTTACGGCCCATAAAAAGAGCAATGTAACTGAAAATATGTCAATGGGGCTGACCTATTATAAAGGAAAGACTCCTTATGAAATGGAAAATACAACTTATTTGATGAAATAATTAAGAAGAAAACCAATGGAATTTTGGATACAAATGAAAGCCAAGAGATTCTAAAAGTAACATTGGATTAATGAAAACTGCTGTTGTTACCACATCAGGTCTGTTTTTGCCTGCCCCCCAGAAAGCCAAACACTGGGATGATGAGATAGCAGAGAGAAAGAGCATTTAATAATCACAAGGCAGCCAAGTGAGGAAACAGGAGAACGAATCTCAAATCTGCTTCCCTGAAAATAAGGACTTAGGTATACTTATAGGGTAGGGTCAAGGTGGTCTGAAATGATTCGAGGTGCGGCTGGCCTGAGATGGACAAGGCGTTCCAATTCCTGAAAAAAATAGCTCAAACACCCATTACCATGGTGACCCAAGCTCCAGGGAGATGTCATCTATAGGAACCTAGCAGGGGTCAGATAGCATGTTGCTCAAACAGCACACTTAACAATGGGTAAGCTTATCGTGCAGATATAAGTCCTCACAGATTTAAGTCCTCGCTTTCCGTTCCGATAAGTTTCTAGGTAAGGCCATCCCCCCCTTTTCCTGGTATAGGGAAGAAGATACCTTTAAAAGTGGGGATTTCCTTTACAAATGTAAATGTCTCTTATAAAGGGTAACCAGAACTAAGAATGGGCTTAGCAAGGACCCTCCTAGATACCTGGTGATGTCTATAATGATGTCCTGCTCTGGGGGCAGGCCTCCCATCCCAAACTATTTTAGTCAGTTAGTGGGGGTGGGGTCAAAGTGTCTTTCAAGCAGAGACACATATTTTGAGGTGGCCAATTCCGATTGCCTGTAGTTACTAGCTGCTTAATCATCAATGGCTAACTGTTTGCGGGTTTCACTGTGACCTTCTCTCAAAATAAGTCCACACTTCAGAGAAGCAATTAAAAGAGCTCACAAAGTGTAGACTGCATAGCTAATGTCACAGAATGCATCTGAGGAATATACAGGGTAATAATAAAAATCTCTAATAAGTTGTTACAGTTGAAAAGACAAAAAGATGGTTAATGGGGTTAATCACTAGACTGCAAAGTATAAAATATTTGCTAAAATGAAAACTAATTGGACACATAAAGCTTTGGTAAAGGTAATTCTGAAAGTGCAGGACTTCATATAGAATCTAAATTCTGTCTGGCTCACTTGTCCTCCTTTGGTACTGTGGGAGATCAAAATTTGGCCACCCTGAAATATATCTCTTTACCTTGATTGTTTTCTCTGAAGGACATTTGACCTCCCCCACTAACTGTCTAAAGAATTTGACATGGTGGCTCTTTCCTGAAACAGATCTTCCATCTGATGGCTGTAATATAATGTAAAATAGATGTTACAATAGGAAAGGCACCAACAAGCCCATCTTATCAGAAATTCTGTCTCTCTGGCCACATTCTCTGGATGGCCCTGTGAGGAGTTGCCAGACAAACATTTACATTTATAAGGGAAATCTCCATTTGTAAAGGTATCTCCCTCTCTGTTTGGAGAAGAGAGGGGGATGAGCTCATTTCTAGTGACTTATCAATGTGGAAGGTGATGACTTAAATCTCTATAATAACCTTACTCTTGTTTACTGTGCTTTAGTGGTAATCTCTTGTAACTGACTCCCCCCCCCAACATCCTCCTTTGTCATTAGCTGAACATGGTATTTAAGACGAGAATTTCTGCTATTGTGTTGAGAAACGCAGTGTCCCTGCTTTCTCCCATGTATACATGTTATTAAACTTGGTATTATTTTCTCCTGCTAACCTGTCTTGTTGATTATTTGGCCAGCCAGAAGAACCTTAAGGGAAAGGGCAGAGGGAGATTCTCCCTCTTCCCCCGACAGTTTTGGCGAGCCAGCCAGGAGAAGCACTGGCTGGTAAGTTGCCTTCTCTGGTTGGAAGACCTGCCTTCTCCCTGGACTACTGCAGATGATGAGATACGGGAACGCCTGACGAAAGCCGGCAAAAGGTAAGACTTCTTACCACGTCAGCCTCCTGGAATCTCTATCTGCGGAGTCCGGCGGAAGGAAGTGGTGAGAATTTTTTCTCTTTCTAAATTTAGATTGGCAGGAGAAAATATTTGGGAAACTAGTTTCTTGGGCTTTTAGTGACTCTTGGTTTAAATTTGGTAGAGTACTCTTGGTTTTGATCTTGATTCCTTTTCCTCCCAGAGTAGTCTCTGTCTTGTTCTGTGTCCTGAGAAAACTTGGCTTTGTGACCAGTGAGAATATTCTCCTTGGTCTCCACCATACGGAAGGTGCATTTACCGGGGTGCACCTTGGTGGCCAGTCGAGTAGACTGGGGTTCCGAACTGTCTCTTTGTCCGGCTGTGCCAAGTTCTCATGGGAGTTTGTCATAAAGGGCCCAGTCCATAAGGGCTTTTGTTGTCTTAACCTTCGTTGCTTGTTAGTGCTGGAAAAATCCCATTCCAGTATCGCCCGCCCGGTGTCACAGATTAGCGGGTCTGTGACTGGAGGCGTGCCACACTATTGTGGGAGACCGGAGACACCCTTTTATCCTTACCGCCTGTGCAACGAAGGTCTTTACTTTCTCTGAATATCTTTGAGAGTGAATTCTGTGGATCATGGGGGCTACATCATCTGCGCCCTCACCAGGGATGCCTCTTGCATCCATGGTAGATTTATTCTAAGCGTGGAAAGTTACCTCCGGGTCTTTCCTTAAAAAGGCTTATTGGTTCGAGTCACTATTAGAATAAATATACAAGTGAAGATCCTACTCGTCAATGGCCAGACGACGGATCCTTTGAATTGGAAAAACTTCTAAATTGGGGAAAAAAAAATGTTTTGAGAGCTCTCACATAATTGCTTAATTGGTACCTAAGAATTAAGACCACAAAAAGGAAGGAAAAAATTTGACTAGTCTTAAGACCTTGACTCAGGTTACAATTAAATTGAAAACATGTAAAAGTGTAAGTGTTGATAAGATTATAAAGGTTGGAATGTTTGAGCTAATTTTATACAAAGAGGTTACATCAACTTTGCCTGAGTATGTTTTAAAATGTCTGACTGGGAATGCTTCTCTTGTCCAAAGTTAGAAGACCAAGACCTATTGATAAAAATCTTAATGATAACTATGTTTAAAGGTATAAGAAGTGATAAAAATTGCATGAAATTTTGTAGGAAAAAACTGATGTTATTTCTATTACAGAACTGGTTAACAAAAATAATAATTTAAATGATGGCTAATTTTATCTAATGTCTTATGAAGTCTTATAGGCAATCTAAATAGTTATTGGGAATAAGTAACTAAATAGTTGTGAAAAAGATGAATGTTGGATGAACTTTAAACAATAATTATGTGTTATGGTGGTTACAGCTTCCAAACTCTTTTTGGTGACTTAAAACTTTAGAGTTTTGTTAAAATTTATGATAAAAAAATTCATTGAGTATCATCATTTCCAAATAAGATAAGATATTAGACATTGATTGCTAAATGTACATTTGTCTACTTTTGGCTTTTCATTACAGGAAAACTAAAAGATATTTTGGGTCTATTAGTAAACGTGTTTTATTAAAAGATTATACTATAAAGTAACATGTTTCTAGAAGTTATAAAGTGTTTATAAATTTTCCACGCCACAAGATACTAATGTAAAAGAAAGTTTATAATGGTTTACTTAGTTTTTACTCACAAATTAAGGTTTCTAAAGGTTAAAATTTCTAATTAATATATGTGATTAAAAATTAAGAAAAATATGTCTGTGTACAAGGAAAGTAAGATGTATAAAGGTACAAAGAATGGAAATATTTTGTTTGGTTAAGAAAGATAAATTTGTCCTCAAGTACTAGAAGGGAAAAGAAAGACATGGGACAAATTCTGAATGTAAAAAGAAAGTTATAGAAGGTTTGTGGAAGAAGAATTCTGGAAAAGGAGTTTTTGCATGTCAAGTTGGCTAAGATTGAAATGAATTTAATTAAGTAAATGAGTTTTAATAACAGAAGTAAGCTGGTGCAAAATTGAAATTTCTCATAAAAGGATAATTTGCTTAAACTTGATAAAGAGGTTATAAAAGATTTTTCTTTCCCTTTGAGTAAGTCTACCTAAAAAGACAGAAAAAAAAAAAAAAAAACCTGTTAAAATAATTTCCTACGTTCAAAAGACTGAGGTCTCTCTATTAAGGCTTTTGGACTGTTAATGCTCTGTTTGCTTTGATTGTTTATATTTTTGACAAGCTCCCCCAAAATTCATATCTTAAAGTCTTTTTTTAACTTTTATTTCTTTGAAAATTTTCAAAGGGCCCTGGAACTTCTCAAAGAAATTTGCTCTCTTCCTATAAGGAGAAAGATACTAGACTTATTAGGTTTATTCAATATGTTCAATTACATGGAAAACATTGTCAGACAAGTGATGATAAGCCTGCTTAGGTGCTATTATGTGGGCAAATGTTATTGATATAGGTGTTTTAAAATTATATAACATTACTGAAATTCTGATCTGTCCTGGTTATCAGTCATAATTCTGGTTATTATTATTTTAAAGTGTTGTATTTCACAAAATTAACCAAATTTCCTTGTCAATTGCCATTTTGAGGTCTTGTTGTTTACAGACTTATTTCTTTGCTCTAATGCTTTTGCAAAATGTTTCGACTTCAGAAAAATTCATGGAAAGGACTCTGACATTTACACTGGAGTACAGGTTTCTGACAAACTTTCTGATCATAAAACTGAACTTGGTAAAATATTACAGAAATCCGATGGAGAAACTGATGACTTCATAAAGCCACTAACAAAAAGAGTGGTATCAAAAATAGATTACACAGGACTGAATAAACTGATAAGGATGCTTATAATTTTTATGATTTTTCATTTGAAGTATTGCTGAATTTTTAATGTTTTGTTTTTTCAGATTTAAAGAAAACTTTTTCTCTTTTCTCCCGAGATAGCTATGACTTACAGCAATTTAGTAAATGATATATTTTTGTAAGTAAAATTAAAATATTTATCTTTTTCTCTCTATCTGATCCCTCCAGGATTTGGAAACTCTTAGTGAGTGAATATTGTTGTTTTCATGGCAATATAGTTATTTGCATAAGTTCAATAAGAATCTGTTCTCCTTATAACAAGACACAATTGGAAACACTGGGTCTGTTACCAAGGTTGTGACTGGAACATCATATTTGCAATATAACCATACAGCTTTTGAGGAATGAAGATTGGACTTTATGGAATAAAGCCACGTAGAAATATTGGCCTGGTACCTTTATGTTCCAGGCAGCACTTACCAGGATAAATAAAAAATGTCACTTATCTGGCAGGTACAAGGAACCTCAAAATATTTTGGGGGAACCTCGGAAGAGAGGAATTCACCCAAATCTGTAGGTATTGCAGGCAACGTCTGATGATAAAATCCTTGGCTTGGCTTTCCTGGCCTCGAGAGACCTTTCAAGTTCAATCTGAGATTCCTTATAAAAAGTTCCAGCAAAGCAGGTTTAAAAGAGCCTATGTGATCAATTGCTATTCTTGCTGTACTTATGTAAATAATTGGGCCAACTCTATTGGATCTAGACTTATTTTGCAAACTAGTTAGTTTTAATTTGGCTATCTTAATAAAAATGAGGGTGATTTTAGAGAAAAAAATTATATTTCAGTAAAAACTATAGTATACATTTGTGGATATTAGATCCTAGTTTTGTTGTCTTTTGAGGTTTTTGTTTTATATCTGTTGACTAGACTGGATCCTGATTTCTTCTAGTCTCCTGAAATATCTGGCTACAGATATCCAAACTAACGTTTTTGATTTTTTCCATCATTTTCATTTAAAATCACTGAAAACTGAACCTGCCCTTTTTCCTGAAGCCTTACAAACTGAAGCTGATAGACTTGATATAAACTTAAGATGACCTGACGACATCATCAGAGACATTTTAAACTGCAAAAGATGTTTTGACGCTGACATCTAAAAGTCTTCTTCACTGGCTGTCCTCTGAACTCAAAAACTGCTTTACAACTTGCTCCAACCATTAACCTTGTTTTTCTTTTATAGAAATACTTCTATTAAATACTTGATTGCTTGCTTCCACAATATAGGCGTGACCTTGAGAGCCCACCTGCATCACCACCTACCTTCCAAAAAGAACTTAATTGAACTGATCTATTATCAGGACTAAAAAAAATGTGTTCAGTGAGATGAAACAATCTACCAACTCAGCTTCTGGACTATGAAACTTCTTTAAGTTTCAAAAGGACTGTAAAACTTTTAGTTTCAAAGGCGGGACTGTGGGAGATCAAAATTTGGCCACCCTGAAATATATCTCTTTACCTTGATTGTTTTCTCTGAAGGACATTTGACCTCCCCCACTAACTGCCTAAAGAATTTGACACGGTGGCTCCTTCCTGAAACAGATCTTCCATCTGATGGCTGTAATATAATGTAAAATAGATGTTACAATAGGAAAGGCACCAACAAGCCCATCTTATCAGAAATTCTGTCTCTCTGGCCACATTCTCTGGATGGCCCTGCGAGGAGTTGCCAGACAAACATTTACATTTATAAGGGAAATCTCCATTTGTAAAGGTATCTCCCTCTCTGTTTGGAGAAGAGAGGGGGATGAGCTCATTTCTAGTGACTTATCAATGTGGAAGGTGATGACTTAAATCTGCATAATAACCTTACTCTTGTTTACTGTGCTTTAGTGGTAATCTCCTGTAACTGACTCCCCCCCCAACATCCTCCTTTGTCATTAGCTGAACATGGTATTTAAGACGAGAATTTCTGCTATTGTGTTGAGAAACGCAGTGTCCCTGCTTTCTCCCATGTATACATGTTATTAAACTTGGTATTATTTTCTCCTGCTAACCTGTCTTGTTGATTATTTGGCCAGCCAGAAGAACCTTAAGGGAAAGGGCAGAGGGAGATTCTCCCTCTTCCCCCGACAGTACCCAAAGGGTAGTAGGGTACCCACCACAAACGATGAAAGGGTAGGAAGGAGAGCAAGGATATTCTTAAGAAAGACTTGACAACTCTGCTGTCAGTGATCCCCCCATATGAGCTTGATACTCACGTGCCCTCTTCCCTTTTCCGGAGTGTGATGTGGGGAGCAGAAAATCAAATGTTGGTTTATTCACTGGATGATGAAAGAAGTGATCCTCCACCCCACAAGCTTTATTAACACACATGAGAGTTGTGAGGATGAATCTCTGCTTGCTACTCAATATTCCTTATGCAAATAAGAGAATATGGCACAAGAGCTCAACGTTTGAACTATTACGCTTGCATAAATCTGCAGAAGAGAGCTTTCTACCAAGTTTAGCTGTGGGTAAGAAAAGATATCTGTCCTCCATGGTGGATTCAAGCGAAGAGTGTCTTCATGTGACTCATGGCAATTCCCATCTCCTTTGGGGGCTATGAGATAAATGGAATAAAATTAGAGCAAAAAGTACCAGTGAAGAGTGTCTTTATGTGACTCTTGGCAATTTCCATCTCCTTTGGGAGCTATGATCTAAATGGAATACAATTAGAGCAGAAAGTACCAGGCTAGGAGGCTCTAATTTCTCTTAGGAACTCTTCTTAGAGTATAGCAAAGGCCCTCTCATATAATTCCCAATACTCTGCTAAAAATAGGGAAAAGTAGAGAGATCTACTAGAGTTGATGCCTAGAGGCTACAAAGAACAGGGTGGACTGAAAAGGCTACTCCCTATTTCTAGATTAAATTTCTCAGTGTGGAGCAGAATTTTGAGGAGAGATAATAATTTAGCTAAGATCTAAAAATGAAATGGAAACAAAGCTATTGCAGCTAACCAAATCATTCTTTTGAAAAATTTAATATTATTTCATTACATCCAGGTAATGTGCATTCAACTATTAGAAAATATAGCTTACCAAAAGAAAAAATGACTAATGAACTCACCACCCAGAGATAAGTACTAGTAACACATTGATATATTGTATTACAGGCATTTTTATACATCTATAAATCTTTTCTTCTTTCTTTCTTTTTTTTTTTTTTTTGTAAAATGGGGTCACACCATACATACTATTTTTCCTCCACATTGAACACTTTTCATACCAAGAAATATACAGGTAACTCATTCTGAAGCCGGGTATCTGAGGGGTACTGTAGATATTAAACCGATTTGCGACTTTTTCCTGTTTAACTTGAGTGGTGACTCAGGGGTCTCGAGGATTTGTGAGCCTGTTTTGCAGGAGAAAGAGAATGCCTTCAGGGAGGTTGCAATCACCAGATGGCCGGATGGCCGATCACTGGCCCTCAGCAGCTGTGGAAGCCCAGAAGTCAGATTGCCCAGAGGCTTATCTGAAGTGACTCCTTGGTTTCCCTGAAGCCCCTCCTGCCAAGTCCCTTAGCTTATAAAACCCCCCTGTTTTCTGTTCTAGGGGAGGTGGATTTGAGCGAACCCAGGCTCCCACCTACTCATTTTGGCCAATTCGAATAAACCTTTCTCATCTCCAAGCACCGATGTCTCAGTGTTTGGCTTGCTGGGCATCAGGCACATGACCTTGAGCTTAAGAGGTTCTGTATCAATTCTTTTAAAAGGCTGTAAAGTATGTCAATTTATGAATATACATTACTTTAATTATTTCAACATTTTCCAAAGTATCTAATGTGAAACACTAGTTCCACAAGATATAGTTTAAGTATATTAAGAGGACTCTAGTGTGCTGCATCTCCTAAACATGCCATCATGAAACACTTTTTTAGGGATCTCTCAGGATTAATGTTCCTCAGAACACATTTTGGAAAGCACACTCTAGGGTGAATTCAGTTACTGATCTGAGTCAATACTAAGAACATTGAGCCCTATTGTTAGGGAAGGGAATTGTCAATAGAAGGAATGATGAGGTTCAAAAGTTCTTGCCTCAGTGTAAAGTAGTAGAGGCCATGACCCACCTCTAACCTGGCAAAAGGAGAATTTTCCAGTGGAAATAACAGATAAGGATTTGAGGCCAAAGATTTTGCAAATAAAAAAAGGTAATTTTGCCTAATCTTTCCTCTATTCAAATAATCTTCAGAAACTCAATGGGGATGGCTTCAGCCACAGTAGGTTGCCAAGTCAGGAGAGTAGAGCCCTAGCTACCTGTCTGTGGAGAAACAGCTAACAACTAACCTCTTACTCAGATTCCAGCGCCACAGAAGGTGGAAGATAGGATATGTGACTCAGAGATTCAGGATCCCAACTGTTCTCTCCCTCTTTAGAGAGGACTAAAATCTGTTCTAATTAATAGACCATAGTGAGAATGTGTGTGGGAAATGGCAGGCTCACAAGGGGGTCTTCAAACAGAAATCGCTCTTCTTGTGAGCAAAATCTCACATGGAGGGTAAAGCCCCTGGATTGGAGAAGATTTTGATCTCTGTCCATAGTAGTCATTTGGAATTAAAAGGAAAAGGAATCCATTCTGAGAGCCAGAGCTTCAGGACCCTGAAGCTAAGAATGCAGCTCCAGATCTTGTTGCAAACATCTCATATGCAGCAAACAGAAATTGGTCTGGGTGATAATTCAGTTCTGGAGCCAGGGCAGGCTGGCCTTGCTGTAAGAACAGTTTGAGTGTAAAGGCTTTTGGTTTGGTTCATTTCAGGCATTTTTCGGAAGTAGAGATTTTTTACCCTAGCCTTCTTTTTTCTTTCCTATTTGTTCTCTGCTGCAGCCAAAGCCGAGAGACTAGCATATGAATTTTAGAGAAAAAGAAATCTTAGACAAAGATGTTAGGAAAAGATACTGACATCAAAGCAGCATAGATTACCAAAGACTGATGGAAAACAGAAGCTTTGGAAAGGCCAAATTTCAGAGGAGACTCCCTGGCAGAAAGGATTTATGTGAACCCCTGACTAACACCCACAGCAAAGCAATAAGGAAGCTTTGAGATCCTAAAAGAACTTTAAAAATACAGACAAAATTCAAGACCAGTTATAACAGTGAGGTGCTGTACTCATCCAAAGAAAAGCTATAAACTTTAATGAGTCTCCATTGAGCTCAGAATCAAGGTACCATGAACCTGGGAACAAAGGATGAATGGAAAGATAAATCAAGTAGCTCTACACATATGATTTAAGCATAAAAAACTAATAACTATTAATAGCTAATGTATATTGAGTACTTACTATACGCCAGGCACAATTCTAATTGCTTTATAGGTAGGAGCTTTTATTCCCATTTGCAGGTGAGGAAACTGATGCACGAAGAGATTTAGCAATTTGTCCTCCATTAGACTGCCACCAGGCAGCAGAGCGAAGATTCCAGCCCAGGCTGCCTGGCTCCACAATCTGAAGAAGAGGGCCTTAGAAAAGACCTGGGAACTGGAGCACCACCTCTGCATATTACTGCTTTGCCAGAAGACGGAAGTGTTTTGACAGCTTCTATGAGAGGAGATAGTCTGCATAGGTAGTTCAAAATTTTCCCACCCCCCTCCCCCCATTCCCAGGTACAGTGATATCTGTAAAGGCTACCCTTGTGAGCTGTGGTGCCAAGAGGTGGCTATCTCTGTGAGCAGAGTGACAATGGCAGATGTTCTCACTTCTGCATGAAGTGCTCTTATGGAGGATCTACCCCTCTTCTTGGAGTATTTCCTTGAGGTGGCTACTCTTAGGGTGACCAAATCATCCCGGTTTGTCTGGGACTTTCCCAGTTTTAGCACTGAAAGTCCTGGGCAACCCAAGATGGTTAGTCACCCTAAATCGTATAAAGTTATTATGGCAAGAGACACCTACATTTGCTTCCCTCTTCCCAAATTAGGATGGGGCTCAAGGGAAAGTAAACAAATCTGGGAAAAGGATTTCTTTTGTGATCTGTCCCAATTCACAGGATAGGATACCAAACCCATCTTAAATGGGGTCACAGAGGAAATATCCAATAGCAGTGTATACCGGGTGGGGACATGGATTTTCATATATTCCATGGGCTCAAGTGTCTAAGAACTAGGCAGGATAAGTTGAAGATCTCACCACAGTTGAGAGGAGTCTTGTTAGATGAATGTTTTCTAGACAATGAAACAGGGCTGACAGCTTTGTAAACCGGCCATTCCAATGTTTTTCTGAGACGGATATTTGGCCAGGACACAAAAGGACAGAGGGTTCAAGGGCAATTCAGCTGCCTTATTTATTAGAAACACCGTATCTAGATAAATCCTTCATGATTTCCAGAATTAGTAATCAGAGACCACAAGAAAAAAAGCTTAGTAGAAATGCTGCAAAACATGGAAAAAGTAACATTACACCGAGGATTCAGAAATCTCAGGATGCAACCACACTGTGAATATATAAAAAATCATTGAATTGTACACTTTAAGTTGGTAAATTGTAGGGTATGTAAATTATATCTCAATAAAGCTATTTTAAAAAAAGAAATCTTGGGGCCGGCCCAGTGGCTCAGCGGTTAAGTGTGTGCACTTCACTGCAGCGGCCCGGGGTTCGCAGGTTCGGATGCCGGGCGCCCACAGACGCACTACTTGTCAAGCCATGCTGTGGCGGCGTACCATATAAAGTAGAGGAAGATGGGCACGGGTGTTAGCTCAGGGCCAATCTTCCTCAGCAAAAAAAAGAGGAGGATTGGCATCAGATGTTAGCTCAGGGCTAATCTTCCTCACAAAAAAAAAAAAAGAAGAAGAAATCTTGGCATGCAA
This sequence comes from Diceros bicornis minor, assembly GCF_020826845.1. NCBI lineage: Eukaryota > Metazoa > Chordata > Mammalia > Perissodactyla > Rhinocerotidae > Diceros > Diceros bicornis. The sequence goes on from NC_080760.1 coordinate 9,437,155, forward strand.
ATAGACTTGGCATCTAAAAACCAAAGAAAACCTTAAAGAGTAAAAAGACTGAAATGCAATGATAATAGAAAGATAAGTAAAAGATGCCAAAAGATATAAGGAGAGAAAGAAAATTGATAAACTGGTGTTCATCTCAGAAAGCTAGAAAATGAACCACTAAGGAACCCTAAAGGAAAACTAGAGAGTGGAAATAATAAAAAGCCACAAATCAATTAGTTAGAAAACAGATAAAAGAGTCTGTAAATAAAATTAAGCTTCTGATTATTGATTATTTCCTCTCATAATATTATACAAAAAAACCTAAAACCATTTTCGCCAGAGTTGGGTGGTGGTACATTTGGGATGGTCTGATTTAAAAGACAGGCTATGTCACACAGCATAGTTTCATTTGGTGTATGAGTGGGGTCAGGGAAACATTACAAGAACACAGGCAGATATCCTTAACAGCAACAGAAATGAGATACCATGACAAGTCTGTGTGACTGCCACTTCAATTAGCACATAGTGGACACTAAAAAACAACAATGGTTCCAAAATATCTAAACGCAAATTGAAAACAATGAGGGCAGACTCTCCAAACAATAAGTAGTAATTTGCAATTAAGTTGCTTCTCCTGTGGGCAGTTCTACGCAGCATGCTCCTGAGTATCAGGATTTATTCACCTGTGCCCCAGACATTAGAACTAAAAATATGGCATATAAAAACCTTTGTTTCAAAGCTAGAAATTTTAGAGATCTAAATTAATTATTATAATCATAGGAAATTATTGTAACATTCATGTTTTTTTAAAATAAACTTTATATTGGGGCTGTCCCGGTGGCATAGCGGTTAAGTGCGCTCGCTCTGCTGCTTGTGGCCTGGGTTTGATCCCGGGCGTGCACCGACGCACCGCATTGCTTGTTAGGCCATGCTGTGGCGGCATCCCATATAAAGTGGAGGAAGATGGGCACAGATGTTAGACCAGGGCTAGTCTTCCTCAGCAAAAGGAGGAGGATTGGCATGGATGTTAGCTCAGGGCTGATCTTCCTCACAAAAATAAATAAATAAATAAAATAAAATAAACTTTATTAAATATTGGTTTTAGTGATTCTTGCACGTAGCATCAGGTAATAAAGCCAGTTGATAAACAAATCCAAGAGCTGATTATTTGATAAACAAATAGATTAAACTTTTACAAAGCTAATCACAAAAAAGACCAAAAAATAAGAATTAGAAAGAGGATACAACGGAAAATGTAGAAGAGTGATATCATTTCTAAACCATAAGGTATGGATGTAAAATTTAATCTAATAATTTTGAAAATCTAGAATTTTAACAAGTATCAGAATCATCTACAGAACTTATTAAAACAAGAGTTTATGACTCAGTAGGTCTGGGGTGGTATACAAAAAAATCCCATTTCTAACAAGTGCCCAAGTGACAATGATGCTGCTGGTCTGGAAACTATACTTTGAGAACCACTGATTTAGGTAAAGTGAAGCTATTACTGGGAAAATATGAATAACTAAATGACTCAAGAATAAAAAACCTGAAAAATCAAAAAGTTATTGAGGAATTACTTTTTTAAACTATTCCTAAGCTAGAGAATTTGCCTGTTGAGCTCTCTAAAACTAAGAAACATAATCCCCATGTCAGGGCAACTATTGCTGAGCATTAAAAAATATGGAAAACTTTCCAATTCATTCGGAAGCTAGTATAATCCTGAAAGCAAAACCTGAAAAAGCACAAAAAGAAAAAAAAAACCCCATAAACCTGTGGTTGTTTGACCATTTATATAGCTACAGAAACTTGTTCATGTGAAATCTTATGTGATAGGCCTGTCCCTAAGGCAGATAAAAGCAGAGATGCTCTCTGCAGAGTGACTTCTCAACCGTAACATACTGGCCTCATAGTAGTCACTGCTCTGGTCCAAACTCACATGGAATATGGGCATCAAGACACCAAGTAAAGGCGGCCAGGCCCGTGGAGTAGTGGTTAAGTTCAGCACACTCCCCTTCGGTGGCCTGGGTTTGTGGATTTGGGTCCCTCGCGTGGACATACACCACTTGTCAGCCATGCCGTGGTGGTGACCCACATACAAAACAGAGGAAGACTGGCACAGATGTTAGCTCAGGGCTAATCTTCCTCAAGCAAACAAAGAGGAAGACTGGCAATAGATGTTAGCTCAGGGTCAATCTTCCTCAGCAAAAAAAAAAAAAAAAACTAAGTAAAATACTGGTAAGCTAATGAATAAAAAGAACCAATCAAATTAGTATTTATTATCCCAGAAATGCAAACATGCTTTAATAATAGGAAAATCCATCAATATTAATCAAGTCAATTGGTTCAACAAGAAACAAACTTGTTAAAACTATTTCCATTGAAAACATCTTTGCAACTAGCAGTAGAAGGGAACCGATTAATCATGATTAAGAATATCAAGCTCAAACCAATAACAACATCCATTACAGCAAAGCTTTGGACCTTTTTTTGAAAGCTTTTACGTACTTTCTCAAGACCTTAAGACTTTCTTAAGACTTCCAAACTTGTTTAGAAGGTTCTAGGAGTCAGTTCCGCTAACAGTATAACAATAAAGATGAATACAGAGTAGAGCAGCATCTCTCAAAGACTGTTCCAGACTAGAAACACTAGTTTTATGGGTGAAGGGACCCTCACTGGGGTTTGGAAGGTGTGGGACCTCTTGTTACGGGAAGTCAGACTTGCTTCTCAGTGTCTTTAAAGTGCGTTGTGATACGCTATGCCACATAGCCTAAACCTGAATGGCCACACACAATATTGTTTTTGAGGAACAACTTATGGGACACTTTTGGGGAAATTCTACGATAGAGAATCTGACTAGTTTTTCTAAAGTAGACATGTTGCACATGCAGTTTCCTCCATTTTACCCCAGAGACTAATTGCCTCTGTAAGAGCTTGCTGCCGCAGCTCTGTAACCCAGCGGCCTCTGGCAAAGACCTTGTTAGCAACAGAGAGCAGTGAAATACCCCGAACGTTGTGTTTTCATATTACTTCTTAGGGATGCTGTAGATGCTGTCATATTTGAAATATTTTGGCATTTTTCTTGACGTTCCAGATGATGACTAATAGCTTTGCAGGCTTCTAAGAAGTTCTGTCTCTATCTTCTTGAAAATGTTGCCAGGTAACTCATTGGGACTTGTTTTATAATTCACACGGCTACTGACATTATTTTTAAGTAAATTTGTTGTAAATATAATTTCATTTTGGCAGGTCTGAGATGCTGTGAGGTGTATTATGGAAGCACTGAAAAAATTGTATATGGGGCTGGCCTGGTGGCATAGTGGTTAAAAGCGCGTTTGCTCCGCTTTGGCGGCCCCAGGTTCACAGGTTCGGATCCTGGGCACACACTGGTGCACCGCTTGGCAAGCCATGCTGTGGCAGCGTCCCATATAAAGTAGAGGAAGATGAGCACGGGTGTTAGCCCAGGGCCAATCTTCCTCAGCAAGAAGAGGAGGATTGGCATCGGATGTTAGCTCAGGGCTAATCTTCCTCACCAAAAAAAAAAAAAAATTGTATATCTACTAAGAATTGTTTCCCAAGTAATGATGAAGATTAAGCTTTAGTACGTGTTGGTCCATATTCACTTTTCAGCTGTTAGAGAAATAGTGCTCCTTAATTTTTCCTGAATGCAAAGAAACATAAGATGAAAATTACTTCCCGTTTGCTTTGCTCATCCTCCTGACAGCTGGCAGGGAACGCTGACAATTCAGCATGTCTACCCAGGGTATTTAGTATACTGTGTGTACTCTTTTTAATTGATATAAATTGTTACTTCAATGATGCCTTCTGATAGTCTATTCTGTCTTCTAATTATTTTCATGGAAAATAAATGCCTTAATATTAATTTTAAACTTCTTCTTTAGTGAAATCAGAATGCAGTAAATAATTTCTATTTCCCTTTTGGAATCTAAATAGACTTATCCCACTATATTTGTTGACTCTTTTAAACACTTTCATGCTGTAGTCCAATCACTTTCTCCCTTTTTTTTTTTTTTGGTCAGGGTTATATTGAGGCAAATTGTCCAATGTACAAACCACTCTTTGAAAGGAATTGAAAGATTTAAGGAAGAAGTAGCATTTAATAATGTGAAAAATGGCACCCCATTAGTCTGAAATGTTTAGTTCATCTTTCAAGCATGACTTCCTCCTAAGAAGAATGTTAACCTCTAGAGAAATCTATTTTATTTATGTGTTAAATCTTTTCTGTATGTCTACAATGGCTCAACTTATAAAGTTTTTTCAAGGGGCGGTTGCTCATTTTTGTTTTTTTTTGTCAGAAAATTTATTCAGACAAAATCAATTATATTAATCATCTTAATAATCCTAGAATAAAAAAGTTAATCATTCTTTCTTAGTGTCTTAGGATAAAGAGCTAATAAATTGAAAAGAAAATGACTAACTAGGCAAGTAACACTGTGCTCAGTAACATGAAAGATACAAATGAAGTAGAAAATATCACCTGCCCCCCACAAGGTTACCATCTACCTGAAAAGGGAATACTTAGATGACTTAGGAATTAGAGACAATATGAGGAAAAAGTTCTGAGACCATAATGCATGCAGTTTTGTCACAGAACAGTATCACATTTTAAGATAAAGCAAATCTAAGTAGAAATTTTAATTTTTATATTCACTTTTCAAAGAATATACTATAGAATTAGTAGGTTCCATTTTGAAACCACCTCAGAAAGGCAAATTTAGCCCTAAACTGGACTTTCAAGATGTGTCCTTTCTCCAGAGACTCAGAAGACAGCCCACAGATTGTGCACCGATCAGATCCAGAGTGTAGCACTTATATAGAACATGATGCAAAAGGTGCTGTCAGGGATCAGGCAACGGGCATTCCTGACTCCAACATCATACCAGAATTCATGCTCCCCACATCTACTGTTCCTAATCTCCTGCTATCTAGAAAAAAATCACAAAGTTTAAAAAAATCTTGTTTTAAATTTCCCTCGTTCCTTTCTTTTTCTGTTGTCTGTTGTCTGTCTCCATTCTCTGTGACCACTGCACACATGCACACACACACACACACACTCACAAATACACTTTTATTTTATACTCTCAGGAAGCATGCCTTTTCATTACACCTGCCCTTCGATTTCATTATGGATCAATTTTTTACATTTTTCAATAAATTTTAGTCATCAGGTTATCTCTCTAAGATGATTGAATTTTTGTTCATTCATTCATTTAACTAAAATTTATTTCTTGAGTACTACATATATATGTGTGTATATATATGTGTGTGTATATTTTCATAAATGTGTGTATACAATACTTCTGAGGCAGAGAGTTTGTTGCCTCCCCAAAAGGCACCTCCTCCCCCTCCCTGCTTGCTATCAGAATTGAGATTCTGTTCAGGTATCAAGGTATTCCTTTATCTCAGAAAAGCTGGACCTGGCCTTTAGTCTAAAGCAGGTAGATGACAAGTTCTGGACAATGAGATAAAAGAGGAAGTCTGATAGAGGAAGGAAGGCCTCTGTGGAATATGAGGCAGGCATGGAGGAGTTTCTTGCCTTTGATGTGATGCCTGGAACTGCTGTAGCTATCTTGCCATCAGGAGGAGAAAACAAGGTAAATCACAGAGACACCAATTCAGAGCCAGACATTGTCAAGCCACTAAACCAGTGCCAGAAATGGTCGTACTTCTTGATATGTAAGAAAATGGAAAGTCTTTTATTTAACACATGATTAGTAAAGCGATTTCTTAAAGCCTAAAGCATTTCTAACTGATACAGCTCTTCTCCATGTGAAATAAAATCTCACAGCTTGTTAAATAATTTCAGGTTTCAGTGAGCATGAGGAAGAGTATTTTGGAGGGCTGGAGACTTTCCCTGGGGCCCTACAGCAATAGTACGTACGTAGTTGTTTTATGACTTCTCTAAGGTCATTTATCTCACTACCTTATCTGCCTGTTCTCAGCATATATTTAGTGAGCCCAGGTTTTTAAAATACCAGCATGGAGAGCAACCTTCAGAAAAGTAGCTGAGGGTTCCTCCAGAAAAGTAGTAACTCTTTGCAAACAAAAATGTGAAAAAGACAAAGTAACAGACAAAGCAAACTTCTGCAAACAGTGAGTACTGGCCACATACTCAAGACCACCAGAGCTGTGCACACAATATAGGGAGAATCACTAGCTGTATTTAACTCTTTTCAGCTTCGTCTGAACAGAAGCAGCTAATCATGACAAAGAACATCATTCCCAAGCACGCAGAACTCACCTCTTGCTCATTCTAAGATCTGTTTAAAATAAAGGTGACTGCATATTGGAGAACTTACTAAACATTGGCTTCTAAGCCAAATGATCCGCAGCTCTAACCACAGCTGCATTCCAGCTTGCTGTTATTTTAAACAAAATTTTAAATGTGGATAAAATATGTCACAGCAAAAGCTGTAAAGCTGTGATAAATCATTTAGAAAGCGCAATTCATAAAAATTTGCTTACATGAGCATTGTGCCAGTAATTTAGCTATGGATCTCCTACATGAGAGGTAGACACTATTGCGTGCCTGATTTTAAGGAAAAAAATAAAGACTTACTCGGATACTAACCCAGTCTGCCCAGGATTTAACAGAACAGTGAGATGCATGAGCAGCCCAGTTATCACAAGAAAACCAACTACAATGATGCCTATGAATACAGACTGTCTGAATCAGGAGCCATGAGAACATTGAACAGACTCTATTATGTCTTAGCACAAATTAGGCAAAAAAAAAAAAAATGCTGCCTATGCAGGGTATACCTTATATATGCAAAAATCTAAGATCATGAAATAAAAGTTTTAAAAAGGATAAACTCAAGAGCTAGTTCTTTCATTTACTATCGTATAATATTGTGAGAATCACTTCACCACTCTGAGCTTCCATTTCCTCATCTGATATCCTGCAGCATTTCATCACAATTTGCAATTATTATTATTTTTTTTAAAGATTTTATTTATTTATTTTTCCCCCCAAAGCCCCAGTAGACAGCCGTATGCCACAGCTGCACATCCTTCTAGTTGCTGCACGTGGGACGCGGCCCCAGCATGGCCGGAGAAGCGGCGCGTCGGTGCACGCCCGGGATCTGAACCCGGGCCGCCAGCATCAGAGCGCGCGCACTCAACCGCTAAGCCACGGGGCCGGCCCTACAATTATTTAATTTATTTGTGATTTTGCCCATCTCCCTCAATAGAATATAAACTGCAAATGTAAGGATCATGCCTGTCTTGAGTCTCTACCACATCCCCAATCAACTAGCACAGGGCCTGGCCTTTTATAGATACTAAAAAAGAAAAAAAAAATACTGAATAAGTAACTTAAACCTTATAAATAAAATCTAACTTATAAGACTATTTTAAGAACTAAATGAGATAGCATGTTGCCAGCTGTTTTATAAAGTACTGCAAAAAGTAATATCATTATTAACCAGACAAATGTTTCAATCAAGTCTTCCCAAATTTACAAAAAGTAAAATGAAGTCTTGCTAGCTCTGCACTATAACTAGTATTGTCGAGTCACTTAACCTCTTTAAGCCACAGCTGGCCATCCTAAAATGGAGACAGCCTACTTCATCCTGACGCGAGAATGAAATAAAATAATGTCTGTGTGGTAGACTGGATAATAGCCCTCAATGTCCTAATCACTGGAATCTGTGAATTTTACCTTATATGACAAAAGGCACTTTGCAGATGTGATCAAGTTAAGTATCTTGAAATAGGGAAATTATCCTAATTACCCGAGGGGGGTTCAATGTAATCACAAAGGTCCTTCTAAGGGGACGCAGGAGGACTCGGTCAGCAGAGAGGGCCACGTGAGGACGGAAGCAGTGCCTGGAGACATGCACTTTGAAGGAATCACAAGCCAAGGAACAGAGGCAGCCACTAGAAGCTGAAAAAAGGCAAGGAAGGGGATTCTCCCTTCAGAGCCTCCAGAAGGAACCAGCCTTGGGACCCCTTGACTTTGGCCTAGCGAAATTGACTTCAGATTTCTGATCTTCAGAACTGGAAGACAATAAATTTGTGTTGTTTTAAGTCACTAAGTTTCTGATAATTTTTTATAAGAGCAATAAGAAACTAATACAGTATGTCAAGCTGGTTTTAGCTGTGAATCAGTACAGAAAAATAATGTCTTAGGGTTTCATGTCTGACAGAACAGTGTGAAGGGATCCCTATGTTCAAAGGGGCAGTGCACCAACCACTGAATGAAACAACACAATTTTAACAGGATTGACTGCTTAGGCCTTTGATGTTGTTAGAAGATTACTGCAAGGACAAATATGAACCCCCATCTCTCTGACAAAGACATTTTGGAATTATAATTAAGGCTTTCATATGTTGTAGTACGTGTTTTTTCTATATTGGCTCATTTAATTCTTGCAAAATCCCTATGTGGTTGATATCCCTGTCCCCATTTTATGTATAAGAAAACTGTAGTTCAGAGGGATCGAGTGACTTGCCCAAGGTGAAACACATGTATAAGTGGTAGAGCCATGGCTGGAGACCAGGTTTTTCGGTGGCAATTTGGCTTTGGAATCATGAAGGCTTCTGCAGATCAAGCTGAGAGCAATAAGAAAAAATTGCTATGCCTTGCTTCCTGCTATATTATTGGTTGCCTGGGGACTTCTCATGTACTGTATCTCTACAGTACCTATGTAGAACAAAATGAAATTGGACTTCTGCCTAGAGTTACAGAGTCTCACTCCAAAGTGCCAAAGATTACAGATTTCTCTATTGACATTAACTTGCCAGACCTTTAATTAGATAGGAAGCCTTCATTCTGTTCCATAGTTAAGCTGTAAAACAGGAATAAAATTTTACCAGCAAATTGATTCATGCTTTTTGGACTTTGCAAGACACTGGCTGGCTTGGACAAACCTTGATATATTTCACCCTTTTCTTGGTCTTTCCTCTTTTTCGTATATGAGTAAAGATAGGGTTAACTTGCAATTGACTTGTGACAGTTCTATGCTTATCTCCAGGGACTCCTGGAACCATGGATCTGACAATGGTGGCCAAGATAGGGTTGAAATATACTAGTTGGGGGCCGGCCCCGTGGCTTAGCTGTTAAGTGCGCGCGCTCCGCTACTGGCTGCCCGGGTTCGGATCCCGGGCTGGCGCACACCGACGCACTGCTTCTCTGGCCATGCTGAGGCTGTGTCCCACATACAGCAACTAGAAGGATGTGCAACTATGACATACAACTATCTACTGGGGCTTTGGAGACAAAAAAAAGGAGGAGGATTGGCAATAGATGTTAGCTCAGAGCCGGTCTTCCTCAGCAAAAAGAGGAGGATTAGCATGGATGTTAGCTCAGGGCTGATCTTCCTCACAAAATAAATAAATAAATAAAACTGTCTAAAAAAAAAAAAGAAATATACTAGTTGGTGATTTGTAATGTGCTCTTTAAAGTATGAAAGTCTCTTGGAAGCACCCTGTACCAGCTTTACATTGTGTACTGAAAATTTACAGACGGAGTTATGCAGTTGGTTCACCTGGTTACATAGCCTCGTTTTGGCTTTGTGACCAGTGGGATATAAAAGATCCCTTGGTAAACTTATGCCTTGGCTTCACAGATCTTGCGGACTGTGATCCAGAGACTAAGTGTATCTTGTGCAACTGAAAGAGTACCCTGAAAGCTGCACCTGGATGTCTCAAATCTCCCTGATGTTTGCCTGTGCTTTCTCCTTTTGCTGTTTTGTGTCCTTTGTTTTCATTAAAGGCTTATGAAAGTACACTTTGCAGAGTCCTTTCAATTATACAACCCTATGCAATTGTTGCAGTGTATATTCTGGTCCACTATAGAAAAGTACCAAAAAGCAATGGATTTCATCACTTTTAAGAAAGTATGAGTGAATAGTGTGCTTCAAGTATGCCCAGGGTTTGAAACCTGCCACCCAGTTCAAGGACTTCAAAGGCATTTTCCTTTAATTTATTGGTCCTTTCTCAAACATTTAGTGCACACCTACTGTGTGCAAACATATACCAATAATTCAAAGGTACATTTACCTACCCCTTCTCTCTACAATCTCTTCTCTACCCTATACAAAACACACACAATACTTGAGTTCTGGTGGTGTTTGACTAACATCAGTAACATTTGCATCCTGCTCCAGAGACAAATGTAGACTACGTTTAACCTAGTGAATTTGTGCAAGGAAGCAGATCTATTAAGTTTAGACATTAACTTTTCCTTTCCTTTTGTGGTCTGTGTTTAAATTTTCTCAAGAAAAGATGTATATGATTGAGAAATGAGAGCCAAGCCTCTGTGATTTCCTAGGAACTATATTTTCTGAAAATTTGTTTCCTTTCAATGGAATCAAGTTGTATTAGCCATTCAGTAACATTCTAAAATGAGGACCAAATCTCGCTCACATCTCTACAGTGACTCTACATCTGATCGTTCTTTAGAATGTGAATACTACCAACATGTTTTTGGGGCACTGAGTAATAGCATGTCTTGTCACTAAAGGATGTCTTCATTGACTTGGTGGCCTGGTGAAACAAAGTTTCAGGGTAGTAGATCATGTAGGTTGCTCTCAGGATACGAGATATTCTATTCACTGGGGGCTTGACATACATTAGTTTTTAGTCTCTCTTTCAAGTCATGTAGCTTTATCACACATTCATTCTGTGACTCCAGCCTAGTGATAGTAAACTATTTTCAAACCTTTACATCATGCTCTTTCTTTTGTTGTCAGGTCATTGCACATGTTTTTTCCTCTGCCTAGAATACTTGTCCTTTCCTTTTATTCCCCTTGTCTTCCTTCACATTACATGGCCAACATCTACTTATACTTCAGCTCTCAGCTTAAGCACATTTCCTCCAGAAGGTCTTCCTGACCCTTTAGACAAGGCTAAAGGCCTCTGTCCCATACATTCCAATAGCTCCCTCTACTTCCCCTTTGATAATATTATCACTCTTTCTTGTAATTAGCTATTTAAACCTCTGACTTCACCCTTTAAATTGTAAACCCCATCAAGTCCACACTGTTGAAGATTAGCAGGTGCTGATAGGATAATGCTGGATATATGACCTTAAATGTGTTGACTCATAATCTCTCTAGGCTTTTTTCCTCCTCTGTTCAATGGAGATAATATACACTTCTCAACTTAAGATGATTTTAGTAACAGTGCTATGAAAAATAAGAAACTGTAAATTTGTGTACACCTATGTGTAGGTGCTACTTAAAAGCAATCTAAGTAACTCTTTTCTTTGACAGTGATAATGGGTGAGCCCTGCGGCAAAACTGTGAAGGCTGAACATCCATTCCTACCCTTTAACCCCTCCTTTTATCACACATTATCCCCAAGCCAGCGCTAACTGGTATTCTCATCTTACTCTTCAACTAAGCATTTCTCTTTTGTTCACTGTCCACCTCCCCAAACACTGAGAAAGCTCTAGCACCACTGTTTCCATGCTTTAAAAAATAAATCATTCATTCATTTAGTAGTTCAATTGGTCACTCCTATTTGAACCAATTTGATGATCTTTGTAGATTTAAAAAAAATTTCTCAAGGGAGCTCACTCCTTATCATAAAACTACATAAGGTCAAAATCTGGCCCACAAGGGTAATACTTTGTGGTGACAATGCTTTAGGCTGCATTAGTAACAGTTAACTTAGATTGAGTGCTTACTCTGTGCCTGGTTCTATGGTAAACATTCTAGATGAATTTTCTTCCTTAATCCCCATACAACTCTATGAGGTAGGTGCTATTGCTCTCCTCATTTTAAAGACTAGAAAATTGAGGCTCAAGAAGAATTACGGAACTTGATTAAGAGCACCCCATTAGTATAGCACAGATCTAGGGCTGAAACCGAGGCACTGTGACTCCACAGGCTGTCTGATTATCATTAGCACTTCTCACTAACAAGGAGAGTCCAAGTTTAGAACTTTCACCAAAAGAGTTTTATCAGTTTTGCAATGAGTTTACCTCCAGTGGTTGGAGAGCTTATGAAAATATGAATTTTTATGACTTTCACTGCATATTTTTCTATAAGAAAATGTTTAAACCACAAACATTTCATGACATGAGTTGGTGGCACTTTGTCTACAACTGCAGCTTTCACTTCTATATGAATTGATATAAACATGCTGCCACAAGTACTAAAACTGAATAATTGTTTGGTTCTTTATTTGTTCTTTTCAAAATAGATTGTTCTTTGATGAATCTCTTTTCAGAGATTTCATTTAAGAGAATACATGTTTCTACTGCAGCAATATTTGCTGGCCTATGAATGTCTGAAACTGTCTAACGGGTAATTTTAACCAACTCAAGATTTTCCATCTCTTTAACAGATGCAAATACTAAGTTAAACTTGTACATCATGCCAAATTTACATTATGAAATAGAATTAGCAGCTTCACATAATAAAGGTATAATACGATGAGTCATATACAGAATGTATGAATCTTAATTGTTCAGGCACAAAAGTCATGTCTTATGACCCTTTTGCTTGCCTTACACACTGCCATGAATGCCCTCAGCAATCAGGTGAGGAAACCCCCCCAGAAAGACGAGTTCCGTGTAGTGAAGACGTCCTGTGGCACTCTTCAAAAATGCAAACGAGGGCCAGCCTGTGGCTTAGTGGTTAAGTGCGCGTGCTCCACTACTGGCAGCCCGGGTTCGACCCCGGGCGTGCACCAATGCACCGCTTCTCTGGCCATGCTGAGGCCGTGTCCCACATACAGCAACTAGAAGGATGTGCAACTATGACATACAACTATCTACTGGGGCTTTGGGCAAAAAAAGGAGGAGGATTGGCCACAGATGTTAGCTCAGAGCCAGTCTTCCCGAGCAAAAAGAGGAGGATTGGCATGGATGTTAGCTCAGGGCTGATCTTCCTCACACACATAAAAAAAAAAATGCAAACCATACACCCCATGGAAGAGTCAGCATTCAGATGCCTGCCACACAGCAAATATTAATGGCCAATAGGTGTTAGCTATGGAAGCAAAGGCACAAACAGGAACAGACCAAAACCATAGGCAATTAGGAGAGGGACATTTGTCCTTTTCCTCTTCCCAACTCCAACACCAGAGGATTTAGGACTTGAAAAAAGAAGGGGAGGGAGTGTCCCAGAATCAGGCTCTTTACGATCTACACACACACACACATACACTCACACACACACACTTCCCCTGGGTGTCACTTAGTTATCCTTCAGGACTCAGCTCAGCTCTCTTATCACTCTCTAGGAAACTATCTGTCCTGACTCCTTTCCATTCTTACCCCACCTCCAATCCTCCTCACAGCTCTGTCCTTAAACTCTAGGTTAGGTGTCCTTTTCCGGTTCTCCCTTAGCCCACCTCTGACATAGCACTCAGCAGCGCCTACTGTACTAAATTCTCTTCATTTCTCTTACCCCTTTCCTGCACCAGACTATAAACTCTTTGAGAGAAGAGGCCATATCTTTTCATATTTGTATTTCTAGTGCCTAATAGAGTGTCTGGAATTTAGTAGGTGCTTAAATATTTGTTGAATGAATGAATAAGGACTACTAAGGCAGGTGTAGTTTAGGACATTTTTTTGTCCTGAGGTTCATCCTCCTCTAAATAAGCATCATGGTGACCTCCCAGCATTTCATCTCAGAGTCTCTTCTCTTTTCATTCTCTCCATAAGTACTCACCATTCCCATAGTTTCAATTGTCACATTTATGACTCTTAACATATATGACTTCCAAATCTATGGAAAATACATGAAAATAGATGAATCTATGGAAATTACTATGAAAAATAGTAATATTTTTCATCTGAACTCCGAGTGGGCATTTTCAACTGTACTGAACATTGTCACTTGATTTTTATTCAAGTGACTCATTACCTTCCCCTCAAGTTCTTCTCCTTCTCCTACTTTAGTTCACAACATCGCCATTCATCTGTGCTTTCATGTTAGGAGACCTTGGAATCTTCCTATATCCCTCTCCATCTGGCACCATCCTGATCCAGCCAGGCACCAAATTGTGTCAATTTTATCTTTTAAATCTTTCAAATTACTTCATCTCAACCATTAATCCTTTAGTTCAGACCATCAATCTCTTGCATAGGCTATTCTGAAAGCTTTTTAGATAATTTTCCTTAACTCTAGTCAAACAATCTTGTAGTCCCTTTTCATCATAGTGACACATTCCTGTTTAAGTATGTCATAAATGAGAGGATTTTTCTTTATTGAGGCTGAATAATATTCCATTGTGTAAGGTCACAAGTTGCTTAATGATGAGGATATGTTCTGAGAAATGTGTCAATAGGTGATTTTGTCATTGTGCAACCATCATAGAGTATACTTACACAGACCTAGATGGTATAGCCTACTACATACCTGGGCTATATGGTAGAACCTATTGGTCCTAGGCTACAAACCTGTACAGGATGTCACTGTATTGAATACTGTAGACAATTATAACACAATGGTAAGTATTTGTGTATCTAAACATATCTAAACATAGAAAAGGTACAGTAAAAATATGGTATAAAAGATAAAAAATGTCACACCTTGTTATGAGAGGTTATGAGAGGTTCGGGGATTCAATCAGAGATGTAAAAGAAACTTTCCACTCCAAACAAATGGACTGAAGGTAGATTTTATTATATAGAGGATAGTAAAGGTGATAGTCCGCAAACAGATCCGAATAGGTCAAATAATAAGAGGGAAAAAACACCAGCTCGATTGGAAAGGGAAAACATCCACATCGGCTGAGATAGCAGCAGATTCGAATAGGTCATATAATAAGAGGGAAAAACATCAGATCGATTGGAAAGGGAAACACCAGATCAACTGAAGGCAAATGACACAAATCAACCAGAAAGAGAAACACCAGGTTGACCGAAAAGAGAACACATCAGATCAATTACTTCACAATAAATCAATTACTCACAACATCCACGCCCCACTGCCGGGAGAGTCCTGTCAATCGACACGGCTGGGCAAGGATCACATGTCCTGGGCAAGGCGTCCCTTCCACAGGTGGAACTTGCACCAGGCCTTGGTTTCCAGCAGTTTATATAAACAGTTACAGAGCTTACAGAGCAAGCATTTTGTGTTCTCATGCACAAATGGTTATCAGTGGTGTACGTGCACTGAGCCCCCTGGCTATCATCTCAGCCCAGTAGTTGTGTACGTGCATTGTTTACCCTGGTTATCGTCCCAGCCCAGCACAGATGGCCAGTCTGTCCCAGGCTGCGGCACCCAAAGGGTCTTGAAATTTTTACACATTGCAACTATTTCCATGGGAGAAGGGCCAGTTCCCACCATGCAGAAAGCAGCTTTTATATTTCTTTTTGTGCTGGTGGCTGTAGGTCAATGGAACGGCCAAACATGGCTGTACTCATGTCAAGACACACCTGTATAGGACACTTACCATGAATGGAGCTTTTACAGAACTGGAAGTTGCTCTGGGTGATTCAGTGAGTGAGTGGTGGGTGACTGTGAAGGCCTAGGACATTACTGTACACTAATATAGACTTTATAAACACTGAACACTTAGGCTACGCTAAATTTATAAAAACAATATTTTTCCTCAATAATAAATTAACCTTAGCTGACTATAACATTTTTACGTTATAAACTTTAATCTTTTGAACTTTTTGACTCTTTTGTAATAACACTTAGCTTAAAACACAAACACACTGTACACATTTTCAAAAATATTTTCCTTATATCTTTATTCTGTAAGCTTGTTTTATTTTTAAAATTTTTATTTATTTTTTTACTTTTTAAACTTTTTTTGTTAAAAAATAAGATACAAACACACACATTAGCCTAGGCCTACACAGGGCCAGGTCATCAATATCACTGGCTTCCACCCTGACATCTTGTCCCACTGGGAGGTCTTCAGGGGCAATGACACACATGGAGCTGTCATCTCCTATGATAACACTGCCTTCTTGTAGAATATCTCCTGAAGGACCTGCCAGAGGCTCTTTTTGAGGATGTGTCTTTCTTTTCAGAAATATGTCCATGGTGGTTTGCTTGGTTTCTTTCTTTTTTTCATCACAGATTTGCTTGTAAGCTGATAATGCAAAATGAACATCCCCCTCTGTTACTGAAAACCTTTTGGTGTTGGGGTCCATGTTTTCAAACATTTGAAGGAGTTTGTTGAAGTCTGCAAAAGCTTCCACGAAACTCTTCACTGTGAATTTTCCTGAGGTTCTTCTTCTTTTTCTTCTCCTGTGGTTTCCTCTTCTCTTGCCTCTTCTTCATCTATGCGTTCCTGTTCCAGTTGCAACACTCATTAGTCAATTCCTCAGGAACCACCTCTAGGAGCTCCTCAATGTGATCCTCATCCCCACCCAGGTTAAAGTTGTTTACCACCTCAACCACAGCCTTGTTGATTTTTGCAACCTCTTCATCCTTGGTAAATCCTTTGAAGTCATGGATGAACCTCTTGAGTGTCTTCCCTCAGCGGAAATTGCTCTGCGTGTAGCTAAATGTTTGGTACATCTGTGGAGGAGGGAAGTTCAGGAGCCTCCTATGCCACCATATGGTTCCCTCCTAAAAGAAACTTTAAATGTCTTCAATAAAATAAGTAAAGTAAAACCAATCAATAAAATTAAACTAAATCAAGAACCAAAATATTTTGTAAATAATGTGCTTTAATTAGTTAAAAGGGCTTTAAAAAGAATTTGGCCCATTCTACTTACATCGGGTCTTCTTTTTTTCATTCTTTATTTTTACTGAGGTACAATTGACATATAACAATAATAGTCAGGTGTACAACATAATGATTCAGTATTTGTATACATGTGGCATGATCACCACAATAAGTCCAGTTAACATCCATCACCATACATAGTTACAGAAATTTTTTTCTTGTGATGAAGACTTTTAAGATCTACTCTCTCAGCAACTTTCAAATATGCAATACAGTATTATTAAATATAGTCACTATGCTGTAGAGTACATTCCCATGACTTATTTATTTTATAGCTGGAAGGTTTTTGTACCTTTTTACCCACTTCGCCCATTTTGCCCACTCCTTCCCCCATCCCTGGAAACCACCAATCTGTTCTCTGTATCTAACAGCTTGGTTTTTTTTGTTTATTTGTTTTGGTTGTTAGATTCTACATATAAGTGAGATCATATGGTATTTGTCTTTCTCTCTCTGACATTTCATTAGCAGAACACCCTCATGGTCTGATCAGGTTGTTGCAAATGGCATGATTTCATTTTTTATGGCTGAATAGTATTCCATTGTATATATAAACCACATCTTCTTTATCCATTTACCTATCAATGGACACTTAGGTTGTTTCCATATCTTGGCTATTGAAAATAACACTGCAAACAACATGGGGGGGTGGTGCATATATCTTTTCAAATTAGTGTTTTCATTTTCTTCAGATAAATCCAGACATAGAATTGCTGATCAAATGGTAGCTCTATTTTTAATTTTTTGAGGAACCTCCATACTGTTTTCCTTAGTGGCTGCAACAATTTACATTCCCACCAACAGTGCACAATGGTTTCCTTTTCTCCACATCCTTGCCTATACTTGTTATTTCTTGTCTTTTTTTTTTTTTTAAAGATTTTATTTATTTATTTTTCCCCCCCAAAGCCCCAGTAGATAGTTGTGTGTCATAGCTGCACATCCTTCTAGTTGCTGTATGTGGGATGCAGCCTCAGCATGGCCAGAGAAGCAGCGCGTCGGTGCGAGCCCGGGATCCGAACCCGGGTCGCCAGCAGTGGAGCGCACTCACTTAACCACTAAGCCACGGAGCCGGCCCCTATTTCTTGTCTTTTTGATAATAGTCATTTTTAACAGATATGAGGTGATAGCTCATTGTGGTTTTGATTTGCATTTCCCTGATAATTGGTGATGTTGAGCATCTTTTCATGTGCCTGTTTACCATCTATGCATCATCTTTGGAAAAATGTCTATTCAGATCCTCTGCCCATTTTTTAATAGGATTGTTTGCTTTTACGCTATTGAGCTGTATAAGTTCTTTATATATTTTGGATATTAACCCCTTATCAGATATGTGATTTGCAAATATTATTTTCTCCCAATCAGTAGGTTGCTTTTTCAATTAGTTGATGATTTCCTTTGCTGTGCAAAAGCTTTTTAGTTTGATGTACTCCCACTTGTTTATTTTTGGTTTTGTTGCCTTTGCTTTTGGATTCAGATCCAAAAAAATTATCACCAGACTGATGTCAAGGAGGTTACTGCCTATGATTTCTTCTAGGAGTTTTATGGTTTTAGGTCTTACATTCAAGTCTTTAATCCATTTTGAGTTAATTTTTGTCTATGGTGTAAGATAGTAATCTAGTTTCATTCTTTTGCATGTGGCTGTCCAGTTTTCCCAACATCATTTATTGAAGAGACTGTCATTTCCACATTGCATATTCTTGTCTCCTTTATTGTAAATTAATTGACCATATATGCATTGGTTTATTTCTGGGCTCCCTATTTTGTTCCATGGACTTATATATTTGTTTTTATGTCATAGCATACTGTTTTGATTACTATAGCTTTGTAATGTAGTTTGAAATCAGGGGTGTGATGCCTCTGGCTTTGTTCTTCTGTCTCAATATTGCTTTGGCTATTTGGGGTCTCTTGTGGTTCCATACAAATTTTAGTATTGTGTGTTCTATTTATTGTGTGAAAAATGCCATGGAATTTTGATAGTGATTACAATGAATCTGCAGATTGCTTTTGGTAGTATGGATATTTTAACAATATTAATCCTTTCAAGTCATGATTTTTCCATTTGTTTGTTTCTTCAATTTACTTCATCAATGTCTTATAGTTTCCATTGTACAGGTATTTAACCTCTTTGGTTAAATTTTTTCCTAGGTATTTTATTCTTTTAGATGCAATTGTATATGGGATTGTTTTCTTAATTTCTCTTTGTGATAGTCTGTTGTTAGTGTATAGAAACACAACTGATTTTTGTATATTGATTTTGTATCCTGCAACTTTACTGAATTCTTTTATTAGTTCTAACAATTTTTGGTGGAGTATTTAGGGTTTTCTATATATAATATCATGTCATCTGCAAATAGTGACAGTTTCATTTCTTCTTTTCCAATTTGGATGCCTTTTATTTCTTTTTCTTGCTTAATTGCTCTGGCTATGACTTCCAATACAATGTTGAATAAAAGTGGCAAGAGTGAACATCCTTATCTTGTTCCTGATCTTAGAGGAAAAGCTTTCCTCTGATGTTAGCTGTTGAGGAACATTCCTTCTATACCCAATTTGTTGAGAGTTCTTTTAATCATAAAAGTATATTGAATTTTCTCAAATGCTTACCTGCATCTATTGAGATGATTGTGTCATTTTTATCCTTCAGTTTGTTAATGTGGCATATTACATTGATTGTGTTGAAAGATGTTGAACCATCCTTCCATCACTGGAATAAATCCTACTTGATCATGGTATATGATCCTTATAGTGTATTGCCGAAATTGGTTTGCTAATGTTTTGTTGAGGATTTTTGCATTTATGTTCACTAGGAATATTGGCCTGTACTTTTCTTTTCTTTTGGTGTCCTTGTCTGGTTTCAGTGTCAGAATACTGCTGACCTCATAAAATGAGTTTGGAATTGTTCCTTTCTATTTTTGAAGAGTTTGAGAAGGATTGGTATTAATTCTTCTTTGAATTTTTGGTGGAATTCACCAGTGAAACTGTCCTAGATTTTTGTTTGTTGGGAGGGTTTTGATTGCTGATTCAATCTTCTTACTAGTAATCATTCTGTTCACATTTTATATTTCTTCATGACCTAGTCTTGGAAAGTTGTATGTTTCTAGAAATTTACCCATTTCATCTATGTTGTGCAATTTGTTAGCATATAATTGTTCATAGTAGTCTCCCATGATACTTTGCATTTCTGTGGTATCAGTTGTAATGTTTACTCTTTCATTTCTGATTTTATTTATTTATCTCTCTCTTTTTTTCTTGGTGAGTCTAACTAAAGGTTTGTCAATTTGATTTATCTTTTCAAAGAACCAGCTCTTAGTTTCACTGATCTTTTCTGTTGTCATTTTACTCTACGTTTCATTTATTTCCACTCTGATCTGTTATTTCCTTTCTTCTACTAACTTTGGTGTTTGTTTGTTTTTCTTTTTCTAGTTCCTTGAGATGTAAAGTGAGGTTGTTTGAGATTATTCTTATTTCCTGAGGTAGGCATTTATCTCTATGAACTTCCTTCTTAAAACTGCCTTTGCTGCAGTTTTACCATATGGTACCATGGTATGTTGTATTACCATTTTCATTAGTCTCAAGGTTTTTTATTATTTCTCCTTTGATTTCTTCATTGACTCATTGGTTGTTCAGTGGCATGGTTTAATCTCCATGTTTGTAAATTTTCCAGTTTTCTTGTTATTGATTTCTGGTTCATACCATTGTAGTCAGAAAAGATGCTTGATATAATTTCAATCATCTTAAATTTATTGCTTTGTGGCCTAACATATGGTCTATCCTAGAGAATGCCATATGTGCGCTTGAGAAGAATGTGTATTCTGCAGCTTTTGGATGGAATGTTCTGTATATATCTATTAAGTCCATCTGGTCTAATGTGTCATTTAAGGTTGATGTTTCCTCATTGATTTTTCTGTCTGGATAATCTATCCATTGATGTAAGCAGGTATTAAAGTTCTCTACTATTATTATATTGCTGTGTTTTTCTCCCTTTAGGTCTGTTAATATTTGCTTATATAGTTAGGTGCTCTATGGGGTCTTTATGCAAGCAAAATTCTTACCCTTTAAACACGTAATATCTAGAATAAAATAAAAATAGCTGATTGAGGTTATGATGAAGTTATTCATATTAAATATTTTCAGAGCAGATGAGAAAAATAATCTTTGGATATTAAAAGCAAAATTGTAAAAGAAGAGGGTAGTTACCTTCAAAAAACAAATCTCTGTAAAACATATTCCAAACAGGTATTCCATCTGTTTTTGAAATATGCAATCCCAGTTTTTTAAGGTCTTCAGAGACCACCTTACACAAAAGAAATATCAACTTCCTATAACATATGTGAGAGAATGTTTCAAGCAACAGAAGATAATATGCTTATTTTCAATCACTATATCATTTCCCTCTTTTTTCTAATCTCGCTTAGTTAGAAAACTTCATTTTCTAAGCACGCCTAATGTGGAATATGCCTAAATGAGCAAGGATGCCATAGGGCCTCTGGAGAACCATCTTGCTCTCTCTCTTATCTTCAATCATTAGCCTAATATTTGGCTTAGTTTACAGAAACCCTCATTCTATTGTTTCTCTGCTGGCACACCCTAGTCCTCAACTAGAGATTGGAATCTTGCCTGGCATTCTCTCCCACCTGCCTAGAATCCTAAGGGCTGGATCCTATTCCTGTGTCCAGGGTATCTACCATGAATAAATCATGAATGGTCCCTCCTGCAGACTTCACACCAGCACCCAGAACCTCAACCTACCAAATCCTGCTGAGCAGGGCCTCCCACACAATGAGCTCCCTGGCTGCACTGGCAGTTTGAGCCACATTGGCCTGTACCATGTTGTTTTGTGCTCTTACCAAGTCTGTTTTTGAGACTTTTCCAATTTTAGCTCTACCCCCTCTTGGCTACTGAATGTTTCCTCCTATCCAAGAATATCCCCAATATGAGAGACATGCACTTTAATTAAAAATTAAATTTGGGGCCAGCCCCACAGCCTAGCAGATAAGTGCTTGCGCTCTGCTACTGGCGGCCCGGGTTCGGATCCCGGGCGCGCACCGATGCACTGCTTCTCTGGCCATGCTGAGGCCACATCCCACATACAGCAACTAGAAGGATGTGCAACTATGACATACAACTATCGACTGGGGCTTTGGGGAAAAAAAAAAGGAGAAGGACTGGCAATAGATGTTAGCTCAGAGTCAGTCTTCCTCAGCAAAAAGAGGAGGATTAGCATGGATGTTAGCTCTGGGCTGATCTTCCTCACCAAAAAAAAAATTAAATTTATGCTCTCAATGGCCCATTTCCCCCCTGCTACCTGTCTTTATTCTGAATCTATTATTCCAATTCTCCCCTCTGAAGAAGAAGGAGTAGGTTCATAAAAATTTGCACAAATACATGTTTATGTGATGGTTGCACAGAAGAAGAGAAGCAGACGGGATCTTGATTCAAATTTTCTTGAGAGAGTTTGGACAGTGAGTTAACTGGGGGAACCACAAGGCCACTCAAGGAGCCACTCTAGCCTCCCCCACATAAGTTGTCTAAAGGTATAGTAACTGGGCTGGCTCATCCCACTGAGGAAATTTATTCATACAGGTGGCCTTAGGCTGCACAATCAATCTCTCTCTTAAAACTGTTGGTTGCTCCCAACCACGTCCTGGTGTGAACTCAGAGGCCAGTTCAACCTGTGTCCATGCCTAACCTCACTCGACCCACAGAGACTCGGGCTTTTCCCACCACTTCCTGGTTCAGATAAAGCACTCACCATGGGGCATGAAATCTGACTTCTCCAATGGCTGCTCACAGGGGTAGGCTAACAGGATCTATAAGGGCAGAGTAGTTAAATGCCCTGGAGAAAATACATTAACCAATGAGAACCAGGAGATGACAAGGAAATGTCAGATAAATTCCTTCCTCTTCCTCTCTTTCAATTCCAGTAGATTTTTCTAGGACAAAGTGATTCCAGATGACCTCTCTGGAAATGCCCTGTGACTAAGCAACTGACTATGTTACCCATACGGATGTAATCAGCATACTATCTTGATTTTCTCTCCTTCCTTCCCTGCCTCACTTTCCTTCACTCTTACTGCCCTGAGATTGCAGGAACAAATAAAGCATGAGTATGTAAATTTTGCCCCATATTCTTTTTTCTAGGGGACTTGGTCTAAGACATATACCAATGAATAACCTTGACTCCTGACTCTCCTCCAGGGAAGAGCAGAGTCATATACATAGGCTGAAAGGATATTACTACTTTTTGGCTTGTGATTAGAAACCTCTCTGGTAGAAATTGCAATTCTTTATTACCAATGACCACTCTGCCCTTCTTCATCATCTAATATGCCTACCCCTCTATCTTTCTCCCTCCCCTTCTCTTTCTTTTCCTCCCTCCTTGGTTCCATCTCTCTGTCTTTCTTTCTCTCTCTCATGTTCTCTCTCTCCCTCTCATGTCCTCTCTCATGTCCTCTCTTTTTCTACCAACCCAAGAAAAGATCTTAATACAGTCAAATAAGAGGTGACAAGAAGAAACTATTTTTTAATTTAGCCAATGCATATGAATAATTAGAGTGAAGAGCTAAATAGTTAAGATGAAATAAATATATTTTCACAGACATCTAATAAGGAAAATAAAAAATTTAAATTCTGGGCAATTTCCAATGCAATTCATGTCAATATGTCCATTAGTCTCAAAAGTGTGGAGAGCAAAACTTTAAGAAAATTTTCCCAAATTGTTCTAAATATGCATGACATCTACCCTAAATTTTGACATTTAATTTTAAGGCATAATGTGTTCTTGTGAAGAAGATAAGAAAATAGATCATGATCTTCTTAATAAATGTAAAATAATTTTTAAATTCTAGATTATTCTTGTCTAGATACTCAAAATCTCCCTTATCTCTCAATTCAGTACTCATCATGGGCTTAGAAATCCCATTGATTAATATAAAGAGTGAACTGGGCTTCACATTTGTAAGTTTACTGTTTGGAAAATTTATTTTCTTCAGTTGAAAATAACCACAAAGTAGAAAATTGTAGCAGCACTATCAATACAAACAGAAGTAGGCTGATACATTAAAAATGGAAGAGAAGAATTAATTGGTATTGGACATGAAAGGGGCGTTTTAGTTCCTAAACATTTGTTCTGTAATCTCCTCTAAACTTTAATTAAATTTTCTCAATGTTCATAATCTTAAAGTACATTTATTTTAAATTTACCCACTTGCCAGAAAGATTTACTCAAGCTGTCAGTTTTCTACTCTAACTCATTTCATTTTAAAGTGACTGATTCTAATCATCATCCCTCTGATGAGGTGAAGTCTTTTAAAACTGACTCTTGGGACACTTCTGCTATAAAAAGAAATGGACTCTTCCACTACAAGTGTGAGTATAAATTGGTGCAACTATTCATATAACAATTAAGCACTGTTGGGGAAAATTGAATATGCACATACCCTATAATTTGGTAATTCCACTCCTAAATGGTGTAGAAAAACGCTTACACATGTACAACTGGAGATATTGACAAGAAAGCTCCCAGCATCATTGTTTATCGT
This sequence comes from Diceros bicornis minor, assembly GCF_020826845.1. NCBI lineage: Eukaryota > Metazoa > Chordata > Mammalia > Perissodactyla > Rhinocerotidae > Diceros > Diceros bicornis. Next base: position 9,461,340 of record NC_080760.1, read on the forward strand.
AACAAAAAAAGGAAAAACTCAAAAATCCATCCACAAAGAATAGATACATAGATTGCAATACATTCAAATAGTGAATATTATATATATATGGTATGTTATATATGATATGATATATATATCAGTGAAAATAACTACAGCCATGTATCAATATCTAAGAATATTAAAATTGTAATACTGAGTGAAAGAAGAGAATCATTATCATTTATGAAATTCAAAAAGAGGCAAAATAAACAATATTTATTTTAAAGATACATAGCTATCTGGTAAAAGACTAAAGAACCACAAAGTAATGATTAACAGAAAATTCAGGACAGAGCTAAGCTCTGAGAGAGGAGGAAAGGAAAGTTATCACAAAGGGGCACTCATGGACTTATAAGGCACTAGGCAAGTATTGTGTCTGAACCTGGTGGTGGATATGTGGATATTTACTTCATCATCATTATCAAACTGTGTGCATGTGTGTGTTCACATATCTTTGCACGTATATTCCAGAATAAAATTTTTAATTAAAATAAAAAGCATTGTCAGAAAAATGGTAGTATAGGAATTTCTATCTCTTATCCTCTCCCAGAAACATCAATTTGAACAACTATCCATGCAGGAAAATTCCTTTATAAGAGCTAAAGTTTCCAGATGAGGGATTAAGCACATGGGTGAAGGACAGAAATAAGAAAAGATGCATTGAGGAGGTTAGGAAAGATAGATTCATATTACCCCCGTCACCTCTCCCTCAACCCTAGGCAGCCCAGTGCTGAGAAAAACAGCATCTCTGTGGGAGAAGGAAAGTGAAGTGAGCAACTGACTTCACTGTGGACCCAAGTGCTGGCCCACCCGAGCACCAGGCCAACTCCTATGATCCTAGATGGTCCCTAGTAGGCTCCTGTGAGCCCAGACACCCAGCCCACCCCAAAACCTGCTGGATTCTAAGCCCCAGGCAAATCCCACAAACCCAGCCTCCCAGAGGTTCCAATGAATACAGGCTCCTGGCTCACTCTAGCACTGTCAAGCTCCTGCAGCCCCAGGTGGCTCCCTTGATACCAGGCTCCTGGTAGGCTCCCACAAACCAAAGCTCCTGGCACATCCCAGCACTGGCCAGCTCCCATGGACCAAATGGCTCCTATGGCTCCATGCTGCCAATCAGCCCTTACAAACCCAGGCTCCAGGCAGGCACCTGCAGTCCCAACCAGGCCCAGCACCAGGCCAACTATAATGGGCCCAGGCTTTCAACCCACCCCAGCACCAAGCCAGCCTCCACAGCCCCAGTCTTGAGTCTAACTCCCACTGACCCAGGCTCTCAACCTACCCAAGTACCAGACTAGCCCCCAGAGACCCAACCTTCATGCCACGCCCTAAGACCCCAGACTACAAGCCAACTCCCATGACCCCAGGCTCCATCTTTCCCTAGTACCAGCCCAACTCTGGTGGCCTCAGTCTCCAGGCCAGCTCCTGTAAAATCAGCCTCTCAACCTGCCCCAGTGCTGAACCAGCCTCTATGGACCCAGATGCCAAGCTCACACCAGCAGTTTCCAACATCTGGTTTGCCCCTGTGAATCAGGATCCAGGTCCACCCATGCAGACCCAGGTCCCACAACCATTTCCCCAAACTCAAGCACCAGACCCACCCCAAAAAAACAAAGGTTCCAGGCCCACTCCTGTGGACCCAATCACCAGGCTGGTCCCCATGCACCCAAGTATGAGGCCTGCCCACCTGCTGACCCAGGCACCAGACCTGCCTGCCCAAGGACTCCAGCAGTAAGCCCACCCATGGACACCACCTGATGGTCCATCCAGACTCTCTGGACAGGCTGAATGGTGAAGAGCTTTGCCTAGTGAAGCCAGTCTGTAAAAACTGGAAGAGGTACCTATTTCCTCAAATGCACAGACACCAATGCAAGGCCACAAGGGATCATGAATAACCAATAAAACATGACACCACCAAAGGAAACTAATAAAACTCCAATGACTGATGCTAAAGAAATGGAGATCTAGGAATTGTCTGACAAAGAATTCAGAATAATCCTCTTAAGGATATTCAGTGAATTACAAGAAGACATAGATAGACAACTAATTGAAATTAGGAAACACAAGCACAAATAAAATGAGAATTTTAACAAAAAAATAGAAAACATTAAAAAAGACAAAGAAACAGAAAATCTAGAGTTGAAGAACACAATGATGGGACTGACATATTCAATACAGAGCTTCAATTACAGATACAACCAAGCAGAAGAAAGAAAGAGTGAACTAGAAGATGGGTCATTTGAAATCATCCAGTCAGAGAAGCAAAAAGAAAAAAGAATGAAAAAGAGTGAAGAAAGCGTATGTGACTTATGGGATACCATTAAGAGAAGTAACCTATGCATTATTGGAGTCCAATAAGGAGAAAAGAAGGAGAAAGGGCCAGAAAGATTCTTTAAAGAAATAATAGCTAAAAACTTCCCAAATCTGGGAAGAGATTGGACATCCAAGTTCATTAAGCTAATAGGCCATCCCAAAATATCAACCCAAAACAATCTTCTCCAAGACACATTATAATAAAACTGTCTAAAGTCAAAGACAAAGAGAAATTTTTTTTTTTTTTGCTGAGGAAGATTTGCCTTGAGCTAAGATCCACTGCCAATCTTCCTCTTTTTGTATCTGAGCCGCTGCCACAGCATGACCACTGACAGACAAGTGGTGTAGGTCCACGCCCAGGAACCAAACCTGGGCTGCTGAAGTGGAGTGCACCAAACTTACTCACTAGGCCACCAGAGCTGGCCTACTCAAAGAGAGAATTTTAAAAGCAGCAAGAGAAAAAAAATTCCTCACATATAACCCCCATAAGGCTATAAGCAGATTCCTAAGCAGAAACCTTGCAGACCAGGATAGTGGGATGATATATTTTCAAAGTGCTGAAAGAGAAATACTGTCAACCAAGAATATTTTATCCAGCAAAGCTGTCTTTCAGAAATGAAGAAGAGATCAAGACTCTCCGAAAAAACAAAGCCGAGAGAGTTTATCCCCACTAGACCTGCCTTACAAGAAATACTGAGAAGAGTTCTTAAAGCTGAAATGAAAAGACACTAATTAGTAACATGAAAATATAAAACACACTGGTACAGGTAAGTATATAGTCAAATTCAGAATACACTAATACTTTAATATCATGGTGTGTTAATCATTTAACTCTAGTATACAAAAGTATTAAAATAACTATAGGTACATAATTTGTTAATGGATACACAGTATAAGAAGAGGTAAATTGTGACATCAAAATACAAAATTATGGGGGGAAGTAAAAGGGTAGTTTTTGCATGTGAACAAAGTTAAGTTGATATCAGCTTAAAATAGACTATTAAATCTGTAAGATGTTTATGTAAGCAGCATGTTAACCACAAAGCAAAAATCTATAGTACACACAAAAGGTAAGGAAAAGGGAATCAAAGCATAACAGAAAATCACCAATTCACAAAGAAAGATAGCAAAAGAGGAAGAAAGGAACAAGAGAACTACAAAAAAAAAAGAAGAATGTATTCTTTTTTAATTAGATGTATTCTTTTTAATTAGTTAATAAGATGGCATTAGTAAGTTCTTACCTATCAATAACTGCTTTAAATGAAAATAGATTAAATTCTCCAATCAAAAGGCACATAGTGGCTTAATGGATTAAAAAACAGGACCCAATTACATACTGTCTACAAGAGACTCACTTCAGCTTTAAGGATACACATAGGCTCAAAGTTAAGGGATAAAAAAAAGTATTCCATGCAAATGGAAACTGAAAGAGAGCAGCAGTAGCCATAATTATATTAGACAAATTAGATTTTAGGACAAAAACTGTAACAAGAGACAAAGTAGGTCATTATATAATGATAAAGGAGTCAATTCATCAAAAAGATATAATTGTAAATATATATGCACTCAATACTGAAGCACCTAAATATATTAAGCAAATACTAACAGATCTAAAGAGAGAAAGAGACAACACTACAGTGATAGTAAGGCACTTCAATACCCCTTTTTCAACAGTGCATAGATCATCCAGACAGAAAAGCTTTAAGGAGACAAAATGGACGTAACAGACATATAGAATATTCCAACCAATTGCAGTACAATACACATTCTTTGCAAGTGCACATGGAACATTCTTCAGGATGTGACATACTTTAGGTCACAAAACAAACCTTAGCAATGTAAAAAGATAGAAATCATACCAAGTATCTTTTCTGATCACAATGGCATGAAATTAGAAATCAATAACAGGAGGAAAACTGGCAAGTTCACAGATGTGTGGAAACTAAACAACATGCACCCAAACAACCAATGGGTCAAAGAAGAAATCTAAAGGGAAGTTAAAAAATAGCTTGAGACAAATGAAAAGGGCAAATGTCGTACCAGTACTTATGGGATACAGCAAAAGCAGTTCTAAGAGGGAAGTTTATAGTGATAAATGTTTACATTAAGGAAAAGGAAGATCAGAAGTAAACAAGGAGGGCTGGCCCCGTGGCTTAGCGGTTAAGTGCGTGCGCTCCGCTGCTGGCGGCCCGGGTTCGGATCCCGGGCGAGCACTGACGCACCGCTTCTCCAGCCATGCTGAGGCCGCATCCCACATACAGCAACTAGAAGGATGTGCAGCTATGACATACAACTATCTACTGGGGCTTTGGGGGAAAAAGAAAAAAAAAAAAAAGAAGTAAACAAGGAACTTTACACTTCAAGGAACTAAAAGAAGAACAAACTAAGCCCAAAGTTAGCAGAAAGAAGAGAAATAACAAAGATCAGAGCAGAAATAAATGAAAGAGAGACCAGAAAAATAGTAGAAAAGATCAACAAAACTGAGAGCAGTTTTTTGGAAAAGACAAACAAATTAATGAACATACAGCTAGACTAATAAAAAGAGAGAGAAGAGTCAAGTAAATCAGAAATGAAAGAGGAGACATTACAGGGTGACATCAGCAACATGGTGTAGTGAGCTGTTCCTATTGTCTCTCCCTCTCTGAATTACAACTAAACAGACATTCATTGACCAATGGAGAATACCCACACAGCACAACAGGATGCCTGAGGGACCCATGCAGCTATACATCTGAAGGTGGAGGGGCTGGGTCCCCAGCAAGCAGTGGAGATAGGTGAGTGCTCCTCTACCCCTCCCCAGCAGCAGTGAGCCAGGTCACAGGTCCTCACACAGAAACCTGTACTATTCTAAGAGGAGGCAGGGACAGCCCAGGTTGAGTGTGAACCCTATCCTGGCTTATGGGAACACCCGCCATGCTGTAGTGGCAGTGCCAGTGGGAATGTGCCCGGGCACAACTGTAAGAGGAGGCAGTGGCAGCACTGTACATGCGTGCAAATGCTGTCCTGGCCTGTGGGAGTGTCCACCGTGCTGCCACAGCCCTGCCAGTGGTACCACACACCCTGGTGTGATTGTAAGAGGAGGTGACTGAAGCCCTGCACATGTGCCTGAAAGCTATCATGGTCTGCCAGAGTGCCCACCATACCACTGCGGCCAGAACAAGTGGCACCAGCTCAGACTCCATGAAGAAGCGCCACCCACCAAGCACAGCAGCCGGCATGATTGTAAGTGGAGGCAGCAGCAGCCCAGTGCACGTGCAAACACTATCCCAGCCTGCAGAAGTGCCCACCTTACCCACACAACTTCCAGCAGACCAGGTGTGATCAGAAACACAGCTCCTGCTACCCCCCAGCAGTAGCACATGGAATCTGTGACCTGATCCTACCACAGATGCACCAGCAAAGGACCAGTTCATTGAACATCATGGAAAACTATAGTAACACTTCAGAGCAGAAGGAAAATGACAAGTCTCCAGAAACCAACCCTGAAGTCACAGAAATTTACAATCTAAATGACAGAGAATTCAAAATAGCTGTCATAAAGAAACTCAATGAGTTATAAGAAAACTCAGAAAGACTGTTCAATGATCTCAGGAATAAAATTAATGAGCAGAGGGAATACTTCACCAAAGAGATTGAAACTATTAAAAAAAAAACAAATTCTGGATATGAAGGACATAATTAATGAGATAAAAAATAATCTAGAATCATTAAAAAATAGAGTTGACATTATGGAAGACAGAATTAGTGATTTAGAGGATAGAAATATAGAAATGCTTCAGGTGGAGGAGAACTAAGACTTAAAAAAAAAATGAAGGAATTCTTCAAGAAATATCCGACTCAATTAGGAAAAGCAACATAAGGATTATAGGTATTCCAGAGGGAGAAGAGAAGGAGAAAGGAACAGAGAGCTTATTCAAAGAAATAATAGCTGAGAACTTCCCAAACCCGGGGAAGGAACCAGACTTACAAATACATGAAGCCAATAGAACTCCTAATTACATCAATAGGAAAAGACCTTCTCCAAGGCATGTAATAGTAAAACTGGCAAAAGTCAATGACAAAGAAAAAATATTAAGGGCAACAAGGCAGAAGAAAATAACCTACAAAGGAAGCCCTATCAGGCTTTCAGCAGATTTCTTGGCAGAAAACTTACAGGCTAGGAGAGAATGGAATGATATATTAAAAATACTGAAAGACAAAACCTTTCAGCCAAGAATACTCTATCCAGCAAAACTATCCTTCAGATACGATAGAAAAACAAAAGCTTGCCCAGACAAACAAAAGTTGAGGGAGTTCATTGCCACTAAACCTCCCCTACAAGAAATGATCAAGAATGCCCTCCAACCTGACACAAAAAGGCAAATGTCTACAAAGCTTGAGCAAGCAGATAAACAGACGGACAAAATCAGAAAACTGTAGCTCCCTTTCAGAATAGGGTAGCAAATACTTAATTATAACTTAAAAGATAAAGGGAAGGAAAGCATCAAGAGTTACTATAAACACTTCAACTTAGTCACAAATTCACAACACAAAACAGAATAATTTGTGACAACAAAAACTCAGAAGGGGAAGAGGAAAGGGATGGAACCTGCTTAGGCTAATGCAGATAAGAGGTTATTAGAAAATGGACTATCTCATCTATGAGATATTTTATACACACTTCACACTATCCACTAAAGAAAAACTCAGAGAAGAGCCAGAATTCATAAGCAAAAGAGAGAAAACCACCACAGAAAAATACCAAAATGAAAGGGCAGTCAGAAATACAAAGGAAAAGAAACAATGGAAATATAGAACAACCAAAAAACAAGAGATAAAATGGCAGTATTAAGCCCTCATATGTCAATAATCACTCTAAATGTAAATGGATTGAATTCTCCAATCAAAAGACATAGAGTAGCTGGATGGACTAAAAAACAAGACCCAATGATATGCTGACTCCAGGAAACATTTCAGCTCTAAAGACAAACAAAGGCTCATAGTGAAGGCATGCAAGATGATACTCCAAGCAAATGGCAAAAAAAGAAAGCAGGTGTTGCCATATTTATATCAGACAAAGCAGACAGCAAGACAAAAAAGACAATGAGAGACAAAGAGAGGCAGTATATAATCATAAAATGGACATTCCACCAAAAGGACATAACACTTATGAATATATACGCACCCCAAACAGGAGCAACAAAGTATATAAAGCAACTACTAACCTAAAAGGAGAAATTAACAGCAACACAATAATAGTAGGAGACCTCAACACCCCGCTTACATCAATGGATAGAACACACAGACAGAAAGTCAACAAGAAAATAGCAGCTTTAAATGAAAAACTAGATCAGATAATAGATCTTATAGACCTTAATAGATATATACAGAACATTCTATCCAATAACAGCAGAATACACATTCTTTTTAACTGTACATGGAACATTCTCAAAGATAGACTATATGCTGGAAACAAGGCAAGCCTCAATAAATTTAATGATTGAAATTATATCAAGCATCTTTTCCAACCACAATGCTGTGAAACTAGAAATCAACTACAAGAAAAAAGCTGGGAAAGTCACAAATATGTGGAGACTAAACAACATGCTACTGAACAACCATTGGATCCATGAAGAAATCAAAAGAGAAATTTAAAAATACCTGGAGACAAATGAAAATGAAAATACAACATACCAACTCCTACAGTATGCAGCAAAAGCAATTATAAGAGGGAAATTCATAGCAATACAGGACCACCTTAACAAACAAGATAAATCTCTATACATATATATACACACAAATATATATGTGTATATATAAATACATATATACACATCCATACACACATACTATGGAATATTATTCAACAGCCAAAAGAAGGAAATCCTGCCTTTTGTGACTACATAGACGGACCTCCCTTGAGGGCATTATACCAGGTAAAATAAGTCATACAGAGAAAGACAAATAATGCATGCTCTCACTTATATGGGGAATATAAAAAAGCTGAACTTATAGAAATAGAGAGTAGAATGGCAGTTGTCAGGGGCTGAGGGGTAGGAGAAATGAGGACATATTGGTCAATAAGTATACACTTCCAGATATAAGATGAATAAGTTCTAGAGATCTAATGTACAGCATGGTGACTATAATTAACCATTCTGTATTATATACTTGAAAGTGGTTAAGAGAGTAGATCTTAAATGTTATCATGACCAAAAAATAATGGTAATTATGTGAGGGGATGGAGATGTTAACTTACTTTATCATGGTAATCATTTTGTAATATATACATATTAAATCTCATGTTGTACAACTTAAACTTACACGTTATATGTCAACAATATCTCAGTAAAGCTGAAAAAAAGAAAACGAAATGAATCAATAAATAGAAAAAATATTAAAAGTACTGACCTAATCCTAAAGAGGACAATATTTCATTTTAAAAAGGAATTTGGTAGCACTGTGATTGATCCCAGACTCTTATAATCCAAATAGTCTATAAACTTCAGAATGTTGTCCCTTTCATTTGATGGTAATGCACTGAACAGTGTCATTACATGTTAAGGTGGGTGAGAATGACAAAGATAGATGCATAACAGGTCTGTGACAGACGGATTATAAATTGGCCCTCATAATCCCTGCTCCTGGTACTCATGCTCTTGTGTAAAACCTTCCTCTTAAATGTGGACAGAACTTGTGACTTGCTCCTTGCCAACAGAGTAGGCAAAGGTGACAGGATGTACATGATTACATTATATAAGATCATAATATCTGTCTTCAGGATGCTCTCCCTTGTGAAGAAGCAACTGTCATATTATGAGCTGCCTATGAAAAGGCCAAGTGGCAAGGGCTGAGGACAGCCTCAAGTTGACAGCCAGCAGGAAACTAGCTCAGTCCAACAGCCCAGAAGGAACTGAGTGCTGCCCACAACCTCATGAACAGGGAAGTGAATCCTTCCCCAGTCAAGCCTCAGATGAGACCGCATCCTCAGCTGACATTTTTACCTCAGAGGACAATTTTTATTGCAGAGAACTCAAGCCACTCATGGACCCCTGACTCACATGGGGTCTGTTAAACTAACATTACTGTAGAGTGTAAACTGGAAAGATAAGAATTGGCTGTAAGAATGAGAGATTAACACTGAGATAATGGTGAGGCTGAGAAAATGTTACTGACAAAGCCTAGGGTATAACCAAGGGGTGGATGGCTAAGGCAGAATGAAAGCAGTCATTGGAGTATACCAGGGTATTTGAAGGCTCGTCTCTGAAGATATTGAAATAACCAAGAATGATGACAGTGGTAGTACAGGGAGAATGGCAGTTGGCCAGGAGCTAATATCTTTAAGGAATGAGGAGACATAATCCAGCAGTCTGTAGAAAAGACTACAAGAGAGATAATGGGATTGTGGGCATTATAAAAAAGAGATAATGGGCATTACAGTCTGGCCCATGAAATTCAAAGCTGGAGAAGTTTAGGGACAAGGGAGGGAGAATTGGAGAATGGCCTAGAAGCAGAAATGACGATCAAGGAAATTACCTCCCCCATCTCCAGGCCCAGTGATACAAGGTGGGGAGGGAGAGAAGATAGCCACCAGTTAAGAAGACTGTGGGAGCATCAGAGATCTCAGGGAAGAGCTATATTTCTCTAGCATAGAACTCCCTTGGAGCTAGACTCCAGAGTATGAGAATTTCTTTTTGGTAAAGAAAACATCTTAGTATTTTGCCTACTGCTGCAAAACTTGAATTTTTTGGCTTAAAGCAGAAAAGAAAACAACCAATTGAAAAAAAATGATGATTTCTATACATTTATGAAGCCTACTAGCACGGACCTATGGATCTGATTTAACCTCTATTTGTAGTATCAATCTTTTTCAGCAGTCATTTCTAAAAGCAGATTGCCCTGAATCCACATTAGAATTATAATAAACATTTCCCAAAATGTTTTCTTTCTCCTTAGGCCCAGTTTTAGGGAAAATTTTCTTGTTAATTATTACAATAACTATGGTAAAATCAGAGTCCCCAGAGATGTGGGACAAGGCTGTAACAACAGAATTCATTTGATGTGTACCTTTTGGATAATCAGAAGATTTCAAAATGCCAGCTTACACATTTATAATATGACTCAAAATTAACATCTTGACAATCATGGATAAGTATGTGCTAAATAGAACATTAAACAATTGACCAAACCAATCCTAAGCGTCAATTGCAAGAAAAAAAAATATATCTACTATTACATAGGACTTTTTAATGTATAATTAAATTGTATACTTAATGCTACTAGAAAGTGAATATTCACTGTAGTCTTCATTTGTAAAAGTGAAAAACTAAGAACAACCTAATTGTTCAATAAAGAAATGGATAAATCATGAAACATGCATACTATAGAATGTAATAAAAGTCACAGAAAGAATGAGATAAATTTCTACTAGTGTTTCTCAAACTAATCTGATCCAATAATCACCTACATCAGAATCACTGAGCTTTTTATTAAACAGATTCCTGAGCCTCATCCCAGACCTACTGAGTTCATGGGAATTACATTTTTAATTAGAATCTCAGCTGATTCTCACCCATAAAAGTTTGAAAATAGCTATTATATGTTCCAACAGGGAATGCTCTTCTAAGTAAAATTGTTAGAAGAAAAACCAAGATACGGAAAAATATGTATAACACAAGCCTGTGTTTAGACAAATAAAACTGTATAAATTATGTATGTTTGTGTGTATTTATGTATATAAGTGTGTGTATGTTTCTGTATATTAATATGTGTATGTTTGTTAAGTATATTTATGAATATAAATAAATGATATGGAAAAGTCTGGAAAGCAATACAAAAATGTTAATAGTGGTTACTACCTAAGAAAGGAAGTAGGTTGGTGGTGTTGGGAAAGGGAACAAAAAGAGAGTTTGCCTTTTATTCAATGTACTTCTTTACTGTTTAAATGATTTACAACGAGCATGCATTCACATATTAATTTAATAATTTTAAAAGAAGAATAAAGAAATTCACATGACTAGAGGCTAAAATATAATTGCAGACCAATGAGAAATGTAGAAGATTAGTGTTTTGCCATAATAAAATAAACAGGACAAACTCGAAAGCAAACCCTACTGCTAATACAAATTTTTTAACAAATGCATATCAAGCTCTGCTGGCCTTCAAAGGTCTGGTCTCTCAGATCTCCTATTGTTGTCCATTTTTGACCCATGGCACCAACAGCTGTGCTCTGAATCCGCCACCACATGTGCACCAACACCTCACCTCCCAAGGACTGCTGCCAGTTAAAGATTCACTGCTGCCAGGTTACTAAAGCAGGCCCATTTCTCTGAGCTGTGGTATTGCATGGCCCACTTGGGCTTGAAGACTGACCATAAACTTTGCCATAACTTTCTTAGAACTGCACTGCAGTCTAAGATTCTTCTTACCCAAACTTCCTGCCTTCCATCTCTCCTTTATAGGGATCAGATCCACATTGTGATCTGAGAGCTATCCCACCTCCACTGGCTCTTTCCCCTATTTCCATCACAGATGTTTTTCCCCAATAAATCTCTTGCACTTCTAATCTCTTCTTGGCATCTGCTTCTTAGAGGACCCAAAATTAATATACTATCTGAGTCAAAAGCCTGAACTCCTAGTAAATACATTGTACTACCTGCCAAGTAAAATATGTAATTTTATAGAACACCTCCCTACTTTTTAAAAAAGATACATCTCCCAAGACAACAAGTCCTTCCTCTATCTGCCCCCAAACTAGGCTATTACCTCCTCTCTGATGACTTGTCTGAATACTGACACTTGACCTTCCAACCCTGAGTGAAGATTTGCCCAGAACATCAAGAAGACCAGCCCAGATCTCTCTCCCTTCATTCCTTCATTCAGTCAGTCAAAATTTATTGAGTATCTACTACGTGGAAATTACTGTCCTAGGCCCTGTGTATGCCGTGCAGACAATGTTTCTGCTCGAATGTGGCTTATAATCTAGGGGGGGACACAGACATTAAACAAAGAAATTCAAACATATCACGAAAAATTGCAAAAAGCCCCATGAAGGAAAAAAACAGAGTGCCATGAAACAGTATAAAAAGAAGAAGCAATTTTAAGAATGGCTGGTGAAAGGCCTGCTGAGGAGGTGATGTTTAAGATGAGATTAAAGGAAGAAAATAAGCCGTTCACGTGAAGGTTTGGGAAAGAGCAGTTCCAGCGGAGGGACAGCACAGGAAGGCCTGGAGCGATGAAGAGCTTCGGGATGGAGGCATCACGTGGGAGAGGCTTGAACAGTTAACTGTGGTTGGAGAGGCAGGCAAGGGTCAGATCATTTGGGGCCTTGGATGCCATGGTAAGGAGTTAAGATTTTATGAAGCCATTGAAAGTGTTAAGCGGGGGCTAAGGAGGAGGAATAAGAGATGCTAGGAAGAGTAAAATCCAACTTGGGGTCTTAAATTACCACTCTGGCAGCCTTTCAAAAACTGGCTTAGAGGAGCACACAGCAACAAGACAATGGGGTAGACCACCAATGGTGGGGACAAAGGTGAAGGTAGAAGGGGTCAAACCAGAGCAGAATCTAACACATCAGGAAATTGTGCAGTGGGGAGACACACTCCTCGGAACCCCTCAGAGAACTCATCCATATGCAGGACACCCCAAGAGAGCCAGCATTTGGATATTTGCCATGCGGTTGGAAGATATTAACAACTAGAGTGGAAATAGAGAGCAGCAACAATCCAAGAGAGGACTGTAGCCACAGCCAGCTAAGTAAGGAGAACATTTCTTTTTCCCTTTTCTTCCTCTCCACTTGAACACACTGAGTGCTAGAGGACCAGAGCCTAGAAATGGCAGAAGAGAAGGTACACAGCTGTGGTTCTCAAAGGTTGATCCCCAGAGAGTAGCAGCAGCATCACCTAGGAACTTATTAGAAACACATATTCTCAAGTCCTTCCACAGACCTAATGAATAGAAACTCTGAGGCTAGGGCCTAGCGATTTGTGTATTTAACAAGCATCCAAGGTGATTCTGATACATGCTCAAGTTTGAGAACCACCAGTGTAGAGCTTGGCTGTGTACAGAAATTTTAATCTGTATTGAAATGAGTTTTAATAACTATAAGTGATCTGAAAGTTATGGGATCTGCCTGAGATGTTACTAATGGATAGGAAAGGGAGATTGGAAAGAACACAGTTGAGAGAAGTGGCTCAAGAAAAAGAAAACAATTTCATATTTTACCCCAATGATTGATGAACAAGTTACATATTTCTTCCCTTAGGCGCATTGACAAGAATTGCATTTAGGATTCTATATTTGCAAATACACATCATTTGAACAAGAGCAGGATAATATTTTCACTTTATGTTCAATATGAAATCTGATCAACACCAGCATTTTGTTGATAAGCTATGCACATATCTGCCAATCAAAATCATGTACTCAAAATAGCATGGTCTTCCAATATGAGAAAACAGAGGTTACCTACACTACCCAATTCTGTACCTCTTCACAACTCCCCACACAACATCACAACAGATTCCACTGAAATAACATAAGCAGTTTACCCTAAAGATATATGGATAGATACGATGAGCATCTGATCAATTATTTATATATGATATTTCTTTACTTCTAAATTTATTGCTTTAATTGCACCTACTAATAGTTATTGAGTGCCCAGCATGTTTCAGGTGCTGCTAGGAGATACAATACTTTAGGTAAATTTGTTTGTAGAATTGTCAACTGAATGTATTTCTTTTATATTTGTCAAAATGCTTTGTCTACAGTGGATCATATAGACCCACAAGTCATGAATCGTATGTATGTTTACCCTCTGAATATCAAATCCAGCACAGATGTAAAAAAAGCAAGTTTCTTGATAAAAATTATAGGAATTTTTCAAAATATTTATTTACCAAAAAACCTGTCTACAGTTATTCCTGATACAGCTGCTATGTATATTCTCTGAGCACAGAGGGGGAAAGAAGCTGTTCCATGCTCACTCTTTAATTCCGCCTCAAGACTGCTGAAACAACTGCAGTCTTTGCATGTTTCAAGTGATGTTAACAGTATTCTCTTTACAGTAAAAATTAAAAGATACCAGATCCAGCGCTAAGCACTTAATACATTTTATCTCATTTATCTTCACAAAAAATCTTCCAAATGTGAATGATTATACCCACTTCACAAATGGGGAAACCAAAGGTCAGAGAGATTAAGTAAAACGCCAAGGTCACATCGAGTAGCAAATCCAAGATGAGAATGCAGAACTGTCTTACCCCCAAGACCAAGCTCTTAAAGACCATAGGATACTGCCTGAGATGTCTCTGAATGCACGGTTTAGAGGAATAAGGAGTCACAGGCCACCACCATGCCTCAGGAGGGTGCACGATATACCTGTCATGAGGGGGAACCAGTGCTATTTAAAGAGCTACTGAGGATGAGCAGGAAGGTGTCAGCTGAGACTGTGAAAGCACCACATTCTTCCTTCGGCCACATAAACTGGCAAAGAAATCTCCCACTAACAGTTTATGATTGCCCAGTCTCTAGCCTGCAGGTGGCTGAAAAAGATAAATGACTGTTATCTTGCTCCCAGAGGACTCGACCAGTCTTTTAGTTAGATCAACTTATTGAGGAGGTGATTTTTGAAAAATACAAGACTCATAAAATATACCAATAGGTGGAAAAAATCAATTCCTGGGTGATCTTTAGCAGGTTTAGCAAACCTATAGAGGCACAGAGACAGAAAAGTAGGAAAAAATATACTGAGAAGGTCTTAAAAATACATATAATACAAATCAAAAAAGACAGTATTTAAGTTTTGTAACCTAAATACTTAGGAAGGTGGATGAATAATGATATACTAAAAACAACCCAAATAAGAATCTCCAGGGCCGGCCCCGTGGCTTAGCGGTTAAGTGCGCACGCTCGCTACTGGAGGCCTGGGTTCGGATCCCAGACGTGCACCGACGCACAGCTTCTCCGGCCATGCTGAGGCTGCATCCCACATACAGCAACTAAAAGGATGTGCAGCTATGACATACAACTATCTACTGGGGCTTTGCGGGGGTGGGGAGGGGGGAGGAGGATTGGCTATGGATGTTAGCTCAGAGCCGGTCTTCCTCAGCAAAAAGAGGAGGATTAGCACGGATGTTAGCTCAGGGCTGATCTTCCTCACAAAAAAAAAAAAAAAAAGAAGGCATAAGAGACAAGGGGCGCTTGGGAAGGAATCAGTGGTGTGCCGGTAAAGTTTAGTAACCAGATCTCTGGGTTTGCACATAAATGTTGGTTGAACTTGTCATTTCTATTAATGAGTAAGACAAAACTGAAACAATGGAGATGAATGGTGGAACTTCACTCATTTGTCAATGAAGTGAGCAATTCTTTTGCTAAGATAATAGTTTTCAAACACTAAAAGAATATTTTCTCAATTTTGTGTGCTACTCAATGCAAATTGAGATGTAATACTATATATAGACATATATATATACATAGACATAATGCTATATATAGACATAATACACTCTTCAGTTTAATCTGCATTATTAACATTTTCTCCATCATTTTCTTAAGTCTAGACCAGGGGTCATCAAATTACAGCCTGCAGGTGATGTGAGCAGAGTTTTATTGGAACAAAGCCATGCTCATTATTCAAGGATTGTCCCTGGCTGAGTCAGGCAGCTGGGACAGAGACTGCATGGTCCGCAAAGCCTAAAATATTTACTCTCTGGCCCTTTACAGAAAAAGTTTGCCAACCCATTCTGTACTCTCTCTCAATTTCTGGCACCTTCTCTCTTTGGCCTTACCTATCAACATATCCCTCTGGCTGATCAAAGCTCCTGCTGCTCCCAGCGACAACCAACCCCCTCCATTGTTTCTCTGACCTCCTTTTTACCCATAAAACGTTCATTTTCATCTACTTTAACTAAAAATTGAGAAAATAGACTATAAAAGTATTTATAGTAAGTTTTGAGTGTCTATTAGATTCAGTCCTCCTACTTTTAAAAGAGGAGCTTGTCACTTGTTAAAGAATTCTTATTGGAATAACATCTGAAGAACCACCAGCTATATTCCTGTCTTCTCAGCTTCCATTACAAACTCTCCAGAGAATAATAATAGAGTAGACAACCAGCCAGAACCACCCAAATTTCTGGGACTCATTTCTGAAAGGGAGTCACTTTCTATCAATTCTCTGAAAAAGATGAGACTAGGTCCGGCCTTAAGTGGTATTTTAAATTAAATTTGGTTCATTTATCTCCATACCTCCTTTTCTGAGGCTTTCTCCTACCTCCAGGTATATTCCTCTAGTTTATGAGTAAAGCTGTTGTAGGAATATTTAGATATTGTACCTTTCATATTTACATTTTTATACAATAAAGTTATCAAATCTTCAACAAATGTGACTTCTCTCAAGATTCCATACCTTAAGAGTTCCATTTAGAGGTTTATGTGTGTGCTTTTTCTTACTCATAATTATTTACATTTTGTAAAAGGACCTTGCTTATTTTAGATCATTTAAAAAATACAAATAAAAAAAAGAAAACTGAAAACCCATCACTCAGAGACATGAAATGTCTCTGCTCAAGTGAGCAGTGTACTTGTACTCTTTTCTCCACACAGACATATGCACAAAGGGGCATGTGTGTGTATATAAAATATTTATTATTTCAGATACTGCTGTTTTCAGTTAACTATATATAGTGAAGATCTTTCAATGTCATTGAATACTCTTCTACAGTATCATGAGTATTGGCTATTTAGTGTTTGATTGTATAGCTAGAGCATGATGAATTTAACAAATAGCTTTATATATGGTATTTCAAATTTAAAACTATTATTTGCAACACTGAAATAAACATGCTAGACATCAATCCAATAACTATTTTCTTAAGGTAGATCCCTTTCTGAGTTAAGAACTAGATATCTTTTGATACAAATTATTAAATTGCCTTCCCAAAATGTGGTACATGGTATTGTGACAATAATAATGATCTCTGAAGTGGAATTATAGGTGATTTAAATTTCCTTTTTATTATTTATCCGTTTTTCAGTGTTTTCTATAACAAACCAGTTGAGATACACAGGATATTCAGGAGCATTTCTCTAAACAGATAGAAGAAATACTGATACAAAAATAGGTATACCAAATTATGTATTTATGGGTCCATACCTTTTTCAGTTATAAAACTATAAAACCAAATTTTTAACTATAAAGTATCCTTTCATGGTATTCAGATATTTAAAAACAAATGGTTTATGCTGTGTATATGCTTAAAGCTATTGGAATAATACAGCAAAATCTGCTGTCTTTAACGTGTACATTCGTGTCTTTCTCTAAAGCATAAACGAGATCATTTTCCTTTCCAACAATAAACACCATTTTATGAATATACTCTCAAGTGTTTCATCATTTATTTTATTACCAGCAGTAACAACCTACTTCTGCCATCTTCCTAATGACAATTTTCATTATAGAGATAAGAAAAGGCATTCCGTTTAAAAACTCAGCATCTCAGGTATAACTCCCCAGTGAATATTTCCATCAGTTCCTCTCATTTTCCTGTTCAACATTAACCAACTCTTTCCCTCTAAATATGCTATGTTTCATTTAGAGATAATGTTTAAAGTTAATCAACTGCCTACATAGTTTCACTTTCACAAACCATTTAGGTATGTATTAGGGGAAGACAAGTATTAAAGCTGTAAATATATTTCTTAATAAATTTACAGTAACGTTTCATTGATTTAAAGACCTTTCATACAAAAGAAGTGCAGCAATAGAAAGAGCCCTACGTTCTATTAAAGTGCCCTGTGAAAGTAATTGCACCCAGAAAGAGGTTTTCTGAGTACACAGTTTGAAGAGGAAGGTAAGGAAGATCACCTTAAGTGGGCTTGGGGATTTCACTGCAGTTTCCCAAGTTACACAGAATGGTAGTTTGATAGTTCCAGTTTGATAATTTTCAGTAAATATCAACATTATTTCCTTCCACAGAAAATTCAAAGCAACATGACTGATTTTCCTACTTACTGGTAGTTTCTAGCCTCGACCTGCCTTTAGACCTGTCTCACCATTCTTACTTATCAGGTCATTGTGGTATGGATGTCACACAATGGGCATCAGAATGATTCTTCAAGGATTTCCTAGGTTAGGAAACTGACATTCATAAGTATGCCATTGTGAAGGATCAGTGTGATCCATGTGTTATTCATTTAACCAATATTTACCAAATCATTACTAAGTGCCAGGCACTAGGCTAAGTAATGCTCCCCCTGTTCTTTGTAGATTGTAATTCCTAGATTACTTTATTTGTTCCCACATTACTATTATCTTTTAAATATCCACTTGAACAATCTTTTGAGCAACCTGGCTTCTCAGCTCCTTAATTTGGTTTTGCCAAAGCAGATCTTGAAATAAGTACTTGGCTGCAAGTAGTTTATCTGAAAGATGATCCCCAAAAGTTCGGTGAGGGAGCAGGAAAAGTGAGATGGGGTGTATGCTATTGTATTCATTGCTAGTGTATACAGTAGCTATTCACTCCCTCTGAAGACCCACTGAGGAAACATGTTGAACTGAACTGCCCTTCCAAAGGAAGGGAAGCTGGGGCATTTATCCATCGACTCCTATTCCCAACTGGTTTAGATTTGTGGCCAGAAGTGCAAACTTCTCCACACTTCTAGACTGCCTTGCCTGCATTGAGGGGACTCTCAAGGCTTCAGAGAAAGCCCTGAGGCAGAAAAGCAGGGACAAAGTAGGTGCTCAATGTGGGAGGGCAAAAGCAAGTACAGGAACTGTTCACCACAGCTGATAAAATCAGAGGTAGACCAAAGGGATGTGACCCAGGGCATGAAAACTGCCAGCTGCAACATCTTGTTTCCCAGGGATCTTGTTCTCTCCCTATTTCAGATATTCACTCTCTGAAGTGATAGTCACTTCTGAAGGGATAGTCAAATCCTAGCCTTGTCGTTACCCCTTCCCAACTTGCAATTTTAAGAAATCCCTTCATCAACCATTTCTTCCCATCTTTCAAACTTACTGTCTCTAGTACTCTAACTTAAACAATTCTTACGCCTGATTGGATCCTACAATCCATTAATCCTACCACCTCTCCACTGGCCACCACTCCCCTAGTGTCCTCACTTCCTTCCACAGCTTAAATACACAGTCCATCTCTATAAGCGTTCCCCTGCACATATTCTCCACTCTCTTGCCTTTCTCTCACCTTCTCATTGTCTTGCAGCAAAACTCTAATACTAGATAAGTTCATCTCTCCATCTACTCTCTGCTTGCATCCTTATAGCAGAATGAATTTGGAGAAAAACACACTACCATGCCAATGGTCTCACTTCAAAGTGATGGTCACTCTAAACAAATGTGTTCTTAATTCTTCCCAACAATCAAACCATATTTCCCTAGTTCGTTCACACTCCCACCGTATGTGACTGTTTCATAGCTTCAATTCTCACTTCAGTCCCCCAACTTCTCTTTTACTTTCATTCTCAGCTAATCTTGCTTCCCATATATCTGAGAAAATAGAAGTGAAAACAGAATTAAAGTAGTCCCCACTTATCTGCGGCTTCACTTTCTGCGGTTTCAGTTACCTGTGGTCAACCACGGTCCAAAAATATTAAATGGAAAATTCCAGAAATACAGACATACCTTGTTTTATTGCACTTTGCTTTATTGTGCTTCACAGATATTGCATTTTTTAAAATTGAAGGTTTGTAGCAACCCTGCATCAAGCAAATCCATCAGTGCCATTTTTCCAACAGCATTTGCTCACTTCGTGTCTCTGTGTCACACATTAGTAACTCTCGCACTATTTCAAACTTTTTCATTATTATTATATTTGTTATGGTGATCTGTGCTCAGTGATCTTTGATGTTACTATTGTAATTGTTTTGGGGAGCCATGAACGGCCCCCATATAAGACAGAAAACTTAATTGATAAATGCTATGTGTGTGCTGACTGCGCCACTGACCTGCCATTCCCCCATCTCTCTCCCTCTCCCTGAGCCTCTCTATTCCCAGAGACACAACAATATTGAAATTAGGCCAATTAACAACCCTACAATGGCCTCTAAGTGTTCAAGTGAAAGGAAGAGTCGCACATCTTTCACTTTAAATCAAAAGCTAGAAATGATTAAGCTTAGTGAGGAAGGCATGTCGAAAGTTGAAAGAGGCCAAGAGTTAGGCCTCTTGCTCTAAACAGTGAGCCAAGTTATGAATGCAAAGGAAAAGTTCTTAAAGGAAATTAAAAGTGCTACTCCAGTGAGCACACAAATGATAAGAAAGCGAAACAGCCTTATTGCTGATATGGAGAAAGTTTTAGTGGTCTGGATAGAAGAACAAACCAGCCACAACATTCCTTAAGCCAAAGCCTAATCCAGAGAAAGACCCTGACTTTCTTCAATTCTATGAAGGCTGAGAGAGGTGAGGAAGCTGCAGAAGAAAAGTCTGAAGCTAGCAGAGGTTTGTTCACGAGTTTTGGAAAGAAACCGTCTCCATAACATAAAAGTGCAAGGTGAAGCAGCAAGTGCTGATGTAGAAGCTGCAGCAAGTTATCCAGAAGATCAGGCTAAGATAATCAATAAAAGTGGCTACACTAAACACATTTTCAATGTAGGTAAAACAGTCCTATATCGGAAGAAGATGCCATCTAGGACTTCCATAGCTAGAGAGAAGTCAATGCCTGGCTTCAAAGCTTCAAAGGACAGGCTGACTCTCTTGTTAGGGGCTAATGCAGCTGGTGACTTTAAGTTGAAGCCAGTGCTCATTTACGATTCTGAAAATCCTAGGGCCCTTAAGAATTATGCTAAATCGGGCCGGCCCCGTGGCTTAGCGGTTATGTTCGCGCGCTCTGCTGCTGGCGGCTCAGGGTTCGGATCCCGGGCACGTACCAGGCAGGTACAGAGGCACCGCTTGTCAGGCCATGCTGTGGTGGCGTCCCATATGAAGTGGAAGAAGATAGGCACAGATGTTAGCCCAGGGCCAGTCTTCCTCAGCAAAAAAAAGAGGAGGATTAGCATGGATGTTAGCTGAGGGCTGATCTTCCTCACAAAAAAAAAAAAAAGAATTATGCTAAATCTACTCTGCTTGTGCTCTATAAATGGAACAACAAAGCCTGTATGACAGCACATCTGTTTACAACATGGTTTACTGAATATTTTAAACCCACTGTTGAGACCTACTGCTCAGAAAATCAGATTCCTTTCAAAATATTGCTGCTCATTGACAATGTATCTGGTCACCCAAGAGCTCTGATGGAGATATACAATGAGATTAACGTTGTTTTCTTGCCTATTAACACAACATCCATTCTTCAGCCCATGAATCAGGGAATAATTTTGACTTCCACATCTCATTATTTAAGAAATACATTTCGTAAGGCTATAGCTGCCATAGATAGTGATTCCTCTAATGGACCTGGGCAAAGTAAATTGAAAACATTTTGGAAAGAATTTACCATTCTAGATGCCATTAAGAACATTTGTGATTCATGGGAAGAGGTCAAAATATCAACATTAACAGGAGTTTGGAAGAAATTGATTCAAACCCTTCCGGATGACTTTGAGGGTTCAATACTTCAGTGGAGAAAGTAACTGCAGGTGTGGTGGAAATAGCACGAGAACTAGAATCAGAAGTGGAGCCGGAGGATGTGACTGAATTGCTGCAATCTCATGATTAAACTTTAATGGATGAGTAGTTGCTTCTTATGGATGAGCAAAGAAAGTGGCTTCTTGAGATGGAATCTACTCATGGTGAAGACGCTGTGAGATTATTGAAATGACAATAAAGTATTTAGAATATTACATAAATTTAGTTGCTAAAGCAGCAGGAGGGTTTGAGTGAAAAGATTGACTCCAATTATGAAAAAAATTCTTCTGTGGGTAAAATGCTATTCAACAGCATCACATGTTACAGAGAAATCGTTCATGAAAGGAAGAGTCAATCAATGTGTCAAAATTTACTGTTGTTTTATTTTCTTATTATTTTGTGTGTGTGAGAGGAAGATCAGCCCTGAGCTAACATCCGTGCTAATCCTCCTCTTTTTGCTGAGGAAGACCGGCTCTGCGCTAACATCTATTGCCAATCCTGCCTCTTCCCCCCCGCCCCTAAAGCCCCAGTAGATAGTTGTATGTCATAATTGCACATCCTTCTAGTTGCTGTATGTGGGACCCGGCCTCAGCGTGGCCGGAGAAGCGGTGCGTTGGTGCCCGCCCAGGACCGAACCTGGGCCACCAGGAGCGGAGTGCGCGCCCTTAACCGCTAAGCCATGGGGCCGGCCCTATTGTTGTTTTATTTTAAGAAATTGCCACAGTCACCCCAACCTTCAGCAATGACCACCCTGATCAGTCAGCAGCCATCAACATGGAGGCAAGACCCTCCACCAGCAAAAGGATTACAACTCTCTGAAGGCTCATATGATGGTTAGAATTTTTTAGCAATGAAGTCTTTTTTAATTACAGTATGTACATTGTTTTTTTAGACACATGCTATTGCACACTTAATAGACTACATTATACTAAACATAAAACTTTTATATGCACCAGGAAACCAAAAAATTCATGTGACTCTCTTTATTGCGATATTCGCTTTATTGCAGTGGTCTGGAACTGAACCTGCAATATCTCCAAGGTGTGCCTGTAAACAATTCGTAAGTCTTCAAGCGCACACCGTTTTGAGTACCATGATGAAATCTCACACCATCCTGCTCCATCCTAACCGGGAGGTGAATCATCCCTTTGTCCAGTGTATCCACGCTGTATAAGCTACCTGCCTGTCAGTCACTTAGTAGCCCTCCTGGTTATCAGATCTACTGTCACCAATATCACAGTGCTTGTATTCAAGTTGCCCTTATTTCACTTAATAATGGTCCCAAAGCACAAGAATAGTGATGCTGGCAATTCGGATATGGCAAAGAGAAGCCGTAAAGTGTTTCCTTTAAGTGAAAAGCTGAAAGTTCTTGACTTCACAAGGAAAGAAAAAAAATCATACGTTGAGGTTGTGAAGATCTATAATAACTTTTATTACAGTATATTGTTACAATTGTTCTACTTTATTATTATTTATTGTTATTAATCTCTTACTGTGCCTAATTTATAAATTAAACTTTCTCATAGGTATGTAGGTATAGATAAAACATAGTATATATACAGTTTGGTACTATCCACAGTTTCAGGCATCTACTAGGGGTCATGGAATGTAACCCCCATGGATGGGAGGGGACTACTGTGACTTGTCTTGAATTCCTACAAGCTCCCTCCACAATATCCACCCATCTCATTATCTATGTGCCCATACACTCCAAATTCTTCTCTGGTTAATACAGATGAACTGTCCATACTCCTATCCAAAGTTAATGCTTCAGGTTGTCTACTAGATCCCATTAACTTTTTCTTGCTCAAGGACATGGCTCCAGCAAATATTCCCTCTTTTTCCTGTATCATAAATGTTTCTCTCTCTGCTGAATCTTTCCCATAAGCATAAAAACATGCTAACATTGCTACCATTTTAAACAATAATAATAAACTTCCTCATTACCTGACTACCTCTCCAGCCTACACTTCATTGAACTCCTTCCTTGTACAACAAAACTAATTTGAAATTGTCTTTATTCAATGTCTCTAATTTATCTGCACCCATTCTCTTTTAAATCAACTCAAAGCAGTCCCAGCCAAACTGCTCTTGTCAAGGGGAAATATGAATTCCCTTCATATTTGATTGCTAAATTCAACAGAAAATATTCATTCCTCATATTTTTTGACACATCAACAGCATGTAGCACAGATTGTCATTCACTCCTTCTTGAAATATTTTTATCACTTGGTTTCCAGGACACTGCACATAGCCACTCACTGGCTACTCCTTCTGAGTCATATTTGCTACTTCCTACTCATCTTCCTGGTTTCTAAACATTGGGAGTTCCTCAGTGCTCAATCTTTGGACTTCATACATATCATCTAGTTTCATAGCTTTAAATACCATTTTCATGCTCATGAGTCACAAATTTATATCTCTATACCAGACTTCTCCTCTGAATTTTTAAATTAGCTTTAGTGAAGTATAATTTACATTTAATAAACCTCACCAATCTGAAGTATACAATTTGAGTTTTGACGAATGAATACAGTCACATAACCACCACCAAAGTCAAGATATAGAACATTTCCATCATCCAAAAAGTTCTCTCCTGCGCCTTTGCAGTCAATCCTTGTCCCCTGCCCTCAGCCTCTGGCAACCACCAATCTTCTTTCTGTCATTACGCTTTTGTCTTTTCTAAAACTTCATGTCAATGGAATCATATGTGATGTGGTATTTTAAGAATGGCTTCTTTCGCTTAGTGTAATGCTTTTGAGATTCATCCACATTATTGCATCTATCAGTAGTTCTTCCCTTTTTATTGCTGAGTAGAATTCCATGCATGGATACACAACAATTCGTTTCCTGATTTCCAGTTGAGGATCAGTTGAATTCTTTCTGATTTTTTTCTATTACAAATAAAGGTACTATAAATATTCACAGGTGGACATTTCATTGTGGTTTTAATTTGCATTGCCTTACTAACTAATGATCCTGAGCATCTTTCATATGCTTATTTTGTATTCATATAAGTTATTTGGTAAAGTGTCTTCAAATCTTTCACCCATTTTTGTTATTAGATGTTTATCTCCTTATTATTGAGTTGTAAGTGTATTTTTTATATTATGGATATAAGTTCTTCATTAGATGTAAGCTTTGCCAATAATTACTTCCCATCTGTAGCTTGCCTTTTCCCTTTCTTAACAGTTTATTTTAAAGAGCAACATTTTTAATTTTGAATAATTTTTTCCTACCATCTTTTTTTTTTTTACATATGGTTCATGCATTTTGTGTCCTAGCTAAGAAGTATTTGCCTAAATTAAGATTACAAAGATATTTGCCTATGTTTTCTTCCATAAGTTGTATAGTTTTATCACTTACATTTAGGTGTACAATATATTGAAAGCTAATTTTTTATAGGTTGTGTGGTAAGGTTCAGGATTCATGTGGCTATCCAGTTGTTCTGACACAATTTATTGCAAAGACTATCATTTCCCATTGAATTACCTTGAAACCTTTGTCAAAAATAAATTGACTACATGTATATGTATCTATTTTGGGACTGTTTATTTATTTCCATTTTTCTCTATATCTATCCTTGTACCAATACCATGCTATCTGTTACTGCAGCTTCAGAGTAAGACTAGAAATCAGATACTGTAAATTCTTCAATTTTGTTCTTTTACAAAAATTGTTTTGGCTGCTTTAGGACTTTCGATTTGCATATAGATTCTTTTTTTTTTTTTAAATGTTTTATTTTATTTATTTATTTTTTTTGTGAGGAAGATCAGCCCTGAGCTAACATCCATGCTAATCCTCCTCTTTTTGCTGAGGAAGACCTGCTCTGAGCTAACGTCTATTGCCAATCCTCCTCCATTTTTTCCCCCAAAGCCCCAGTAGATAGTTGCATGTCATAGCTGCACATCCTTCTAGTTGCTGTATGTGGGATGCGGCCTCAGCATGGCCGGACAAGCAGTGAATCTGTGCGCGCCCAGGATCCGAACCTGGGCCGCCAGTAGCAGAGTGCACTCACTTAGCCACTAAGCCACGGGCCGGCCCCTGCATATAGATTCTTGAATCGACTTGTCAATTTTTACCAAAGGAAAAAAAAGCTGTTGCACTTTTTAATAGAGATTGCATTGAATCTATAGATCAATTTGGGGAGACTTGAAATTTTAACAATAATTAGTCTTTCAATCTGTATACATGGTATATGTCTCCATTTATTAAGGTTTTTAATTTCTTTTAGTAAATTTTGTATTTTCGAGTATACAAATTCTGCACATATTTTATGAAATTTATCCTAAATATTTCACATTTGAATACTATTAAAAGTTTTTAAATGCCATTAAAAAGGTACTATTAATTTCAAATCCCAATTGTAGGTTGTAAATATATAGAAATACAATTAATTTTGAATATTGACCTTGTATCCTGCAACATTACTAAGTTTATGTATTAGTTCCAGCAGCTTTTTTTCCCAGTAGCTTCTTCGTTAATTTCTTAGTTGTTGCTGTTTTTTAATATAGATGATCATGTCATCTAAAAATAAACACTGTTTCCTTTCCAATCTCAATGTCTTTTGTTTCTTTTTCTTGCCATATTGCACTAGCTAAGAACCACAATGAAACAGAAAAGAAGCAATGAGAGTGAACATTCTTGCCTTATTCCCAATCTTAAGGGGAAAGTATTTGGTATGATATTAGCTATAAGGTTTTTTTTGTAGATGCCCTTCATCAGATTGAGGAAGTTATCTTCTGTTTATAGTTTGCAGAGTTTTTATTATGAATGGGTGTTGAATTTTGTGGAAATGCTTTTCTATATCTATTGTGATGATTTTAAGTTTTGTCTTCTTTACTCTATTAATTGCTGAATTGTATTTATTTATTCATGAATGCTAAACCAACCTTGAATTCCTGAAATAAACTCTAATTAGTTAAGATGTATTATCTTTTTTTATATATGGTTGGATTAGATTTGCTGATGTTTTGCTTGAGGAATTTTTTGGTGGTGCTCTTCAGTTTACATATCACTTTATTATTATTTTTTGTGTGTGTGAGGAAGATTGGCCCTGAGCTAACATCTGCCAATCCTC
The DNA here is from genome assembly GCF_020826845.1 of Diceros bicornis minor. Classification (NCBI taxonomy): domain Eukaryota; kingdom Metazoa; phylum Chordata; class Mammalia; order Perissodactyla; family Rhinocerotidae; genus Diceros; species Diceros bicornis. Next base: position 9,488,312 of record NC_080760.1, read on the forward strand.
CTCTTTTTTTTTTTTGCTGAGGAAGACTGGCCCTGGGCTAACATCCATGCCCTTCTTCCTCTACTTTATATGGGACACCACCACAGCATGGCTTGTCAAGCATGGCTTGACAAGTGGTGCGTCAGTGCGCGCCCAGGATCCGAACCGGTGAACCCCGGGCCACCGCAGCAGAGCACGTGCACTTAACTGCTTGTGCCACCGGGCCGGCCCCTGCAATGTGTTACTTTAACTTACACAATTAACAATTGTGTTAATCAGCTTCCAAGATGCTCCCCAATAATCTCTGCATTCTAGTGTTCAAGCCCTAATACAGTTTACTCCCACACTGAGTAGGATTGACCTGTGTAAACAATAGTACATGTAAAACTGATGGTGTGTGACTTCTTAGGCTAGGTCAGAAATATATCACAGCTTCCAACTTGTTCTTTTTTGCATCACTCGGTCTGAGGAAAGCCAGCTTCCATGCCCTGAGGACTCTCAATAGCCTTATGAAGAGTTAACATGGAGAGGAACTGAGGTCTCTGGCCAAGGTCCAGCACCAATTTTCCAGTGACATGACTGAGCCATCTTGGAAGCAAATTCTCCAGCCCCAGTAAAGTGTTCAGATGACAGCAACCCCTTTCAACATCTTGAGTGCAACCTCATGAGACCCTGAGCTAGAGCCACCCAGCAAAGTCCATCCTGAAGCACATAAAGTGTGAAATAATAAATGTTTACTGTTGTTTTTATCCAGAAATAGATAACTAATACAACAGTCTACCTTCAGATAATAAATCATTTCATATATAGCATAGGGAACTTTTGACACTATACTTCTATTTCACCTTCCTGCCCTTTGCATTATTTTTATCATACACTTTACTTCTGCATATGTTATAAACCAAACAATACATTATTTCTATTTTGTTTCAAGCAGTCAATTATCTTTTATAGAGATTTAAAAACTAAGAAAATAAAGTATTTTATATTTACCATTTCTGAAAATTTTCCGTATATTTACTACATATTTACCATTTCGACAATTTCCCTTCCTTAATGGATGTCCGAATTTCCATCTGGTATCACTTTCCTTCTGCCGAATAACTTCCTCTAACATTTCTTATAGTGTAGGTCTGCTGACACTGAATTATACCTGCTTTTGTTTGTCTAAAAACATTTATTTCACCTTCATTTTTGAAAAATCAAAAAGCTGGGTATAGGATTCTAGATTGACAGTTTGTTTTTCTCTCAACACTGAGGATTGGCTTCTGCTTTGCATAGTTTCTGATAAGAAGTTTCTGAGAGAATGTGTCTTTTTTCCCTTTGGCTGCTATAAGAATTTTCTCTTTATACTTGTATTCTAAAATTTGATTATATTGTGTTTTGGTCTGGTTTTCTTTATGTATTTCCTTCTTGGGATTTCTTGAGTTTCTTGGATCTGTGAGTTCATGGTTTTCATCAGATTTGGACAAAAATTTGGCCATTATCCTTTAAATATTTTCTGCTCTCTTCCCAACTTGCTTCTAGGATTTCAATCCTAAGTATGTAAGACCTCCTGGTATTGTACCTCAGGTCATGAATGCTCTGTCCACTTTTCTTTCAGTCTTTTTTCTCTCTGTTCTTCATTTTTGATAGTTGCTATTGCTCTGTCCTTTTCTTCTGTGGTGTCTAATCAGCTGTTGATCCCATCCAGTCTATTCTTCATTTTGGATATTGTATGTTTCATCTCTTGAAGTTTGATTTGGGTCTTTTTATACTATCTATTTCTCTCTTAATCACATTCATGTTTCCCTCAACCTTCTTATTAATATGAAGCATATTTATAAAAACCAATTTCAGTTATTCTATCACCTGTCATTTCTGGTTTTGTTTCTATTGATTGACATTTTTCTTCTGATTATGGGTCATGCTTCTTCTGCTTTTGAATTCCTCATAATTTTTTATTGGATATTGGATATGTAGACTTTAAATAACTGGGTGGTAGATTTTTTTGTGTTCCTTTTCACAGTGTTGGGCTTTCTTCTGGCACACAGATAAGTTGCTTAGAATCAGCCTAAGCCTTTTGAGGCTTATTTTTAAACTTTGTTAAGGAAATCTAGAGCATTCTTTAGTCTGGGCTAATTTAGCCTCACTACTGAGGTACCCTTCTGAGGATTCTATCCAATGTCCCATATAATACAAGGTCTTTCCTCCTCTCTGACGGGTGGAAACACAAATTCATCCCAGCTTCATGTGAGCTTCAGATAGTATGTGGCTTATTGCTTTCCAGTGGTTCTTTCCGCTGCTTGGAGTACACATCAATACTCAGAGAAAGGCTCAAGGGGCCTCTGAAAATCTCTGGCCTGCTCTCTCTCCCTCTCTGTCTCTCTCTCTCTCTTTCTGTCTGTCTCTCTCTGTCTTACTCTGCCCCAAAGACTCTAGCTAGCCACCTTAGCCTCCCTGAACTCCTATTTCCTCCACTCACCTAGACCATTAGGCTTTGTTTAAATTTTCCCTCCATCACTGAAGCCTGAAAACTGTCTTCAGATGGCAAGACAAAATAGAGCAATAATGGGGCTGGCCTGGTGGCACAGTGGTTATGTTTGCTCACTCCACTTCAGTGGCCCAGGGTTTGCGTGTTTGGATCTCGAGTGTGGACCTATGCACCACTTATCCAGCCATACTGTGGCAGGTGTCCCACATGTAAAGTAGAGGAAGATGGGCATGGATGTTAGCACAGGGCCAATCTTCCTCAGTAAAGAAAGGAAGATTGGCAACAGATGTTAGCTCAGGGCTAATCTTCCTCTCACACACACACACAAAAAGAGCAATAAGAAGGTTCACCTTGTTTGTTTGCCTTCTGTCAGGATTCCCCGTGCCTATTATCCAATGCCTTGAAAACATTGTTTTGTCCAATTTTCTGGTTGTTTAAGGTGGAAAAGTAAATTCATTCCTTGTTTTCCATCATGACCAGAAGCAGAGTGTTGTCCTTAAGTCTTTATTTAAATATCAAACTGCCTACTGGACACCTCTGCTTACAAGTATAATAGGTATATCAAACTTAACATCTACAAAGTTTAACTCTGATCTCCTTTGCACACCCCGCATCAAGTAAACTTGTCCCTCTTTCAATCTTCCCTATGTTTTCAAAAACATATCCAGAATCTAATCCTACCATAACCATCCTATCTCGCTCTAGTTCACCATCACTTTTTGCCTGGATATTGCAATAGCCCCTGTATTAATCAGGATTTACTGCAATAATCCTGCATGAAAAATATCTTCTCAAATCTCTGTGGCTTTCAACACAATTTACTTTTTTCTCATAGATCTGCAAGTCTGCTGTGCCTTTGCTATGCTCAGCCGAGTTTAGCTGAGTCATCTTGGCTTGGCTCTAGGCTGCCAATCAGGTTCAGGTCTGCTCCATGTCTCTCATTCTGGCACCCAGGCTAAAGGAGCACTGGCTACTTGGGATATTTTTTTGATAAAAACACAAGAGTCCTGAAAAGAAACTAGTTGTATCTTTTAAAGTCCTACCTCTGGACTGGCACACAGTTACTTTTCACTCACATTCCATTGGCTAAAGCAAATTAAATGGCCAATTCGTGTTAGTGGTGGGGAAAATTTACTCTGCCTAATGGAGAGGAGGACAGGAGGGTGAATATTTACTGAATAATAATCTACCCCAGCCTCCTAATTGGTCCTCCTGTTCTTTCTCTTGCCATTTTCAGTCTGTTCTCAACATAGCACTCAGAATGATCCTTTTAAAACATGCCAGGAGCCTCTTTTACTAAAAACCCATCAATAGCTACCCATTTCACTCAGAGTCCCTACAATGGCCTGGAATACCTTAATCAATCCAGCACCCAGTCACCTCTCTGATTTCACTTTGTACTATTGCCTCCTCACTCTCTCAGTCCCAGTAACACAGGCTTCCTTGCTAACCTGTAAATTCCTTTCTTGGGGTCTTTGCACTTACAATGCCCTCTATCTGAAACTTTATTCCCCAGATGTCTCTTGCCCCTTTCAGATCTTTGCTCAAAAGTAACTTTCTTAGTGAATCTTCCCAGAGTGCCCTATTTATCATTTCAAACCCTTCAATACTCCCTAGCCATCTTCTCCATAGCACTTATTATACTTTGTTTTGTTAATTGTCTGTCCCCTCCCACTAAAATGTGAACTCCAGGGGGGTAGACAATTTTTGTACATTTTATTCACTTCTGAATCCCCTGGAATAGTATCTTGTACATAATAGGCACTCAAATATTTATGGAATGAATTAACAATAAGCTAGCACAAACAAAGATGCTCCACTATTATAAATAAATTCTCTCAACATGGAGAGCCAGCCACCCTATGAGCACAAGTCTGCTTTTCAATCTGCACCTGTCCTTTGAATCCCAGAGACCACATCTAGATTGATGAACAAGTTCAGGAATCCCAGGGGAGCACTCAAAAAAAAATCTTAAGAGTTTTTAATTAGTAAGGAAGAATATCTTTGAGGAACTTACTGTAAATTTAAAACTTGTACAAACAGGAATTATACAATCTAGGAACCTCTAGAAAAAGTATGTGTTAGGACATTTGATCATTTAGAGGAGGAGGTCAAATATATACATTCATATATATTGAATTACATATTCAATTCAATGTAATTCAATATATACGATATAATTGAATTTTCTTCAGTTTTAATATGCATCTCTCATATACATATGAGATGGCAGAGATGCATATTAAAATTGAAGAATACTCTGCCCCACGGTCTCTGAAGGAAATCTATAGATAAAGTAAACTGTGAGGACCAATGAAATATATGTGAAAGTGCATTGTGAACTTTAAAAGAAATTAAGTTAAAAAGATATAAAAATATACTTTTTTTACATTTTTATTATGATACTAAAAGTAAGTCAGGGAGCTGGGTTTACCATGGTGCCTGTGGCTTCAGGACAGTACGAGCCTTGGTGCCGCTGAGGGGACACACAGACTGCTTCAGCTTTCCCCACAGTCGAGGGCACTGGCAGTGATGGAGACATGGAATATAGGGGGGAAGAGAAGGCAGCTACATTATATAACTAATTAGGGGCAGGAAAATTCTGGTTTCAAAGTCTATACCATGTCTCTAAGTAATGGTTCTCCAACTTTAGTGGGCAAAGGAATCACTAGTTCTTGCTACAAAGCCAGATTTCCTCTCCACCTCCAGAGATTCTGATTGTGTGAGTGCAGGCTGTGTCCAGGGATTTGCATTTAACAAGCACCACAGGCAGTTCCTATGGTGTGGTTGGAGAATGGGGCTTTGGAAAGCACTGCTCCAAGCTAAAGTCACTGTCTCTGATCCTCCTGTTTCCCAGCTTCATCTTAGGTGCTTTCTAAGTAATGGCCAGAAGGTGGCATGCATGACACCTAATTCCAAAAATATATAGCCAAATATACTCATATGAATTAGAGTTATATTATCCAACATATGTGCCTTTAGTTTCCAATGGAAACAGCACAAAAAGACAATGAAAGTTTGAGAAAACGAACAGGAGAAAGGCTGCATACACCACAACTACCATCACCACCCCCACCACTAACCGCAGGAGATAACACACAGGTTCTGAGAAATCTCTTTCATTATGAAATTGTAGGATGTGAAAGCATTGGTTTACAGATTATGCTGGAATTCTTTTTTTTAGATGTTTGTTGTTTGGTTGGTTGCTTGCTTGCTTTTTAAAATATCTGTAGCCTACTAAGTTTTCCCTTTAAGAATGGCAGAGACAGGAGACTCTAAACTCCCAGGGCATTTTATTCCAACATTTCACATGATATAATCTTTGTTAAGCTCCTCCCTTCATATCAGATAAGCCTCAAGTTCACGGCTGTGAAGAAGTGATTGTTCAGTCACTTAGGAGACTAAGTGAGAGGAGGGGAACAAGCCCAAGACAGACAGAAGAGCCAGTAGCCTGGGAAGACTAAAACAGAGACCTTGCCAAATTGCTCTCTTCTTCCTGGTACCCCTGTGAAGTGAGGATGGGTTCTGTATGCTCTGAAGAGCAGGCCACATCTAGTGAGCAGTTATTTGTATCTCATTATATTGTAATTCTCTATTGTCATCCCTGAACCTCTGGTAAACATCATTAGGGGCTACAGAGTGGTTTCAGCTGCGCTGTGGAAAACTCAAGGAGGGTTGTGCGCCCTTAGCTAGGACTGGGTGCTAAAGATGGCGATGTTGACATCTTCCCTGGGGGCAAAGGTGGTGGTGGCAACAGTGATTAGTGAGATCCTCAAGGGGCGGAGGACAGAAACCTTTGGTGGCAGGTCCAGTCACCCCTTTCCCCACAGATCCTCACTCCACTGGCGACCATGGAGAATCAAAGTATTAGTGAGTAAGGAGGCTCATAGGTTTCCTCATAATGATCATCATAGTTCTGTTTCTTTACAAAATTTCTTAGGTTGATGCAAACTCTGCATTTTTAACACCGTGTGTGCTTTCCATGGGAAACAATTCTCCTTTCAAAAAGAGCAGAGCATTTCCCTAATTATTCAAAACTATAACCTTTAGGTCTCTTGACTGAATAAAGCCTGGATTGCCTGAATTGTGGTCTGAATTCTATTGTTTACTCACTAGTAGGGATGTGGCTGGAGAATAATAATAAGCATTCACATTGTGCTCTCTAATTACAAAGCAGCATAGCTAAAGAACTTCATTTGATTTCTCAGGAATAGAAGGCTCAAAATCTAAGCCAAAAATAATACGAAAAACAGTGATGAAAACATGTTGTACCAGGAAAGTAAATCCTCATAAAAGATAGCAACCTACAATTTAATGGGCTCAGTTACTCTAATCTTTTCACCTCCAAATATCCTCATTATTAAAAGCCATTATATGGCCGGCCCGGTGGCTTAGTGGTTAAGTGCGCGCGCTCCACTACTGGCGGCCCGGGTTCGGATCCCGGGAGTGCACCAACGCATCGCTTCTCCGGCCATGCTGAGGCCGCGTCCCACATACAACAACTAGAAGGATGTGCAACTATGACGTACAACTATCTACTGGGGCTTTGGGGGAAAATTAAAATAAATAAATAAATAAATAAATAAATAAAAGCCATTATATGAAGGTACATATATGAATCAGGCAAAGTGATTCACAAAGGTATCCAGAGAATTTTGGACTCCTACCAGCTTCAAGTCTGCAGCATTACTGAGATCACGAGATGCCTTACGTAGAAAAGGAATTGGGTGGAAGTCTACATATTATTTTCTGAACTTGATTGTTAAGACTAAACTGGTTATACACGTCTGGCTTCTCCAATTAGTCAGACATTCAAATACAGACTACAGAAATATACTATTTGTTTATGCACACTTATACAGGGCTATAACAACAGGTACCCTTTATTGAAAACAATTTCAAAATATTCATGACCCCCCACTAAAACAGCCCAAAACATTTAACACATTCTACTCTCCTTTGCGTCTAAGTGACCATCTTAGATTATAGTTTATACTATGTGACATTATTTATTTGAAGCCACCAAGGTAGCTTTTAGTTCTGTGCTCTGATATACTAAATAAATGACATTTAATTATGAAATCCTGGACACTGACAGTCCTCTAGCAGAAAAGTTGCAGGTTTCTGAATGTCCTCTAAGATAGTGCTCCTCAAATTTTATTGCATATATGAATCACCTGGGAATCTTCTGATTCAATGAGAATGGGTAGAAAAGAATAAAAGTCATACAAGAAATTAGTTGGAATAAGAAACTAAAGACAAAAATGTAAGTTTCAAAGATGTGAGCTGGCACAATTGGACGGGAGCAGGAGTAGAAAATAAGTAACAAAATGAAGGCAGAACTGGCAGGAGAGTTTTCGGGAAGGGGGGAGTCTTTGGCGAGGGAGGAGAAAGTATTCTGAGTGAACATTCCAAAGGGCTCCAAGTAAACAAACCAGTCATGCTGGGGAGTTTCATTTGGCTTCTATGGTTTCCCTGCTTCTCCCTCTGCTCAGCTCTGAGAAGCTGAAGAATGTACATTTAGTCCTTGATGTGCGACTGCAGTTGTAACACTGGCTAAATTGTAACCCATCCTCCAGTCTAGTGTTTGTAAAAAAACTCCCATTCTATTCGTCTTTAGTCCCCACTATAAGGAAATCCTTTCTTGTATGTCATTCCAATTCCTTACAGCAATTCCTTAATTTTTCATAAGGAAAATTGTGTTTTCCTCTCACAGAAAAGAGATCACAGATTATGAGGTATAGGTGACATGACATGAGGCCTTCTTGGAGAGCTTTAAGATGTCTCTACTTCAAAAGAAGAACCAGCTAAAAAACCCACCGAAACTGGTTTTCCTGGAAGCACAGACAATACAGACGTGAACTTTAAAGGACATTAGCATTTATCTTGCCATTTGTGGTACCTTATACGGTGTCTGGTGAGTAGTGGGTATCAGGAAATTGAATCAGGAAAAGACTCAACACTTTTTCAGGCCTAGGATCACAGTAGATGCAAGAAAATAAAAATGTTGTTGGAGTTTTTCTCACCCTGAGATTAGAAAGAAAAACGAAAGTTGAGGAAAATAGTACTATTTTACAACTAAATAGCAGTTGTCTTTAATAAGGATACCTAAAGGGTGTGCATGTTCTTTTATCTTTTTCTACTTTATTTTTCCATGTTTATACCTAGCAAATATTTTAAATGGTTAAATATGCATACTATGTATGTTTTATATTCAGAGACAAATATATTGATATTGATTGAGTAATTATTGATATTAACATAAAGTGTTAACAACAGTTATCTTGTGGGAGAGGAAAGAGTGATACTTCGAGAATTGAGGAAGCCTTTTACTTATTACGTTATCCACATCTATTGAATTTTATGCACAAATGTGACTTTATTAGAAGGAAACCTCCATTCCCTTGCCTTATGTTTACTTAAAAGGACTATACTAACATTTCTTGAATCTCTACCTCTCTTATAGTCTCTTTCCCAGGAATTATCTGATAACTGAATTAAGACAAGAAACTGAGACAGTTCAGGCCCTTTCTCCATCTTTTCAGAGCGAGTCTATCAACCAGAGGCATGCATTTCTTTATTCTCTCTACTGTCTGTGACACCCCCGCTTCACTCCCCACCCCCTCCACCCCGAGCTCCACAAACGCAAGAAAATGAAACCACACAGGAGAGCAAAAACTTGGTCTCTTTTCTTCACTCTGTCTCCAGCACCTAGAACAATGCTAGCATACACTGAATGCTCAATAAATAAATATTTTTTGAATCAGTTAATAAATTCCCTCCACCCTCTACCGTGGGGTTAGGGGCCTACCCCCTCCAGAGAAGCTGGCAGTTGTCCAGCTGTGGACTGAGCCCATTGATCTAATTGAGAGGTGAAGTTGACAAGTCCACCGTGGCTGCAATCATAGGCTGTGTGCTCAATCCACTGCTGCTCAGCCCTGTAGCTGGCATTTGATCTCTATCTGCTTACTACTGAGTTCATCTCTCACTTGGCTCCAAGTTCAAGAGAAGAAGAAAGACATTATTTACTGGGTATCCTCAAATACCCAACATTTTTATCATTAAAACTTTTAATTTTAAATGGACTTATTTTATTAAAGAGCTGTATTACTTTTTAAAAGCAATGATAACTAGATCATGTGCTTCTGCTACTCTCCAACATGCATGAGTAAAGAACATCTGTCCAACAACCAAATAATCCTCACTATTAAATGCACTGTGGAAAAGGGGGACAGTGAGGGATGAGACCACTGCAGCCTTCTCACTACCTCTCCAGGCTCTTAACAGGAAGAGTGTCCCTCATGACACACAACATGTGCTCTGACTTTTAACTCCTTTCCTCTTGGAGTATCTGTGGTCCAATAAAATGTCCCTGCTCTGAGAAGACAGGTGTGAGAGGGTACTGTGTTTGACAGAAAGGAACACTGAGCTCCCCTTAAAAGGCCAACAGACTTCTGCTTTTTCTTTGTTCTCACAAAGCCAATGGCCATCCAGCATATTCCAGAGGATCAGAGACTGCCACACGAATCCTTGTGAGGCCACTTCCCCAATCCTTGTTGCAATTCCCATGTACCTGCCACTGAGACATACAGTTTAGCTCCTCTGGGCCTTTCACAAATACCTCCTGGATGAGGCTTCGGAAGTCTGGGGTCAGCTGCTGGAATCTTATGCCTAGAGGTTAATAACCAGCTCCACGGAGTGCCTTGCAAAACTACATCCACCAAGTGACCACACATGCACATGTTTATTCATTTAGGCCACTGCTGACCTCAAGGATTGTTCATAGACTTAAAGAGGGAGGGGGAGGGTAAAGCCACTTTGGAAGACAATTTGGTGATTTCTTACAAAACTAAATATACTCTTACCATACAATCCAGCAATCATGCACCTTGGTATTTACCCAAAGAAGTTGAAAACTTATGTCCACACAAAAACCTGCACATGGATATTTACAGCAGTTTTATTCATAATTTCCTAAACTTGGAAGCAATCAAGATATCCTTCAGTGGATGAATGAATAAATAAACTGTGGTACATCCAGAAAATGGGATAATATTCAGCACTAAAGAGAAATGAGCTATTTAGCTGAATCAGCTCTCTAGCTGCAGCAGAGGGAGGATGAAATAGAACAAGAAAAAAAGAAGACAAAAACACCAATAACAAGACCAGAACCCCAGTCACCCAATAAGCTTTCAAACAGCACACCTCCCAACAGATTCTTGTAGGATTTCTTCCTTGAGCTGATTCCCTTTAGATGTAATAATTGATACGGTACCCTTACTGGAAAGGTATGAGTGAGTCATCAGTTTGTTCTATATGTCAAACAACCTGGTGCGTTCCACATATTTTTCTCTTGAAACTCAGAGAAGAATAAGTCACAAAGCCTACGTTCTCTCAGAAACAAAAGTCTGCCAACATAGGCCAACGTCTTGAGAAGATGAGGGTCCCCAGTATTTTTAACTTTCTGGTAACTTATTGTAAAGAGAGATTTATTTGGTTGTTTGCTTGTTTGTTTATTTGTTTGTTTTGAGGGGACACCTAAGTTAGCATGAAATTGCCTTAGATTTCAAATGCAAGACTAGACTTTATCAGACATAATAGGAATCTCCCCAGTTCTGCCACTTACTAATCATATAACATTCGCAAAGCAATATTAACAGAGCATTAGTTACTAAGGCACTATTCAAAGTGCTCTACTTGGATTAACTCATTTAATCCTCAAAAAGACCCTATGAGATGAGGCAACAGACAGAATAAGAAACATACTCAAGATCGTAGATCTAGTAAGATAAAGAATTGAGATTAAACCCGGGTAGACCTGTTGAAGACCCTGTACTATTAACCATTTCATTGATGGTTTCAAACAATTTTAAATAGAGTGATGTCAGTATCAAGGTGGAGTGAGCTCTTCCCTTAGACTCTCCCAACTAAGATACAATGAAAAGGACATTCATAGACCAACAGAGGGCATTCAAACAACACAAAAGACATCTGAGAGACCCACGCAGCCATACATCTGAAGGTGGAGGTGCTGGAGCCCCTGGAGGAAGTGGAAGGAGGTAAGGGGATCTCCTCTCCCTCCCAAATGGCAGCAACCCTGGGCTCCAGACAATGCATGGCTCTGAGAGCAGAAGGGAGAGAGGCAGCCCTCCATGGGAACACCTTCGCTCTCCAAGTTCCCTCACAGCCCGGGGGAAAGGCCCACACAGAGGTGACTAAGCTATTGTGGAGGTGTCTTCATCAAGCTAGCACCCCATGAGTGCAGATAGTGAGGGCAGAGCGAGAACACCCCTGGGATCACGCAGGCAAAAGAAAGCACCCCACCCCCTGTCTGGCACTCCAGCTCAGCTAGTCAGCCAGAGCACCAACACAGATGATAGAAAACCAGCAGCTGTGAGCCAACGAGCCATGGATCTCAGGCAGCTCAGAATACACAGCGCTTGACCCCCACCCAGTGGCAGCAGGTGTAAGCTGCAACCAGATACTGTCAATATGCAGAGGCACAAATCCACATGGTCAAACAGTATGAAAAAATGTATTAAATTCCAGACCAGAAGGAAAATGACAAGCACCCAGAAATCAATCCTCAAGGAACAGAAATTTATAATCTAAATGACAGAGAATTCAAAATAGCTATCATAAAAAACTCAACGAGGGGCCAGCCCGGTGGTGCAAACAGTTAAGTGCACACGCTCCACTGCGGCAGCCCAGGGTTTGCCAGTTCAGATTCCAGGCGCGCACCAATGCACCGCTTGTTAAGTTATGCTGTGGCGGCGTCCCATATAAGGTGGAGGAAGATGGTCACAGAGGTTAGCCCAGGGCCAGTCTTCCTCAGCAAAAAAAGAAAAAAAAAAAAAAGAAGAGGATCGGCTGATGTTAGAACAGGGTTGATCTTCCTCACCAAAAAAAAAAAAAAAAATCTCGATGAGTTACAAGAAAATACAAACAGACAGTTCAATGAAATCAGGAACTTCTTCACAAAAGAGATTGAAACTATACAGAAAAACCAATCTGAAATGTTGGAGATGAAAAACACAATGGATGAGATGAAGAAAAATCTGGACTCCCTGAATAAGAGAGCTGATGTTATGGAGGAGCGAATCAGCAGTCTGTCGGACAGAAATATATAAATGCTTCAGATGGAGGAGGCAAGAGAACTAAGACTAAAAAGAAATGAAGAAATTCTCCGAGAAATATCCGACTCAATTAAGAAATTCAACATAAGGATTATAGGTATTCCAGAGAGAGAAGAACCCACACATCTATGGACAGCTAATCTTTGACAAAGGAGCCAAGAACATACAATGGGGAAAAGAAAGTCTCTTCTACAAATGGTGTTGGGAAAACTGGATAGCCACATGCAAAAAAATGAAAGTAGACCCTTACCTTACACCATACACAAAAATTAACTCCAAATGGATTAAAGACTTGAATGTAAGGCCTGAAACTATGAAACTTCTAGAAGAAAACATAGGCAGTACGCTCTTAGACATCGGTCTTAGCAACATGTTTTCAAGCACCATGTCTGACCGGGCAAGAGAAACAATAGAAAAAATAAACACATGGGACTACATCAAACTAAAAAGCTTCTGTACAGCAAAGGAAACCACCAACAAAACGAAAAGACAACCTAACAATTGGGAGAAGATATTTGCAAACCATACATCTGATAAGGGCTTAATCTCCAAAATATACAAAGAACTCATGCATCTCAACAACAAAAAAACTACCAACCCAATTAAAAAATGGGTTTTTTAACATTTCTCCAAAGAAGATATACAGATAGCCAACAGACACATGAAAAGATGTTCAAAATCATTAACTGTCAGGGAAATGCAAATCAAAACTACAATGAGATATCACCTCATGCCCGTCAGAATGGCTATAATTAACAAGACAGGAAACAACATGTGTTGGAGAGGATGTGGAGAGAAGGGAACTCTCATACACTGCTGGTGGGAGTGCAAACTGGTGCAGCCACTATGGAAAACAGTATGGAGATTCCTCAAAAAATCAAGGATAGAACTACCATGTGATCCAGCTATTCCACTGCTGGGTATTTATCCAAAGAACTTGAAAACACCAATGCATAAAGATACATGCACCCCTGTGTTCATTGCAGCGTTATTCACAATACCCAACACTTGGAAGCAATCTAAGTGCCCATCAAGGGACGAATGGATAAAGAAGATGTGGTATGTATACACAATGGAATACTACACAGCCATAAGAAACGATGAAATCCAGCCATTTGTGACAACATGGATGGACATTGAGGGTATTATGCAAAGTGAATAAGTCAAAGGGAGAAGGTCAAATACCGTATGATTTCCTTCATTAAGTAGTAGATAATAACAACAATAAACAAACACAAAGAGACAGAGATTGGATTGGTGGTTACCAGAGGGGAAGGGGGGAGGGAGGAGGGCGAAAGGGATAATTCAGCACATGTGTGTGGTGATGGGTTGTAATCAGTATTTTGGTGGTGAACATGATGTAATCTATGCAGAAATAGAAGTATAATGATGTACACCTGAAATTTATACAATGTTATAAACCAATGTTACTTCAATAAACAAAAAATTAAAAAAAGAAAGAAAAAACAGAGGAAGAAGAGAAGGAAAATGGAGCAGAAATCTTGTTCAAAGAAATAATAGCTGAGAACCTTCCAAACCTGGGGAAGGAGCTGGAAATACATGTGAAAGAAGCCAATAGAACTCCTAACTATATCAATGTAAAAAGACCTTCTCCAAGGCATATATTGGTGAAGTGGGCAAAAGTTAATGGAAAAGAAAAAATATTAAGGGCAGCAAGGCAGAAGAAAATAATGTACAAAGGAACTCCTATCAGGCTTTCAGCGGATTTTTCAGTAGAAACCTTACAGGCTAGGAGAGAGTGGAATGATATATTCAAAATTCTGAAAGGCAAAAACTTTCAGCCAAGAATACTCTATCCAATGAAAATATCCTTCAGATATGAGGGAGAAATAAAAACTTTCCCAGACAAGCAAAAGCTAAGGGAGTTCATTGCCTCAAGATCCCCTCTACTAGAAATGCTCAAGAAGGGCCTCATAACTGAAAAAAAAAAAAAAAAAAAAAGGAGGGGGTTACAAAGCCTTGAGCAAGGACAAAAATAGGTGGACAAAATCAGAAAATGGCAGTTCTTGCGCCAGCCCCGTGGCTTAGCGGTTAAGTGCGCTTGCTCCACTACTGGCAGCCTGGCGTTCGGATGCCGGGCGCGCACCGACACACCACTTCTCCGGCCACACTGAGGCCGCGTCCTAGATACAGCAACTAGAAGGATGTACAACTATCTACTGGGGCTTTGGGGAAAAATTAAATTAAATTAAAAAAAAGAAAATGGCAGTTCTCTATCAGAAAAGGTTAGCAAACACTTAGTTACAACATTATAGACAAGGGGAAGGAAAACACCAAAAATAAATATAATCTCATCATTTTAACCACAAACTCACAACACAAGATGGAATAAGTTGTGACAATAACTTAGAAGGGGAAGAGGAAAAGGATGGAATTGGCTGTGCCTAAGGAAATAAGAGACTATCAGAAAATGGACTATCTCATCTACAAGATTTTTTATAAAAATCTCATGGTAACCACTAAAGAAATAATCAGAACAGAGACACAAATGATGAATAAAGAGAAAACTAAGAAAACCATCATAGAGAACTACCAAACTGAATTGGTAGTCCAAAATACATGGGACAAGAAACAAAGGAAATACAGAAGAACTGGAAAATGAGCGATTAAATGGCAGCTTTAAGCCCTCATATATCAATAATCACTCTAAATGTATATGGATTGAATTCTCCAATCAAAAGACACAGAGTGACTGGATGGATTAAAAAACAAGACCCAACAATATGCTGACTCCAGGAAACACATCTCAGCTCTAAAGACAAACACAGGCTCAGAGTGAAGGGATGGAAGACGATACTCCAAGCTAATGGCAAACAAAAAACAGCAGGTGTTGTCATACTTATACCAGACAAAATAGACTTCAAGATACAATGAGTAATGAGAGAGAAACAGGGGCAGTATATACTGATAAAAGGGACACTCCACCAAGAGGACATAACACTTATAAATATATGTGCACCCAACACAGGAGCACCAAAGTACATAAAGCAACTATTAACAAACTTAAAAGGAGATATTAACAACACCACAATAATAGTAGGGGACCTTAACACCCCACTTACATCAATGGATAGATCATCCAGACAGAAAGTCAACAAGGAAATCATGGATTTAAATGAAAAACTAGACCAGATGGACATCATATATATAGAACACTCTGTCCAAAAACAGCAGAATATACATTCTTCTCAAGTGCACATGGAACATTCTCAAGGATAGACCATATGTTGGGAAACAAGGCAAGATTCAATAAATTGAAGAAGACTGAAATCATATCAAGCATCATTTCCAACCACAATGTTATGAAACTAGAAATCAAGTACAAGAAAAAAGCTGGGCAAGTGACAAAGACGTGGAGACTAAACAACAAATGCTGCTGAACAACAAATGGATCATTGAAGAAATTACAGGAGAAATCAAAAAATATCTGAAGACAAATGAAAATGAAAATACAACACACCAACTCATTTGGGATGCAGCAAAAGTGATTCTAAGAGGGAAATTCATAGCAATACAGGCCTGCCTTAACAAACAAGAAAAATTTCAAATAAGCAATCTTAAACTGCACCTAACAGAGCCAGAAAAAGAAGAACAAACAAAGCTCAAAGTCAGCAGAAGGAGGGAAATAATAAAAATTAGAGCAGAAATACATGAAATTGAAAAACAAACAAACAAAAAAAACAGTAGCCAGGATCAATGAAACAAACAGCTGGTTCTCTGAGAAGATAAACAAAATTGACAAACCCTTAGCCAGACTCACCAGGAAAAAAAGAGAGAAGACTCAAATAAATACAATTAGAAATGAAAGAGGAGAGATTACAATGGATACCACAGAAATACAAAGGATTATAAAAGAATATTATGAAAAACTATATGCCAACAAATTGAATAATCTAGAAGAAATGGATAAACTCTTAGACTCATGCAATCCCCCAAAACTGAATCAAGAAGAACTAGAGAATCTGAATAGATCAATTACAAGTAAAGAGATTGAACCAGTAATCAAAAGCCACCCCAAAAAATAAAAGTCCAGGACCAGATGGCTTCTCTGGAGAATTCTACCAAACATTCAAAGAATATTTCATACCTATCTTTCTCAAACTATTCCAAAATATCAAGGAAGATGGAACACTTCCTAACACATTCTGTGAGGCCAACATCACCCTGATACCAAAGCCAGACAAGGACAACACAAAGAAGGAAAATTACAGGCCAATATCACTGATGAACATAGATGCACAACCCTCAACAAAATATTGGAAAACTGAATACAGCAATACATTAAAAAGATCATACACCATGATCAAGTGGGATTTATACCAGGGACACAGGGATGGTTCAACATCCACTAATCAATCAATGTGATACACCACATCAATAAATGAAGAATAAAAATCACATGATCATCTCTATAGATGCAGAGAAAGCATTTGACAAGATCCAACATCCATTTATGACAAAAACTCTCAATACGATGGGTATAGAAGGAAAGTGCCTTAACATAATAAAGGCCATATATGACAAACTCGCAGCCAACATCATACTCAGTGAGGAAAAACTGAAAGCCATGCCTCTGAGAACAGGAACCAGACAGGGGTGCCCACTCTCACCAATCTTATTCAACATAGTACTGGAAGTTTTGGCCAGAGCAATTAGGCAAGAAAAAGAAATAAAAGGATTCCAAACAGGCAATGAAGAAGTGAAACTCTCTCTATTTGTAGACGACATGATTTTATATATAGAAAACCCTAAATAATCCATCAGAAAACTATTAGAAATAATCAACAACTACAGCAAAGTTGCAGGGTACAAAATCAACTTATAAAAATCAGTTGCATTTCTATACTCTAACAACAAACTAACAGAAAGAGAACTCAAGAATACAATCCCATTTAAAATAGCAACAAAAAGAATAAAATATCTAGGAATAAATTTAACCAAGGAGGTGAAAGACCTATACAGTGAAAACTGTAAGACATTATTGAAAGAAATCAATGATGACATAAAGAAATGGAAAGATATTCCATGCACATGAATTGGAAGAATAAACATAGTTAAAATGTCCATACTACCTAAAGCAATCTACAGATTCAATGCAATCCCAATCAGAATCCCAATGACATTCTTCACAGAAACAGAACAAAGAATCCTAAAATTCATAGGGGGCAACAAAAGGCCTGGAATAGCTAAAGCAATCCTGAGAAAGAAGAACAAAGCTGGAGGCATCACAATCCCTGACTTCAAAATATCCTACAAAGGTATAGTAATCAAAAGAGCATGGTATTGGTACAAAAACAGGCACACAGATCAATGGAACAGAATTGAAAGCCCAGAAATAAAACCACACATCTATGGACAGCTAATATTCGACAAAGGAGCTAAGAACGTACAATGGAGAAAGGGAAGTCTCTTCAGTAAATGGTGATGGGAAAACTGGACAGCCACATGCAAAGAAATGAAAATAGACCATTATCTTTCACCATACACAAAAATTAACTCAAAATGGATCAAAGACTTGAAGGTAAGACCTGAAACCATAAAATTTCTAGAAGAAAATATAGGCAGCACACTCTTTGACATCAGTCTTAGAAGGATCTTTTCAAATACTGTGTTTACTTGGACAAGGGAAACAAAAGAAAAAAACAAGTGGGACTTCATCAGACTACAGAGCTTCTGCAAGGCAAAGGAAACTAGGATCAAAAGGAAAAGACAACCCACCAACTGGAAGAAAATATTTGCAAATCATATATCCAACAAGGGGTTAATCTCCATAATACATAGAGAACTCACACAACTCAACAACAAAAAAACAAACAACCCAATCAAAAAATGGGCAGAGGATATGAACAGACATTTTTCCAAAGAAAATATACAGATGGCCCGTAGGCACATGAAAAGATGTTCAACATCAGTAATCATCAGGGACGTGCAAATCAAAACTAAGATATCACTTTATACCTGTTAGAATGGCTATAATCACCAAGACAAAAAATAGCAAATGTTGGAGTGGTTGTGGAGAAAAGGCAACCCCCATACACTGCTGGTGGGAATGCAAACTGGTGCAGCCTCTATGGAAAACAGCATGGAGATTCCTCAAAAAATTAAAAATAAAAATACCATATGATCCAGCCATCCCACTACTGGGTATTTATCCAAAGAACTTGAAATCAACAATTCAAAGAGACTTAGGCACCCCTATGTTCACTGCAGCATTATTCACTACAGCCAAGAAGTGGAAGCAACCCAAGTGCCCATCGACTGATGATTGGATAAAGAAGATGTGGTGTGTATATACAATGGAATACTACTCAGCCATAAAAAAAGACAAAATCGTCCTATTCGCAACAACATGGATGGACCTTGAAGGTATTATGTGAGGCAAAATAAGCCAGACAGAGAAAGACAAACACCATATGATTTCACTCATATGTGGAAGATAAACTAACACATGGACAGAAAGAACAGTTTAGTGGTTACCAGGGGGAAGGGGGTTGGGGGTGGATACAAGGGGTGAAGGAGTGCATTCATATGGTGACTGACAAATAATAATGTACAACCGAAATTTCACAATGTTATAAACTATTATGATCTCAATAAAAAATATTTTAATATAACCCACTCTAAGAAATATTTTTTACTATGACCCATATAACACAAGCCAGTACACATATATATGTGTGTATTATACACATATTTATTTATATATGTATACATGTAATTGAAACCAAAATTTTATAAAACTACACCTACTCTCACTTCCTGCAATGCTCTGATGTTTTCTATTGTATTTTACTGTTTAAAAGTGCTAGTCACTGCACACCAAAGTGATTCTGAGATCCAATGAGAGTCATGATCTGAAGTTTAAAAAACACAGCACTGCATTTCATCACCTTAGGAATTTTGTGAGGTTGAAATAGGATAATGTGTACAGAACATTTAGCACAATGTATGGCACATACTGTGTGCTTAATACATGGTAGCAATTATTAATGATTTTGCAAATAGCTGTAATTATGGGAGGCAGGGACACTGAGGGGGAAACCCTGACAGGGCTATAATGAATTTATTGCCGGTTAGGATCTGTCCCTGGCAGAGAGATAGGGAATTTCCCCAGTATTTTTAACTTGTACTGTAAGGGAAATCCATATTCAGAAAGACAGCTAACTTATGGCTAACTCTGATTTCTTCTTCTGCACTACAAAGGACAATTTACAAGTTGCTATGCCTCTCTGCTGGAACCCTCAATAAACCCAATTTATTGATTTATGTTTACATCCAACACTATTCTGGACATGATGAGCTATACAAAACTGGCCTTCATAAAGCACTCCAGCTGGGGAGATACATTCATTTCCTAATGATGCTTTATAAAGTACTACTAATTTAGTGGCTTAAAACAACACGAATTGATTACCTTCCAGTTCTAGACGTCAGAAGTCTTAACTGGGTCTCACTGAGATAAAAGCAAGGTGTCAGCAGGGCTGTATTCCTTTCTGGAGACTCTAGGGAAGAATCCACTTCCTTACATTTTCCAGCTTCTTTTTAGAGGCCACCTGTATTCCTTGGTTCACGGTCCCTTCCTCCACCTTCAAAGTCTGCAGCGGCAGGTTGAATCCTTCTCACATCAAAGCACTCTGATTCTGACACTGAGTCTGTCGTCTCATCTCCTTCTCCGAATCTTCTGCCTTCCTCTGCCATCTTTTAAGGACCCTTCTGATTATACGGGGTCCACCTGAATAATCCAGGATAACCTCCCTAAGATCCTTGATTTAATCACATCCACAAAGTCCCTTTTGCCATGTAAGCTAACATTCAGAGGTTCTGGGGATTAGGGTGTGGACATTTGCAAGAGGAGGGGCGTTAACTATTCTGCCTAACACAGGAGACAGACCACACAAAATAGCAAATAAGATGTAACAACAACAATAACAACACACAACATTTATGAAACATTTACTATACGACAGGCAATGTGCTGAGTGCTTTACTTGCCTTCATGCATTTCTTTGTAGAGAAACCAAGTCTCCAAAAGACAATGCAAATTGCCCAAAGTCATACAGATCATGCCAAACCCAGGTCTGCCTGACTTCAAAGATCATGCTCTCAACCACTTCACTACATATAACTAAGTATTAAATGTGTGGACATTAAGTGATTTGCAACTTTTCCCCATCATGGACTCCTTTTACTCTTTTCCCCCAGGGACCTTATTTTGAAAGATTTTGTATACTAAAATTTTTTTCATTAATCAAAGACAAATTTCTAATTTGTAACGTCTGATAGCTTTGAGCTAACCTCTTTGTCTCTTTTTGGATTTATATAGTTCCAGCCAAAATAACGCAATTTAATATTTTATTTAACATATTTTGGCATCACTTTGGAATACTGAAAATAGGAACTCAACTCCCTTAGTAGATGCCTAGGAGTTCAGAAAAGAAGGAAATCAATGGGAGCGGAGCAGTCAGAAAAAATGGCGTTTGACTTCAGTCTCAAAGAAGCAGAAATTTCAGACAGACCAGAGAGGAACAAAGAACATGAATAATGTCTAGGAAATGAGAACAAGTATATCCAGGGATGAGACATAGGAAGCTTGTCAGGGAGAATTGGAAAAAGAGATTAAAGGAGAATAAATAAAGCATTAAGGCTTTGAAAGACAGGTAAATAAGGTTCAATTTAACGAGGCAGGAAAATACAGAAGCTGGAAAGCTTCTGAGCGGGAGTTCTTGGGTTTGGGGAGGCTAATCAGCTAGAACAAAGAGCAAGAGAGGAGGAAGTGAGAAACTGGCAATTGTAATTCACCTTCCAGGAGGGAAATTGAGTGGCTGGGAGGCATGAAAAGAGTTGGAGACTAACTTTTCAATATATCCCCTTTTGATTCCTCTAAATTTTATATGATGCACATGTATGAGCTAGTAATATATAGATACATACATGTTATATATATATGCATGTAATATATGTATACATGTATATAAGACTATCTTTACTGACCCAAAGCACCAAATAGTAAAACTAAGCATCTACTCTTAGTACACTTCAGAGCTCAGGATAAACCACTCCTCCATTCTCCCCACCCTCCACCAATAAAGCTACTTCAGCAATTTTCTCACCGGCTTAAAAAATTGCTCCTTTGGTGTCTGTCTACCTACCTTGTCCTAAGCATCGATTTCTGGTGCCCAAGCGTTTTTTTATTACTTTTATATGTTTGCCGAACTTGGATGAGAACCTACTTCAGAACTGACTCAGAAATCTCACAGGATGCTGTCATTCATCTGTGATCCATAAGCAGCAATGGCGTTACAAGGCCTACACATCCCGACCCAACCCAGGGTTCTGGCTCAGACAATGTCTGTCAGCTGGCCTAATCCCCACACCCTAGGCTCCATTTCATCACCAGTGGATTGGCATCAATATTTATCTTTTCAAACTAGTATGCAATTCAAAGGAAACTTTTATCTCGTAGATCAACAGGTATCCTATTGTTATCCAGTTGTTTGGTTTTTAATAGCTAACTAATGATATAAGTCCATCATTGATTTTGCAGGAAGATGTTGAACCTTTGCACTTTCTGATTAATCTATGCTTTATATGCAGTACTGGAAAGCTCAACAAAGCAAGCACCCCATCACGCCTAGGCAGCCAACCTGTTGTATTAGTGCTATCAGTGGTAACTGAGGTAAACGGAGGTCTTTAGAACTTTTTAAATGTTTTTAGGTTTAGGGAGAGTTGCATTAGAAAATGATTCCTTAGTCAGGTTGTGACTTAATTGCAACTCAAAGCCATAGTGTTAAGCTCTTGCTAAGAGTTTAGATGTTATGCATGAGATTATATAAACAAGAACAAGTTACAGCAGGCATTGGAGAGATAATAAACCAAAAGGACTGGCACAGCTAGATCCTAAAAGCCAGTTTGGTTACTCTTTCCCATTTTGCCAATACTCATGTATAATATTACTTGCTATACTGTATGAATGAAAGTGTTACATCAAGTTACCTGATCTGCCTGTCTTGTGTTAGTCAGTGGAGAAATAGTTATTGAACTCCCTACAGATGAATGATTTTAGAAACTGTGTTAACAGCAGAGCATCCAAGGGTAGAATAATTCTAAGCCTCTAAAAACTGTTCTCTCTTCTCTGGGAACACCTGGAAGGCAGCAAATACCCTGTGATTTTCTCTATGTGCCTAGCACAGTGTTTGCCTTCGAATGACACTAAACTAGAATAAAGAAAATCTTAGAGCAGAGCCATGATTCAGAACTAAAATTAATTAATGTGTCCCAGTTCATGAAGCACTTCCACATGCATTATCTCATCATTCCTCTCATAACACATATGAATGAGGAAAGCGAGTTTCAGCAAGGATAGGCAATCTGGGTGATAAAACAGAGACTGAGCTTGAAACCAAGCACTATTCTGTTAACTTGTTTTTATATATGTGATGAAGGCTGAGCACAGATTATGCAGATTTTTAGAACGTTTGCCCATCCACCCACAAATTATGGATAAGATATTACAGACTCATATTATGGTACTCAACTCTTAAAACACTATTGCTCCAGAGTGTAGCAGGGTACAGGCTTGTCTCGCCACAGCTATTGCTCTCGCAGCACACAGGCCCACTAGCGGTCCTGAAAGACAGGGTGCTCATTCTTGGACTCTGTAGCCCTCTCTAAAACATACCAAAAAGTCTCTTAGAACAATTTTCCTTCTATCTGTAATACCAAAAATGGCCCTCTTCTTTGAATTACACCTTCAGATCACCTCTTTCCGTAAGGTTTTCCCAATCGTTTACACTCTACAAAATAATAGCACTTCAATTCCTCATTCACACTTTAGCATGAATATTACTAAAGCTCTTTACAGTGTTTCTGTTAAATATTTGTGTGCATGTACATATGTACACTCTACTATGTCTCTAATGTAAACTTCAATGACTGAGGTATCTCAGGCATTTCATTCAGATATATGCATCATTTAAGTACTCACTAAATAGAAACATACATAACACATTTATTCTATAGAGTTCATCACCTCATCACAAAGCAAATATAAAGAAAGAGACAAATTTATGATATTTGGCTCTGACTTTTACATGTGTACATCCTAGTTTTACTGTAACTCTAGGATACTATACCATGGACTTAATTAACAAGGGTTTTCTGATGCAATGAACCTGAATTAGACTATCTCGTTTACTCCCAGTTCTATCACCTTTTACTTGTAAAACTTGAGGCTAGTCACTCTACTCTTAGGTTCAGTTTTCCCATCTCTAAAACGGGAATTGTTGGGGAAAACACTTACCACCATCCCCCCATTCCAGTATTTTCTTCCAGGAGGAGAGTTCTTTCATTAGAACAACACAACCAGCCTCTCACTGCGCCATCCATTCCCCCTCCCCCAATAGCCCCACTACTCCTCTCTAGGGGAAGAGGAGTATCTTACCTGACTTGTGAGTCTGGGAACATAGTAGCTCATCCTCTTCCTCTTCCCTTTCTCTTTGGAACTTCCTCCCTTCAGAGAGAATATATTCTGCCTTACTCCTCCATAAAATACACTTGACAGAGGCGGGCCTCCATGGGGTCGGGCCTGGGTTTGTTCTTCCTGTGATTACGTGGGTATAGGGTTAGTAAGCCAACTTGCACAATACCTCTAAATCACGTTCTCCAAATTTCAGTACAAAGTCGACATTTTGGTCTCCCATCTCCACTGCTCTTTTGCTTACTTCTCAGTTCATTCTGAACTTTGGGTGAATAATATCATTTATTAGCCCCATCATATCTCAATAGGGATAACAGTTACAACACAAGATTGTCTTAATGATATTGTATTTGGTAGAATGTAAAATACTTTTTATGTATAAGGAGCTAGTATTTCAATTTTAACACTTCTTTCATTTCTCTATTTCATAGTAAATTTTTAAAGAGATTCATTCAATCAGATGGCTGAGTTTTGACTAAATCTACTATGAGGAATAAACTTAAGTTAATATCTAATTATGCTTGAAATAAAATATCTTCCTTCCAATGTTTTCAGTTGTACACGGTTTTTTAATAGTTAATAAAATTTTAATTTTCTAAATAGGTGACAGAAAATACTACTGCATTGGATACAGTCTAGAGTTTAGAGAATTATTGGAATATTGACTGCAAAGATCTTTTAAAATCTAGTGCTTTTTTCATAACTTTACCTCTGTGAGCTACAATGATTTTTAAACATGAACTTATAACTTTGAAAAAACAGAAACTTGAAATGAGCATGCCAGATAATTCTGCATGCTTTTAACCCAAGAATTGCAATCTTCAACCCGCTGTAACAACATCCTTCCATAGCCTAAAGCGATGGTAGGTGGATTATTATCACTTTCATTCATTGTGCTAGGCACTGGTGAACAAAACAAATGTGGCCCCTGTCTTCGTGGAGCTCACATTTGAAACAAGAGCATGGCTACATAGTTTTCAAATCACTTTTCAATATTTCATAACTCAGTCTTGACAATCATCTCACAAAGTTGATAATTCTCATTCAAACTAAAATTGGCAAGGCCCCAAATGCTTTATTTTATGAAAAGAAACTAATATTTATTGGGTATAACCTTAGACATATAACCCTGTTTAATTCTTATAACACCCTTAAGAAAGGTATTATTATCACTATTTAATATATGAAGGAAATGAGACTCATTGAGATTACATAATACCAGAGAGGTCATGCACACTGGTTGATGAAGAAGCAGACTTTTAACTCCCTCAGATTGCAAAGACTCGTATTTTTTCTGCTAGAATGGATCAGTTAATGTCAATTATATCCCAAGTCAAAGTTGTTATTATACTGAGAAAGATTTTTAAAGGATAAAAATGGTGTATATAGGGGCCGGTCTGGTGGCATAGCAGTTAAGTGAGCGTGCTCTGCTTTCACGACCCATGGTTCACAGGTTCGGATCCCGGGCGCACATTGACACACTTGTCAAGCCATGCTGTGGTGGCGTCCCATATAAAGTAGAGGAAGATGGGCATGGATGTTAGCCCAGGGCCAATCTTCCTCAGCAAAAAGAGGAGGATTGGCAACAGATGTTAGCTCAGGGCTAGTCTTCCTCACACACAAAAAAATGGTGTATATAAAGACTTTGGTCATCACCTTTGTAGGCAGCAATGTAGAGACCTTATTTATCCTTGTTTTCTATATCATATACCAGAGCCATTCACATCATAGATGTTCAATAAACATTGAATTAACTTGTTAATATGTAAAAGCAAAAGCAAATTATAGTGAATGGAAATTGTTCCATATAGTTGAAGTTATTCCTAACAGTAAACTATTATTAAAGAGACACACCAACACTTTAAGATTGTTAGACTGAACTTCTTTAAAAGATATCCTTGCTCATATGTAAAATAACTCTTCATATAGCAATGTGTTGTGCTGTACCAAATCATTCACACTCCATCTCTCAGTAGTCTAACACCACTTCATGAAAACTGTTGAAAAGATTCAGGATGCAGCAATATAATTTTCTTGGTTCAAATCCTGGCTCTGCCACTTAATAGCTGCAGGACCTCACACAAGTTATTAACATCTCTGTGCCTCAGTTTCTACATCTGTAAAATGAGAATGATAATAGCATCTAGTGCACGCACAGTGTTGCTGTATTAAATGAATTATTATACATAAATTGTTTAGAAGAATGCCTGACACATAGCAAGCATTAAATAAGTGTTAGCTGTTATTGCTATTGTTGTTGTTGTTTTAGAAATTCAGTACCTTATGTCTGTATCCTCATAATCCACAAAGAACTTGAAGGATGAGATTATGGCCAGCCAGAATCTTTTCCTCAGGAGTTCTAGGCTCTGAAATAGCATCAACACCACAGACAAATCCCTAGAGCAGTCAGAGGAGCCAGCTCTCTGACTGAGATACAGATAGTTACAGCCCTGGCTGGGTAATAACTGCTCTGTGAACTTGTCAGTGTCAAAGACCACCAGGAACACATCTGCAGTTCTATAAAGCTGGGTTTATTGACTCATCGCAAGAAGAAATATATACCATGGGGAACCATGGGGCATCTCAGCAAGAAGATGTTAGAAAGAACTTATTACAGGATTTGGGCTTGTGTTAGGTGATTTGGGGAGGGTTCAAGGAAATGGGGATCTTCCCTGTATTGGATGCTGTCCAGAAACAGAGATAATTCTCTGATTGGGTATCTTAATAATTCTTACATAGACAGTGAGAGAAATGAAATTGAGCTAAAGTTATAAATGGTAAAGAAGCAGCAGTCATTCATTATTTGCCAGGACAGGGGAATGTTTGCTCACTTTTGTGGGTTAGTCAATGTTCCTATTTCTCTCTGTTCAGACATGACCATGAAGTGGTCTTGTTTTTGTCTTGCTCCCTTACAGTCACAAAGCGGGCTTGTCTGAGGTTGGTTTTCTCTGTGAGTGTTTATATTCAACAGGAGAACTTCACAGATTCACTGTGAGTGCCAGGTCAGCTCCCAGCTAATAGAGGCTGTTTTTCTCTTTCTTAAACTAGATAAAAATGTTTTGCTTAAAGGGCAGAGCTGGTCAGGAAAATAACAACTATTATTGTTATTATTTACATATATTGACAATTTTATAGTTTATAAAGTCCTTTTATATTCATTGTATAACTTGAACCTCTCAGAACAACCCTGGGAGATAAGTAGGCCATAGGGCATCCACATTTCACAACTCCAGAAACGCCATTCCATGTGAATGGCACCTCCCCAATGTGAATAGTGTCCCCTGGAGTTGTGCAACAATGCTGCCTGACAGGGCAGACATTTCTATTCCTTTTTACAATTATGAAAATGGAGTCAAAGAAGCTTCCTGAGTGTTCCTTATTTCCCAATAAACCCTAGAGTTTTCTCTGGCAACCTGCTCAGCTGCTGACATTGGATCCTTGACTCAGCCATAGTTTCCACTTCTAGACAATTGTACCAGCCTGCCCTGTTTTGACCTAGACTACATCAACTACTACAATAAGAAAAGCTTCACCTTATTCCACAACTTTGTCTGTGCCTGCCCAAAACAGGATGCTAAAAAGAGTAGTGAACTTATAATCTCTTTCACACGGTCACTTCCTAAAGCAAAAAAAAGATGTGTGTGTGTCTGTGTATTGCCTAAAATGTTAATATACCTTAGGATATGTTGCTTGTAATCTGGGAGTGACAGATGAAGAAAATGATTTTGAGTTCTGAAGAAATTTTAAAAAGCAAAATATCTTGCTAAATTCAAGGGGTAAAATTTTTAAATGCTGACTGAGCTACTAGTAACATAGCTTTCCACATTCTTGGAAACCTGCCAAGTAAAATGTCAAAGGAAAATGAAATTTCCCATGAAATGTCCGTCAATAATAAATTTTTGTCCAGTGTTGCTTTTTGCAGCCGGGAAATTCCCTCTTGCGACTAAATTTCTCTCCTGAGACATTATATAAAGTGAAAGTGAACATGGAATACCTCACTGATATATTAAGCAGTTCCCAGGAAGAATATGGGCTTTGATTCAAACAGATTTGTTCAGGAATCCTGTCTCAGTAACATACAAACTCTGTGACTTTGGGCAATTCGCCTAACCTCTCTGTTATTAAATTACCATGCTTGCTTCTCGCTTCTGTTGTTGGAGAGTACCCTACACTTCGCTATCAGAATGTTTATCACCCTCCATGTTCAGGTTTCAACCTCCCTTAGAACACTAAAACCATTTTGAGGGCGGCAACCATGTGTATTTTGCTATCCTTGTATTTCCAGCACCTAACATTATGGCATATAAAATATTTGTTGCCTTAGGGGAGGTGGACTGGAGATCTGGAGCTTCAGGAAGGTTACTTTTCATTTACATACTTTTTATAATTCTCGAATGTTTTACCCTGCCAATTTGGTACATGTATTTCTTTTTAATTAAAAATAATATTTATATGAAAAGAAGAGAAGGGAGAAAGTGGTTCTTGCATATAAATAAGTAAATAAATATTCAGTAATGGAATAGTAGGCACTCAATACTGTTCAGCTTCCTTACTTCTTTAAGGTTGGGATCAAAGTAGGTGATTTTAAGGCAAATTATTTTCTCTATCTTCTTATATGTGATAAACCATATGTATAATTTGAGGACTAAAGTGTAATTTCATTTGGATGTAATTTTTCTTTTATTATGAAAAAGTGATAGTCCAACCAGCTCTATCTTAAATCCAGACCATTCCAGTTTGAGGTTAGATAGAGGAGGGCAGGGGGGGGAAGATTCCTTGGGCCTTTTGCCTAGTGATCTAGCCAGCTAATCAAAGCTTTAAAAATATACTACTACTTTTCCTTCTTTTGCCACAATTCTTCATGTGTATAGCTCTATCAGGGCACCTCATGGAACAAGATGGCTGGAGACTGAGGCATGATGTAGCTACTCCTCAGTCCCTTGTCCAAATGCCATCGAATAACACCAAAATCCCTAAGCCCATCCATTAGCAATTTGCACTTTTTAGCAAACAAGCTTCCCTGCATGGAACACTTCCAAAGACTGGAATTGCTGATCATCTTACTCTGAATGACCACAATAAATCCTTTAGTCTTTCCAAAGGATTTCTGATTTTTAGCTTCATAATTCAGATTATGCTGATGTGGAAAGATTTGAGTCAGAATTTATATATGAACTGAATGCTTTCTGACAGTTTATGCTCTATATTTCCAATTTTAAAGTTTTAACAAAAAATAAAATAAAGGCTTAACAATACGATATTTCTATGAGCAAACAAAACAAGTAATTTGCCCAGGCTATAATCTAAAAGGTAAAGGAAAAATTTCCTGAAGTTTTACAATCTAAGTGAAAAATATTTTCTGGATACTAATTTATCTGGTTAATTAATGAAGAGAGGTCTCTAGTAGTTACCTCTAGATTCTGAACTTGTTTTTTTCTTGTCCGTATTTTTGTTGAGTTGAAAACACAGAAGAGAAAGAACATAGCACCCTGAGTGTATGCCATATACTAAACACTTTCTATACATTATCTTATTTCATATTTTGAATACTAATTAGAGCAATAATTTCACAAAAGAAGGCTCAAAGAATTTAAGCAGGCTGCCCAAAGTTACACAGTTCATAAATGACGAAGCAGAGAACTGAAGTCAGGTATGTATAATTCCAAACATTGTGCTACCTGGAAGAGACAATCAATATAGCAAAATACAGGTTTAAGAGCATCTTGAAAGGCTAGAAGAATAGACCTACAAAGATATAATAAAACTTAACATGATTAAGTTAAAAAATGAACATTCATCTACAAATGAGATATTAGTACACACTTATTAGATAGCTAAAATAAAAAATAGTGACAATATCAAGTGCTGATAAAGATGCAAAGAAACAGAATATCTCATATATTGCTGGTGTGAATGTAAAATGTCATAGACAGCCTGAAAAATAGTGTAGCAGTTTCTTAAGAAAACTAAAAATGCCCTTACCATATGACCCAGCAATGACACTCCTGGGCATTTACCTCAGGAGAAATGAAAATGTCCACACAAAAACCTGTACG
Source organism: Diceros bicornis minor (assembly GCF_020826845.1). NCBI lineage: Eukaryota > Metazoa > Chordata > Mammalia > Perissodactyla > Rhinocerotidae > Diceros > Diceros bicornis. Next base: position 9,518,453 of record NC_080760.1, read on the forward strand.
CAATTGTTCGTAGCAACTTTAATTGTAAGAGCTAAAACCTGGAAACAACAAAAATGTCCTTCAATAGGTGAATGGTTAAACAACTTTGGTATACCCATACCATGGAATACTATTCAGCAATTAACAAAAAAAACAACTATTGATATGAGAAACACCTTGGATGGATCTTAAGGGCATTATGCTGAGCGAACAAAGCCAATCTCAAAAGATCACATATTTTCACTAACATAACATTCTTGAAATGACAAAATCATAGAAATGGAAAACAGATTGGTAGTTGCCAGGGATAAAGGATGGTGGAGATAGGAGTGATGGGGATGAGTGTGGCTGTAAAGGAGCAGTATGAGGGAGATCTTTGTGGTGATGGAATAGTTCTGTATCTTGAATGAGGTGGTGGTACAGGAATCCACGCATATGAAAAAGTGACATAAAGCAATGTACACACATTGGATGAATGTTAAATTATTGGTTTTGATATTGTATTATAATTATTTAATATATAATGATTGGGAGAAACTGAGTGAAGGGACCTCTCTGTACTATCTTTGCAACTTCATGTGAGTCTATTATTATCTCCAAATAAAAAGTTTTAAAAAATTATACCTGAGTGTATTAGTTTCCTGGAGCTGCCATAACAAAGAATCACCAACTTGGTGGCTCAAACCATAGAAATTTATTCTCTCACAGTTCTGGAGGCTAGAAGTCCAAAATCAAGATGTTAACAGAGGTGATTCCTTCTGAGGGCCATGAGAGAGACTGTTCCATTCCTCTCTCCTAGTTTCTGGTAGCCTCAGGCATTCTTTGGCTTGTAGATGGCTTTCTCTCTGTGTGCTTATAATATCTTCCCTTTATGTGTACCTGTCTGTGTGTCCAAATTTCCCCTTCTTATAAAGACACAAGTCATATTGGAGTAGGGCCCATCCTAATGACCTCATCTTAACTTGAGCAGCTGCAAAGACCCTGTTTCCAAATAGGGTCACATTCACAGGTACTGGGGGTTAGGACTTCAACATCACTTTGGGTTACACAATTCAACCCATAACACTGGGTTTAAAGAATCAATTGCACAAGTACAGGAGAGAAAAACTGGTTTAAAGGCAGTTTATATTAAAAACAAAAAATGAAGAAACAAGTTAACAATTTTAGTTGACCACAGGCTCAACCTAAATTAATAGTTTAACAAGACTGCTTAATAAAATGAATACTGTCTTCCATTGCACTAATACATTCAGATCAGAGACAAGCACAGCCACTCTCTCTCTCACCTATCAAATTTCATATGGAATTTTCTAATCTGATAGATGTAGGGAAATATTGATGAAGTAAAGTAGATTAACAAGAGAACCACTGTGAGTCTGAAAACCAAGTTGAAGTAAATGAGATGAATTAAGATGCTGAAGACTAAAGATGACATAACAGTTTTCAAAGCATTCCTCTTTTAAATCTCTCATACCACCTTAAGAAGTGGTATCCCCTTTACGTTTATTGAATGAATGACAAAGCTTAAATTGTCTAGGTAGAAAAATTAGGCTTATTCAATCTAGCACAAGCAGGTAATATTAAGGCCAGAATAACTTCCTAAAACTTAGAATGTTGGAGAATTTTAACAATAGAAATCTCCAACAGATGGAAATGGCTTAAATGCTCAAAATGTTGCAAATTCCCTATTGCCAGGAAATGCTCAAAAGAAGCTTAGCAACCCTTTGCCAGGTATACTTTTTTATTTATTTGGGTGTTTTTTTTGTGTGGTATGAAAAACATTTTTATTTGGCAGAATGACAAATTAGTTTTTAATTTAGCTTTTTGTTTATATTAATGTGTCCAAAATATATAAAGAACTCATACAACTCAGCAAGAAAAAAATGAACAACCCTGTGAAAAACTGGGCTAGGTATTCTTTAGATGGGAGACTGTACTAGCTTGGTGTCTCCCAACGTTTCTTATTTAATTTTCAGTACTTTCACAAAAAGATATATTAATTTAACCTTCTTAGGAATTTTTTAAAAATAATTTCACCTTTTTCTGAATGCTACATGGTAAAAATGCAACTTTAGATTGAAAAATGTTTGAGAAAAGTGTTATAAATACTATATTAAAAGCTGATTTTAATGTTCTGTACTAATAATTCTAGTATGAGAAATGTTTACTTTTTTAGGTTTAACTTAGCTTATTATCAGAAAAAGCATCATTTTATCAATTTTAAAATGACATCATGTTCACTTTTAGAGTTGGACACAATTAGAATGGCTAAATGAGCAACATTATTGTGCTCATTAACTACAAAAATGTGTACTTCTCTGACTCTTCATAATAGACTCTATGTCATCAGATATATCAGGTATTTTTTGAGATTTTTTGGGGGGAAAACAGTACCAAATGTACCCCAAACCTTAGTTTTCCCATGCAGATCATTCATTGTTATGTAATTATAGACTTTCCCAATATTTGTGTTTTTAAAACTTACTCGGTGCTTTTAGACTGAAAAATAGAAAAAGTTAAAATATGAGATGTCTGAAATTCTTAGATTTTTAATTTTTAAGTGGTTTCTTTTCCAATTTTTCAGTCCTGTTTCTAATTGAAGAGATATGAAAGATTTCAAGCTGCTATTTCCTAAAACAGCACATGCATGTATAAATAACCTTTATTCCCAGTAAATGGAAAAACAAATCTTAGTGTGATTTTATAGAATTTTGAACAGATGAATTTAACATACAGACATGATGCTTGTGTCAGCCTAATTTGCATAACCATTCTCATTTAGTTGATGTAGTTCAACATCAGTATTCTTTAAGTTTCCTGCCTTTACCCAATTCATTAGGGGAACTAATTAAACTATATATATATGAATAAGAATATATATATTTTTAAACTGCATGATGGTGAAAACTATCATGAAAGCTAAAGGTTTGAGGTTGTGATAAATAAATTGAAGTCAAATATTTAGAAGGTTTGCAATAAAAAGAATCTTAGCATTTTTTTTTAAATTTTATTTATTTATTTTTTTCCCCAAAGCCCCAGTAGATAGTTGTACGTCATAGCTGCACATCCTTCTAGTTGCTGTATGTGGGACGCAGCCTCAGCATGGCGGGAGAAGCAGTGTGTCGGTGCATGCCCGGGATCCGAACCCGGGCCGCCAGCAGCAGAGCATGCGCACCTAACCGCTAAGCCATGGGGCCGGCCTGAATCTTAGCATTTTAATGAGTTTAGAAGCACTGAACTTCAGGAATCAGTAGACCAACATTATATTACCTATCTCAAAAGGAAAAGAAAGCAAGTGTGTGGAGGAACAGCTATTCTCATTGTCTGCAGGAAAAAAAAAATGGGTACAACCTCAATGAAGAGCAATTCGACAATATAAACCAAAATTACAAATAAACATAACTCTTCAGTTCAGCAATTTACCTTCTAGGAATTACATATGTGTATATATTTGCATATGTATGAAATGACATATGTAAAGATAAGTTATTGCAGCATTATTTGTAATAGCAAACATGTGGAAACAATCTAAGTGTCCACCAATGGGGAATAAATTATGGTATGCCCATCAGCCATTAAAAAAAAAAAGGAGGACATGGTGTCAAGACGGCAGCATGGGCAGCCTCTGAACTCACCTCCTCCCATGGACACAACAAATTTACAACTACTCTTGGAATAATTACCCTTAAAAGAGAACTGAAAACTGGATAACAAGAACCCCCACAACAAGGGACAGTGATGACTGAGGTGGAAGAGGGAGAAATTCCTTTCTGGAGAGGAAAAATGCCACCTTTGCAAGCTGCAGCACTTCATGGCTGCCCAGGAGCAATCCAAAGGTATGTAGCCTTCCCTGGAGGAGTGGGGGACCTGAGTAGGGCAGCATTACCACTATAAGCATCCTTTGGACTCAGCACAGCCGAGATGAATGTCATAATATCCGGCTTTGCTGGCTATTAACTACAACGGGGAATACCCCCAGAAAAGCTGGAACATAAGGGAAAAAAAAGCCTGCTCTTAAAGGGCCCATGCACAAGTTCACCCATTTCAGAAAGCAACCTAAAATCATCAGAAAGAAAAGTGCACAGTCCTTTGGTGAAAAGAGACTCACCTGATAAGCTCTTGGTGCATCTTGGTGAGAGGTGAGACCTCTCGAGGGACTGAGACATTGGCAGCAGCTATTATTGTGTCCTAATATGGGCACGCTGACACAGATGCTAGCAGATGCCATTGGAGTTCTTCCCCTGGCCTGTTAGCACAGGGGTCTGCCCCACCCACTAGAAAAGCACTGATTTAATCCAGCTCAGCCAGGGCAGGCAGCCCGCCCTAGGGACTGGCCCTACCTGACAACAAGCCCTCAGGCAACTTATGGGCCCACATAGGCAGGGTGCTTGGAACCTCTGCAACCAGGAGAGTGAGTCTGCCTCTGTGGGGCAGGGTATGCGTGAGGGGTGGGGCATTGGTGAAGTATGTAGGGCCTCTGCAGCAGGGTGTCTGAGTCCACTTTAACGGGTCAGGGCCCACTTACGGGACAGGACTGTGTTGACAGGGTGTGTGGCCTGTGGTCAACAGCAACAGACTTATGCTTCTCAAACACAGGGGATCAGCCCCACCTTCCAAAGCCTGAAACAATCAGGTGCTGTCATGCCTGGGGCCAGCCCCACCCAGCTGCAACCCTGAGGGAGCTGACAACAGCCTTGCAGGCCAGAGGCCTACAGCAATTGTAAGCGCCTGAGTCTAGAAACCAGCCACACTGGGGGCCTACTCACTTAACAGAAAAACTGCAACAGGAATGTTCTATTAGACCTTGCAGCAAACTGGGCTGGGGCTCCCCACACCCGATAAAGTGACTGAAAGGATGACAGCAGCCACATGTTGAGCATTACAACCAGCTAAACAGTGGGACAGCCTAGCCTCCCTGGGCACCTGCAGCAAGAGTAACACTGCTATAAAAGAAGGACACGTAGCCCACACAGGGGTCACTCATAGAACTTTTGGAACTGGTGAATAGAGGGAAGCACACTGCTGGGCCTCATAAGGCATCTCCTACATAAGGGCATCTCTCCAAGATCAGGAGATGTAGCTGATCTACCTAATACATAGATATAAACACAGAGAAAGAGGCAAAATGAGGAAAAAAAGGAATATGTTCCAAGTAAGGGAACAGGACAAAACCCCATAAAAAGAACTAAACAAAACAGAAATAAACAATCTACCTGAAAAAGAGTTCAAACAAAAAGTCATAAGTGTGCTCACTGATCTTGGGAGAAGAATGGATGAACTCAGTGAGAACATCAACAAAGAATTGGAAAACATAAAAAAGAATCAATCTGAAATGAAGAATACAATACTGGAAATGAAAAATTCACTAGAGGGATTCTATAGCAGAGCAGATGACACAGAAGAACGGATCAGGAAGCTGGATGAAAGACTAGAGGAAATCACCCAAGCTAAACAGATAAAAGAAAAAAGAATTAAAAAGAAAGAGGACAGTCTAAGGGACCTCTGGGACAACATCAAGTGCACTAATATCCAGAAGGAGAAGAGAGAGACAAAGGGGCAGAGAGTCTATTTTAAGAAATAATAGCTGAAAACTTTCCTAACCTAAGGAAGGAAATAGACATCCAGGTACAGGAAGCATAGAGAGTACCAAACAAGATAAACCCAAAGAGGCCTACACCAAGACACATTACATTAAAATGTCAAGAATTAAAGACAAAGAGAGAATCCTAAAAGCCACAAGAGAAAGGCAACAAGTTACTTACAAAAGAAACCCCATAAGGCTATCAGCTGCTTCTCAGCAGAAACCTTACAGGCTTGAAGGGAGTGACATGATATATTTAAAGTGCTGAAAGGAAAAAACCTACAGCCAAGAATACTCTAGCTGGCAAGCTTAACATTCAGAATGGAAGGAGGGATAAAAGAGTTTCCCGGACAAGTAAACACTAAAGAAGTTTATCACCAAGAAACCAGCTTTACAAGAAATGCTAAAGGGACGTATTTAAGTGGAAAAGAGAAGACCACAAATAGGAATAAGAAAATTATCCAAAAAAAAAAGCGATAAAATCACTGGTAAAGATAAACACACAATAAGGTAGCAGAAAACCACCTATGAAGCTAACATGTAGGTCAAAAGACAAAAGTACTGAAATTATCTATTTCCATGATAAGAGGATAATGGTACACATGCACAAAAAATAAGGTTAGATATGACATCAAAAACATAAAATGTGGGAGGAGGCGAGTAAAAGAGTAGAGCTTTTAGCAAGAGGTAAACTAAAGAGACCATCAAGTTAATATAGATTGCTATATACATAGGTTATTATATATAAACCTCATGGTAATCACAAACCAGAAACCTATAATAAATACACAAAAAATTAAGAGAAAAGAACCCAAAAATAATACTAAAGAAGGTCATCAAACCACAATAGAAGAGAGCAAGAGAAGAAGAAAGGAACAGAGATGAACTACTAAAACACTCAGAAAAAAAGTAACAAAATGGCAATAAGTACATTCTTATCAGTAGCTACTTTAAATGTTAATGGACTAAATGCTTCAATCAAAAGGCATGGGGTGGCTGATTGGATAAAAAATCAAGACCCATATAATTGCTGCATACAAGAGACACACTTCAGACTTAAAGACACTCACAAACTGAAAGTGAAGGGATGATAAAAGATACTCCATGCAAATGGCAATGAAAAGAAAGCTGGGGTAACAATACTTATCTCAGACAAAATAGACTTTAAAACAAAAACTGTAATAAGAGATAAAGAAGGGCACTACATAATGATAAAGGGAACAATCAAACAAGAGGATATAACACTTGTAAATATCTATGCACCCAACATAGGAGCACATAAATATATAAAGCAATTATTAACAAAGGTAAAAGGAGAAATGCAATGCAATAATAGTAGGGGACTTTAACACTCCACTTACACCAGTGGATAGGTCATCCAAATAGAAGATCAATAAGGAAACACTGGCCTTAAATGACACATTAGACCAGTTGGACTTAGTAGATATATACCAACCATTCCATCCAAAAACCACAGAATACACATTCCTTCTGAATAGGGGACATTCTCCAGAACAGATCACATATTAAGCCACAAAACAAGTCTCAATAAATGTAAGAAGACTGAAATAATACCAAGCATCTTTTCTGATCACAGTGGTATGAAACTAGAAATCAACTATAGGAAGAAAATCAGAAAAGCCACAAATAAGTGGAGATTAAACAAAATGCTACTGAACAATGATTGGGTCAAAGGAGAAATCAGAAAATACCTGGAGACAAGTGGAAATGAAAATATGACATGCCAGAATTTATGGGATACAGCTAAAGGAGTTCTAAGAGGGAAGTTTATAGCAATACAGGCCTACCTCACCAAACAAGAAAAATCTCAAAATGACAATCTAAAGTGCACCTAAAGGAACTGGAAAAAGAAGAATAAACAAAGTCCCAAATCAGTAGAAGGAGGGAAATAATAAAAATCAGAGCAGAAATAAAAGAAATAGAGACTAAAAAAAAAGAAGAAATCAATGAAACCAAGAGCTGGTTCTTTGAAAAGATAAACAAAATTGACAAGCCTTTAGCTAGACTCACCAAGAACAAAAGAGAGAAGGCTCAAATAAATAAAAGCAGAAATGAAAGAGAAGAAATTACAACAGACACTTCAGAAACACAAAGGATTTTTAGAGAATACTACAAAAAGTTATACGCCAACAAATTGGATAACCTAGAAGAAATGGATAAATTCTTATAATCATACAATCTTCCAAAACTGAATCAAGAAGAAAAAGAGAATTTGAATAAACCAATCACCAATAAGGAGATTGAAACAGTAATCAAAAACCTCCCAAAAAATGAAAGTCCTGGACCAGACAGCTTCCCTGGTGAATTCTACCAAACATTCAAAGAAGACTTAATACCTATCCTTCCCAAACTCTTCCAAAAAATTGAAGAGGAGAGGAAGCTTCCTAACTCATTCAACAAAGCCAAAATTACACTAATACCAAAACCAAACAAGGACAACACAAAAAAAAGAAAATTACAGGCCAATATCACTGATGAACATCGATGCAAAAATCTTCAACAAAATACTAGCAAATTGAATATAATACATTAAAAAGATCATACACCACAATCAAATGGGATTTACTCCAGGGATGCAGGGATGGTTCAGCATCTGCAAATCAATCAACATGATACAAACTGATTAACAAAATGAAGACTAAAAATCACACGATCATCTCAACAGATGCAGAGAAAGCATTTGACAAGATACAGCATCAATTTATGATAAAAACTCTGAATAAAATGAGTGTATAAGGAAAGTACCTCAACATAATAAAGGCCATATATGACAAACCCATAGCTAATATCATTCTCAATGGAGAAAAACTGAAAGCTATCCCTCTAAGAACAGGAACCAGACAAGGATGCCCACTTTCAACACTCTTATTTAACATAGTATTGGAAGTCCTAGCCAGAGCAATCAGGCAAGAAAAAGAAATAAGAGGGGTCCAAATTGGAAAGAAAGAAGTGAAACCATCACTATTTGCAGATGACATGATTTTATATATAGAAAACCCTAAAGAATGCACAAAAAAACTTTTAGAAATAATGAATGAATATGGTAAAGCTGCAGGATACAAAATCAACATACAAAATTCAGTTGCATTTCTATACACTAACAATGAAGTAGCAGAAAGAGAAAGTAAGAGTACAATCCCATTTACAATCTCAATAAAAAGAATAAAATACCTAGGAATAAACTTAACCAAAGAGGTGAAAGACCTCTACACTGAAAACTATAAAACATTGTTGAAAGAAAAAGAAGACACAAAGAAATGGAAAGATATTCCATGCTCTTGGATTGGAAGAATTAACATAGTTAACATGTCCATACTTCCTAGAGCAATCTATAGATTCAATGCAATCCCTATCAAAGTTCCAGTGACGTTTTTCACAGAAATAGAACAAAGAATCCTAAAATTTATATGAAACAAAAAAAGACCCTGAAAAGACAAAGGAATCCTGAGAAAAAAGAACAAAGCTGGAGGTATCACATTCCCTGATTTCAAAATATACTACAAAGCTATAGTAACCAAAACAGCATGGTACTGGCATAAAAACAGACACATAGATCAATGGAATAGAACTGAAAGAACAGAAATAAACCCACACATATATGGGCAGCTAATTTTCGACAAAGGAGCCAAGAAAATACAATGGAGGAAGGAAAGTCTCTTCAATAAATGGTGTTGGGAAAATTAGACAGCCACATACAAAAGAATGAAAGTAGACCATTATATTACACCATACACAAAAATTAACTCAAAATGGATTAAAGACTTGAATGTAAGACCTGAAACCATGAAACTTCTAGAAGAAAACATAGGCAGTACACTCTTCAACATCAGTCTTAGCAGCATATTTTTAACTACCACGTCTGACCAGGCAAAGGAAACAGTAGAAAAAATAAACAAATGGGACTACATCAAACTAAAAAGCTTCTGCACAGCAAAGGAAACCATCAACAAAACAAAAAGACAACCTAACAATTGGGAGAAGATGTTGCAAACCATATAACTGATAAGGGGTTAATATCTAAATATATAAAGAACTCATACATCTTAACAACAACAAAACTAACAACCCAATTAAAAAATGGGCAAAAGATCTGAACAGACATTTCTCCAAAGAAGATATACAAATGGCCAACAGGCACATGAATAGATGTTCAACATCATTAACTATCAGGGAAATGCAAATCAAAACTACAATGAGATATGACCTAACTCCCGTCAGAATGGCTATAACTAACAACACAGGAAACAACAAGTGTTGGACAGAAGGGAACTCTCATACACTGCTTGTGGGAGTGCAAACTGGTGCAGCCACTACGGAAAACAGTATGAAGGTTCCGCAAAAAATTAAGGATAGAACTACCATATAATCCAGCTATTCCACTGCTGGGTATTTACCCAAAGAACATAAAATCACGAATGCATAAAGATATATGCACCCGTATGTTCATTGCAGCGTTATTCACAATAGCCAAGACTTGGAAGCAACCTAGTGCCCATCAAGGGACGAATGGATAAAGAAGATGTGGTATATATACACAATGGAATACTATTCAGCCATAAGAAATGAGGAACTCCAGCCATTTGTGACAACATGGATGGACCTTGAGGGTATTATGCTAAGCAAAATAAGTCAGAGGGATTAGGTCAAATACTGTATGATCTCATTCATATATAGTAGATAAAAACAACAACAAACACAAAGAGACAGAGAGTGGATTGGTGGTTACCAGAGGGGAAGAGGGGAGGCAGGAGTGTGAAAGGGGTGACTAGGCATATGTGTGTGGTGATGGATTGTAATTAGTCTTTGGGTGGTGAACATGATGTAATCTACACAGAATTTGAAATATAATGATGTACACTCAAAATTTATATAAGGTTATAAACCTATGTTACTACAATAAAAATTATAAATAGAAGAAAATATAATTACCAAAAAAAAAAAAGAGGTGCCAGCCCTGTTGCCTAGTAGTTAAAGTTCCGTGTGCTCCTCTTCGGCAGCCTGAGTTCGCAGGTTCAGATCCTGGGCACAGACGTACACTACTAGTCAGCCATGCTGTGGTGGCATCCCACATACAAAATAGAGGGAGACTGGCACAGACATTAGCTCCAGGCTAATCTTCCTCAAGCAAAAAAAAAAAGAGGATGATTGGCAGCAGATGTTAGCTCAGGGTGAATCTTCCTCAGCAAAAAAAAAAGATGAAGAAGCTTTTTATTTCTTGTTTGTTTTCATAAGGAAGGATATTTATGATATATTGTTCAATGAAAAACAAGCAAGGTGAACAGGTATATAGTGTGGTACTAATTACATGAAAGAGAGACATTATATATATATATATATACACATATATTTGTTTCATATATACTAATAACTTTTTATTGAAGTATAGCATATACATGTACAGAGAAAAGTACACATTAAGTGTAACCTTAAAGAATGTTCATAAACTGAACGCACCCGTGTAACTGGCACGTAGAGTTTAGGTCCTAGATCAAGAAACAGAACATTACTATCATCCCAGGCGTCCCATCATGTCCCTTTTAGTCACTACCTCCACCCTACAAGAGTGGCCACTATTGTGATTTCTAAAAGTATAGGTTAGTTTTGTTAACTTTTGTACTTAATAGAAATGTAGTCATACAATATGTACTCTTCTGTGTCTGGCTTTTTTAATCCAACATTATATTTGTGTGATTCATCAATATTGTCATACACTGTTCAATCTCACTGCTGTTTAGTATTCCATTGTATAAATGTGCCACAATTTATTAACCCATTCTACTGTTTATGGGTATTTAGGTAATTTCCAGTTGGAAGCTATTATAAATACCACAGCTACGAACATTCTAGTATATGCATATACGTGTCCACATACCTAGGAGAGAGTGATAAGATCTGCATAACTGCAATTTTAATAGTAACTGCCATACGGTTTACAAAATTGATTGTACCAATTGACACTCCCATCAGCACTGTACAAGAGTTCCAATTGTTACAAATCCTCACTCACACTTGGTATCTGTCTTTTTAATTTTATTCTTGTATTTGTGTAGTGATCTTGCATTGTGGTTTTAACTTGTACTTCTCTGATGACTAATGATGTTGAATATATTTTCATCTTCATTTGCTATTTAGATATCACCCTTTGTGAGGTGTCTAGGTCTTCTGCCCAATTTTCTATTGTATTGTCTGTCTTCTACACTTTTAAATTTTGAAACGTGAATATATTATTTATTTTTTTAAAAGTACATTTAAAAGTAATGCAATTAAAAATATAAATAAATTTTATAGAGCTCTATGATGCATGCTCTCTCCTTCTTAGAGATTTACAATATACCAGTATTTCAAAAGCTCTGAAAAGTCTTAAAGTTTCACCACCATGGAACAGTTTGGAGAAATGCTGCTTCCATTCTTGTATAATTTTTATTTTTCATGGAATTAATAATTGCCTTTTTTTCACTTTCTTAGATTTTAAGTTCTCTCTCCACGTATTTCATTAGATATATCCAACACCTATCAATATAATTTCCCAAATATTCAAAATTAATCTATAAATTCAATTATTTTAGAGTTTTTCTTCTTGGAGTCTGTCATCTTCCTGCTCCAGTGAAAATAAGTTGCTCTCCAATTCTGCTACATATCTTTCATTCTGGGGTTTCCCTTTCCATTCTTCTGGTCCTGTTTTCTGGATCTCATGTCTCTCTCTTTTGTGTGTGTGTGTGTGAGAGGAAGATCAGCCCTGAGCTAACATCCATGCTAATCCTCCTCTTTTTGCTGAGGAAGACCAGCTCTGCGCTAACATCTATTGCCAATCCTTCTCCTTTTTTTCCCCCAAAGCCCCAGTAGATAGTTGTATGTCATAGTTGCACATCCTTCTAGTTGCTGTATGTGGAACGCGGCCTCAGCATGGCCGGAGAAGCGGTGCGGCGGTGCATGCCCGGGATCCCAACCCCGGTCACCAGTAGCAGAGCGTGCGCACTTAACCGCTAAGCCATGGGGCCGGCCCTCTCTGTTTCTTAACTTACTCCCATATTTTGTTGGAGCACAGCCTCTAGTAGCTTTCTTTAAAAAAAAAAAAAACGGGGGGGGGGGCGACCCGTGGCTTGGCGGTTAAGTGCGAGTGCTCCGCTACTGGCCACCCGGGTTCGGATCCCAGGCGCACACAGACTCACCGCTTCTCTGGCCATGCTGAGGCGGCATCCCACATATAGCAACTAGAAGGATGTGCAACTATGACATACAACTATGTACTAGGGCTTTGGGGAGAAAAAGGGAAAAAAAGGAGGAGGATTGGCAATAGATGTTAGCTCACGGCAGGTCTTCCTCAGCAAAAAGAGGATTAGCACTGATGTTAGCTCAGGGCTGACCTTCCTCAAAAAAAAAAAAATAAATAAAAAGTGGATGGATGGAAAGTAAATGTTTGCATCCTTGTATATATCAAAATGTTTTTATTCTGCTCTTATACTTGGGTAGTTTGAGCGACTACAGCATTCTAGGTTGGAAGTTATTGTCCTTCAAAACTTTGAAGAAATTTCACTTCAGTGTTTTAGCATAAAAGTGTTATTGTTGAGAAATCCAATGCCACTCTAATTCTCATCCCTTTATTCTTGTTTCTTCCCTCTGAAAACTTTTAGAATCTTTTATTCTTAGTGTCTGACCTTTTTAATGATGTGCTTTAATACAGGTCTTTTTTCATTCACTGTAGGTACCTGTTGGCCCCTTTCAATATGGAGACCCCTGTCCTTCCATCCTGGCAAAATTTCTTGAATTATTATTTGGGTCATTCCCTCCCTGTTTACTTTTTGTTCTCTTTTTCTGCAACTCTTAGTTTGTTAACTGAGTGGTTGAATGAGTGAATTGGAAATCGGATACAAAGTATCCAGTCATATCTTTAAAGCTAAGCCTTTTATTTTAAACGATCAAAATTTTTTAAATACACTATTTCATTACAACTTCCCACTGCATATTGTGAAAAGTAACACTGCTACTGTCATTTCAGGCAATACAAAAATACAGGAAGCATTCGTTCTCTGTAGGCGGAAAACCTCCACTCGCCTCAGGCATTCCTTATTACTGTTGCCTCAGAACTCATTAAATGCCCAGCATGGACTTGGTATTGTATATAATATTTGCAGTCACATCCTACAAAATAGTCATCTAAGTAGAAACGTGTTTGCTTAAACTAAAAAGATGGAACTATGTTTGCAGTCTTTTTTTTTGGTTGGCATTAAACACTGATTGCATTTCTCCCGGACCTATAAGAAATTTTTGCAGTCTTATTTGGAGTCAGACGGCTGGATTCTCTAGAGGTTATTTTTCAATCTCCGTATGTAATTACGAACATAAGATAGAAGACGAGAGAGACAAGCCAGTCCCTAGTAGAGGAGCACGTAACAGGAGCTAGACCCCTGAACCTGCTGCCCGGGTTGAACTCCGAAAGCGCTATCATCGCCCTTCCCTCTTGAACTAACTGAGGGCGAAAGAAGGCTGGGTCCAGGGAGACATGTGAATGAACGTACACCCTTCGTGCCTCGCGGGGCTCAGGAAGCGGAAAGCCCTGGAAGTCCGACGCTCCCTCCAGGCGCTCGCCGCGCACGCGCGCATCGGGACTCCGGCGCCCTCCCCTGGCGCCCCCGCCCCCCTCTCCCGGGTTTCCCGACTCCCCCAAGACGCGCGGCCCAGCGCCCGCGTGAGGGCCCGCTGACCAAAGTAGGCTGCTGCGGGAGCCTTCCCCAGAGGGACGCTTCGCCACACCCGGGGAGTTGGGGAGAGGAGACCGGAGGAGCGCTTCCGGCCCCGCCCGCCCCTGACACCCGGCCCGAGCCCGCCGCCGCAGCGGCCCTCCCGCGCAGTGACCGCCGCGGACGCCGCCTGAGGAGCGGGAGGGCGGAGCTCCGGCGGCCGGCGGGCCCTCCCGCGCAGTGGCCGCCGCGGACGCCGCCTGAGGAGCGGGAGGGCGGAGTCGGGCGGCCAGGCCGAACGGCCGGGGAGGCCGTCCGGAGAGGAGGCTCCTCCCGCGCGCGCCGCCGCAGAGCCGACCCCGTCTCCGAGCTGGGGAGCCGCTCTGGCGCCGGAAACCGCGGCCGCGGGGCCGGGCGGCCTCGTGACCTGGCGTCGGCGGCAGGGCGGGCCGCGCCGGCCGAGGACCGCGGGAGCTGCGGACGGCGGCGGCGGCTGAGCGCCAGACCATGGACGGGGACGCCATCTGCAGCGCCCTGCCCACCGTCCCCTACCACAAGCTCGCCGACCTGCGCTACCTGAGCCGCGGCGCGTCGGGCACCGTGTCGGCGGCCCGCCACGCGGACTGGCGCGTTCAGGTGGCGGTGAAGCACCTGCACATCCACACCCCGCTGCTCGCCAGGTAGGGCGCTCCCGCGGCGCGCGGCCGCGCCGAGCTCGGCTGCCTGCCCTCCCGCCACGCCGGCCCCGGGCGGGCCGGCTCTAGACCCCAAGCGGGACCACTTGGGTCGGCGCCAGCCCTCCACCTCCAGGCAGTCCTTCGAGGCTTGGGGCTGGCCTGGTGGGCAGAGCCGGCTTCTCGGGAGATGCGGCAGTCGCACTCTTCCGCTCGTCTCTCTTCTCCTCTGTGCTCTTTCCCTCGCACTCTGCTGCGCCCTCTCTCTCCGTACACCAAAAATCGGCAGTCACGGCCCAACTCGAAACGTCCTCTCGGTTGACGTTGATGTGTGTTCATATAGTGAGTGCGGGTTTTGCCTGCTTTGGTTTTTTCCTTTTTTTTCCGCTTTGAAATCGGGCTCTAGGGCTGCGCCGCCCGGTAGGTAGCTGTTAGCCACAAGTGGCTCTTGAGCCCTTGAAATGTGGCCCTCGGAACCGAAATGTGCTATTAGTGTAAAATACACACCGAATTTCGAGCACTTAGTACTAAAAAAAAAAAAAGAATTTATAGTATCTCATTTAAACTTTTATGTTGTTAGCATACTGAGATGATATTTTTGATATATTGGGCTAAATATAAGATATTGTTAAAATTCACGTGTTTCTTTTTTTTATGTTGCCACTGTAAAATTTAAAATTGTACATGTGGGTCACATTGTATTTTTATTGAACAGTGCTCCTCGAGTCTGGGATGTTTTGGTTTGGGCTTTTTGTTGTTGTTTTTGTTTGGTTTGTGGTTTATCACGGGTAGTTATCTAAGTTTAGATACCAAATTCAACATAGCAGGTTAGTTTCGGCTTGCACTCTCATAGGCAAGTCTGTCCCAAGAGGAAATGTGTTTTGTTTTTGCTAACAATAAACTGAATCGGAAGACTGTTAAATGACCAAAAATTTTGATTGTCTCTCACATCCTGGAACCATTTTAGTGCACTGTACGGGTTTGAAGGGAAGGCTAGTATTAGTTTCTATTTCCAGAAAAACATTTCGACCATATACCGTGACTGTACGTGTTAGTCAGTGGGACTAGTCACTAGTCTTGTGTGTTTTCCTACCGATAGGGATTTAACTAGACCCTGCATTCATTTATTAGTGAGTTAACCTCCTTGACTGCAACATTCTCCTCTCCTCCCCTTAAGTGTAGTGTGAAAATACATCTCGCTAGATGCCTGATTGGCCGGAGGCTGTTGGTATCCAATATCAGGTAGATTCCTCAGCTTCAACCCTGACAGTGTTAACTGAACTTTAATCTGCCTGTGGCTTTTCTTTGCTGTCTCTTGCTGTCAAGCTTGGATGGGCTAGATCTCACAGTAGACTTGAGACACTTGTAGAGATTGGTCCCACATTTTTTAGACCATAATCCAGATCTCGTGACCTGTATACAGGGTATAGTGTCTGTTTACCCTGGACCTTGAATTCTGGGGAGCAAGTGCTGGGCAAGCATGTGTGTGTGTCTATGACTACATAATCAACTTTGAAGAGTGGTGGTTGGTTAGAGAGGGTGGATATATTTTATACTTATACGCAAATATATGGAAATCTAGCATTGTAGGACCTATTAGGTATTCTAAAGCAAATTGATCCTCCCATTTTGGATGCTGCGTCTCAAGATTTTAATTTATCTAGGTTTTGTGCCATTTGGGAGCCAAGGAATGGAGTTCCCTTACTATACTCATTAACAATTTTCATAATCTAAAATTCTTTGCTAAATTGGGTGAGGGAGGTAATTCTGTTGTCAAAGAATCCATAAAAACCAGTGGAACACTGGCATTACTGCATCATGTCCTTTTCTCCTTCTTGTTACCTAGATGTTACCATTAGCAGTATTTATGTAGTCTGAGCATAGGGCTGAGCTATGCAGTTGACTCACAGGGTGTCTATTTCCTGACTTATAAAGTGGAAATGATAAATACATGTGCGTCTTGGGCTCTGGTGCAGATAATGTTTGCATTGTTCTTTGGGATCACCTGAAAAAAAAAAAAGTTTCTGTGCTGTTACATGTTATTTTAGTGATGGCTGACTTCTGCTCGATGAGTAGACCTTCCAGCAATCTCCCAACTCCTTATGAGTAGATGAGTCTGATCAGTTGTTCAAACACCCTGTAGATGATGTAACTGTTTTTTGACTGAAATTTTGAGTTGGGTAATTTTGGTGATATGTCTACAGACGGTATATTTTACATTTTTATTTTTAAAAATACAAAAACATTTTTATGTTGGCTCAAACACTCAAAAAAATGAGTGTTTTCCCACTCATTCAATCTTCCCAAAATTTGACTTCAAGAACTTTCTTTCTTCTCTGATTAAGCAGTGGAATGGAAACAAGACAGGTTTTTGAGTCCCACTATTGCAGTTCAAATCTGACTCCAACCCTACAACTTATTTTTGGCATGACCATTGGAAAATTATTAGTTTATCTGAGCCCAAGTGCCCTTATGTATAAAGTGGGGATAATGAAACCAACTTTAGAGGGCTGATCTTTTAGAATGATAGTACATATAAAGTGGCTGACACATAATAGGATCACAAGAGAAGGAAGAATGCCTCATGCTCGTAATGTGAGGAGGAAAGAGTGTAGTATTAGGTATCACTGAGACTTGCCCAGCATGCCCTTTCTGTAGTTCTTTCTCAGAGGAGCCAGGAATCTTCAGGTGGATCCTGTCTCCCTGCGAGGATGCTACACAATAACTTGTCTGTTGACCTGTGTCTCTTGATGCAAGTACAGAATTGTTTCAACTTACAGAATATAAGTTTAATTAAAACAAGTCTCACAAACTGATACAATTTGTTGCCTCACAGTTGGGAGCATTAAGAGGCTGAAGAACAGGGAGAAGGACAAAAATCTTTCACTTTATGCCATCTTGTAACTCTTGAATTTTGATACATATAAGTATATTACCTATTCAAAACAAAATTGACTAAGATTTTTTGCTTTATTTTGCTCTTTGTGTTTAAAGCAGGCCTCATAGTCTGGTCTGGAATGTCTGTTGCTTTTCTTATTTCAACAGCCATTCATCCAGAGCTTGGTGGTTTAAGAGCAACTAATCATCATCACTCACCTAATAGGCTTCACCTGGAGACGTTTCTCTTTCTGTTATTGCTGCTACCAACAACCATTCATCCAGGGTAAAAACTGATGACACCTTCAATTCCCTTCCATTTTTTTGGTCCCTCTTAGTCAGTCACCATGGCCTGGGTAGTCTATTCAGCTAGTGTATTTCTTTCCATTTCCACTGTGACCTTTACAGTTTCAGGCTCTCATTCTTCACATCTTAACTGGTGTTATAATCTTCTAACACCTGACTTTCAAACTCTTAACTCTTTCTGCTGGTCCTACATCCTGCTACCAAGTTAATCCTCTTAAAAGTTTGTTCTGCTCATGTCATTCCTCTGCTTAAAAACCTGCAGTCACAACTCAGACTACCAAGTAAAGTATAAACACCCTCACCCGGCTTTAAGGCTCTGTGTTGTAGCCCTAGCCTACCCTAGTCACCTTCACTTCTTTCACATACTCAGTTACATATCCTGATTCATATTTAACAATGAATTTTTAAAAAATATTTTTTAAACATAGCCTTCATTTTAACTTCCTTGAATACATTTGATACATACCTGTTAGACATCTACTGGGTGGTAGGTGCTGTTCCAGGTCCTAGGGTTACACAGATGAAAAAGAAAGGCAAGGTCCCTCCCCTCTTGGAGGCCACTTCCATCTCGGATGCCCTTTTTCCAATGGTTGAGATTCTATCCATCCTTAAAGGATAGTTGAAATCTCATCTATCTAAAGAGTGGTGACTCCTCTAGCCCAAAGTTCACTCTCTTTTCTCTGAGCTCCCCATGGTTCTCTGTTTATTTATTTACTTTTTTTTTGGTGCTATTTATCACATTCTGCCTTATTTTTTAAGTATTTATTTTTCTGTCTTTTATTTGCTTTCCTTATTTTTTTAACTTTATTGAGGAATAATTGGCAGATATAATTGTATATATTTAAAGTGGACAATATGATGATTTGATGTACATATTTGTCATGAAATGATTACCAAACTCAAGATAACTAACATATCCAAAGAAGACATACAAATGGCGAACAGATATATGAAAAGGTGTTCAGCATAACTAATCATCAGGGAAATGCAAATTAAAACCACAAAGAGTATTTATTTTTCTTAAAAGATTTCTGGGGAACTTGAGGACACAGATTGTTTTTTTATTTTTGTTTTTTTGTGAAGAAGATCAGCCCTGAGCTAACATCCATGCCAGTCCTCCTCTTTTTGCTGAGGAAGACTGGCCCTGGGCTAACATCCGTGCCCATCTTCCTCTGCATTATATGGGACGCCGCCACAGCATGGCCTGACAAGCGGTGCATCGATGCGTGCTGGGGATCCAAACCCGGGCTGCCAGCAGCGGAGCACGGGCACTTAACCGCTACGCCACAGGCCGGCCCCAAAGCCAATCATTTTGGTACAACGTAAAGTTAATAGTTTAACTAGTTCATGCACCAATCATTCTAATATAGATGGACTTTATAAACTCACTCAAA
This sequence comes from Diceros bicornis minor, assembly GCF_020826845.1. Taxonomy (NCBI): domain Eukaryota; kingdom Metazoa; phylum Chordata; class Mammalia; order Perissodactyla; family Rhinocerotidae; genus Diceros; species Diceros bicornis. The sequence continues at coordinate 9,537,963 of NC_080760.1, forward strand.
CATTGTGTTCTTGCTTTTTTCTAGAACAGTACAATAATAATAACCTGTGTGTAGCACTTTTTTCTATCAGTGGATTATAGAAGTTATTTTGGTCTCTAAACAGACCTGTGGAGTATATAGGGTACATATTATTCCTACTTTAAATATGATGAAACTAAAGGACAGAGAAGTTGCACAATTTACATGAAGTCCAAAGCTAATTAATGAAAAAAATCCAGGCTTAATTAGTATTATGGACATGCTAATTGTGTATTTTTCATTGCTTTGAAATAATTATGATTTTCTTTCTTTAGTGAAAGAAATGATGTCTTAAGAGAAGCTGAAATTTTACACAAAGCCAGATTTAGTTACATTCTTCCAATTTTGGGAATTTGCAATGAGCCTGAGTTTTTGGGAATAGTTACTGAGTATATGCCAAATGGATCATTAAATGAACTCCTACATAGGGTAAGTATTGTACACTTTCAGTGGCTGTAATTCTGTTTTCAAGCTGTATAATGCTATGGTTTTACATATGATCAGATTATTTAAGGCTATATAGATGAATCAAAATAAAAATAATGAAGAACAATTTCAGTGGTAAAGTTTCATCGTTTATGGCTTCTTTTGTGTTGTTAAAAATACTGTGGAGTCAGGCCCTGTACTCTCAAGGACCTAGATTATTTTACTTAGGTTACTGTTCCTGAGTTTTACACTCAAGCCCAATATCCACATGTATTTTTGCTCAGGTAGGCATAGGAGAGAGAAAAGATAAACTCTGCATACTATACAATGCACTGTTAGGCCAGGTTTTATTTTATGCTAAAAACAAATTAGGATTCAAATTAAGCATTAATAATGCCGGTTCATCAAGTTCTGAGTTAATATGCCAAATAAATCTGAGTACCAAATAGATTAGCCTTTCCAATAGTAGAAAATGGCATGAGCCTTTTGGCTTTTTTCTCAAGGTACCAGTTACTCTGGCTTTGACTATGAATCCCCTCAGTAAACAAATTTGGGGATCCTCATTCTCAGAATATGTTTATTCATCTATCGTTTGCTTGGGTTTATGTCATTAATGTTATCTCCAACCTGCAGTTTCTCTTGAGAAGTCTTTTTTTGGGGGGGGAGGAGGATTGGCCCTGAGCTGACGTCTGTTGCCAATCTTCCTCTTGTTCTTTTTTCTCCCCATGGCTGCGGTACGTAGTTGTGTATCATAGTTGTAGAGTTATAGCACTTCTGTGTGGGATGCCGCCTCAGCACGGCTTGATGAGCGGTGAGTAGGTCCATACCCGGGATCCGAACTGGCAAACCCCAGGCCGCTGAAGTGGAATGCACGAACTTAACAGCTACGCCACTGGGCTGGTCCTGAGAAATCTTTTTAAACCACTCAGTTTATTTAGTGAGGGTTGGTTTAGATAAAACTGAGTAATATAATTTGTAAAATACATCTACTGGATGCTCCTAAATTCTGCTACATCACAGTGTTCTGTAAGTGAACAAGGGACAGTGGGTGCTACTGTCAGCCACTCATGGAGTGACTTCCTCTTTGTTTCAGGATACATCACATTTTATTTATGTTGTGACCATCTGAAACAAGGATGGAGTAAAGTAACTAGTGTGAATGTGTAAGATTTGTGTAACCAGCACAGCAATCAAGATACAAATATTAATTAAGCATAATTTTTTTTTTAATGAATATAAGTAGAAATTCTAATGTTTTCTTCCCATACTCCAGCACCCCAATAGGTACGCTGGCACCTAAATTTGGAGCCCACTAGAAATTCTAGAGCCTCCTTCAAGGGGAGTGCTAACTCCTGGAAGGAATTATGAAATATAGAGTGAGCACTTCTTTACCTTTGTCTCCGTAATCAGAAGCCTCCTCCATATAATGTTCCTGCAGAGAGGCCTCATTATTACTCCTTTGAACTACATAATTTTTAGAAAAAGTTACCTTTTTATAGATTAAAAGTTTCAGTTACTCAAGTGGACAGGGGTCTGTATATACCAGAGGAATTGATGTTCCACATTAGTGTTGTCTGTTTCTTTGGGTTTCCTGTACTGCATTATTAGGGTGGGATTTATCTTGAAGCACCCTCTTCCAACCTCACAAAAGATTGTTGAAAAAAATCAAAATACAATATAAACACAAAGTATTTTGAGCCACTCCTTTGCCAGATTGATCACTGGACTATAAGCTGACCCATTTGCAGAAAAAATTCTCAAGAACAGTTCTGAGCTTTCATTAGAAGCATACTTTTTCATATCATATAGAAAAATGTATCCAGTGGCACGGTGCCTTGATGATTCATTGTTGAATCTTCCCAAATTATCTAATTATTCTGAGTAAATTCATTCTCCTGGGAAGCTGCATTAACTTTTATGTTCAGAAAACATTTATTTTACAAAAGTTCAGATGCCTCTCACTTGTAAGTACTAAGAAATATAAAACATTATGTGGGTTTTTTTTGTGTGTGTGTGAGGAAGATCAGCCCTATGCTAACATCTGCCAATCCTTTTTTTTTTTTTTTTTGCTAAGGAAGACTGGCCCTGGGCTAACATCGTGCCCATCTTCCTCCACTTTATATGGGATGCCGCCACAGCATGGCTTGCCAAGCTGTGTGTCTGTGCACGCCTAGGATCCGAACCGGCGAACCCTGGGCTGCTGTAGCAGAGCGCGTGCACTTAAGCGCTTGCGCCACTGGGCCAGCCCCTAAAACATTATGTTTTAAATGTGTCTATATTATATATACTTGAGAAATGAAGTTGATTTTTGTTTCCTTCACAAAAACAAAGCCCCCAAAGGCTCATTTTTCAAGCTGAAATGCAAATAAATTAAGTATATGGTTAAAAGTATAAGATATTAATGCTTAGTCAATAAATATAATACGGTCATAATTTTAATTGATGCAATTATTCTAATAATAAAGTGTGGTTTTATATTAATAGGAAAATTAAAATATAAATTTTGAATGAATGGTTTGGTATGTACTAGAAACAAATTTTGTGTGTGTATGCGCAAGTTACTGGATATAAGCCATAGAATGGGGAGATAGATGTGAGTATGGCCATATGTTCTGGGTATTATACAGATGAAAAATAATTGAAAACTCTGTCAACTGAAGAAAGAAGACCCAAGACCATGTAGTTATATTACCAATATAAACTAAAAGGAAATATCAGTACTATCAAGTTATAATTATTTTCTCTAAAAAGTGAAGAAAGTAAGATAGAAGGATGTTAATGTCAAATTGATACTAGGTGATAAAAATGAGCATATGTTTTGACTTTATACTGTATTTCTTCTTGGAATATTTAATTTTCTAAGTGGAAATGTAATGAAATTTGGCCACTAATTTCAGGTTTGTTTCTTTCCGTATATATAAAGAAAACTGAATATCCTAATATTGCTTGGCCATTGAGATTTCGCATCCTGCATGAAATTGCACTGGGTGTAAATTACCTGCACAATATGAATCCTCCTCTACTTCATCATGACTTGAAGACTCAAAATATCTTATTGGATAATGAATTTCATGTTAAGGTAATTACTTTAGAAACAAAGTTTATTTGCTTCCTTGTGATTAAAAGCTTTAAAAAGACTTTAATTATTTCTTCCACCTAGCCAATTTAATATCTCTCCCTTTTCTGTAGCCCCTGATTCTTATCTTCAGTGTCCCTTCTTCCTGCTACAGTGGCTTAGTTATTCCTAGACTACAGAGATAGATAGAATTACAGTACGAAATACAGGATTCACAGGAAGTTGCAAAGATAATACAAAGAGGTCTCATGTACCCTTCACCTAGTTTCCGCCAGTGGTTACATCACACATAATTATAGTACAATTTCAAGGCCAAGAATTTGACATTGGTACAATGCATGTATGTAGCTCTGTGTCACTTTATCACGTGTAAATTTATGTAACCACCACAACAATCAAAATACAGCACTACTCTTTCACCACAAAGATACCACTCATGCTGCTGCTTTATAGTCACACCCATCTCTTCCCTTCCACCATCCCTGACCCCTGAAAACCACTAACCTGTTTTCCGTCTCTATAATTTTGTCATTTTGACAATGCTATATAAATAGAATCATACAGTATGTGATATTTTGGGGTTGGCTTTGTTCAGTTGGCATAGTGCCCTTGAGATCCCTCCAAGTTCTTGCCTGCATTAATAATTGGTTCCTTTTTTGTGTGTGTGTGAGGAAGACTGGCTCTGAGCTAACTTCCATTGCCAATCCTCCTCTTTTTGCTGAGGAAGATTAGCTCTGAGCTAACATCTGTGTCCATCTTTCTCTATTTTGTATATGGGATGCCGCCACAGCATAGCTTGATCAGTGGTGCGTGGGTCCGCACCCGGGATCCAAACCTGGGAACCCCAGGCCACCGAAGTGGAGTGCGCACACTTAACCACTACGCCACTGGCAGGCCCCAATTGGTTCTTTTTTTTTTTTTTTTTTGCTGAATAGTATTCCATAGTATAGGTGTACCCCAGTTGTTTAACCATTCACCCATATTAAGGGACATTTTGGTTATTTCTAGTCTTTGGCAATTACGATAAAGCTTGTATGAACAAACCTGTGCAGCTTCTTGAATAAATGTAAGTTTTCACTGCTCTGGGATAAATGCCCAAAAGTGTAACTGCTGGGTTATGTGATAAGGGTATGTTTAGTTTTTTAGGAAACTACCCAGCTATTTTCCAGAGTGGCTGTACTGTTTTATATTCCACCAGCAATGTGTGATAGACCCAGCTTTTCCATATCCTCACCAACATTTGCTATTATCACAGTTTTTTATTTTAGCTCTTCTAGTAAGTGTATAATAATATCTCATCATGGTCTTAATTTGCGTTTTCCTAATGACTAATGATGTTGAACGCCTCATGTGCTTATTTGCCATCTATATATCCTTTTCAGTGATGGCTCTTCATGTCTAAAGCCCATTTTCTAATTGGATTCTTTGGGTTTTTTACTGTTGGATTTTGAGAGTTCTGTGTATTTTATAGATATGAGTCCTTTTTCAGACATGTAGTTTGCAAATATTTTCTCCCAGTCCTTAGTTTGTTCTTTTCATCCTTTTAACAGGGTTTTTCACAGAATGAAAGTTTTAATTTTCATGAAACGTAACTGATTTTGTTTCTTTTATGATTGTGCTTTTGCTGTCATGTCTAAGCACTCTTGACCAAGCCCTACGTATTGAAGACTTTCTTCTATGTTATCTTCTAAGTTTTATAGTTTTATGTTTTTGAATTAATTTTATTATTTTGAATTAATTTTCATATAAAGTATAAGATTTAGGTACGTAGAGGCATCAGCTATAGTAGTGATTTCACAGTTACCCTATATCTAACTGATGACAGTAAATAAAAAGTAGTTGCTTAGTAATTAATACTAAATGTAACTCACTTTATTTTTGTATATTATTTTGCTACACTTACCACAATAATATACATAGTTAAAAATTATTATAAATGTGAAAAATGTTCAAATAAATAAGTAATAGAGAAGTTGGAACAATAGGAAAATTAATGCCAAAAAAATGAAAGAGAAGTAAAATGAAAAACCTTTTTTGAAGGTTCTTCCTCTCGATAAAGGGGGAAGCAAGCTGCTGCCTCAGTGTTGCTGCTGCTGCCTCAGTATTGCTAAAAAAAAAAAAAAAAAAGATACTAATCTATAACATCAATTATAGAACTATACAAGTAGAAGTACCCTAGTGGTCAGCTAGTCTCCTCAATCCTCACTACAACTATCCCTCGTCTCCTAAGGCAGTTATCCTATGACAGGGGAGTCTTAACATCCATGCTTAAATGACTGTGACATTTTCTTATGTGATCAGTCAAAACCCCTTTCCTGTTGCTTCTGCCCGTTGTTCCTAGTTCTACTCTTTGTGATAAACTGAGTTAAGTCCAATTTTACTTCCACATGACAGCCCCTCAGATATTTGAAGATAACTATAATCCCCTTGCCCCTTACATACGCTTATGTTTCATTCTTTCCCCTGCTGAACATCCTTAGTTCCTTCAACCAATTTCCTTATTACATGGGTTTTAACCCCAGGTGCTATCTAGATGCATCTGCATTTAAATCTCTCTTAAATTTTGATCCTCAGAACTGAACAAAATATTCTTGATGTGGTCTGTTGAATGTAGAATTGAATGGTCCTAAATACTGTACCTTATAGTTTCTTAATAATTCATCGGCTTTTGGAGGGCAGCCATATCACAGCATTCAAATTGGGCTAGCGTCAACAAAAAGCCCTGAGAGGTTCTTTTTTTCATGTATTGTTTCTTAAGCCACATCCCCTTATCATGTGCTTTACAGAATACTTTCTGGACATCAGCAAATTTTATCTTGTTAGATTTGAATGATCACTTCAGCCTCTTAAGACCTTTTTGAATGTTGTTTTTGTAGTCCAGGAGTTGTAACTTTCTCTCCCAGCTTTGTGTCATCCTAGAATTTAATTAGCTGGTTTTTTGTATTTTCAAGTCATGGTTAAATGTTAACCAGTAGAGAGCTCAGATCATAGCTGCCACATGGTGCTAAGAACCTCCCTCCAGGTCAATGTCAATCCTTTTGTTAAGCAGCACTATTGGAGAATAATCAGTTAGTGCGCTTTGAATACTTCTAAAAGAGTATTCCTTCCATTTTGTCCATAAGAAGATTATGAGAGTCCTTGCTTGACTGCTTTCCCAGATAGCCTCATGGCTCACTTCCCTCCCCTTCTTCAGCCTCATTATCAAAGTGGCTTTCCCTGACCACCCAGCCAGTTCCTCTCTATCCTCATACCTTGATTTATGCTTCTTCATAGTATTTTTCACCATCAGACATAACATTGTTTTATTAAGATGTTTATTGACCGTCTCCCTCAGTAGCATGTAAGCTCCATGAAGGCAGAAATTTAGTCTGTTTTGTTAACTGCCACATGGTCAGTACATGCCATATAGAAGCATTCAGTAAATGTTTGTTGAATAAATTCCAGATCTTTTATATATACCAGATAGGCTTGCTGTCTTTATAGTCAAGTATGTTATTATTAAAGTACATCAAAATGTTTTATAGTATACAAACTGTTTTTATATTTACTCTTTGGCAATAGCAATACTGTCAAAAAAAAAGAAATGAAGTCAGTCATTCCTTTATTCAGTAAGTATTTGTGGAGCAACTGTGGTGTGCTAGGCATTGTGCCAGGCACTTGGGATGTATCACATGAGGTCTGAAATTGACCACTGGTCTAATATAATTTGTTTTTCGTGAATTCTTGCTGGCTTTTTCATTAATTACTCATAAAGTATCCCTTCTATAAAATTTTCTAAATTTTTTTACCCAGGGATTAAGGATAGTCTCCTACCAGTATGTAGATTTGCAAAATCAACATTTTTTTTTCTTTTTAAAAATCAGAATGACATTTACGTTTCTCATATCCTATAGTACCTCTGCATTCCATTCTACAAAGAACACTAACAGCACCATGGAGGTATTTGCAAGGATTCTCAATAACCTGAATATATATAAAATAACCTGAGACTTATACTTTATAAACCTTTCAACCCCCTTTATTTTCTTTATCTCAGTCCAGAAATTATTCTTGATAGAGAAAACAGAACCAAACTAATAGGTGATGGTCCCTACTTTCTCTTTTTCATTGGTCAATAGGGTACCCTTGGTCTTTCTTTGATATAAATAGAATTTAAAATAGTTCGGCTTTGTGTATTTTTTGTAATTTTTATTAATTTTAGCACATACAGATACTATTCCTATAAATTAGCAACACTCTTTTATATGCATCCTCTGTGTCTCCCCTTTTTACTTTATAAATGTTCCTTAAAAGTGAAAGTTCATCAGTGACTCATGAAAAAGTAAGAATTAACTTGATCTACCTATCTTCTTGGAGGGACCTTTAAATGAAGCGCAAACCATCTTTAAAAATACTTAATAATGGTGAGGCCGGCCTGGTGGTGCAAGCGGTTAAGTGCTTGCGCTCCGCTCTGGCGGCCCAGGGTTTGCCAGTTCGGGTCCTGGGCGCGCACCGACGCACTGCTTGTCGAACCATGTGGTGGTGGTATCCCATATAAAGTAGAGGAAGATGGGCATGGATGTTAGCCCAGGGCCAATCTTCCTCAGAAAAAAGAGGAGGATTGGTATCAGATGTTAGCTCAGGGCTGATCTTCCTCACAAAAAAAATAAATAAATAAAAACTTAATGAAATTAAATGGAAATTCACACCTTGCTACAGTTTTTTGAAGTAATTTTTCTTGCTGGAATGCTAACCAGAAACATAGTATCTAAATGAAAAATATTTACTACCAATTAAGATCAATTGAGACTTTTCTCCTTTAAAAAGAATACATTTAGTTTGGTTATCTGTCAATCAGGTGTCCCTTAGTGCGTCTAAGATACAAATGAAGCAATGATAGTCTTCTTGGAAAAGGAAATATTTATATGTACCTTCTTTACTTTCTCTGCTATTCTGTCAGTCTTGTGTGAAAACCAGAATATTTAGAGGTTGTTCTTCATAGCTTTTTGCTGATGATAGCTGTATGGTTTTACAGATATGAGTAATATATGTAAATGAAACTAGCTATTCCAGTAGGGTGATTATGGATGATTTTTATGAGTAGTGTATTTTAATTTCTTCTAATTTTTTTACCATCTTTTTAATTAAAAAGAAAACCTTTAGCTTTAAAATGCATGTTAAGGTCTTCCGTAGAATGCAAAGGTTCCTACTCTCTTGTCTTCATTGTTAAGTGATAAATTTCTCAAGATACTCAAGAAATCATGGAACTCTTATTCCTCCCATCACATGCTTCACTTTTTTCTTCTGAGAAAGATCCAGATGTAATGAATCATGTCTTTCATATATGGTACTGTTTGTAAGAGAGGAAGGGGAGAAGTATGGTTCCATGTGGAAGCCAAACTCAGTTGGCAGATAGAGGAGGTTCTGATTAAGGTTTCTAGGCCAGGTTTGAAAATGCAAAGGTGAAGATCTTAGGTGAAGTAAAAGGAGCACATAAGGAAGCAAATTTAGGAATACATTTTCTCCAACAGCAAATTATCGTTCAGGCGTAAGAGGAGACCACATCCCCAATTTATTTTTTTAGCATTTTTCACTGTGGCACAAAAATAAACTTTACTTATTATAGTAATGCTTATTATCCTGGCAAATGTGCAACCAGAGTACTGTTTTTGCTTTTAGATGGTGGGTAGGAGGAATAGAGCTTGCAATGCCAGGTAGGAGTAAGTGGGATATGTGATCCCTAGAGTCTTAATACCACCCGAAAGTGATTCACGGCCTGGAACTCCACACTGTGCTCGTTGGTATTGTATGAATAAGAGCAACCTTTAGGGATTGGTTCCTGTGTACAAAACATTAATAATAGTAACACGTATAGATCACTTATTATGTACCAGATATTGTTCTGAGTACCTTGCTTAGAATAACTCATTTAATTTTCTCAATACAACCCTATGATATAGATACTATTATTATCCCCAGTTTACAGATGGTCAGTCTGAGGCACAGAGAAATTGAAACACTTGCTCAAGGTCACACAGCTAATTAAGTGGTAGAATTGGAATATAAATCTAAATAATCTAGCCTCCAGAACCCGTGTTCTTAATCACATGCTATGTTGCATTTTAAAATCAGTCCAGCTTAGCTCTTCATGTATTGGCACCATGTTCTCTTGGTGTTTTCTAATTTTGTTTTTCTTAGACTTACCTTTTTATTATAATATGGTCCATCCCCTCCCTTTTTGGAGTGGGACCCATAATGTTTTTTATCGCAAATTCATCTACACACTAAACAAATTTCTTCTGTTAAAACTAGTAAAGATATGAGTTAAATAATTAAAACACACATGATGTACTGGATGGAGCTCATTCCACTCTGTTGACTTAGAAATTCTGCTGTGTAAAGGTCTAAGTAATTTAAATTAAATGTCTTTAAATTAGTTTTCCCATATTCTTTTGTCCACTAAACGTTGTTTTCATTCGTACATTTTATCTTCTATTTTTTAAAAAAATAAGGAACTTTTTAAATATTTGAGAGTTGGAATAACTCTCAAATTGTATAACATCTGCACAAGATTCACAAGTGAAGTAAAACTATAAAGGACATATCAAAAGTACAGAATGTTTGTCCCTGATAATTCTTTAGGCCCTCATTGTCATGGACATAAATATGATTTATATTGCTAACTATACTGTTGCCAAGAGATATGTTTCTTTTAGTGGTAGACATAAATCATATGATAATGAGCTAAGCTGTATTGGGCTTTTGCTTATTTTAAAACTTAAGGATATTATTTTTAGCGCATTATAAATAACAACATATAAACCTGAGTTGTAAACAATACTCAGTGATAAGCATAAGAGATATGAGTAGTTTAGCAGTTCTGTGAGGTGTAGGTGAATTTGAAAAGCACATGCTATAAAGCTGCTCATCATCAAAAGTAGTGTTCAGTGTATACACTCATTCAGATTATGAGGTAAAAAATACTCCTCTTTAGTTTTTCAAAACTTAGTCTCCCTTTTAAAATTTGTATCATGTGCTAAACTTGAAATCAGTATGTATTGCTTCTAGAGTTATTGCACTCAATATTATGGAATCCAATTTATTAAGAAACTGGTGAAATATATAGAAATAAAGTATTAATATAGACGATATTTCTCCTGGTCTTAAATCTAAATACAATGAGTATAAACAAAGATAGTCAATTCTTGGATTTTTTTAAAGAGAATATTTTTTAATTCAATTATTTATTCTTTTCACTTATAGATTGCAGATTTTGGTTTATCAAAATGGCGCATGATGTCCCTTTCACAATCACGAAGTAGTAAATCTGCACCAGAAGGAGGGACAATTATCTATATGCCACCTGAAAACTATGAACCTGGACAAAAATCAAGGGCCAGTGTCAAGCATGATATATATAGGTATAGTATGTTACTTTTGCTCGGAGTTAACTTGTCTGAAAAAACAAGTTTAATCAATCAGAATTTTGAAGCTACATTTTTTTTTTTTTTTTTTTTTTTTTGTGAGGAGATCAGCCCTGAGCTAACATCCGCCAATTCTCCTCTTTTTTTGCTGAGGAAGACGGCCCTGGGCTAACATCTGTGCCTATCTTCCTCCACTTTATATGGGACGCCGCCACAGCATGGCTTACCAAGCAGTGCGTCGGTGCGCGCCCGGGATCCGAACCAGCGAACCCCGGGCCGCCGCAGCGGAGCGCGCGCACTTAATCGCTTGCGCCACCGGGCCGGCCCCTGAAGCTACATTTTAAAGTGTGATTATTTATTTATTTATTTATTTATTGCTGAGGAGGATTCACCCTGAGCTAACATCTGTCACCAGTCCTCCTCTTTTTTTGCTTGAGGAAGATTAGCCCTGAGCTAACATCTATGCCAGTCTTCCTCTATTTTGTATGTAGGATGCCGCCACAGCGTGGCTGATGAGTGATGTTGGTCCTCGCCTGGGATCTGAACCCGAGAACCCAGCCAAGACAGAGTGTGCTGAACCTAACCACTATGCCACACTGCCAGCCCCAATTTTGAAGTGTGATTTTTATTCTCTCATAAGTGTGGTGAAAATAAATTAGAGACCAGCGTGACTACTTTTCAAATTAAAGATTCCTTCCTTTTAAGCCACTTTTATATCCTTGGAAAAATTTTAAAGTTATTGTCCTGTCGGTTTATAATATAATGCTCCAGTTTTTACCATATTTGACTTGGATAGGGGGAGGGAAACAGTGTGGTTAACACTTAACACTACCAAAGGAGACAGTACTTAGACTAGAAAAAATTCAATAGTATAGGGCTACATAAGACATTCTTTTTTATTGCTCTTTATTTTGTGTGAAAAATAAAATCATCTAATTAAGGGCATAGCTTATCTAGGTGTTCAAGAATGATTAAATTATCCACAACGAGTTATCCTTGCCTATAACTTCGTTTTATTTTGTTTTTTTGTGTGTATGTGTGAGGAAGATAAGCTCTGAGCTAACATTCATGCCAATCCTCCTCTTTTTGCTGAGGAGGACTGGCCCTGGGCTAACATCCGTGCCCATCTTTCTCCACTTTATATGGGATGCCGCCACAGCGTGGCCTGCCAAGCGCTGCCTCGGTACGCAGCTGGGATCCGAACCTGGGCCGCCAGCAGCAGAGTGCGCGCACTTAACCGCTACGCAATGGGCCAGCCCCTTTATTTTGTTTGTTTGTTTGTTTGTTTGTTTGCTGAGGAAGGTTAGCCCTGAGTGAATACCTGTGCCATTCTTCCTCTGTTTTATATGTGGGTCGTTGCCACAGCATGGCTGATGAGTGGTGTAGGTCCGCGCCCAGGATCCGAACCCGCAAACCCAGGCCGCCAAAGCAGAGCGTGCTGAACTTAACCACTAGGCCATGGGGACAGCCCTAACTTCAAGTTTTTATTGCAGTAATTTCTTTTTTTTTTTTTTAAGGAAGATCAGACCTGAGCTAACATCTGCCAATCCTCCTCTTTTATTTTTATTTATTTATTTTTTTTTGCTGAGGAAGACTGGCCCTGGGCTAACATCTGTGCCCATCTTCCTCCACTTTATATGGGATGCCACCACAGCATGGCTTGACAAGTGGTGCGTTGGTGCACGTCCAGGATCCGAGCTGGCAAACCCCGGGATGCCGCAGCAGAGCACACGCACTTAACTGCTTGGGCCACCGGGCCAGCCCCTACAGTAATTTCTAATTTTTCAATTTAGGATTAATTCCCTTTCAAAACAAAACTGTATATGAACATTCATCATTTTGGTTGTAGATGGTGATTCTTTATACAGCATTCCACTATGTTAACACTTTCAAAAATGGTATCTCCACAGTCAGCTTTTAAACTTAGTGCTATTTTAGGGGCCGGCCCCGTGGCTTAGCAGTTAAGTGTGCGCACTCCGCTGCTGGCGGCCCGGGTTCGGATCCTGGGCGCGCACCGACACACCGCTTCTCCGGCCATGCTGAGGCCACGTCCCACATACAGTGACTAGAAGGATGTGCAACTATGACATACAACTGTCTACTGGGGCTTTGGGGGAAAAATAAATAAATAAATAAAATTATTTTAAAAAAATAAAAAAATAAACAGTGCTATTTTAGATTATTATGCAAGGGAGATTATAATGTAATATGTATATTTTTATCTTAAACAGCTATGCAGTTATCACATGGGAAGTCTTATCCAGAAAACAGCCTTTTGAAGGTAAGTGTACTTTGATTTCCGTATTCTAGATAACATCAGGTTTGTAGGCCGCACTCACAACTATCTAAAGCTCATTTTATTTTAAATCTGCCTACCATTCATTTTGTGGAAAACACACTATAAAAACATAACAGTTTATCAATTGTGAATCCACCATATACTGGAAAGTGTACTAGATTAAGGATCATAAAAATGTAGATTCTCATTCTTGTTCTGAGAGTAGTTAGCTCTATGATCAAGCTGCTAAACCTCAAGTCCTCATTTTTTTCATCTGAAAAATCAGAATTTTGAACGCTGTTTCTAAGATTCATTCCAACCATGAAACTCTTTATATGAAAATTTAGTTAGTGCTTCTTCCAAAACAACCAGAAAACACTGAAGAATAATTTTTTTTTTTTTTTTTTTTTTTTTTTTTTGTGAGGAGATCAGCCCTGTGCTAACATCCGCCAATCCTCCTCTTTTTTTGCCGAGGAAGACGGCCCTGGGCTAACATCTGTGCCCATCTTCCTCCACTTTATATGGGACGCCGCCACAGCATGGCTTGCCAAAGCAGTGTGTCAGTGCGCGCCCGGGATCCGAACCAGTGAACCCCGGGCCGCCGCAGCGGAGCGCGCGCACCCAACCGCTTGCGCCACCGGGCCGGCCCTGAAGAATAATTTTTAAATTTTCTGATAACATTATTTCTTTATTTTGAGGTTTGTGTAAGTCAGCTTGCTGTGTAACAAACAACCTCAAAATTTCAGTAGCTTACAAAATAAACATTTATTTCTCATTCACGTTAGATATTAGTTGCTGTGGCCCTTCTTGGCTCTATCAAGTTCTGCTCAGCTCTGCTGAGCTCCACTTTGCTTTGCTCTACTCACATTGTATTGGCCAAATCAAATCACGTGGCCAAGCCCAAAATTAATGAGATGAGGATATAAACTCCCACAGGGAGTACAGCGGGTAATGAATTATTTTTAAGATTTTATGATTCCTTCATTTTCATTTGGTTGGTTTTAGAATGTATTTAATATATTGAAACATAAAATATTTCTAATAAATGAAATATATTTGTTTTGACAGAAGTCACCAATCCTTTGCAGATTATGTATAGTGTGTCACAAGGACATCGACCTGACACTAATGAAGAAAGTTTGCCATTTGATATACCTCATCGAGCACTTATGATCTCTCTAATAGAAAGTGGATGGGCGCAAAATCCAGATGAAAGACCGTCTTTCTTAAGTGAGCGTACAATTTTAATTTTGACCTTTTGAATTACAAAAATAGTGAAGATACTGTGAATAAAATATTCCTTGAAAAATTACACAAGTTAGATGAGAAACTCAAAGTTGTTTGTTTTAATTCTCTTTACTCTTGTTATTCATAGCATTTATAAAAGGGTAACTGCTCCAACGCAGAATTGAGAATTCCTAACAGAAAAGAGAAATCATCTGATAGGGTGATTCCATTCATGTGTTCAACAAGTATTTATTGAACACCTACCATGTGCTACATACTCAGGGGAGCACTGGAACGGAGTAGTGAACGAGACAGTCTAAGTTGCTAAATTCCTGGAGCTCGCATTCTAGTTGAGAAGGCAGAGAAGAAACAAATGAATAAACAAGTTATAAATTTTGGAAATTCTTTAAGGAAATAAGCAAGATAATATAAGGGAGGGGAGGAAAGCCCTTTACTTAGGAATAAATATTTGAACTGAAATTTTAAGCTTGAAAAGGAGCTAGCCATTCAAAAGCTAAAGGATGAGTATTTCAGGCAGAGAAACCACAAGGGAAAGGCCCCACCCGAGGCTGGAAGAAGAAAGTTTGGTATTTGCAAAGAACAAAAAGAAGGCCTGAGAGCTGAAATATAGTGAGCAAGGAAGGGAAGAATATGAGATGAGGCTGGAAAGGTAAGAAGAGGCTGTTGGCTGTTATAAAAAGGTTACATTTTTATTCCAAGTACCGTGGTAAGCCATTAAAGTGTGTTTTGCAGGGAAATGACATTATCTAATTTAAGTTTAGGAGAAATCACTCTTGCTCCTATGTGGAAAATTGATTGGAGAAGAGCAAGAGTGGAAACAAGGAGCCCAGCTAGGAGATTCTTGCAGGAGTTTTCTAGTTAAGGTGGTAATCCTGGAGATAGAAGAGTTAGACAGAATTAAGATTTATTTCAGAGGTTAGAATGGATCATCACCTAAATGCAAACAGAAGAGAAAATCTTCATGACCTTGGATTAGGCAAAGAGTTCATAGATATGATGTCAAAAACAAGATCCTTAAAAAAATTGATAATTGGATTTCAAAAATATTGAAAATTTTTGCGTTTCAAAAGATGCTAAGAAAAAATAAAAAGACAAGCCACAGACTGGGAATCTTCATTTCAACTAAAAAAGCAATGAAATATATTTTCCATTCAAAACTTATGTCTAGTGCTCATCAGCATTATATTTAAAAAATCAAAAAGTGCTAAAATAATAGGTTTACATGTTATGTCTTATTTCCCATGTGGGAGGGTATATATCTTCTTTGTCTCTACTGCCACTTCCAAATAGTAGATTCTTCTCCATTCCTTAAAATTTCTAGCTCTTTTAAAGATCGTGCCATCAGGCAATTCTTACTTCTCTAAGAGCTTTGTGGGTTTTCCCTATTGTTCATTGAAGACTTTGGCCTTTGGCTTACTGACTTTTCCACCCTGCGTTGATCGGTACTGCTGAACACTTGAGAGGAACCCTCTGCAGATCTCTGGAGTTCTCCCTCTGTGCACCTCTCTCCTCTCTGGTACTCTGTCCTATGAACTCTGTCTGCCTTGGTCTGCCCAGACTCTCAGCCCCCTCTCCTCAACTCTGAGTGTCCCAGGCTCCACATCACTTCCCTCTCTCTGTGGGAAACTGTAGAAAGCTAGAAACTCTCAAGGCAGCAAGCCCGGGCAGTCATAAGTCTCACCTCATTTGTTTCCCCGTCGCAGAGATCACTGTCCTTTGTTTTCTGATATCCAGTGTCTTGAAGACCACTGTGCATATATTTTGTCTGGCTTTTTTGGTTATTTCAGGCAGGAGGGGAAATTGGTCCTCGTTAACTCCGTCTTGGCCAGAAGTGGAAGTCACTGCTTTCTCTTTAAATTAATGGCCAAAAGCGGGCACTAAACACTACTTAGCAATTCTATTATGCTTCTCAAATACATCTACTGTTCCATTCTGATGTTTCAACTGTTCTTAAGGTGTGATGTGGGGACTCCTGGGGGGATTTGGTCCCTGAGACTCTTATAAGAGGTTCACAAAACAAAACTGTTTTCAAAATAATAAATACTAAGATATTATTTTCCCTTTTCCCTGTCATCCTCTCAAGAGTATATAATGAGTTTTTCCAGAGGCTAAATGAGGTGTGATGATATCATTGCTCCAGCAGATAATGGAATGTGTTCTCATATGCTCTTATATCTTAAAATTTTCTCAGTTTTAATTTCTAATATGGTAAATATCAATAGCTATGATCCACATATACAAAAGCTCTTTGGGGTACTCAATAATTTTTTTTTTTTTTTGAGGAAGATCAGCCCTGAGCTAACATCCATGCCAATCCTCCTCTTTTTGCTGAGGAAGATTGGCCCTGGGCTAACATCCATGCCCATCTTCCTCCACTTTATATGGGATGCCGCCACAGCATGGCCTGACAAGTGGTATGTCGGTGCACGCCCGGGATCCGAACCCGGGCCTCCAGTAGCGGAGTGCGCACACTTAACCGCTACGCCACGGGGCCCGCCCCCTAGGGTACTCAATAATTTTGAAGAGTCCTGAGACCTAAAAGTTTGAGAATTGCTGTCTTAGATGGTCATCTTATACTGCTGGAGGAGAGACGCAAGTCCCATTTTTCATGCTTTCAAAATGAAGATGAAATTCCATTTCAATTCCCAAGAAGGAAAGTAAGGGAAGAACATTTCCAACTTCTATCTGTCCCTCAGACATTTCTCCTCAGACTTATCTCATTTGTTAATTTTGGGGAAAAACTGAGTATGCTTCAGTTTATCTGGTCCCTTCTCAGTTTTCTCCTTCTTTTAGAAGTCCCTGTCTAAAGGATGCACACATTTTCTACTCCCCGCTGTGGAAGCAGGGTGAGGCCTGTGGCTGAGTGAATAAAGCTGTCAACTACAGGGGTAAAGTATTACCAAGCCCATTGGCCCCAGATCTAAAGATACATTCTCCAGTTAGCTTTATCAGTAATAAAGGTGGTATTTTGATCACCATCTATCTTTATTCTGTGTCTTTTCTTAATAGATTCTAAACTTAGGAAGAGAAGACTGAGGTAATGCACATTGTACTTTATTCTTAAACCTCCTACACCCTATGCTCCATCTTTCATTTGAGCTGATCACCGTTCTCACACTACGTGGAGAAAATAGAAACCGTGAGAGGGAACTCCCTCCTGGTTCTTCTGCCAGATCTGCAGATCTAGTTGTGCTTGTATCCATCTTTCCTGCCTTATTTCTTTTACAGTGGAAAAAAATGTCCACATACATATACAAATGGAAACAGTATCGCTTGTGTTCTGGGTACCATTCTCTTCCCCTCCCCAGCATTCTGTTCCTTATATTCTCTCTCAGCCTTTGCATTGCCAATCTCTGCTTGTCTATAGGATCATTCTACTGTCATACAGATGTATTCTATTATTATCTCCTATCTTTATCAAGAAAAAAAATCTTGACCCCATAACATCCTTCATCTACCGCCTCATTTTTCTGCTCTCATTCAGAGCTAAACACCCTGTAAGAATTGTCCATACTTCTTGTCTCTAATTCTTTCCCTCTAATTCATTTTTTAACATACTTAGATAAGTCTTCTGTTTTCATATTTCCCCTGAAACTACATTTGTTCAGGTTACCAATGATGGTGATGTTGGAAAGTCCTGCTTACCTTAGTTGACCTCTTGGCAAATTAAACATGACTGACCATTCTCTGCTTGAAACTTTTCCTTTGATGGCTTCTGAGACTACTGTCCTCTTTCCCTCAATCTCTTTCTCCCTTCCTCTACTCAATTTCTGACTGTTTTAATGCCTCAGAGCTCTAATATGGGTCCTTAACCCTGCTATCTATACTCTTCTTCCTAGGTGATCCAGTCCAGACTATGGCTTTATATACCATCTATATGTTAGTGACACTCAATTTTATATCTGGAGCCCTGGCTTCTCCCTTGAGCAGCAAGTTCATATGTTATTGTAGTAGTGGTAGTAATTATGATTGTTTCTGCTTGTTAGCTATTATGAATAATGCTGCTATGACCGTTCATATGCAAGTCTTTGTGTGAACATATATTTTCATTTCTTTTAGGTAACTACCTATGAGTTGAATTGCTGGGTTGTATGGTAAATTTAACTTTTGTTTTTAAGAAACTGCCAAACTTCCAAAGTGGTTGCATCATGTTACATTCCCACCAGCAGTGCATGAAGTTTTCAGGTTCTCAACATCAGTGTCAATACTTGTTATTGTATGTTTTTTTAATGTAGCCATTTTAGTAAATATGGAGTGATATCTTATTGTAGTTTTAATAGGCATTTTTAATGACTAATGCTGTTAACATATTTTCATGTGCTTTTTAACTATTTGTATATACTCTTTTGCCCATTTTTTAATTGGGTTATTTGTCTTATTATTAAGTTGCCAGAGTTCTTTATATATTCTAGATATAAGTCCCTTAGCAGATAACATGATTTGCAAAAATATTTTCCCAGACTGTAGCTTGTCTTTTCATTTTTCTTAATAGCATCTTTTAAAGTGCAAAAAAATTTCAGTTTTATTTGAAGTCCAATTATCAATTTTTTTAATGGATCCTGTTTTTGATGTCATATCTTTTTAAGAATTCTTTGTCTAACCTGAAATCATGAAGATTTTCTGTTGTATTTACATTTAGGTGCATGATCTATTTCAAATAAAATTTATTTTTATTTTATGTCAAATAAAATTCTATGTGTGATGTGAGGGTAAGAGTCAAATCTGTCTGTTTCCATGTGGATATCCACTCCTTTCCTGCACTGAATTGCCTTAGCAACTTTGTCAAAAAGTGATTGACCATAATTGTATGGGTTTATTTTTAGATTCTCAATTCTATTCCATTGATCTATACGTCTGTCTTTACCTGTAATAAAGGCTCTTAAAAGACAGTTGAATGTCATCATTTTGGGGGAAAATTGACTTAGGGCCTTATCAGTTAAATATTAGCATTTATATTTTTCAATTTAATGATTAGAAACTATATGACCTCAAATTGTATTTTTTTTCTTATTTAGAATGTTTAATAGAACTTGAACCAATTCTGAGAACATTTGAAGAGATAACTTTTCTTGAAGCTGTTATTCAACTAAAGAAAACAAAGGTAAATTGCTAAGTGAAATGCTGGAAATTATAAGTTTAAACAATTATATATTAGTCATGGAGATGTTTAGTTTACTTTAGTTTTTATCTATATACTTATCACAGATGTAGGCTATAGTATTGGGGGAGGAGAATTTACCAGACTGTGAATACTGTCTTTCCTTTGTCACCAAAGAGCTTTTCCATTTCATTCAAATGGCCACCTCCAGATTTCAAGGAATTCCCATATATCAAATGTAAATTT
Organism: Diceros bicornis minor; assembly: GCF_020826845.1. NCBI lineage: Eukaryota > Metazoa > Chordata > Mammalia > Perissodactyla > Rhinocerotidae > Diceros > Diceros bicornis. The sequence continues at coordinate 9,557,756 of NC_080760.1, forward strand.
AAAATGTATAATGAGAGCCGGCCCTGTGGCTTAGCGGTTAAGTGCGCGCGCTCCGCTGCTGGTGGCCCGGGTTCGGATCCTGGGCGTGCACCGACGCACCGCCTCTCCGGCCATGCTGAGGCCGCGTCCCACATACAGCAACTGGAAGGATGTGCAGCTATGACATACAACTATCTACTGGGGCTTTGGGGGAAAAAATATAAATAAATAAAATTATTAAAAAAAAATGTATAATGAATGCCAATTGTGTACAATGAATGCCCTAAATCACTAGAGGTTTTTTTTAAATCTACATTTGTTTCCCTAAAGTTTTTTTTTTTTTTTTTGTGAGGAAGATCAGCCCTGAGCTAACATCTGCCAGTCCTCCACTTTTTTTGCTGAGGAAGACTGGCCTTGGGCTAACATCTGTGCCCATCTTCCTCCACTTTATTTGGGACGTCACCACAGCACGGCTTGCCAAGTGGTCCGTCAGTGCATGCCCGGGATCTGAACTGGCGAACCCCGGGCCGCTGGAGCGGAGCTTGCGCACTTAGCTGCTTGCACCACCAGGCCGGCCCCTCCCTAAAGTTTTAATTCATACAGAGTAGTAGATGTCTGGGTTCTTGCACTTCTTTTTATTCAGTGTACTTGGGCTTTTCTGAGATTTATTGCCAAGTTAAGCTGTAGAATTTTTATTAAGAATTGAGGCCAAAAAGTGTATTTTTTTATTGCTTATTTGTTTTTTCACTTTCCCACTCAATCATTCAATGTTGCTTAGACTAAAGTAGTAGTTGATATAAATTACCTAGAACCATTGTCTTATTTACTCATTCTGGCTCTTGTAGATCCTATTACTGCGAGTTTTTCTTAATATTATCAAAAGTTGTTTAAAAAGCAACTACAGTCCTTTAGGGACGAAGTAAGCATAGTTTAGCACTTGCTGGGTTTCATTAAATTGCATTTGAGATATGATAATAAAAATCATTACTTATTATCCATACTCTTGGATTGTAAAGAGACATAATCTACAATTTACTTATCGCTAAATGACGTTGCTACTGGCCTCTTGTGGTTTATTGGATCTATTGACATACCTTTGGTTTAAAAGGGAAGTGCATAAAAGAAACAGCTACCCTTTACCAAACTAAAAATGGATAGTGGCAATATTAGTGCCTGAGTTTTTTAAGGAACTAAAGAGGAACTGTGTTTTAATTCTTTTGATAACTTTTCACTGACGTCCTCACTTCTGAGGAGGTACAGTCTTTTCCAGAACATTCTAGTTTCTCCACTTCTTAGTAGATACAAACTTCTGATAACATTTCTTTTTGCTTTATCGTTTCAGTTCCCTTTTCTCTTACAATTTTCTCTTCTTCTTCCAAGCAAAGGTGGATAGAAGGATCTGTTTTCTTGCTTATAAAACGGAAGAGAACCATTCAATTTCTTTTTTGTCTCCAAATGACTGCAAACACTAGGATCTATATTTAAAACTATTAATTTTTAGAAGAAATTTTGGCTTTTTTTTTTGTGGGGAAGATCAGCCCTGAGCTAAACATCCATGCCAATCCTCCCCTTTTGCTGAGGAAGACTGGCCCTGAGCTAACATCTGTGCCCATCTTCCTCCACTTTATATGGGACGCCGCCACAGCATGGCCTGACAAGTGGTGCGCACCCGGGATCCGAAACCCGGGCCGCTGAAGCAGAGCGCACGTACTTAACTGCTACGCCACGGGGCTAGCCCCTGGCTTTTTAAATAAAGTAATTTAAAGTGTATATTTTTGAATACTTGAATGCTATTTAATTACTTGCTTTGGTATTTTTAAGTTGCTATATTGTTTTCACTTAGAGTTGTTGTAGTTACTTTTTTTTTTAAATCCTTATATCAATTCTGTGAAACCAGTAGGGCAAGAATATCATCCCCAATTTATAGATGATATAGATTATAGATGATATAGATTATATATGCAGATAATTAGTAGTTTTTTGATCCTAAAATTTCTTACCCATGTAATGGAGCAGACAGTCACAAGTATGAATCCTGGAGGGCTGGGTGTGGAACCCACCAATTTCTAAAGTTCTATAGAGCAATTGGCTTTACGTTGGTTTGGGGAAAAACAGCAGGCTGATAGGTTTGATTTTAAATACTCAGTAGTGATGGTAACTAGTCCAAGCCTGATTTATAGACAGGAGTAAATCACTTAGTGATTTTAATACGCAAGTATAGCATTTAAGTAAATCATCTGCTTTACAGCTACCATTTATTGAATGCTTACTAAGTAATCTTGGGGCCTTAGGGCATATATTACTTCTAATCCTCCTTACAGTAATCCTCCAAAATAGGTATTCTTATCCCCAGTTTATAGGTAAGTTGAGATTAAGTCTCATGCCCAAGATCAAACAGTTAGGTATCCTGGGATTCTAAACCAGATCTGACTGGCTACATGACCCCCATCATTCCATTAGGGCACACTGCCTCCTTTACTTAGTCTAGCCCTCAGTTTCTTATCTGTAAAATGAAAATGATAATAGTACTTACAAGCACAGTGCCTAAAATATAATAAATGTTTAATAATTATGGATAGACACACACATCGAAATTTGTTAAGTATCTAGTTTGTACCAAACACTTTATTGTCTCACTTAATCTCTAGAACAATCCTGCATGTAGGTATTATTCTATTTTTAAAGATGAAGCCTTGAGAGATCAATAGTTTGCTCAGGGTAACCACTTGATATGAGGCAGGTTTCAGTCTGCGTCTCTAAAGTTATTGCCCCTGTTCTACACTGTGTCCACCTGTAAGTTATATATTGTTTGGTCAACTGATTGAGATTTCCTTTCCATTGATTTTGCATATAAAATATGTTAAGTAGATTGTATTTTACTCATATAATCTCCTAATTACCTCCAATTAAAGTTCGTATATCTATTCATTCCAGTTACAGAGTGCTTCGAGTACTATTCACTTATGTGACAAGAAGAAAATGGAGTTATCTCTGAGCATATCTGTAAATCATGGTCCCCAAGAGGTAAAAAAAATTATATTGATAAACTGAAAATGTGAGAAGAATATGAAAAATCATTTAGTCTAACTCCTTTTATAGATGGGAAACTAAAGCTTGGGGGGTTTTAGGATTTGTTGGGTAGCCCATGGCAATCTCCAACTTGAAATCCAGCTCTCCTGATTCTTAGTTCATTGTTCATCTCGTCAAATCACAGTCCTTGCTTCTTTGTTTAGCATTGACTTCTGTCCCTGTCATTGTTTTATATGATGAATTGGTGTTACAGGGTAGTACGTAGGCAAATCATTAATTACAGTTCTGCCACAATATTTGTGCCTTCCTATCCAAATGTAAAATAACTATGATAACTGCCTTGTCCTTACTTCTTACAATGATTAATATAAAGGAAAATGCTATTTTTTTGGCTATCCAAAAAGAAAGATTTTCTTAGTAGCGATCTTTCAGATTTATGTCATATTAGTCGTTTCTTTTAAGTATATGTAAGATATGTTCCTTTTACAGATTCAGAAAAGTAATGATACCTTCGAAGTGAACCTTAAAGCACAGTACACAGTTTATATACACTATCTCATTGGATCTTTGAGCCCATACATGGACATTTTTAGATAGATATTATAGAAAAAGAAACTGAGAGCCAGAGAGTTGAAATACCTTGTCGAAGGTTAGTCAGTAATTCCATGACAGAGCTGGGAGTGGAGCCAAGGTCTACATTACTTTTTTCATGGATTCTCACCCCTTCATGTTGAAGGAACCTGAGGCATTGAGAATAGGCATTTGCTGTAAATCAGTAGTTAACCGGAGTTGCAGATTTCAAATTTCTCAACCACTAGACAGAGCCTCTGAGATCATGTAGAAAATATTGACGAATAATGATTTCCAAAGTATTTAATTATTGCCCTATCCTCCCCATTTGGGTTGATAAGGAAATTGAGTTCATTTATATTGGTTATTTTATATATGAGTTTCTTTAATTTCATAAAGGTATAGTTTGCAGTAGTATTTTTTTTTTTTATAATTTTCTTTCTTTCTTTATTTTTCCCCAAAGCCTCAGTAGATAGTTGTATGTAGTAGTTGCACATCCTTCTAGTTGCTGTATGTGGGACGCCGCCTCAGCATGGCCGGAGAAGCGGTGCGTCGGTGCACGCCTGGGATCCGATCCCGGGCCGCCAGCAGTGGAGCGTGTGCACTTAACTGCTAAGCCATGGGGCCAGCCCTAGTTTGTAGTAGTTTTGATTCTTCATTTATCATAAGCCAAAAGCAAGAACTATTTAGAAATTAAAGCTGTATAACTTTTAAAATGATTTTTCATCAATCTAAGTCGTTTATCCTGTCTTTACTTTAGGAATCGTGTGAATCCTCTCAGCTCCACAAATGTGGTGGTTCTCCCAGAACCTCAAAGTCCCTGTCGGCTCCTCAAGACAATGATTTTTTATCTAGTACGTAAGTTTTTCAGTCACTGTTACTTGCAGGTTTTCCATTTTCTTTCAAGATCAGATTCTTGGCAAGCAAGCATGGTTTGTATGGAACATGTCTGTCATTTGCATTCATAACTCATTTTTAAAAGTGACAGTCTAAAGATGTAAAAATAGTAGTGGGATGTTCAACAAGTACATTTAAGTATTAGAGGTATTATGTTAGACACTGGAAAGATACAAAAAAATCTCTTGTAAGAAAGAGGAGAAATGTTTCTAAGTAACCATAGTTTGAGTTAGAAAATGATGTATTCTAAGAGATATGGATATGGAGCTAAGGCGTTACAGTGGAAGAGTAACATTTTTTACAAAATATTTTCACAACAACCTTGTGAGGGAGATTTCGTCATTTTACAGATTTTTAAGATCAGAACTTCTGGATCATATAGCTTGTAGCTGGCAAATCCAAGACTCGAAGCCAGGTCTTTTCATAAATATTTTCATGTCACTCCACTATGCCATGTTGTCATCATGAAGAAATTATTCATGTCACTCCACTGTATCATGTTGTCATCGTGAAGAAATTGTTTCTGGCTCAAGGTCAGACCTATAGTTGTAGAAGATGGGCATTCCAGGCAAAAGAACAACATAGAGGCACAGAAGCAAGAAAACACAGAGAACAGTGAGTAATTGGATTTAGCTGGTAAAGAGGGTAAATGAAAAGACATAAAAGATCAGTAGGGTGGAGTCATACCATCACCAATTCTAACACTAGGCTAAGCTATTTGGGCTTTTTTACTTGGGTAGGGAGCAAACTTGCAAATTTTTGAGCAATGGTGTGACATGATAAAATTTTTTGCTTTAGGAAGATTCATCCCACATTGGCTGAAATATGTAGGATATTTTGGAAGGAAAAGGAGACTTGAGGTGGGAAGACCAATTAGGGGACTGCTGGTCTATTATTGTAGTACAGGTGAATGATTATGAGACCTGATCCAGAGTACAAGAAGGGAAGAGTGGTGTGAGATGTTATGGAAGACACACTGATAGGACATTATAACATTTTACTTGTAGGAGCAAAGAGAGAAGAAAATATAAAGCCAAACAAGTTCTTAAGCCTGGTGACTGGGAGAACATTGGTGCTATTTACAGAAATAGGCGTTGAAACAGATTTTAGAGTTAAGATGAATAATTAATTTTCTTTTTTTCTTTTGTGAGGCAGATTAGCCCTGAGCTAACATCCGTTGCCAGTCCTCTGCTTTTTGCTGAGGAAGATTGGCCCTGGGCTAACATCCATGCCCATCTTCCTCTACTTTATATGGGACGCTGCCACAGCATGGCTTGACAAGCGGTGCGTTGGTCTGTGCCCGGGATCCGAACCTGTGAACCCTGGGCTGCTGAAGTAGAGTGCGCAAACTTAACCGCTATAACACGGGGCTGGCCCCATAATTAAGTTTTTAATGTTTTTTTTAATATGAGGTGCTTAGCAGCACATACGAGGGTGATATCTAGTGGGGCTGTTGAAAATGTTAAGACTGAGGTTCAGTGAAGACAGAATTAAATTACACAGATTTGGGAGGAGAGGTGACAGTTGAGGCCCTGAGGTTGAAAAGGATTGCCAAAGGAGAGTGTAGCAAGAAACACATCATATATAGATTTAGAGGACACATTTAAAGTGCAGGAGGAAGAAGACAGAGAAGAAGAAGTATGGGACTATGTGAAGAAGTAAAATTCTATGATTTAGAATTTACGTAGGACAGACAGGAGTATGGTAAAAACATTCGGTATAAACCCTTTTTTGTTCTAAAACATATTTACTTGCAGAATTTGGTTTATGAACCTGCTTTAATAGCAGTGAAAAATTAAAGACATTGAATACTATCTTCTTTATGACCCAGATGTTGATATTTTAGCTAATAGGAATATTATACTCCTAATAAAGATGTTGTGTTTTATAGGAAAAACTGAAGACTATTCTATACTGCATCACTGTCCAGTAAATCACAGTCATGATAGTAACACTTCTGTGGCTCAAAGGGTGACATTCTGTGATCACAAGACTGCCCCGTGCTCTTTAGCAGTAATAAATTCACTCTCAGCTGAGGGAAATTCAGGTAAATATTTACTGTGAGACACTTTGTAAATGATGCCATTTACCTCATATCTGTATGTTCAGAAGATTTGCCATACAGTAAGTTTTGTCTTTATTTCCTCAGTGTAATAAATACATACCTTCTTAAGTAGGAAAGCACTTCCAATCCCAGAAGGTCTGAGTGCTGACGTATAATAATAAGCCCAGATGGTGTTCTGTGAACATCTGAGTAGGAAAGGAGTGCTGGGAGGAGGTGTGACTTAATATGTCACTAAAGGCCAAATTATATTTGTTGATTTAACAAATATGCAGGTGTCCTTTATATTAAAAAAAAAAAAAACTGAAAAATAAAGTAGTTTTGCCCTATTTTTTTTTTTTAATTTATTTATTTTTTCCCCCAAAGCCCCAGTAGATAGTTGTATGTCATAGCTGCACATCCTTCTAGTTGCTGTATGTGGGACAAGGCCTCAGCATGGCTGGAGAAGCGGTGCGTCGGTGCGCACCCGGGATCCGAACCCGGACTGCCAGCAGCAGAGCGCACGCACTTAACCGCTAAGCCATGGGGCCGGCCCTGCCCTATGATTTATAGCATATAAAAAGGCAGTGCTTTTTATGGGAGGGGAAGGGAAGAGGTAACCCAGATATCTGAATGTTTCCTGAAAATTAACAGCATTCTCCAAAATACTGGTATTACTTATGGACACAATCATAGGAAAATTAGGTTTTATGTGGTTTTTTTGTGTGTGTAATTTTACATGTCTGTCCTTGCCTTTTTAATTGTCATGCCTTACTCTTCTACAGAGCGATTACAGCCTGGTATAGCCCAACAGTGGATCCAGAGTAAGAGAGAAGACATTGTGAACCAGATGACTGAGGCCTGCCTTAACCAGTCGCTGGATGCCCTTCTGTCCAGGGACTTGATTATGAAGGAGGACTATGAACTCATTAGTACCAAACCTACAAGGACCTCAAAAGTCAGGCAATTACTGGACACCACTGACATCCAAGGAGAAGAATTTGCCAAAGTTATAGTACAAAAGTTGAAAGATAACAAGCAAATGGGCCTTCAGCCATACCCGGAAATACTTATGGTTTCTAGATCACCATCTTTAAATTTCTTTCAAAATAAAAGCTTATAAGTGACTCTTTTTCAAGAAGAAAAGTGAGTTTATAAAAGGATATTTTATATTTCTGTGGCCTTGAGCATATTGTTTTTATAAAATCTATATGAGTATTAGAAGCTTTAATGAAGTTTCTTTTTCAGGTAAATATTAGTCTCCTATGACATTACATTTTTTTTTTTAATTAATATAAGTAGAAAGTTTGCATTTTGCTACAAAGTTCAATTTTTTGTCTCTTTGGTTAATTGAAACTATTTTTTAAAGTGTAGTAATTATATTCTTATACATAACAGTGCCTTAAGGTATCATGTGTTTCTGATGGAAGCCATTATTATCACATTCACTTTCTTTGTGGACTATTTATTACTTGTCCGAGACACAGTTTGGCTTTATGAAGTATACGCTTTATACTTTTTTTGTGTGTGTGTGAGGAAGATCAGCCCTGAGCTAACATCCATGCCACTCCTCCTCTTTTTGCTGAGGAAGATTGGCCCTGAGCTAACATCCGTGCCCATCTTCCTCCACTTTATATGGGATGCGGCCACAACGTGGCCTGACAAGCAGTTCATCGGTGCATGCCCAGGATCTGAACCCGGGCCACCAGCAGCGGAGCGCACGCACTTAACCGCTACGCCACAGGGCCACCCCCACACTTTATACTTAAAGGAGAGATAGTACAGCATTCCTATCCTACAGTCCCAGGTTTAAATCCTCTCCAAAGGATTGTTCATTAAACTCTATTGTTCAGATTACATTTTTAAATTTTATTTATTGAATTCTTCTTTAAAAAACTGTTTCAGGGGCTGGCCCAGTGGCGTAGTGGTTAAGTTGACGTGCTCTGCTTCAGTGGTCTGGGGTTCGCAGGTTTGGATCCCAGTCACAGACCTACGCACCGCTCATCAAGCCATGCTGAGGTGGCATCCCACATACAAAATAGAGGAAGATGGGCACAGATGTTAGCTCAGGGTGAATCTTCCTCACCAAAAAAAGAAAAAAAAAATTCTTTCAAAAATGAAACAATACAAAGTATATAAAGAAAAAGAGGGGGCCAGTCCGGTGGCACAAGCGGTTAAGTGCACGTGCTCCACTGTGGTGGCCCGGGGTTTGCCGGTTCAGATCCCAGGCGCGCACCGACGCACCGCTTGGCAAGCCATCCTGTGGCGGTGTCCCATATAAAGTGGAGGAAGATGGGCACGGATGTTAGCCCAGGGCCAGTCTTTCTCAGCAACAACAACAAAAAAAGAGGAGGATTGGCAGATGTTAGCACAAGGCTGATCTCCTCACAAAAAAAAAAAAAGAAAAAGAAAAAGAATAATCTTTTAACATGGGTTTCTGTCCCCATGTCTAACATCAACCTCTCCCACTGTCAGTAACAGACAAGGTAACCGAAGTTTAACAGTATGATGTGTATCCTTCTGCACCCTTCTTCCTGCTCATATTTAGAGTATATGCTCATTTGGGAAAGTCTTGTCTTAATATTATTATTATCATTATAACACATCATCTTGCAACGAGCTTTTTGCACTGAACAGTACTTCACGTGCACCCTTCCAGATCACATATAGAACTAACTCACTCTTTTTAATTGCTGCATAATATTATCAGGGCTGCCTTTTTATTCTCTTAACTCGTTCACATCAAGTTCAGCCCAAACATAAAGACATAGCATGAGTTCTTTTTTAGTTAACAGGTTATGTCACTAAATGAAAATTTACAAGTAGCAATAGCCCTTTCCTGAAAATGTTTATTAGCAAAGTCAGCAAAAAGTGCAATACAGGATAAATATGAAAATACAAACTTTCAAGAAGCACCAGAATCACATGAAAAGAATGAGTAACTAGATGGCATTGAGGCAATTAAATATTTTATTAAAGTTATAAAATAAGTTAATCCCCATTTTGGAGCTCGACATTGACCTGTGGTGCCTTATTGCTGTGCCTCTGAGAAATATAGAATTTAATAAGGAAAAATGGAAACTAACCATATAAGTTATCTATTATGTCTATTATATTTTGAGGTGTTAGGATAAAGATTTAATTTGGGAAACAAATTGAAAAAAAAATGTCTTCTTTTGGAGCCTTTCCCCTTTCTCTCTCTCTCCCCCCCTCCCCCTTCCCCCCTCCCCCTCTCCTCCCTCCCTCTCTCTCTTTCTCTCTCTCTCTGTCTGTCTGTCTGTCTCTCTCTCTCTCTCTCTCTCTCTGTATATATATATATATTTTTTTTTTTGGTAAGGAAGGCTGGTCCTAAGCTAACATCATCTGTTGCCAGTCTTCCTCTATTTTTTGTATGTGGGATGCCACCACAGTATGGCTTGATGAGCGGTGTGTAGGTCTGCACCCGGGATCCGATCCCATGAACCCTGGGCCCCAAAGCAGAGCACGTGAACTTAACCACTACGCCACCAGGCCAGCCCCTCTATACGTAATATAAAAAAAAGTAATTCTGGGCCGGCCCTGTGGCGTAGCGGTTAAGTGCGCGCGCTCTGCTGCTGGCGGCCCGGGTTCGGATCCCGGGCGCGCACCGACGCACTGCTTCTCCCGCCATGCTGAGGCCGCATCCCACATACAGCAACTAGAAGGATGTGCAGCTATGAGATACAACTATCTACTGGGCCTTTGGGGTAAAAATAAAAATAAATAAAAAAAAAAAGTCTTTTGAATCTTGATGGCTTCAAATTGACTTCTATATCGATTTGATAATGTGGTATATCTGGATTGGCAAAGTGAACATTGCCCAGTTTTTTCCGTTTTATGCTTACATCTAAAAACTCGGAGCTTTCCAGCCAGTCTGCATGCTCGTGGCCCTGTGCACGCCAGGTACTTGCTCCCATGATTTACTATAAGGGAGGCACACGTGCAGCCCTCATCACTACAACTCTGCAGACTTGTTCTGTGCAGATAATAACAGTGTACTGAGAAGAAAAAGTTGAGTCTGCAGCAAGTCTCATCCCCTGGAGAACTGTTAGAATCTCAGCAGCCAGTTTTCATTATAACCTGTATTTAATAACACAGTGATGTTTAGGGGAAGGTGCAACAGTGTATGACCAGGCAGTATAGAACAGGCCCTGGCATAGAGTAGACGCTTTCTAAAAATCTCTGTAATGAATAGGTCGGTGGAATGAAAGCTGGAGAAGGGAGGAAGATGTTTCCTTGAAATCACGTTTCCCAAGCTGGAGTGCAAGTACAGCTAGTAATAGATGGGATTGTTCTCGGTAGTGTTTTGACTCAGCACTAAATAACATTTGAGTCATACAGTAAGGCAGTTCTTTTCAGTTCTTTCTTGAGCCTTCTAATTAAGGAGAAAGTCACAGTTGTGCTATCACCTTTTAATCCCCCTTGTTGACAAAAGAATAGCCTTCAGGCTCAAAACTTCAGGAACAATATTTAGCAAGAATTTTATAATTTTTTAAGTTGTATTTCATTTGAAAATAACTTTCTACATATGACAAGTGGTACTAGTTTTCTATTTATAATATATAAAGTTTCATTTTATAATATTCAAATAAAAAATTTGAAGTACTAAATTATAGATAGTACATGAATGTGACAGCAATTATGGAAGTAGTAGGAGAATGACAGATTAAGATTCAATCACTCTAGGAAGGGACCTAATAATCTATAATAATATGCTTTTCACTAGATAGTACTAGGTAATGCTAAAGAGGGTGTTCTTTGCAGTGTATTTGAAGGCAGCGCTACCCAGAGTGAGAGTAGTCCACAGAGTAGCTGCATTAGCTGTCACCTGGTGGTGGTTAGAAATGCAGATTCATGGCCCCAATCTCAGACCTTCTGAATAGATCTCTGGTGGTGAGGTCCAGGAATCTGTTTTAACAAACCCTCCTGGCCTTTATGCATGCTCAAGTCCAAGACACTTTGTTTTAAGAAATATGATAGACTTGTACACAGAATAATGTCTCTTTAGGTTCACAGATCTGTTTTCCTTTTGTCTGATTGCCATACTTCTCCAGAATGTACAGTCTCAGAACTGAGATTTGATTGGAAAATTCTACTTTTTTTTTGCATCTAACTTGAATTCCCAAAACAATTTTAGTCATGTTTTGCATTTTGGAAAGATCGCTTCGCTTAAACATGATAATCAGATCAGTAGATTAGAATCTACAACTTGGGTCTTTAAGGAAGAGCTTCAGAAGGGACAGTTGAATTATAACATCAAAGAGCAGAGCTGATGTGGGACAAGAGGCAAGACTAAATTGTGCAGAAAGTTACACTGTACTAAAGAAATGGGCATGTCTAGGAAAGACTGAGTTGTTGCAGGGGCAGTATCAAGCTGTGAGGGCTGGTTTTTATTTCCCTCCTCTGTCATTAATCCTCCACTCACCCTCACGCCCTTCAGTCAAATACTCAATCCCCTAATTTATGAAGAAAAATTATGACCAATTGAAAGAAAAGGAAAGTCAGTAAACTTTCACGTTTAGCCATTCTCACAAATATCTCATTAGTTTCAGAAATGTTTCTCCTCTAAAATCACACCTCCCGTCTCCCAAAGAGACTAGTTCCCAAATTGCCTCCTGCTTTTTCTCTTTTCCAGAGTCATTTTTTCCCACATTTACTTTGAAAACAAAATTCCTTTGCTTGATCTGTGTATCCATTCTAGTCCTTTTCCTGGAAAATTGTTGTACACTGCTGCTACTCTTGTTACCAATTTCATTCTTAATCATTTAAGTTTAATGTCATAGAATTAATCTTTAGGTTGAAAGGGGCAATTATGCATTGGATGCCTCCAATTCCTCTATAGTAAAGATTTTAAGTCAACATGTATCTCATGACCAAAAACTTACATTGATGATGAGGAAACTTATTATCTATTCAGGCAATGTACTTCATCTCTAAACAGTTCTATCAGATAGTTCTTTCTTACATTCATTTAAAATTTATTTGCCTATAGTATGTATCTATTGGTCCTTGTTCCAAACCTTGGGATAGTATGTAGAGTAAATCTAGTCCCTCCTCCATATGACAGCCTTTTATATATTTCCAGACAGCTCTTCTGTTCTTGACGACTTTTTTTTTCTTGCTTCAAAATAATCCCTTGAGAGGCATGATCTATATTCCTCTTAAAGTATGGTACCCATAACTACACAATGTTCCTAGTTATGTCTCACCAGCACTGTTGGGATATTCCCTCCCTTATAATTAATATACTAAAAGCCCATTTTTTAGCAGTCACATGTCATTGTTGAATTGATATTTAACTGTCAGCTGAAAATCTTATACATCTATGCGATTTTGTCTTATTTCTCCGTTTTTATGCTCAGGGTGTTTTAGGCCTATATATAACACTTTACTGTTGTCCCTCTTAAATAAATTTTTCTAAGTTCATCCCTAGTTCCAGTCATTAAATATAGTTTTGATTCCTAAAATGGAATCTCCCAGCTTGTCACTCACAAATTTGACAAAGTTACCTTTGTAATTTCATCCAAATTACTAATTAAAATGTTGAATGGTGCTGGGCCAAGGACAAAGTCTGTAAAGAGCTACAGGCTTCCTCCTTCAACTTGACAAAGCTCCGTTAATCATCACTATTTCGGTACATTTGTTTACCTAGTCAGTAATGAATACTTGAAATACTTCAAGTATTTACGTATTATTTATCATAAAATTGAATTACTTTTGAATTGAAAGTACTTGAATGTATTTACGTATTTATCATAAATTGAATATGATTGAAATACTTTTAATGTAGTTACATATTATTTATCATAAAAGAATATGGAATCCTCAAGTTTGATCAAAGTGATCTCTATTTCCAGGTCAGTTTTTAAAGCATTGTCTTGTTTTTTCATCTGAAGTGTGTGCTTCTTAAGTGTAAGCACACTTTTTTGTGTGTGAGTACATTAAAATGTTAAAAGAGATATGTCTCCTGTCCTTAACATAGAAACAGTCTGGTATTGCTCAGGCTCTGGTTATGAAATCTAGGTGCAAGATACTGTGCCCACCAAAATCTCATGATTTAAGGATACCAACTGTATAAAGAATCCCCAAATTCAACATCTGAAGAAAAAAACTAAGAAAATTGTAGACTAAATGGAAGAAAACTGTAAAATAAGTATAAAAATACCGTTAGAGAGATTTGAGTGAGTATATCTTTAAAACTAGATATTACTGTAAAATAGAAACAACTATAGATCTAGAAAATTTTAAAGTATTGTTGGTGTTCAGGGCAGGCCACCCCAACATGTGCCACTCTGCTGTGCTGGTTATTTCAAGGTGAAAACAGTCAAGGCTCAGAAGACAAAGGAAGAACCTGTGACCTTCCCCCAAACTGCCTAAAAGAATTTAGGAAGGAACTATCGCCATAGATAGTTCCAGGAAGGATAGTTCCAGGAAGGAACTATCGCCATAGATAACTGTAGTGTAATATGATCTAGGTACGGTAGACGGGGAGGAACCTAGCAAGGCCCATTTGCTCAAAGTTCTCTCTCAGTTCTCCTTGTCTTTGGAAGGTGTGGCAAACATTTGTTTACCAAGTATTAACTCTTTTCATCTTCCTGTAAATTGCCTTCTGCTTTGAAGTTTCAGACCTCTATCTCCTTAGTTCAGAAAGACATATATACTTCATTTTGCCCAACTGTCTTTGGAATTCTTCATGCTTATGTGAATTCCCCATGCACAGTGTCAACGAGACTCTCTGGAATACAAGAATTCAGTTAGGAAAGCTTTATTGCTCATAGAGTTTGCAAACCGGGGAGACATGCGTGGCCTTCAGCAGTAAACCAAAGTATGCTCCAGGAGAACAAAGGAAGAGGGCTGTCTTTTAAAAAACTGTTCCTGCCCAGGTTGCCCCTCAGGTCTGCTTATACAAATGAGGGATGCAAGCCTGCTTAGTGATGATTGGTTGGCACAGGTCACAGTTTTATTGGTTAGGTCCAGGTGGCTGTTGAGGGCTTTTGTAAAATCAGGAACTTTGGCAGAGTCAAAGCTTAAGAATGCATTCTGTGGTTTTTCTGAGAACAGGGTATGTGACTGCATCCCAGTCCCATCGTGGCCACTTGACTCCATTTTGTTTGTAGGTCCTGGTCAGCCACACAGAGTCCATCTGGTTCTCAGGGATCTTTTTTATTTCATTTTTTCTACAGCACGTATTAAACTTTGATTTTCTCCTGTTACCTGCCTTATGTCATTTTAATTATTTGACCAGCCACAAGAACCAGAAGGGGAAAAGGGGGGCAATTCTCCCCTCCCCCACACTATGGTCCTCAAAATAATAGCCCAGAAGCTATTCATTCTTGAGAACTGTCCCACTTCTCATTCAACTACTGGGAGTTTGCTGAAGTAGATAACCTGTCCAAAGCTCCAACTTCCATAATCTTTGACTGATTCCTTTTTGAGGATATTTTGAGACCCTGAGCAAACAGGAAAGCTACCAACAAAAGAGCTGCAAGTACTTTTCGTTTCCAGTTGGAGGTCTCTTCCCCTCACTAAGGTCGTACAGTGCTGCACTCACCTTCCTCCTGCCCCCTTTGCCTTTGTTTCTGACATACTCTCCAAGTAGTTTTCAACACTCAGTGAAGAATGTTGAAAAAAAAGGACGTGCTCACCAAGACTCTGGGCTGGCAGGATGGCCACCACCTCTGCCCCTTAGCAGAATGGTACAAACTGTAAAGCAGCAAGAAAAAAAAAGATTAAAAAATTAACTGTCTCTAGTTTTTTGAGCATAGCCTTGTCGCAAGCAAATGAGCGAGATTTCACCCAGGCCTCCCACGAAGGTTAAAAGGACTCAAAATTCTAAATTTCTTTTACTCCCAGAAGTGAGTTAATAGTTTTAGAATTTTAGGCTCATTGTGGGCAAGGGAGGAAGCTGGAAACTAGGACTAGGAACCTGGCCCATTTATCTGTTAAGTACCATAGGCACAGAGCCTGGGGCCCATGAAAATGTTTTAAGTTTAATTTCTTTTAAAATTAGAAGGAATAAAATGAATGTAACAACAACAAATACAGCTAGGCTTATAGCAGTCTTATAGGAATGCAGTTGTAGGGTAGAATTGTTTCTATTGTTTATGGGGGAAGGAGCCCACGAAAGTCCTGGTGCAGCCCTGATGAGAAGCAGCTTCCCTGATGCTCTGTGAGTGGACGGTGGGTTGGGAGGTCTTCTTGGGTTGCAAAGACTGGACCCAAGCAAGCACAGCACTCAGAAGGGCCAGGATGGGGGTGGAGGCAGAAGGAGTGGACAGCAGGAGGTTGCACTGGTCCACTGCAGGCAGGACCAGTACCCAACAGCACCTGCACGTAGTGGAAAGAGCAACGGGAACAACTGCACCGCAGTTTGAAGGTGTGGTCGTTGGAGCATGTGAGTTATCCACATTCCACCTGCCAGGCTGGATACAACCCTCAGGACCCTGAAGAAAGTGCGAGATTCAGACTTCTCACCAACCCTCTTAGATGAGACCTGAGCCAGTTTAATTAACTTAGAAACATAAATATATGTATCTTGTTCCTGAGTGTTATAGGCAAAATCACTCCTGATACATAGGCTTATTGGAGAACAACCTTTTTGAAAAACGTGATTTTCATCTTTTATGTCAGTAAGAGACAGTTTCGGAAGTAAATCAAATTCCTGGGGAAGAAACAGCCTCTATTACAAGTTCTTCTCAGTCTTGGACAGTATAGTCCCGGGAAGTGGTTTTCTCTCTAACGGTATTGTATTTAGAGGAAAAAAGGCAGTTTTGTAATTCTAAACCTGCAGGAAATGCAGACTTCAGAGGCTTCTGGTTTTAGGCTGATAGGATTCAGGACTCACTGCTCCGAAATATAACATCTTGGCATATTGAATATCTTAAGCTGAAGGAGTTTGAGAAAGCAGCAGAAGCAGGAAGGTCAGTCGGACCTCCCCCCTGCCTCGCCCTTCTTCCCTGAAACACGGTGATAAAAACTCCCACAAGAAAGGTGCCCTCCCTGTACCAGGAGGAAGGAAGATGTTCTTCTCACCAGAGACCAGGAATTTGGGGCCAAGAAATCTATATAAACAGACTTTACTAAACTAACCCTTATCTTCCTAGTTACTAATTCACCCCTTACTCCCCCTAGACCAAAACTTTCTGTCTTGTTGATTCTTCACAAATTTATTATTTTCTTGTCTAAAAGGTATAAAAGCTCCCTGTTCTGGTCACTTCTTCAGGTCTTCATTCTCTTGTGAAGGCTCCCTGCACATGTAAAAATTCAGTAATACTTGTGTGCTTTTCTTCTGTTCATCGGTCTTTGTCAGTTTAATGTTCAGACCCAGCCAGGGACCCTAAGAAGGTTGAGGAAAACTTTTTCCTCCCCTGTAAGGCATTGTTTGTGAAGTTCAATGACATTATCCAGTTACTTTTTTTTGTCAATTAATGGCTATCTGAAATACTATATTTTGTAAGCGTTGATCACCATAAAACTTTTACTTCCCTTTTTCTCCATTGGAGGTCATATTATCATTCTTGCCACAGTCATTGTGTAAAGAAAATTATACTGAATTAAGTGAAGAAACCCAACTGTCTAACATATCCCTATGAAAAAGACAAATATGGAGAATGTCAGATATATCTGTACTAGTTTATTTACTAAATACACTAGTTTATTTACTAGTAAATATACTCTTTAAAGAGAGCCATTTTAGAAGGCTTATTTTGTCACTAATTCAAAAACAACTTTTGCTAATGGGTTGTTTTTGTTTGTTATTTTAATGATTGTCAAATGAAATCAAGGAGCTAGACCTGCACAAGTGTTTCCTGTCAAAGAATGCAAAAAGAAAAGAAAATTGATCGAAAATTGCCCTGAAGGTATTGTGTGACCACTAAAGACAGGTAGAACTTTTAAAAAATCAGTTAACTAGATATTTGATTTACCAATAGTGACATTATTATATTAAATACTTAACAACTAAATTTTTCTTTAAACTTGAAGTATATTTACTACTGATGTTGGGGAAATATAATTAAAAACAAAATCTTTTCCCAATCCAGAAATTCTCTCCACAAAGATAGTAGAGAAAGAAAACAGTGTAGTTATTGAATAAGCATTAAACTGTTACCGAACCAAAAGTAGGTTTGCCTCCTGGCGGGTTACAATAATACTCTCAACCAGAAGTAGTTGTCACACAAAGTAGAACTTATTTGCAGCAAATAGGAGACCATGTGGAATCATTTCCAAAGTCATTTCCAAAGTCGTGGTTGTCCCCAAACATGGGAAAGCAGGGCCCTTTTATTTCGGATGGGGAATGAATATTCAAAAGGGAGAAGTGGGTATTCGCTTGTGCAGGCTAAGTTGGAAAACGTGCTTCCACAGACACTGCAGGTTATGGTTTTAGGGCCTAAGCTCCTCCTGGGGAGATCTTAGCATTAAAAATGAGGCAAAGGTCATAGGCCTTGCTCTTGTGGTGAGGCTTGGTCTGGCTCAGGGTGGTTGGTGATTGCATCTCTTAAACAGTTAAATGCTTCTGAACTGTTGTTCCTTGAGTTCCTCGGGGCAATTAGTTGGTGACAAAACTACAATGTGATATGCATCACAGGCAAATCGCTAACAGATTGCAGGATAGAAGTAAATGTCACTCTTTTATATAGCCAAGCAGATGCAACCAATTCCCTACATGTTCTCAGGATAAACAATAACTAGTCCTCAGGTAGGAGGACTTGCAAGCACTGTTGGTCACACATATTTCATCCTAGATTCACATCGTAAGTGGAGTGACCATCTGTGTTAGCTGATTGTCTTTATCCAAAGGACAAATAAACTTTTCATATCTTTATGTGTTGGATTCCCAAGGGGAAGGGGAGGGAAATCCCAACTCACCAGGTCTCGGGATGACGCGGGCCCACAGACACAGAAGACTGAACTTGATGCAAACGCAAGAGGTTTATTGAGCGGAGCTCCGGGTCGACTCGTGTCCCTCGCAGGAGACAGAGGGGTCGACCCCGAGCCTTAGGGGGCAAGTTCTTTTATAGGATTTGGGAGCATAAAGCGGGAAAAGGTTGGCGCGGTTTTACATGATTGGTTAATTCAAAACATTCAGACAGTTACATTTTATGGCGCGAATTGCTACGGCGCGAAACAGCTATCAAGGTGCACACACATGTCCCCACCTGGGCCCCCTCCACCCCGACCCTCCCAAACTTATCCCTCTGTAGCACTCCCTTGTTCTCAATTTTCTCTGAACAGTTTAGGGTGAGTCTTCCGCGAACAGAGTCAGTTGGGATCGATAGACTCTATTCATAGAAGACTCGCCCCAACTGCCCCTTAAGGTGTTAACATATTAAATTTTTAACATAATTTACATCCTTCAATGACACAAGGTAGTTTTGAAACTTGGAGCTAGGTTCCCCCGTCCCCACCCCGGGCCCAAGTTAGGCTCCTACCCTCGGGTAGAAATCAGAACATGGGGTGCTATCTTCCTTGATGACTGCATTTCAAAGAAATGGCTCCCAGGTCTTAAGAAAGACATCTCTGTGTTATAAAGTTGACCAAGGCCTGTCTAGTCTCCAAAAGGATTTATGTACATTCCAAAGACATGAGGCAGTGCTTACAATTAAGTTTTCTAAAGGAAGTGTTCTGAGTAAAAAAAGTAGGGGAAGAAAATGTCTTCAACAGGGAGAAGTAACCCTTTTATTTTTAATTTGTATTTGTCGTTACACTGATTATACAAAATTAGGCTTTTTTGAAAGCCTGGAAACTGGGCTAGTTGTTTCACGTTGTGCACATAACTTTTTCTTCATATAATATCATTTTGAGGAGGACCCTATCCTCAAGGAAATTACTTTTTCATGACTAAGTAAAACAATGATCCATACACAAAAAAATAAGATAATTACAAATTATAGAAAGAGCTAAAAATTAAATGAAGACGGTGTTGTGAGAGAGAATGTGTGTGAGGTGGAAAGAATTAATTTGCTTTGGGGGTTACGAAACACCTCTCTTACCAAGTGACACTTAACACTGCGATATTATGGAGGAGAATGAGCCATCCATGCTGAGGGGTGGGGGAAGAACTTTCCAGGCAAGAAGAGCTGGGGGCAATATGGCTGGAAGGCAATGAGGAGGATGGTGTGAGATGGTCGGAGAGATAAATACAGTCCAGAACCTAAAGTGCATTTAGCAGTTTAATCTTATTCTAAACATGATGGAAAAGAGCTGAAAAGTTTTAAGGAGAAATTTATGCCCACTGATGGCTCTGTGAAGAATGGATGTGGGGGAGGGGAGAGGCAAGACTAAGACTCCACTTAGAACACCTGGACTAGAGTGGAGCAGTTTAGACAGAGAGAGGATCTGTCTGCATTAATATGCATTTTAGAGTTAGAACCAATACAATTTAGTAATAGATTAGATATGAGGGAAGGCAAGAATTAAGGATAACTTTTAGGTTTTGGACCTGAGTAATTTAGTGGGTAGGAAAGAGAGTAGGAAGAAGTTTTGTTTTGATTTGGTTTGGTTTTGGTTAATGTTTGTTTTGGGGGAGTGGAAAAAAGAGATCTGTTTTGGATGTAACAAATTGAGAAGACTTCTAGACATCCAATTGGAGGTATCACGTAGGCAGTTGTCTGGAGATCATGAGAGTACACCAGACCAGAGATTTAAACGTGTGAGTCATTAGCTGAGAGATGATTTTTTAAACTGGAATTGGTTAATAATAATATAGTAGCTAACATTTTTTGAATGCTTACTCTGTACAAGACTTACCTTGTCAAGTGTTTTTGCAAATATCATTAATTCTGAAAACACTGTTATTTGTCCCTACCATATAATGAGGCAACTGAGCTTAGGAGAGATGACTGAGGTGTGATTTTCCCTAGGTCACCCAGCTGGTAATTTGCAGAGTCTAGGAAGAACTCTGCTGAGTGCAACAGCAATGCCTTAACCGCCCTGACCTCTTTAATCAGCTTTTGAACCCTTTCTATTGCTCAATAGATTCTTCCTCTTTCATTTGCCAAATCCCTGATGACACATTTGAACAGCTGCTATAATGAAACCCAACATTGTATTCTTTTACTCTAAAAGAAATGTCATCCCAACCCAAAGGGGGGAAAACCAGGCTATGAGCAAGGCTCACAGATAAATCAGTCATGGATGGTATTAGAGTTAATCCATCTTTATTAGGCCCCTTGTGTAGAAGTTTCTGTGTTGGGTCTATGTAGCCTAGAAAGACTTATGATGTGGACCTGTATTCTCAAGTTGCCTAAATTCTTGTTGTAGAAGAAAATAAATACATACATGACAGTTAAAAATGATAGACAGATGTAGATATATATGCCAAAGAGTGGCAGAGAGAAATCATTGATTTACTAAACAAAAGTTACTGAAATCCTCTGTGTGCAGGCACTGTTGAGGGACTTGGTATATAGTATGTCAGGAAACAAGACAGACACATGCACACGTCTCTTTAGTCTTTTTAATCTCTGACAGCCCACTCACCCCTCCTAGGTCTTTTACATGCAGATCACACAGCTGTGTGATCTCAATTTCAGAGTGGTATTCACAGGCAAAGAGCCTGGCTGGCAAAATACAGTCAGAAACTAGGGCCAAGATTTTGTCTTCGAAAACCAAAATTATTTTTGCACTATTCTTCAGCTTTTGACTGGTATGCTCTTTTTTATTATTATTGCTCCATGAAATATGTCGAACAGTGGCATTAAAAAAAGATATGTTCAAGCCTAACTCCTGGAACCTGTGAATGTGACCTTATTTGGAAAAAAAAGATCCTTGCAGATGTCATTTAAGTTAAGGAAGTCGAAATGAGGTCAGCCTGGATTAACTGGGTGGGGCCTGAATCCAATGACAACTGTCCTTATAAGAGACAGAAGAGGAGAAGACACAGACGGAAGAGGAGAAGACACAGACGGAAGAGGAGAAGTTCCATGTGAAGACAGAAGCAGAAATTGGAGTGATACAGCCATAAGCCAAGGAATACCAGGAGCCACCAGAAACTGGGAGAGGCAAAGAAGGATCCTCCTCTACAGCCTTCAGAGGGACCGTGGCCCTGTGGACTTGTGGCCTCCAGAATAGAGAATAAATTTCTGTTCTCTTCCTAAACCACCAAGTTTATGGTAATTTGTTAATGGCAGCCCCAGGACACTAATACACTCCATTTTTAAAAATAGACTTTATTTTATAGAAGTTTATGATTTCTAGAAAAATTAAGAAGCTAGTACATAGAATTCCCATATACTCTGTACTCAGTTTTCCCTATTATTAGAATTTTACATTAGTATGGTACATTTGCTACAATTAAATGAACCAATACTGATACGTTACTATTAACTAAAGTCCATAGTTGATTCAGATTCCCCTAGTTTTTGCCTAATATCCTTGTTCTGATCCAAGATCTCATCCAGAATACCACACTACACTTAGTCCTATCTCCTTAGGCTTTTGCATGCTTTTTGGTCCAGCAATTCAACACCCAAGAATTTACTGTAAGGTAGTAATCATAGTTCTGTGTAAAAATTGAGCCACAATGATGTTTACTGAGCCATTGCTTAAAAATTATTGAAGAGCCAAAGAGCTTTTGCTTATGTGGGTTATATCTATCCGTATTTGCCACAGTGGAAAGTAAAACTGAGAAGGGGCCGGCCCAGTGGCGCAAGCGGTTAAGCGTGCACGCTCTGCTTCGGCGGCCCGGGGTTCACAGGCCCGGATCCCGGGTGCGCACCAACACACCGCTTGTTAAGCCATGCTGTGGTGGCGTCCCATATAAAGTGGAGGAAGATGGGCACGGATGTTAGCTCAGGGCCAATCTTTCTCAAGAAAAAGGGGAGGATTGGCATCAGATGTTAGCTCAGGGCTAGTCCTGCTCACAAAAAAAAAAAAAAAAAAGAAAAAGAAAAAATTTTAAACATTTATTAATTCATTAAAAAAAATAATATGCCCATTACATGTTACTACATCTTTATGAAAAATAACTATATTTTCCAAAATGACAAAAAAAATTGGTGAGAAGAATGGCATTGTTTTACATTTTTGCAAATGTTTCAATGTTGAAATAAGATAAATAGAAGAAAGCTGGGTTCTCATATATGTATTCAATCCATTACAAAACACATGTCTGTAGCCTCTGGAAAACTCCACTGTTCACCTGTGAGAGAATGAGAGGGAGAAAGGCAACAACATCTTAGAATTATTATGAAAATAGGTTTGACTTCATGGACCCCCTGAAAGGGTCACAGGGAGTCTTAGGGTCATACTTTGAGAAATTCTGGCTTAAAACAACAAAAAGTTTGAAACAACATAAAAATATCAAATAATAAAGAATATCATTAAATATTCATGCTCAATCTCTGGTATTATGAGATCTTCCACACCATTATACTAGAACCTACAGAATTCTTGTTAACTGAATTGAAACCGTTTTTTTGTCCTCTTTCTCTCTTGTTATGCTAGCAGAGGTACTCCTGTCACCGACCAGAAGTATCCCCGTCACCGACTAGTGTCCCAGGAAACTCAAGGGTGGGTTTGGAAGCATTTATCTGTTTTTCCAAGTTGTTTTTTTATGTTAAGGAGACACAACCAGCAGCCACCCTGAAGCTAACCAAGCCTCCCTACAAGAGCTACGCCCAGGACCTTGCCTTATTTTAATAGACGATCTCTTCAGGAGAAGATTAAGCCTCATTACCGTAATCTTCAGTGTATGCAGAAGCATGTTTTCCAACTGAGCCTGCACAAGGAATACCCACCTCTCCCTTTTGAATATTCGTTCCCCAACCGAAATACAAGTTCCTTCTTCCCTTTGTTCAAGGACACCATGACCTTGGAAATGATTCCTCCTGGCCTCCTATTTGCTGCAAATACACTTTACTTTGTGACACAACTTCCACTGGTGTAGAGTCTTGTTTAACTCACCAGGAGGCAAGCCCACTTGGTTCCGTATCACCCCTCCTCCTTCTAAGAATAATCCTTTGTTTCTGCGTTTTCCCTCCAGCTTGGTGAGTGTTTTTTCCCTTTCACTTCATCCAACACTCCCCTCTGCAGGGTCCTTCCGGTAACACTTAACCCTGCTCAAGACTTTCTCATATTAAAAAAAAAGTTTCACCTCTTTCCATCTACCTCTCTCTTTCTCCTTCCTCTTTTTATTACAGCCATATTTCCTTTCTTTTCTTCCCTTCTTTCTTTTTTTTTTTTTTTAATAATTTTATTTATTTGTTTTTTCCCCCAAAGCCCCAGTAGATAGTTGTATGTCACAGCTGCACATCCTTCCAGTTGCTGTATGTGGGACACGGCCTCAGCATGGCCGGAGAAGCGGTGCGTCGGTGCGCGCCCGGGATCCGAACCCGGGCCGCCAGCAGTGGAGCGCGTGCACTTAACCACTAAGCCATGGGGCCGGCCCCCTTCCCTTCTTTCTAAAGTAATAAGGTAAAAATAAAAAATCACAGTTATATGCAATATACAAAGTGAAAGTACTACATGATCCCTAAACTCCACTAAAATAATCACAACTCACAGTCTGGTGTTAGGTTTCCACATTTTGTTTTTCCATAAACTAATTGCACATACTGTTCTAGAACTTGCTTCTTAAAAATTTATATGTTAGTACATTTAAATTTCCATCGTTATTTTAAACCACTATATATTCCATAATATAGCTGTACCAATATTTATCCTATTTCCTATTGAACATTTTGATTTTTCCAGCTTTCTGCTATTAGAAACCATGTGAAATGGCACATATACTTTTGCACACTTTTTAAGTATTATGGCACATGTCTAGAAATTGAACTACTTGGATCAAAGAGTACAAACATTTTAAGTGTTAGTGAATAATGGCAAAGTCCCTCCTAAGAGTTTGTATGGATTGACTCCCACCAATAGCTTAACTTAATTATGGCCGGACATCTTGAAGGAGCTGTCTATAGCAATTCTCACTCTTGCACCTCTCTGGTTACTCTCTAGTCCCTCCTCAGCCCGTTTAATCTGGCTTCTGTCTGAACCACTCTCTTGACATTTGCTCTTGCCAAAAATGACTAAATCTAGGGGAAGTTTTCCTTCTATTTGATGTGGCTGACCACTCTCTCACTTTTTCTCCTTTTCCGATGGTTCTCTTCCCTTTTGTGACACCACACATCCTTATTTTTTTCTCCTATGTTTGCTCCTTTCTTGGTCAAGCATCTTACACCAGGTTCAGTCTGGGTCTTCTTATCTTCTTATTCTATACCCTTTCTCTGATCTACCTCATTCTCCTCTATGGTCTTAATTGACATGTAGACATCAATGACTCCCAAAGTCAGCCCTCTCTCCTGAACTCCAGATTGACTTCATACTAAACCTACCCAATTGAATGTTTCACAGGAAACTCCACGTTCCAAACTGAATGGGAGGAAGACTATCCTCTACTCACTCTGGGTCTTTTCTGGCTGGGCTACGAGTTAAATTGACATGAGACCAAATAGCAGGAGAAAATCAAACAAAGCTTTATAACACGTATACATGGGAGAGACCAGTGAAACTGAGTTTCTTGACCAATGGCAGAGGTTTTCACCTTAAACAGCATATTCAGGTAGACAAAAGAGGATGTTGGGGGTAGGGAGAGTCAGCTATGGGAGATTACCAGAAATCACAGTAAACAAGAGTAATGTTATTATGCAGATTTAAGTCCTTGCCTTCCACGCTGATAAGAGTTTCTAGAGGGGCCAGCCCCATGGCTTAGCGGTTAAGTGCACATGCTTCGCTACTGGAGGCCCAGGTTCAGATCCCAGGCGCGCACCGACGCACCGCTTGTCTGGCCATGCTGAGGTGGCATCCCACGTACAGCAACTAGAAGGATGTGCAACTATGACATACAAGTATCTATTGGGGCTTTGGGGAGAAAAAGTGGGAAAAAAGGAGGAGGATTGGCAATAGATGTTAGCTCAGGGCCGGTCTTCCTCAGCAAAAAGAGGAGGATTGGCATGGATGTTAGCTCAGGGCTGATCTTCCTCACAAAAAAAAAAAAAAGAGTTTCTAGAAATAAGGTCATCCCCCCTTCTTCCTGGTACAGAGAGGGAGATAACTTTACAAATGGAGATTTCCCTTATAAATGTAAATGTCTCTTACAAAGAATAACTTCTACTTTTACTTGGAATGGGCTTAGCAAGGACCCTCTCAGTCTATCCATACCCAGAGTTAAATTCTTTTAGGCAGTTAGTGGGGTGGGGTGGGGGGTGGAGTCAAAGTTTCTTTCAGAGAAAATAATCAAGGTAAACATATTTTAAGCCAATTCGGATCCCCCACAAAACTGACCTTTTCATTCCTCGCTACAATGCTCACCCTAAACTTGCTTTCCTTCTTGTGTTTCACATGTCAGCAAATAATACCACCATCTATCCAGATAAGCTTGATGCTCTCTCCCTCACTTCCTCCTCCCTCTACTCTCCAACTTCCCATCATTCATTTCTAATTAATCACAAGTCCTGTCAATCCTATCTCCAAAGATATATTCTCAATCTGACAACTTTGTCCACCCTATCGTACTATCACACTTCAGATCAACACTGTCTCCTTGCACATTCGCCTGATATTTAAAAAGTAAACCCAGACAAGTCACCCTCTGGCTTAAAACATTTTGAAACCGGCAAACAGTTAGCCATTGATGATTAAGTAGCTAGGAACTAAAGTTGTTTTTCCTTTTTGCAATTACTGTTTATAGCTTTTAGCTGTTTACCCGCCCATTGTTAACTGTGCTGTTTAGGCAATATGCTATCTGACTCCCACTAGGTTCCTATAGATGACATCTCCCTGGAGCCTGGGTCACCATGGTATGGGTGTTTGAGCTGTTTTTCAGGAATTAGGACTCCCTTGTCCACTTCAGGCCGGTTAAGACCACCAGCCTGTCAACTCGGCCTGTGCAGATGTCCAATAAGCGACCTTTTGACAACAAGAGGCTAAAAACTGCACCCTGGGGTCATGCCAACGCGGCCACTTTGTGAGCATTCATCCTATGAAGAGGCATGAAGTCTGACTACACTTGCACACATCATTGATTACCTCATCTCTCCTCACCTCTAATCATCTATCTCCACATTTCAGACCACCTTACCCCCTACCCCATAAGTATCCCTGAGTCCCCATTATCAGGGAGGCAGATTTGAGACTTGTTCTCCCGTTTTCCTCACTTGGCTGCCTTATGATTAAACTCTCTCTCTGCTGCAATCTTGTCATCTCAGTGTTTGGCTTTCTGGGCAACAGGCAAAAATGAACCTGGGTGGGTAACAATTTCAGTGGCTTCTCATTATGCTTAGAAAAAATATCTACAAGGTCTGAGTCTGCTGATCTCTCTGATCTCATGTCACAACACACTTCTTGCTGGCTTCTCTGCAGTCACTGGCATTCTTTCTCTTCCTTTCACAAATACTATCTTCCTGGACAGGAATCTTCTCCTGGCATCTTCTCACTCTTCAAATCTCAGCTCAGATCTCATTTCCTCTGAAAGTTCTTCCCTGAGCACCATATCTAAAGTAGGGTCCCTGGTTATGCTTCCTTACACCACCCCATGTATTCTTTTTATACCATTTCTCAAATTGTTAAATTTATTGTCTATTTGTTTTATTCCCAGTAAAATAAATTCCATATGGGTCGGTGGAAACCATACTTATTTTAAGTACTTACTATAAGTACTTTTAGGGCCTAGCACTTCCTAGTAGTTTGAAAAAATATTTCTTGAATATTGAATGAATGAATGATTGCTCCTTTCCTCAGTACATTTTCCACACTGAACCAGAGTTATCTCTCTAGAGCACAAGCTGGGTCTGTCCCTCTCTCTTCTAAAATCCTCATGATTTTCCATTACCCTAGGACATAACCCTTCAAATTCCGGCTTCTGCTGGCCTTTCATTCTTCTCATCACCCCAAATTCTTTTTATTCAATCTGATATACCCAAGCTATCAGCAGTCCCATAAACCCCAGCTATCCTCTAGGCCTCAGTTTTCTCTGTTTCCTTCTACTTTAGTAAGACCATTCTTCTCTTTCCCTTTACCAGCCAGTCTAGATTTTTCTGAAAGGTCTCACTTTTGACATTTACGACTGCACCCAGCCTTCCTTGACTCCTAGGTATGGGTCTCTTCCCGTGGGCTCCCCAAGCTGTCTTTACCCACTGCTAAATAGTAGCTGCCAAAGATTTCCAGATCCTAATCCATGGAACCTGTGAATATTACCTTATATAACAAAAGAGGCTTTGCAGATATGATTAAGTTAAGGATCTTGAGATGGGGAGATTATCCTGGATTTTTGGAGAAGGCCTTAAATGTAATCACAGTGTTGTTAGGGGGAGAGGGAAAAGAAAGAAAGCATGTGACCATGGAAGCAGGGAGAGATTTGAAGATGCTATGCTGCTAGCTTTAAAACGGAGGCAGGAGCCACCAGCCAAGGAATGCAAAGAATGCAGCTCTAGAAGCTGGAAAAAGCAAGGAAACAGATTTTCCCTTCAGAACATCCAGAAGGAACCAGTTCTGCCGATACCTTGACTTTAGCCTTGTGAAACTGATTTTGGACTTCTAGCCTCCAGAACTGGAAGAGAATAAATTTGCATTGTTATAGCAGCAAAAGAGAACTAATAAACCCACTCCTGTCACTGTTTTAGCTCCTTTTATTGCAATTGCCTGGCCCTTGGTCTGTATTCCCAACTAAACTGTAAACTCTTTGAGGACAAGCATTATGTCTTATTCACAATGACTTTCAATGAGCCTAGCAGAATGCCTGACACAAATGTGCTGAATTGGTATTTCTTGAATATTGTTAAATAATTATGGCATATGTTCATAATAGAATATTAGATATCATTAACATGAAACTATAGAAAAATATCTAATGTCACAAAATGAAAATGTATTTAGTGAAAATTGTGTTTCCTAAAAATATATATACTATGACTCAAAATTTATAAATTATGTATGTATTATGTATAGAATAGTCATAAAGATTAATAACAATGATCTCTAGGTGTTGGGATTATGATTATTTTATTTTAACCATCTAAACTATCTGTAATTAAATTTGTTTCTGCAATAAACAAATATTTATTTTGTAATAAAAAATATGATGCTTTAAGAAGAAAGATCTCTAATGATATTTAAGCTGACCATGAGTTAACACAGTATTGCTATTCAAAGGTAAAATCTTGCACAGGATATGAAATTAGGAGCATACTGTATGTTCAAACCCAAAATAGTATTACTCATTAGACAATAGTGCTAATTAAATGTCCATGTATTCAGGTATCAGGAAATCTTTTCTGGACAATATTACATATTCCTTAGTTCTGTAATCAAAAGAGATGACTATGCATTGCTATATAAGCACAGCATGGTGAAAATGTGCAGATGTTGGAAAATTCAGACCAAAATTACTATGCCGAAAAATCGAGCCAAATAAATACAAGATTTTGATGTGAAGTGGCATTGCTAGTATTATTTCTTAAGAGATATTGAGTGCCTGTTATTTATGACTAGGTCCTGTAGTTTCAGTGGTAATGAGTAGAGGTGGCATCTCTGTCCTTAGAGAGCTTACATTACAGTGGGGCAAATAGACAATAAACAAAATAAATATATTAAATAATTACAGATTGTTATTAGAGCTTTGATGACCACGAATAAGCAATAATAGTGACTAACAGAGGGGACTTACACTACAGTAATTAATAAAGAGCTGTCATTGAAATTGAATCCTAAATGAGAAGCAGGAACCAGCCTTCCTAGGATATGATCATTTAGTCTGAGAGAACAAGAAATGCGAAATCTCTGAGATGGAAAAAGTGTAGCTTTTTCTGAACAATGGAAAGGAGAGGGGCCGGCCTCGTGGCTTAGCGGTTAAGTGCGCACGCTCTGCTACTGGCGGCCCGGGTTCGGATCCCGGGCGCGCACCGATGCACCGCTTGTCAGGCCACGCTGAGGCCACGTCCCACATACAGCAACTAGAAGGATGTGCAACTATGACATACAACTATATACTGGGGCCTTGGGGAGAAAAAGGGAAAAAAAAGGAGGAGGATTGACAATGGATGTTAGCTCAGGGCCGGTCTTCCTCAGCAAAAAGAGGAGGATTAGCATGGATGTTAGCTCAGGGCTGATCTTCCTCACAAAAAAAAAAAAAAAGGAGAACAGTGCAACTAAACAGTAAACAGGATGGGTTAGGGAAGAGCAAGATCACACAAGGCTTTACAGGCCACAGGAAAGAGTGTGTGTGTATAATCCCAAGTGCAAAAAGAACATTATGGAGGGTTTTTAGAAGAGTAGTCATGTGATCATTTGAATTTTTTTAAATCATATAGGCTACTACATGCAAATATGGGTTTCAGGGACTCAAGAGTAAAGGCAGGAAGACCAGTTAAGAGGCAATTACAATACAACAGTCCTGGTGGGAGACTGTGTGACTTGGACAAGTGTCTTGGCTGTGGAGATGGAGAGAAGTGGCAAAGTCAAGATATATTTTGGAGAAAGAACAAGCAGACTTGCTTACATATTGGCTATGGAAATATGGGGATGGGGAGGAAAGAAAGGTCAAGATTTTTAGCTTTAAAATGTAGTTGAATAATATTATCACTTTCTGATATAGAAAAAACTGAGAACAACCAGGTTTGGGATGAAAAATACCAAGAGTTCAGTTTGGGGTGCTTTAAGTTTAAGATTGCAATGAGAAGTCTAAAATATCAAGCACTAGTCTGTGATCAGAAAACTATGAACTGGATAAATAAATGTGGGAGTCATCAATATATAGATAGTATATAGATATAACTTAAAATCATGAAAATTGATGAGATTATCAGGAACAAGAAAAGAGAAGACTGGATAAATAAAACTTGACTGAAATACTGTAAATAGATGGTAACTATCCAAAGGATAATAAATGGAAGAACCTTAAAAATACTTAAGTTAGTAATGATTCTGGAACTATATCAAGAAATTTAAAAAGTAGAATAATGTTATTTCCAACATTACTCTTCATAAGAAAAAAAATCTATGTAAATAAGGAGGAGATATTAATTTCCAGTGAGAAAAAAAGAGACAAATTTTGAAAAGCTCGATTTTTTTTTTCAGTTCTCTTTCAAATACTTTGCATGGTCATGGGTTATGAGCAATGAATGAACACGCCCTTAAGGAGATAATTTAACAATTCTGCCAAAGGAAGATCAAGTAGACACAGTAGTTTCTTCATGGTGAAAAAGGATCAATGCCTATTATTTCTAACACTTTCAGATGAACTCTTTAAGAATTAGTATCTCTTTAGCAGCACTGAAAAAGAAATCTCTTCAACTGAAGTTATTTAAAGAACTTCCCTCTTTCATCTTGTGCATATGTAACATAGTCATTAGGGAACAGAACTAGTCCACTTCAGAGTAAAATGCTCTTGAGCAATAATAGCCATATTTAGCAGCCAGTAAAGGAGCTTGGCTTTTAGAAGTCAAAGCAGTAGGACTAAGACTGAGCTGAAGCTCCAGAAAGGAAACAAGGAAGTCAGTGCAGTCTGTCAGGTAAGGAAAGGAGATTTCGATTTCTAAGGAAATAGTCTGGCAAGTGCTCTTCTCTACACTGGTAAGAGCCTTCCCTAACCAAAACAGTTCTATAGGGAAAAATCATATGTTCTTTCTTCCTTTCTTATTTCCTGTCCCAAACTGCAACCACTCTCTCTCACCCCTTCTCCTAAGTATAAATGCAAGATTCCACATGCTCTGCTTTATTAAGACAATATGGAGCAACAGGATACAATGCTCTGGGCTTTCCTACAACGTCATGGGCAGAACCTGTGTTTTTCTCAGGTCAAGCCTGAGAAGACAACTCCACTTCAGTTAATCGGAGAACTTTCCTATTGACACAAGACTGCTATCTGATTCTGCTAATGGCATTCTCAAACAAGAAGGGGCACAGGGTGGGTGGGTTGGGGGTGGGGGCAGGCCTGGATTTTCCCCAGGAAAAGGAAGTTTGACTATTTCTATCAGTTACCAGTCACAGCAACAGAACTCTTCCATTGTTTGAACAGAAAGAAAAGTACAAGGGGTTATACCTTGTTTTTCTGGAATTTCTAATAGCTTTTCTTAAAAACCAAGTGGCATATCTAATGTATTTGCTCTGTGAAGCTTTCATTTATCTTTTAAATACATGATTCTTTACTGATTTATGATGTGGTTAGAGTAAGAGTGTGGCTTAAATGACTAGATGTTCTGATTGTTCAGAAAGGAAATAAATGGATTGGATGGACTATGGATTTATTTTCCTGCTCTTTACCAATCAGAAATTAAGTTCCATCCTGGGGACCTTGTGTTCTTATATAATTTATTAAGATAAAACCGAGTAACCTCATGCTCTGACTTTTCCTATAGTACCACAGGAGAACCTGTGCTTTGAATAGACTATCAAACTTTAATTTGTCTCTCTCTTTTTTTTCCCCACATATTTATCGTTTTGTTTTTTGGTGAGAACATTTAAGTTCTACTCTCTCAGCAAATTTCAACTATACAATACAGTGTTAGCACTGTGGGAGATCAAGATTTGGCCACCCTGAGATATATCTCTTTACCTTGATTGTTTTCTCTGAGGGACATTTGACCTGCCCCACTAACTGCCTAAAGAATTTGACATGGTGGCTCCTTCCTGGAACAGATCTTCTATCATGACAGCTGTAAAGATAATATAGGATAGAGGTTACAACAGGAAAGGCACCAAGCCTCTTTTATCAAAAACTCTGTCTCTCCCTGACCACATTATCTATAGATGACCCTGAAAAGAATTGTCCTCCCGCCCTCTGAAGTCCCAGGCCACGACCCACCCCCAACACGCGTCTCGCCTTTAGCTGCAATACTTAAGCAAGCAGCTTAGACAGAGGGACGAGTTGCTCATTTCTGAGTTTCTCCCATGTATACATGTTATTAAACTTGGTATTATTTTCTCCTGCTAACCTGTCTTGTTAATTATTTGGCCAGCCAGAAGAACCTTAAGGAAAAGGGCTGAGGGAGATTCTCCCTCTTCCCCCGACAGTTTTGGCGTAGTCGCCAGGAGCCACACTGGCTGGCAAGTTGCCTTCTCTGGCTGGAAGACCTGCCTTCTCCCTGGACTACTGCAGATGGTGAGATACGGGAACGCCTGACGAAAGCCGGCAAAAGGTAAGACTTCTTACCACGTCAGCCTCCCAGAATCTCTATCTGCAGAGTCCGGCGGAAGGAAATGGTGAGAATTTTTTCTGTTTCTAAATTTAGATTGGCAGGAGAAAATATTTGGGAAACTAGTTTCTTGGGCTTTTAGTGACTCTTGGTTTAAATTTGGTAGAGTACTCTTGGTTTTGATCTTGATCCCTTTTCCTCTCAGAGTAATCTCTGTCTTGTTCTGTGTCCTGAGAACTTGGCTTTGTGACCAGTGAGAATATTCTCCTTGGTCTCCACCATACGGAAGGTGCATTTATCGGAGTGCACCTTGGTGGCCAGTCGAGTAGACTGGGGTTCCGAACTGTCTCTTTGTCCAGCTGTGCCAAGCTCTCAGGGGAGTTTGTCATAAAGGGCCCAGTCCATAAGGGCTTTTGTCATCTTAACCTTCTTTGCTTGTTAGTGCTGGAAAAATCCCATTCCAGTATCGCCCGCCCGGTGTCACAGATTAGCGGGTCTGTGACTGGAGGCGTCCCACACTATTGTGGGAGACGGGAGACACCATCCTTACCGCCTGTGCAACGAAGATCTTTACTTTCTCTGAATATCTTTGGGAGTGAATTCTGTGGATCATGGGGGCTACATCATCTGCGTCCTCACCAGGGACACCTCTTGTGTCGATGGTAAAGATTTACTCTAAGCATGGAAAGTTACCTCTGGATCTTTCCTTAAAAAGGCTTATTGGATCGAGTCACTATTGGAATACATATACAAATGAAGATCCTACTCGTCAATGGCCAGACGACGGATCCTTTGAATTGGAAAAACTTCTAAATTGGGGAAAAAAATTGTTTTGAGAGCTCTCACATAATTACTTGATACCTAAGAAAAGGCCAGAAAAAGGAAGGGAAAAATTTAAATAGCCTTAAGACCTTGACTCAGGTTACAATTGAATTGAGAACATGTAAAAGTGTAAGTGTTGATAAGATTATAAAGGTTGGAATGTTTGAACTAATTTTATATAAAGAGGTTACATCAACTTTGCCTGAGTATGTTTTAAAATGTCTGACTGGGAATGCTTCCCTTGTCCAAAATTAGAAGACCAAGACCTATTGATAAAAATCTTAATGATAACTATGTTTAAAGGTATAAGAGGTGATGAAATTTACATGAAATTTTGTAGAAAAAAACCGATGTTATTTCTATTACAGAACTGGTTAACAAAAATAGTAATTTAAATGATGGCTAATTTTGTCTAATGTCTTATGAAGTCTTGTAGGCAATCTAAATAATTATTGGGAATAAGTAACTAAATAGTTGTGAAAAAGATGAATGTTGGATGAACTTTAAACAATAATTATGTGTTGTGGTGGTTACAGCTTCCAAACTCTTTTTGGTGACTTAAAACTTGAGTTTTGCTAAATTTTATGATAAAAATTCTCTGAGTATCATCATTTCCAAATAAGATAAGATATTAGACATTGATTGCTAAATGTACGTTTGTCTACATTTGGCTTTTCATTACAGAAAAACTAAAAAGTGTTTTGGGTCTATTGGTAAACATGTCTTGTGTTTTATTAAAAGATTGTACTATAAAGTAACATATTTCTAGAAGTTATGAAGTGTTCATAAATTTTCCAAGACACAAGATACTAATGTAAAAGAAAGTTTATAATTGTTTACTTAGTTTTTACTTACAAATTAAGGTTTCTAAGGGTTAAAATTCCTAATTAGTATATACGATTGAAGCTACTAAAAAACTAAGAAAAATATGTCTGTGTACAAGGAAAGTAAGATGTATAAAGGTACAAAAAATGGAAATATTTTGTTTGGTTAAGAAAGATAAATTTGTCCTCAAGTACTAGGAGGGAAAAGAAAGACATGGGACAAATTCTGAATGCAAAAAGGAAGTTATAGAAAGTTTGTGGAAGAGGAATTCTGGAAAAAGAGTTTTATGCATGGTCAAGTTGGCTAAGATTAAAATGAATTTAATTAAGTAAATGAGTTTTAATATCAGAAGTAAGCTGGTACAAAATTATAATTTGGTCTTACTTCTCTTAAAGGGATAATTTCTTGAACTTGATAAAGAGGTTATAAAAGATTTTTCTTTACCTTTGAGTAAGTCTACCAAAAAAAAAAAAAAAACCAGTTAAAATAATTTCCTACTTTCAAAAGACTGAGGTCTCTCTATTAAGGCTTTTTGGACTGTTAATGCTCTGTTTGCTTTGACTTTTTATATTTTTGACAAGCTCCCCAAAATTCATATCTTAAATAGTCTTTTTTTTTCACTTTTTTTTCTTTGGGAATTTTCAAAGGGCCCTGGAACTTCTCAAAGAAATTTGCACTCTTCCTATAAGGAGAAAGATACTAAACTTATTAGGCTTATTCAGTATGTTAAATTACATGGAAAGTATTGTCAGACAAGTGATGATAAGCCTGCTTAGGTGGTATTATGTGGGTAAATGTTATTGATATAGGTGTTTTAAAATTGTATAACATTACTGAAATGCTGATCTGTCCTGGTTATCAGTCATAATTCTGGTTATTATTATTTTAAAGTGTTGTATGTCACAAAATTAACCAAATTTGTCTGTCAATTGCCATTTTGAGGTCTTGTTGTTTACAGACATTTCTTTGCTCTAATGCTTTTGCAAAATATGTTTCAACTTCAGAAAAATTCATGGAAAGGACTCTGACATTTACACTGAAGTACAGGCTTCTGATAAACTTTCTGATCATAAAACTGAACTGGGTAAGAAATTACAGAAATCTGATGGAGAGACTGATGACTTCATGAAGCTGTTAACAAAAAGAGTGGGATCAAGAATGGATTACATAGGACTGAATGAACTAAGGATGATTATAATTTTTATGATTTTTCGTTTGAAGTATTGCTGAATTTTTAATGTTTTGTTTTTTCACATTTAAGGAAAATTTTTCTCTTTTCTCCTGAGCTAGCTATGACATAATAATTTGGTAAATGATACTTTTGTAAGCAAAATTGAAATATTTACCTTTTTCTCTCTACCTGATCCCTCCAGGATTTGGAAACTCTTAGTAAGTGAGTATTGTTGTTTTCATGGCAATATAGTTATTTGCATAAGTTCAATAAGAATCTGTTCTCCTTATAACAGGACACAATTGGAAACACTGGTTATATTACCAAGGTTGTGACTGGAACATCATATTTGCGATATAACCATACAGCTTTTGAGGAATGAAGATTGGACTTTATGGAATAAAGCCACGTGAAAACATTGGCCTGGTACCTTATGTTCCAAGCAGCACTTACCAGGATAAGTAAAGAATGTTACTTATCTGGCAGGTATAAGGAACCTCGAAATATTTTGGGGGAACCTCGGGAGAGAGGAATTCACCCAAATCTGTAGATATTACAGGCGAAGTCTGATGACAAAATCCTTGGCTTGGCTTTCCTGGCCTGGAGAGGCCTTTAAAGTTCAATCTGAGATTCCTTATAAAAAGTTCCAGCAAAGCAGATTTAAAAGAGCCTATGTGATCAACTGCTATTCTTGCTGTACTTATGTAAATAATTGGGCCAACTCTATTGGAACTAGACTTATTTTGCAAACTAGTTAGTTTTCATTTGGCTCTCTTAATAAAAATGAGGGTGATTTTAGAGAGAAAAATTATATTTCAGTAAAAACTATAGTATACATTTGCGGATATTAGATCCTAGTTTTGTTAATTGTCTTTTGAGGTTTTTGTTTTATATCTGTTGACTGGACTGGATCCTGATTTCTTCTAGTCTCCTGAAATATCTGGCTACAGATCTCCAAGCTAACGTTTTTCATTTTTTTCCATCATTTTCATTTGGAATCACTGCCCTTTTTCCTGAAGCCTTACAAACTGAAGCTGATGGACTTGATATAAATTTAAGAGATTACCTGATGGAATCATCAGACACATTTTAAACTGCAAAAGATGCTTTGACGCTGACATCTAAAACCTTAACTGGCTGTTGCCTAAACTCAGAAACTGCTTTACAACTTGCTCCAAACATTAACCTTGTTTTTCTTTTGTTTACATAAAAATACTTCTATTAAATACTTGATTGCTTGCTTCCATAATATAGGCGTAACCTTGAGAGCCCACCTGCATCACCTACCTTCTAAAATGAACTTAATTGAACTGATCTATTATCAGGACTAAAAAATGTGCTCAGTGAGATGAAACAATCTACCAACTCAGCTTCTGGACTATGAAACTTCTTTAAGTTTCAAAAAGATTGTGAAACTTATAGTTTCAAAGGTGCGACTGTGGGAGATCAAGATTTGGCCACCCTGAGATATATCTCTTTACCTTGATTGTTTTCTCTGAGGGACATTTGACCTGCCCCACTAACTGCCTAAAGAATTTGACATGGTGGCTCCCTCCTGGAACAGATCTTCTAGCATGATGGCTGTAAAGATAATGTAGGATAGAGGTTACAATAGGAAAGGCACCAAGCCTCTTTTATCAAAAACTCTGTCTCTCCCTGACCACATTAACTATAGATGACCCTGAAAAGAATTGTCTTCCTGCCCTCTGAAGTCCCAGGCCACTACCCGCCCCCAACACGCTCCTCGCCTTTAGCTGCAATACTTAAGCAAGCAGCTTAGATAGAGGGATGAGTTGCTCATTTCTGAGTTTCTCCCATGTATACATGTTATTAAACTTGGTATTATTTTCTCCTGCTAACCTGTCTTGTTGATTATTTGGCCAGCCATAAGAACCTCAAGGGAAAGGGCAGAGAGGGATTCCTCCTCTTCCCCCAACAGCACCTATAATCATCATGTTATATATTAGATGCTCAGACCTTATTCATTTTCTAGCTGAAAATTTGCACCCTTTTACCAACCTCTTCCTATATCCTCACCCCCTAGCTCCTGGCAACCACTTTTCTACCCTCTGTTTCTATGAGTTTGACATTTTTTTTTAGATTCCACATATGAGTATTTGTACCACGAATACCACGCAGTATTTGTCTTCTCTGTCTGGCTTAATTCACTTAGCATAATGCCCTCCAGGTTCATCCTTTGTTGCAAATGACAGGATTTCCTTCTTTATCATGGCTGAATGATATTCCATTGTTTATACATACCACATCTTCTTTATCTATTCATCCACTGAAGGACACTTAGGTTATTTCCATATCGTGGCTATTGTGAATAAATTTTTCTATAAATAAAATAGAATAAGAACTATGCCATTTTCTGTATCATTTCTATACTGTTTTTATACAGTTTTGAAAATAATTTTACTGCCATGACTTGCTTCCTATTATCTTTCAGTTCAATGAGTTTTCAGTGATTCATACGGCATGTCTGGTCTGGATGAAAGCATTTTAGAGTCTAATTCATACATAATTTTTTTCAAGGACTCAGAGAATACTTTTCATATGTTTGCTTCCAGAAAAACTCAGATTTTCTCATAATTATGCTTCAATTAAATGAAAAGTATTTATAATTTTATTTATTTATTTACTTTTCCCCCAAAGCCCCAGTAGATAGTTGTACATCATAGCTGCACATCCGTCTAGTTGCTGTATGTGGGACGTGGCCTCAGCATGGCCAGAGAAGCGGTGCATCGGTGCACGCCCAGGATCCAAACCCGGGCCGCCAGCAGCGGAGCGTGCGCACTTAACCACTAAGCCATGGGGCTGGCCCCTAAATGAAAAGTATTTAAAAATGTTTCCTTAAATATTCTTTGAATTTCAGAAATAATAAAATATTTAGTGTGTTAATATGGAAGAAATGCAATATCAATGAATGAATTGTAGTGAATAATAGTACCTTTGAAGGGAAAATTTTCTTTCCAATGTAGCTATTAAATGCCCTACAATTCCTAGCAAAAGCCAACTTATCCTTTGAGATTATAAAAGGTTTTCACTGGAAAACAGTGCAGAAACTCCCAGTGGATTAGCAGAGGGAGAAAGGATTTAAAAGTAGTGGCTTAGCTGACTTTCTGGGCACATTCTGCTAAGAAAACAAACACTATTGTCTCAGATAGCATCATCCACATTGTTAGATTTCTTGACTTGCCAGTGTACCCTTTCGCTAACAAGGAATGTAACAGTGAAATTTACTATTCATCCATTCTAGAAATCACTAGTGAACACTGACCATACGTCAGAGAGTAGAGATGCAATGAAAAAGATAAAATCTCTGTCCTCACGGGATTTATATTCTAGTGGAAGAGGAAGATAATACACAAACAAGGAAGAATTACACACATTTAAGTGAATAAGATCCTATTGGATAGTGATTACTGTTGTGAAGAAAACAAAGAAGGATAGTGGGTTTCAGAGGGAATAGGGAGAAGGACCTACTTTAGATAAAAAATGGTTAGGGTACTTTTTATTTTTTTTTATTATTTATTTTTTTTGTGAGGAAGATTAGCCCTGAGCTAACATCTGTCACCAGTCCTCTTCTTTTTGCTGAGGAAGACTGGCCCTGGGCTAACACCCATGCCCATCTTCCTCCACTTTATATGGAACGCTGCCACAGCATGGCTTCACAAGTGGTGCCTCAGTGCGTGCCCAGGTCTGAATCCGCAAACCCCGGGCTGCAAAAGCAAGTGCGCACACTTAATGGCTACACCACCGGCTGGCCCCAGTTAAGGTGCTTTTTAAAAATGCAAGGTCTGAGAGGTTTCCCCCAATGAAGAGGAGGAGCATGTTGGATGACGATCTGGAGGAAGAGTGAGGCCAGTGTTATTGGAGGGTGGTGAATGAGGACAAGGGAGCTATGAGCTGAAGTCATACAGCAGTAGACAGAGGCCAGAATCGCATAGGGCCTTTGGGAAAGAGTTTGGATATCATGTTATGTGTAATGGAAGCCATTGGATAAATTTAAACAGAGACATGATATGAGGACCTGTGATTTATGTGTCTGAAGATGACTTATTAAGGCTGTATCGATGATGACTGGAGAGGAGCAAGAGCGGGGAGAGCCATTTAAGAGACTGTCCCGTGAATGATGCCTCCAACTACAATAGGATTGTACTATAATAAACTTTTTAAATTTCTGCAGAGAAATGCCTGGTAATTCTATGCTAGACTCCTTTCATCTTTCTAAAATAGACCCTATCATGCTGCATCTGTTTAATCTTCAAAGGTCCCCAAATATCCACAGGATAGAGGCCAATCTCCTGACGGCAAGAAACCTTTGAAGTTTGCAGCTACGTACCTCTTTAGGCTTTGCTCCTAGCACCGCATTTTCTATGCCCTACATTTCAGCTGCACCAGACTACTCAGTCTCTCTCATGTCATTGTCTTGGATGCGCTGAGAACTCTACTTATTCCTCCCCTCCCAGAATCTCAGAGACAAGTTAGTTGCTGCTTCTTCCATGAGCTCATTGCAGCCTGAGCGATCTCTTATATTGTGTTCTAATTTTTCTCATCAGACTGAGATCCCTGAGGGCAGAGACTATGCTTTACTATTTGTATTCCTAGAACCTATGTCTCCCGAGTTCTTAAACTGCTCATGAAAATGAATAAATAAATGGGTAGATCATGCGAAAAATAAAGTCATTCAGTGTATTCATTCAGTGACAGCATTTCAGAACCTTCTACTGAATATTCTTTAACCATTCTTATACTTACCATTTGTTTGAGAGTTGCCAAGAATTGTTTTTGCCATCTTCTTGTGCCATCTAATGTATAGCATCTTTTTTCCCTCTCATCAACCCACAAGTGTGATTCCAGCACACGATGGCTGGTTCTTTTTCTGTATGCTGTGGTAAACACGTCACACCCAGTCATGGAGAAATAGCAGAAGATAAGCAAGACAAACAAGACAGGACTCAAGAAGAGAAGTCTAGATGGCGGCGTAAGCAGTCTCTGAACTCACCTCCTCCCACGGACACAGCCAATTTACAACTACTCGTGGAAAAATTACCCCTGAAAGAGAACTGAAAACTGGATAAGAGGAACTCCTGCAACAAAGGAGAATCCTAATTGAGGTGGAAGAGGCAGAAACTCCCTTCTGGGGAGGAAAAATGCAGCCTTCACGAGCACAGCACCTCATGGCTGCCCGGGAGCAGCCCAAAGGTCCGCAACCCCCCCTGGAGGAGTGAGGCCCTGAGCCAGGGAGTGCCCCCGCTGTGGGCATCTTGTGGACCTAGCACAATCGAGATGAGTGGCGTAATATCTGACTTTGCCTGCTACTAAAACATTGGGGAGTACCCCCAGAAAAGCTGGCTCACAAAGAAATTAAAACCAGCTCTTAAAGGGCCCACGGGCAAACTCACCCGTTTTAGAAAGCAACCTAAAATCACCAAAAAGAAAGGTGCACAGTGCCTTGGTGAAAAGAGACTCACCTGATAGGCTCTGAGTGTATCGCAGTGAGAGGTGAGACCTCTCCAGGGACTGGGACATTGGCGGTGGCCATTGTTGTGGCCTGGTGTGGGCGTGCTGACACAGACGACATTGGAGTTCTCCATGGGGCCTGCTAGCCCAGAGTCTGCCCCACCGGCTAGAGCACAGATTTAATCCAGCTCAGCCAGGGCAGGCAGCCCACCCTAGAGACTGGCCCCACCCAACAACAAGCCCTCAGGCAACTTGTGGGCCTGCATAGATTGGTGACTGGATTCTCTGCAGCCTGGTGACTGAGCCCACTTCAGTGGGGCAGGGCGTGCACAAGGAGCAGGTGGAGAGTGTGGGGCAGTGGTGGAGTGTGTGGGGCTCCCGGCGTGGAGAAACTGGGTCCACATCAGGAGGTCGGGGCACGCACATGGGGCAGGACTGTGTTGACTGTGTGTGTGGACCTGTGGGCGGCAGGGCTTGTCAGCTACAGACTTGTGCTTCTCAAAGACCCACATAGGGGGTTTGCCCCACCTTCCAAAGCCTGAAACAATTGGGTGCTCCCATGCCTGAGGCCAGCCCCACCCAGCTGCAATCCTCAGAGAGCTGACGAGAGACCTAAAGTCTGGAGGTTTATAGCAATTGTAAGCCCCTGAGCCTAACAACCTGCCATGCTGGGGGCCTAATCACTTAAAAGAAATACTGCAACACAAATGTGGTATTAGAACTTGCAGCCAACTGTGCTGGGGCTTCCCACACCTGATAAAGAGACTGAAGGGCCCACAACAACTACAAGCAGCTGAGCATTACAACAGCTGGCAGGGAGCATAACTCAGCCTCCCTGGGCACCTACAGGGAGCACAAACAGGCCACAACAGAAGGACACACGTAGCCCACATAGAGGTCACCCCTGGAACATTGAGAACTGAGGAAAGCGCACCGCAGGCCTCCTAAGGCATCACTTATATAAGGTCACCTATCTAAGAGCAGGAGACATAGCTGACCTACCTAATACACAAACACAAGCACAGGGAAAGAGGCAAAATGAGAAGGCAAAGGAATACATTCCAAGTAAGGGAACAGGACAAACCCCCAGAAAAGGAATTAAGTGAAACAGAAATGAGCAACCTACCCGACAGAGAGTTCAAAAAAAAGAGTGTTAAGGATGCTCACTGATCTGGGGAGAAGAATAGATGAACTGAGTGAGAATCTCAACAAAGAACTGGAAGATATAAAAAAGAACCAATCAGAAATGAAGAACACAATACTGGAAATGAAAAATTCACTAGAGGGACTCAAAAACATAGTAGAGGATACAGAAGGACGGATCTGCGAGCTGGATGAAAGACTAGAAGAAATTACCCAAGCTGAACAGGTAGAAGAAAAAAGAATTAAAAAGAGCAAGGACAGTCTAAGGGACCTCTGGGATGACATCAAGTGCACTAACAAACATGTTATAGGTGTCCCAGAAGGAGAAGAGTGAGACAAAGGGGCAAACAATCTACTTGAAGAAATAATAGATGAAAACTTCCCTAACCTAAGGAAGGAAACAGACATCCAGGTACAGGAAGCACAGAGAGCCCCAAACAAGATAAACCCAAAGAGGCCCACACCAAGACACATCATAATCAAAATGTCCAGAATTAAAGATAAAGAGAGAATCCTAAAAGCCGCAAGAGAACGACAAGTTACATACAAAGGAAACTCCATAAGGCTATCAGCTGACTTCTCAGCAGAAACCTTACAGGCTAGAAGAGAGTGGCATGATATATTTAAAGTGCTAAAAGGAAAAAACTTACAGCCAAGAATACTCTACCTGGCAAGGTTATCATTCAAAATGGAAGGCGAGATCAAAATTTTCCCAGACAAGCAAAAATTAAAGAAGTTTGTCACCAAGAAACTGGTGCTACAAGAAATGTTAAAGGGACTGATTTAAGGGGAAAAGAGAAGACCACAAATAGGAAAAATTATCTATTTACATGATAAGAGGGTAATGGATACAAATGCACAAAAAAGAGGTTAGATATGATATCAAAAACATAAAATGAGGGAGGAAGGGAGTTAAAGAGTAGAGCTTTCAGACAGAGGTCAAACTAAAGAGACCATCAATTCTGTATAGAGGACTACTAAAACACTGAGAAAAAAAAAAGTTAAAAAATGGCAGTAAGTACATACTTATCAATAACTATTTTAAACATCAATGGACTAAATGCTCCAATTAAAAGGAATAGGATGCCTGATTGGATAAAAAAACAAGACCCATATATATGCTGCATACAAGAGACACACTTCAGACCTAAAGATACTCACAAACTGAAAGTGAAGGGATGGAAAAAGATACTCCACGCAAAGCAATAAAAAGAAAACTGGGGTAGCAATACACATATCAGACAAAATAGACTTTAAAACAAAAACTGTAAAACGAGACAAAGAAGGCCATCACATAATGATCAAGGGAACAATCGAACAAGAGGATATAACACTTGTAAGTATCTACACACCCAACGTAGGAGCACTTAAATATATATGGCAATTATTAACAGACATAAAAAGGGAAATAGACAGTAACACAATAATAGTAGGGGACTTTAACACTCCACTTACACCAACGGATAGATCATCCAAACAGAATATCAACAAGGAAACATTGGCCGTAAAAAACACTTGAACAGATGGACCTAGTAGATATATACAGAGCATTCCATCCAAAAACCAAAGAATACATGTTCTTTTCAAATGCACGTGGAACATTCTCCAGGATTGATCACATATTAGGCCACAAAACAAGTCTACATGAATTTAAGAAGATTGAAATAATATCAAGCATCTTTTCTGACCACAATGCTATGAAACTAGAAATCAACTATAGGAAGAAAATCAGAAAAACCACAAATACGTGGAGATTAAACAACATGCTACTGAACAACGACTGGGTCAATGAAGAAATCAAAGGAGAAATCAAAAAATACCTGGAGACAAATGAAAATGAAAATACGACATGCCAGAACTTACGGGATACAGCAAAAGCGGTTCTAAGAGGAAAGTTTATAGCAATACAGGCCTAGCTCAACAAATAAGAAAAATCTCAAATAAACAATCTAACAATGCACCTAAAGGAACTGGAAAAAGAAGAACAAACAAAGCCCAAAATCAGTAGAAGAAGGGAAATCATAAAAATCAGAGCAGAAATAAATGAAATAGAGACCAAAAAAACAATAGAAAAAATTAATAACACCAAGAGCTGGTTCTTTGAAAAGATCAACAAAATTGACAAACCTTTAGCTAGACTCACCAAGAAAAAAAGAGAGAAGGCATAAATAAGTAAAATCAGAAATGAAAGAGGAGAGGTTGCAACAGACGCCTCAGAAATACAAAAGATTATAAGAGAACACTATGAAAAGCTATATGCCAACCAATTCGACAATCTGGAAGAAATGGATAAATTCTTAGAATCATACAACCTTCCAAAACTGGATCAAGAAGAAGTAGAGAATTTGAATAGACCAATCACCAGTAAGGAGATCGCAACAGTAATCACAAACCTCCCCAAAAATAAAAGTCCAGGACCAGACGGCTTCCCTGGTGAATTCTACCAAACATTCAAAGAAGACTTAATACCTATCCTTCTCAAACTCTTCCAAAAAATTGAGGAGGGGGGGAAGCTCCCTAACTCATTCTATGAAGCTGACATTACCCT
Source organism: Diceros bicornis minor (assembly GCF_020826845.1). Lineage (NCBI taxonomy): Eukaryota > Metazoa > Chordata > Mammalia > Perissodactyla > Rhinocerotidae > Diceros > Diceros bicornis. Next base: position 9,602,392 of record NC_080760.1, read on the forward strand.
GATACCAAAACCAGACAAGGACAACACACAAAAAAGAAAATTACAGGCCAATATCACTGATGAACATCGATGCAAAAATCCTCAACAAAATACTAGTAAATCGCATACAACAATACGTTAAAAAGATTATACACCATGATCAAGTGGGATTTATTCCAGGGATGCAGGGATGGTTTAGCATTGGCAAATCAATCAACGTAATACACCACATTAATAAAATGAAGAATAAAAATCACATGATCATCTCAATAGATGCAGAGAAAGCATTTGACAAGATACAGCATCCATTTATGATAAAAACTCTGAATAAAATGGGTATAGAAGGAAAGTACCTCAACATAATAAAGACCATATATGAGAAACCCACAGCTAATATCATCCTCAGTGGTGAAAAACTGAAAGCTATCCCTCTAAGAACAGGAACCAGACAAGGATGCCCACTGTCACCACTCCTATTTAACATAGTACTGGAAGTCCTAGCCAGAGCAATCATGCAAGAGAAAGAAATAAAAGGGATCCAAATTGGAAAGGAAGAAGTGAAACTGTCACTACTTGCAAATGACATGATTTTATATATAGAAAACCCTAAAGAATCCACCAGAAAACTTTTAGAAGTAATAAACGAATACGGTCGAGTTTCAGGATACAAAATCAACATACAAAAATCAGTTGCAGTTCTGTACACTAACAACAAAGTAGCAGAAAGAGAAATTAAGAATACAATCCCAATTACAATTGCAACAAAAAGAATAAAATACCTAGGAATAAACTTAACCAAAGAGGTGAAAGATCTGTACACCAAAAACTATAAAACATTGCTAAAAGAAATTGAAGAAGACACAAAGAAATGGAAAGATAGTCCGTGCTCTTGGATTGGAAGAATTAACATAGTTAAGATGTCCATACTTCCTAAAGCAATCTATAGGTTCAATGCAATCCCTATCAAAGTTCCAACAACATTTTCATGGAAATAGAACAAAGAATCCTAAAATTTATATGGAACAACAAAAGACCCTGAATAGCTAAAGGAATCCTGAGAAGAAAGAACAAAGCTGGAGGTATCACACGCCCTGATTTCAAAACATACTACAAAGCTATAGTAATCAAAACAGCATGGTACTGGCACAAAAACAGACACACAGATCAATGGAATAGAATCGAAAGCCCAGAAATAAACCCACCCACACATCTATGGACAGCTAATCTTTGACAAAGGAGCCAAGAACATGCAATGGGGAAAAGAAAGTCTCTTTAACAAATGGTGTTGGGAAAACTGGACAGCCACATGCAAAAAAGTGAAAGTAGACCCATACCTTACACCATACACAAAAATTAACTCCAAATGGATTAAAGACTTGAATGTAAGACCTGAAACTATGAAACTTCTAGAAGAAAACTTAGGCAGTACGCTCTTCGACATCGGTCTTAGCAACATCTTTTCAAGCACCATGTCTGACCGGGCAAGAGAAACAATAGAAAAAACAAACAAATGGGACTACATCAAACTAAAAAGCTTCTGTACAGCAAAGGAAACTATCAACAAAACGAAAAGACAACCTAACAATTGGGAGAAGATATTTGCAAACCATACATCTCATAAGGGCTTAATCTCCAAAATATATAAAGAACTTATGCATCTCAACAACAAAAAAACTAACAACCCAATTAAAAAACAGGCAAAAGACCTGAACAGACATTTCTCCAGAGAAGATATACAGATGGCCAACAGACACGTGAAAAGATGTTCAAAATCATTAACTATCAGGGAAATGCAAATCAACACTACAATGAGATATCACCTCATGCCCGTCAGAATGGCTATAATTAACAAGACAGGAAACAACATGTGTTGGAGAGGATGTGGAGAGAAGGGAACTCTCATACACTGCTGGTGGGAGTGCAAACTGGTGCAGCCACTATGGAAAACAGTATGGAGATTCCTCAAAACATCAAGGATAGAACTGCCATATGATCCAGCTATTCCACTGCTGGGTATTTATCCAAAGAACTTGAAAACACCAATTTGTAAAGGTACATGCACCCCTGTGTTCATTGCAGCGTTATTCACAATACCCAACACTTGGAAGCAACCTAAGTGCCCATCAAGGGACGAATGGATAAAGAAGATGTGGTATCTATACACAATGGAATACTACTCAGCCATAAGAAACGATGAAATCCAGCCATTTGTGACAACATGGATGGACATTGAGGGTATTATGCAAAGTGAAATAAGTCAGAGGGAGAAGGTCAAATACCATATGATTTCCTTCATTAAGTAGTAGATAATAACAACAATAAACAAACACATAGGGACAGAGATTGGATTGGTGGTTACCAGAGGGGAAGGGGGGAGGGAGGAGGGTGAAAGGGATAATTCGGTACATGTGTGTGGTGATGGGTTGTAATTAGTATTTTGGTGGTGAACATGATGTAATCTATGCAGAAATAGAAGTATAATGATGTACACCTGAAATTTTTACAATGTTATAAACCAATGTTACTGCAATAAACAAAAAGTTAAAAAAACAAATAAAAAATAAAGATTTTATTCACTTATTTATTTTCCCCCCAAAGCCCCAGTGGATAGTTGTATGTCATAGCTGCACATCCTTCATAGCTGCTGTATGTGGGACGGGCGGCCTCAGCATGGCTGGACAAGCGGTGCGTCAGTGCGCGCCCGGGATCCGAACCCAGGCCGCCAATAGCGGAGCGCGCGCACTTAACTGCTAAGCCACGGGGCCGGCCCAAAAAAACTACAATATTTTGAAGCAGTTATGTAGGGCAAACAGGCTGAAAGAAGGAGGGTCTCAGAATGCGACCATCTGGTGGTGCAGTCCTTGAGATGCCAGATCATCCCTTTTTCTTGTCACCGGTGATGGATGCCAGCAGAGGGCTCTTTTCTGGAGGTCGTTACATTCCTGGGAAAACTTAAAGAACAAAGTTACTGCCTTATCGCAGTAAGGAGGTCTATGTACAAGCCAAGGCTGAGAAAGTAGCAGAGCATGCATATTGCTCATGAACAGGTGCGGACTTATCCAGGCTACGTGCGAACTAAAGCATTGGTGACAAGCAAAGGGGGTGTCTTGTGGATCAGGGTCATTTATAATTTCAACATGGTTCCCCTCTACAAGATGGCTTTCTTTATGCTAAGTTACACTAACCTTTGGCTATATTTATCCTAGCTATTTAGGCAGCCCTAACAATTTCACAATTTAAAGAAAAAGTAAGGAATCTCAGATATAGCCATTATTAAATGTTCTGACCATGAAAAAGTAAATCTATCTAGCTTTTCATTTTTTTGTTTTTGTTTTTTGTGAGGAGATCAGCCCTATGCTAACATCTGCCAATCCTCCTCTTTTTTTGCTGAGTAAGACTGGTCCTAGGCTAACATCTGTGCCCATCTTCCTCCACTTTATATGGGACGTCGCCACAGCATGGCTTGCCAAGCAGTGCGTCGGTGTGTGCCCGGGATCTGAATCGGTGAACCCTGGGCCGCCGCAGCGGAGCACGCGCACTTAACCGCTTGCGCCACCGGGCGGCCCCAGCTTTTCAGTTTTTAGTAGCTTTTTCAGCACAATTATTTCATTTAATCATCAAAACCAACTTGTGTTACCTAATGGCCATTTTAGGAGATCCAAATATAGTTTATTCATAAAAGACATTTTAACAGTTTTTAAAAAAATTTTGACTGTGGGGTCTGAATTTTATTTAGGCAAAATCAAAAACAGTTGTTTAGAAAGACAAGATATGTCATAAATATTTAAAGATAAGAAATATTTACAGGCAACATTGTCAAAATACATAGCAATAAACAACAATGGTTATTAGAAACAAATTTTTTTCAAGAGTAAGGAATCTTGTTAATTGAGAAATAATTGACATATAAAATTATATGTTTCAGTTGTACAACATAATGATTCCATATTTATATTTATTGCAAAATTATCATCACAGTAAGTCTAGTTAACATCCATCACCACACAGTTATGAATTTTTTTTCTTGTGATGGGAACTTTTAAGATCTACTCTCAGCAACTTACAAATATACAATACAGTATTATTAACTATAGTCATTATGCTGTATATTACATCCCTAGGACGGACTTATTTTAAAACTGGAAGTTTGTACCTTTTGACCCACGTTACCGATTTTGCCCACCCTCCACCTCCTGCCCCCCACTTCTGGCAACCACCAATCTGTTCTCTGTATCTATAAGTTTGGTTTGTTTGCTTGTTTGTTTTAGATTCCACATACCTGTGAGACCATGTGGTATTTGTCTTTCTCTGTCTGGCTTATTTCACTCTGCATAATACCCTCAAGGTCCATCCATTTTGTCGCAGATTGCAAGATTTCATTCTTTTTTATGGCTGAATGAATAATCTATTGTATATATACCACATTTTCTTTATCCATTCATCCACATCAATGGACACTTAGGTTGCTTCCATGTCTTGGCTATTGTAAATAATGCTGCAATGAACAGGGGGTGCAGTTATCTTTTCAAGTTAGTGTTTTTGTTTTCTTCTGATAAATGCCCCAAAGTGGAATTGCTGGATCTTATGATAGTTCTATTTTTAATTTTTTGAGGATTCTCTGTTTTTCATAGTGGCTGCACCGATTTACATTCCCACCAACTGAACACAAAGGTTTTCTTTTCAACACGTTCTTACCAACACTTGTTATCTCTTGTCTTTTTTTTTGTGTGTGTGAGAAAGATCAACCCTGAGCTAACATCCATGCCAATCCTCCTCTTTTTTGCTGAGGAAGACTGGCCCTGAGCTCATATCTGTGCCCATCTTCCCCTACTTTATGTGGGACGCCTCCACAGCATGGCTTGACAAGCGGTGCATCAGTGCACACCAGGGATCTGAACCCAAGCCGCCAGCAGCAGAGCGCGTGCACTTACCCGCTACGCCACAGGGCCAGCCCCACTCTTGTCTTTTTGATAATAGCCATTCTAACAGATGTGAGGTGATATCTCACTGTGGTTTGATTTGCATTTCCCTGTGATTAGTGATGTTGAGCACCTTTTCATGTACCTGTTGGCCATCTGTACGTCTTCTTTGAAAAAGTAAGGAATCTTTTAAAATATGATTTGAGAGTATGTCAAAAAATCTATCAACAGTTGTGTGTGACCAGAAGGAATTTCTTCTATTTGGGACATAAAATGTTCGTCATTTTACAGAAAAAAAGACTCATGTTCTAATTATACTCCTTTACTCCTTTTGTACATTCATATAATGATTTTCATTGAAGTATTTAACAATATACTTTTATATGTATGTGTTTAGTCATATATGGGTATATAAATACACAAATAATTGATACATCTAAAGCTTTAAATGTATTTTAAAACTTTAAAATATTGACTTAATATATTAAATAAAACAATGTGTGTGTATATATATATATAATCATAGTTGTTACCATTTTGAAAAACCATAATAATTTTTTAAATAAACAAACATAGATGTGTACTAAAAAAAAAAAACCTGTGCAATAAGTAAAGCAAATATTGTTCCCCCTTTATGGGTCAGGAAAGTGAGAACTGGAAAGATAAAGTGATTTTCCCAAGGTTACCCAGGAGAGACACTCATCCTTTCATTTGACACATGCTGGCTCTGGCTCTGGCACGATGCTATGCACTGGTGTACAAACACCAACAGGACATACCCTCATCCTTGATGAACCACATCACTATCTTGAATGCAAGTCTTCAAAATCTTAGATATGTATAAAACAACTGACATATTAACAGACTATGGAAAAGGCACTCTAATATCAAGTCAGGAGACCTAGGTTCTAATTTGACTCTTGTAGGGGAGGAAGACTATCCTCTACCCACCCTGGGTCCTTTCTGGCTGGGCTACAAATTAAATTGACATGAGACTGAATAGCAGGAGAAAATCAAATAAAGCTTTATAATATGTATACATGGGAGAGACCAGGGAAACTGAGTGACTCGACAAAATGGCAGATGTTGTCATCTTAAATAGAATATTCAGGTAAGACAAAGGAGGATGTTGGGGGTGGGAGGAGTCAGCTATGGGAGATTACCAGAAAAGCACAGTAAACAACAGTATGCATATTTAAGTCCTTGCTTTCCACATTGATGAGTTTCTAGAGATAAGGTCACCCCCCCTTCTTCCCAGTACAGAGAGGGAGATGCATTTAAAAATGGAGATTTTCCTTATGAATGTAAATGTCTTTTACAAAGAGTAACTTCCAGTTTTACTTGGTTTTGAGAGCTTTGATAAGAATGGGCTTAGCAAGGACCCTCCCAGTCTATCCATACCCAGAGTGATCTACGGGAATGGCCTGTCCTGGGGACAGGCCTTCTATCTTAAATTCTTTTAGGCAGCTAGTGGGGAGAGGTTAAAGTTTCTTTCAGAGAAAATAATCGAGGTAAAGAGACATATTTTGAGGTAGCCAATTCTGATCCCCCACACTCCAGTAGTTGAGAGTCATTTGAGAAAATTACTGAAACTATGCCAATCTTCAGTTTTCTCAGCGATCAAATAATGAGAGTGGCCCTGAGGTGGAATCCCTAAGGACCTACCAATATCAAAAATTCAATGAAATATAGAGCGTTAAGAATTGGTCCTTAAATGTCCTCAGTCAAAATTTATACCATCATGTGATGAATGTACCTTTTCTTATGAGCTTGCTACTTTTGTAAGATAATCACTTTTTAAACACAATCTGATAACAGTAATTGTTTCATTTATTACTAATGCACTTTTAAACCATGCAAATTAGTGCCACCCAAAGCTCAGATACCTCAAATTAAATCCAAACCTTCACAAAATTATTTTTTTCAATAAACATGTATTGAATTCTTAGAGGAGAAAAAAATGAAAAAGAAGCACTGTTGCCCTTAAGGAGGTCAGATTAGGGACAAATGGAGAAAACCAAAACAGAAACAACTATCCATAATGTCCATCTCTACTAAAAAACAATCAGGCCTTAGATGCTCTGGAAAATCTTCACTAAACACAATATGGAAATCAGAAAGAAAATGACACAAGCTTTAGTTCTGTTTATAGTATTTTATCTCTCTAAAAAAGGTCAGAAACAAATATGGTACCTGGTATGTGTGGTACATGGAATCCTTGTTATATTCTGCACATTTGAGATATTTAACAATTTGAAAACGAGCAAGTTTTCTCATATATTGGTTCATATTTAAGAAATGAAACAATTAGAATAGGTGGCAGAGGGTCAGAGAGAAACACCCGGTCAGGTCTCTTGGGAAACAGCCTACTAGCCTTCTCCTGGCTTGTGGGGATGTCACTGATAGGCAGCTTGAGGAACTCAAGGGTGGGTTTGGAAGCATTTCACTGTTTATCCAAGTTGTTTTTTTTCTTTTTGTATGTTAAGGAGATGTAACCACCAACCACCCTGAAACTGACCAAGCCTCACCACAAGAGCTACGCCCATGATCTTCGCCTTATTTTTAATGCTAAGATCTCTCCAGGAGGAGCTTAGGCCTCATTACCATAACCTGCAGTGTCTGTGGAAGCATGTTTTCCAACTGAGCCTGTGCAAATGAATACCCACCTCTCCCTTTTGAGTATTCATTCCCCATCTGAAATAAAAGGTCCTGCTTCCCTTTGTTCAGGGACACCATCACTTTGGAAATGATTTCTCATGGCCTCCTATTTGCTGCAAATACACTTTACTCTGTGAGACAACTTCCACTGGTGTAGAGTCTTATTTAACTCACCAGGAGGCAAGCTCAGCTGGTTTGGTAACAGGGATAGTGTATATAATTGACTTTTTCAAAACAAAGACCACGTGAGTTTGTTTATTTCAGGATGACAGTTTCTTAATGAATTAGAGAGAGAGAAAGAAAGATGTCTTGGAGAAACTGCTCTAAACTCTGAAGAGAATCACCGTTTCTGCTCACAAGAAAATATCCCATTTGGATGCAATTCTTGTATTCTTGGCTTCCTTTTCAAATGTTCGAACAGTAAAATGTCTCTCACATTTTCTTCTTAGGAATCTACCATTGGCCATTTCAGTGTCCATGCCCATTATGACCGTCATTTATTTGTAGACCAGTGTGGCTTATTATGTCGTCCTAGATATGCCTCCTCTCCTGGTTAGTGACGCTGTTGCTGTGGTAAGTTTGAAATGATCCACTGCTCTTTGCCTTTATTGAGATTTTTTTTCATGAGGGGGAAATATAAGCAATTTGCACCTCTCTGTGCCAGACTCATTGTTGAAAAAAATGAGGACAATAATAATATGGGAGCGTTGTGAAAATTAAATGAGTTAATACATGTAAAGCTTACAACAAAGCTTGTCATAGTAATTAAAGTTCACTCTCCACTATTCTTGTTATTGTACTATTTTCAGATCAGAAAGAAATACTCATTACTGTCACAATTATCAACTAAAGACCACACTATACATACTAGGCAGCATCAGGAGCGGTCGTTCTGATTCCCTATGGCAAGTTAAGATGGACCCACAAAAAATAGACATGGAATTTCCTGGTCTAACCTGCTCACAGCCAAGATGGTCAACACGGACCAAATGGGAATTTCCTTCCATATCCATGACCCGAGTGATTTTCAAGAGGCTTGACTTAACTCGTTCAACGTGCTGCCCAATGAGCCAAGACTGTGTCGACAGCAAATTCACACGAGGAGGTTGGCTGAGAAGACTTGTGTCAGGGATTGACTGTGTCCACAATATCCTAAAGTGTAGTCTGCTTTCACTCCCTTTCTTTTTAACCTTTTACTTCCACCTTTGGAAACACTCCAGAATGGATATCCCTAGGTCTGAGTCCCAATCTGCCACATTTTTATGAATAGATATATAGCTTTCTGTAAAATGAAGAAAAAAAGAAGGAAGAAAAATATTTTGAGGCCTAACATGACAGTACAGTTTGGCCTAATGTGCCTTTATAAATTTAGCGTTAGGTGGTTGAGGGGAACTGAATCTAGAGAAATGTTTGTAAACACGGATGATGTGTGTATCAATTATTTTTCTTTCAGGTTAACTGACAGTTCATTGATACTCCTCTACATAAACCATAAGGATCATCATCACAGGGCGAATTTTGATATAATCCGTACAGTTTATCAGTTTCTTAAGTAGCACTGAGGCCATGCCATTTCATTCCAAATCTCTGTCCCCTGAGATTAGTGCCAAAAATAAACTGTGGATGCCCAATAATGAGTTTTCTTTTTTACTAATCATTTTCTTTTCTTATCCCTCACCCCTAGATATTTGATAATAAGGTCCTGGACCATGTTCAGGGGCTAGTTCCTTTTACAGTGACCATGTCTTTTTTCAGTGGCCTGAACTCATTATAGCATCTAGGTCAGAAAATCAAATGTGCTGTGGGCTGTTGATGTGTTCAAAGCACAGCTAAGGGAAATCAACAGCTTCTTTTTTTTTTTTTTGTGAGGAAAATCAGCTCTAAACTAACATCCATGCCAATCTTCCTCTTTTTGCTGAGGAAGACTGGCCCTGGGCTATCCGTGCCCATCTTCCTCTACTTTATATGGGACACCGCCACAGCATGGCCTGACAAGTGGCTGCATCCGTGCGTGCCAGGGATCCAACTAGGGCCACCAGCAGCGGAGCACGAGCACTTAACCGTTACGTCACGGGGCCCGCCCCTCAATAGCTTCTTATGTTCAGTGGCACTAATGAACAAGCCAAGCCTTCTGATTACCTCTTGGTCTTGTATTTATCATAAACCTATCTTGGGGATTTCAAATGCTAAAATAGGTACTCTGTTTGGTTACGTTTGTCTTTCACTAATTACGCATTAATATGACCCATTTAAAATGGACTTTAGGGGCTGGCCCCATGGCGTAGTGGTCAAGTGCGCGCTCCGCTTCGGTGGCCCGGGGTTCACAGGCTCGGATACCGGGCGCGCACCGACACATCATTTGTCAGGCCATGCTGTGGCGGCGTCCCATATAAAGTAGAGGAAGATGGGCACGGATGTTAGCCCAGGGCCAATCTTCCTCGGCCAAGAAAAGAGAGGAGGATTGGCAGATGTTAGCTCAGGGCTGATCTTCCTCACAAAATAAAATAAAACAAAACGGACTCTAAAAAGAGTCACGTCTTTTCCAGGATGTGGGAAAACAAGGCTTGCATGCAAGCAGCTCAGTAATGTCTCATACTGCACATCATTGTTGGTAAGGATAGCTGCAAAGCAAAGCACAGATATGGGAAAGTGTCAAGTGAATGAATATAAAGGGAATGGAGCCAAATGATGAGCATAGCAAAACAGGCTGTGAAAAAATCAATACCAACACACACTTGCCCCCCAAGTATGCTTAAAATTCCCTCCTGTTTGTCTACCCCAGATCCCCTGATTCACCACATTAGCCGCCTCACAGCTGGCTAGAATAATGGTGGGCAATCAGAAAACTGATCAGCAAACTAATCACAGAGAGAGAAGAGGAGATTAGGGTGTGGATGTGCTCGAAGAAGATTTTGGGGAATTGCTTCTAATTTGGGATGGTAAGAATGGAGCAGTTCCCAAGAACATTTGAGTCTAGCCCATTTTTATGGAAATGGTAACAACAAATTAGATTTGCTAATCTTATCTCATTTACTAAAACAAATACTGTGAAACTGATGCTGATGATGGTATCATCCATTATCCTTACCTTTGAGTTGACTAAACCAGCTCATTCAAAGTGATCTAATGGATTTATCCAGGATCCTATGCTAGTAAGTAGCAGAGCTCAGAACTAAAATCTTTTCTGTCTCCAGCCTCCGTGGCCTTTCCACCACATCACCCCTCCTCTTGCCATTGGTGACGGAAGTCTACTTCTGCCCAGTGAAAGAAATGGTTTGGCTAGATTCTTCATTCCTTCTTGGTTGTGTTGTTCAGTAGTTGCACTAAATCTCAACTGGCAGCACTGGGTTCTGTCTGCCCATATCTCACCCTTCTCCTTTACTCCTCATAAGTGACTAAATCAAATGGCAAGTACATGGGGATTTCCAGTCCTACTGTCTTGCTCATGTGTGGTCTTTGATTTTTCTGGAGTAATGAGAAAAAAAGCACCTCATTACATGTGCCGTCTGAATTTCTCTCTCTTTCTTGCCACGCATATTTACATTAGAAATACCCGTTGCTGTGTTTGCAGAGCGTCTAGCTGATTACAGCTAAAGCCTCTCAGTCTTTTCACCCATTTTTCGGGCTCTTTTGTGTAGGCTCAAGAGAAGGGCATCTCCCCTGCAGTTTAAGCATGATCCCCGTGGAACGATTCACACTGGTCCTGGCACTTCTCTTCAAGGTAAGTAAATCTGATATGTACTTTACAGAAACTGTTATTAGCAAGAACTCGTCTCTCGTCCCAAACATTTTCTATATTCATTTATTTGAGAGTATTCACAGATCTCCATCCAGCTTTAAAATAAAGAGCACAGGGGCCTATGTCTTGCTGAGTCCCAAGAGAGCATCTTAACCTCTGAGGGATCTAAGATCCTGGGCCAGAGACTGACCAGAGGCAGACAGAATGTGGATTCTGAACCAACACATGCCTTCCTCAGGTCCTCTGTCCTCCTCCACCTTTGATGGGACAGTTAGGAAGCAAAGTCATTTCTGTCCTTCTTGAGTTCCTACTAGAGTTTCAAGAGTTTTGCGTTTGTAACCTTAATTATAGTATGGTCATGCCAGCATTAGTTTTTCTCCAATAAATAACCATGAGTGAAGATCTTTTCTTCCCCTGCCTGTGTGCTGATTATAGTAGCACTATCCGTTCTGATTATACTTGTTTTTTTTGGTGCTTTAGGAATTTGAGAGTGGGGGAAGGGAAGTGGGTATAAAGATGCTGATCTCTCCTCTATGCCTAGAGAACCATTTAGCTGGCTCACTTCTAACCACAAAAGGGGACAGTGCAGACATTCATTTGGCTGAATTCCTAATTTCCCATTTTGTCTGTCCATGTATTCAAAAAACAAAAAACAAAAAGCAAAGTGTGTGAACATCCTAAGCTTCATTTCAGTCTCTTTGGCCCTTCTTGCACTTCCAAATTTTAGGGATGGATCATCTACTGCAGCTAGGAAAACTCTTCTCTATGCATTTACATTTGAACATCATCCCCAAAATCATTGCCAACGAAGTAAAAGATAGAGAAATTGCTCTTAGCGACTATTAAAAAGAGGTCATTTTTTTTTAATATATAGGACTAAAGTTTCTGTCCTATCCAGTTTTCCACATATAAAGACTTATTTCTACGAATCATTGTAAAGATAAAAATATATTTTCTGATTGAAAATTACTTGTTCCTTGGAAACCCTATAAATGGAGGATTTAACATCTTTTCTACTGATATAGCTTGTGGAAAACATCAGTGATCATTGCTTTAAGCATCTCAGACTCTTATTAATTATCACTTATTCAGTATTTGCTAGGTGCCAGACATGGTGGTAGGGACAAAGATTTCAGAGATAAGTAAGATGCAATTCTGTCCTCAAATAACCCATGCCTAATAATAAAAACAGGTTTAACATGGAGGTAGTTGGAAGCCAATTGTTAGTGCAAAATAAGAATTATCTGGAATGAAGCTATAATAGTGTGAAGGGGGTGCAGAGTTGCTTTGGGATGATCCAGGAAGGTTTTCTAGAAAGGTCCTTCTCTCTTGAGTTGGCTTTAAAGTTGGGTAAAGGTGATGAAATACACTGACAGTTAAAGGCAGTTTAGGTGGAACTGAATATGTGCAGATCATGCAACATAGTACCTGAAGACTGAGTGAGAATAAGAAACAGGCCTTGCTAAGCACTGTCTGGAAGAAGAGACATAACTTAACCAACAATTGCAATGAGGTATGCCTATATAACAACAGAGTGAGCACAAAGTCCAAAAACTGCATAGAGGAAAGCATTTCACTCAGCTCTGCAGTTCAGGAAGGCTTCCCAGAGCAGTAATGCTTTAGCTGAGCTTAATGAATAGGAATTTTCCAGGTTGTCAGGGAGTGGGAAAAGGGGACAGCTAAGAAGGAGAGATTGTATAGGAGAAGATACTGGACATAAAATGGATAATTTGTACTTAGTTGTTCAGTGTTTAATGTGTGCTAGACACTGGATGTCATCATGAGATGAGACGGAGACTGAACTTGGACAAGACATACGGTCTTTGAAAAAAGTAAATCACATAATTTCACTCTCCTACTTAACGACCTCCAAAGGTGGTTTCTCTTGCAAACAAAATAAAATCAAAATTCCTTAGCATGACCCACAGCGCCCAATAGGATCAGGCCCTGACAATTTCCACAAGCTCATCTCCTGCCACATCTATTATACTCCCATCCCTCCGGCCTTCTCTCTGTTTTACAGGACAAACCTTTTGCTTCCCCAAGGCATTTGCATTTACTGCTCCCTGGACTGCTCATTTCTCAGCTTTTAGGTCTTAGCTCAAATGCTTGGATAAGTCTTTCATTAGCATCCTAAGATAGTAGCCCTCTTTCCCCACCCTACCGCCCAAGACCATCTCTGTCCCATCTCCTTGTTTTACTCTCTCATAGTATTCTTTTTTCTTTTTTTTTTTTTTTGTGAGGAGATCAGCCCTGTGCTAACATCTGCCAATCCTACTCTTTTTTTGCTGAGGAAGACTGGCCCTGGGCTAACATCCGTGCCCATCCTCCTCCACTTTATACGGGACACCGCCACAGCATGGCTTGCCAAGCGGTGGGTCGTTGCGCGCCGGGGATCCGAACTGGCGAGCCCTGGGCCGTGGCAGCGGAGCACGCGCACCCAACCGCTTGCGCCACCGGGCCGGCCGTCTCTCATAGTATTTATTACAACCTAAAAATGTCTATTTATTTGCTTTGTATTATCTGCCTCCTTCAACAACACTATAAGCTCTTTGGAAACAAAGATCTTATCTGTCTCTTAGACACTGCTCTATTCTCAGCATCTAAAAGACTTGGAAATTATCTGTTGAATAAACGAATGAATAACTATCATGAGACTAAGTAAGCTGAGGAGTGTTCATGATCAGGACAAAAGAGATTAGTTTAAAGGGTTTTCTTGAGTAGGGTTTTCCAGAGTAGAAAACTTAAAGGCTGAGTTGATGAAGATGTGAATAATAATCCATGAGGAACTATATTATAAAAAGTTCTTTAAGAAATGATCTTAACTTAGTAAGCATGACTATATTCATTGTGGATGTATTCATGGTGAAATCCTGGAAATGTACATAATTAATTCAAAATTTCATCTGTATAACACTATATATACACTCTTTGTTTTGGTAGGGCATGGTAGCTATGATGTATCTTCTGGTGGAAGACATCTTTCCACTTCAGCTGTTAGTTTTGCCAGGCTCTTGATTATAAGATTAATGTACGGAAGGAAAAGATAGCCTGAAAGACCAAGGCCAAGCAGAGTAAGTGAAATATATACTACCCGGAAATGCCTCACCATGTTGCTCAAAGATTTTTCAACTAGTATATATGTATGCACTATTTATATGGCTTCATGTTAAAATTTGTTAAATAGAAGAAATAACCTATGAGAAGCAAAGACACCTTTTAAAAAATTATTCTCTACTCAACACTTACATATCTAGGAATTTATCCTCAGGATAAAATTTAACAGAAATGAAAAAATATGTATGACAATGTCAATATACCTTTATTTATAAGAACAAAAACAAACAACAACAAAAGAAAATACTCATCAACTTGATGGAGAATTGTATCGCTAATAAAATGATATCCATATAAAACACAGAGAAATATTTATGACAAAATATTTAAATGACAATAAGATAATACAATATAGCATTAGTAGTACAGTATGTTGGGTAAAAAACAGACTTTGGAATATGACAATGCTGATCTAAATCACATTTAGTTACTAATGAACCACATGACCCTGGGCATTTCCTTTAACCTTACTAAGCCTCTGTTTTCTCATTTGTAAACTAGAAATACCAATTGCACCAATTGTATCTCATAGAAACAATTTTTTATTAACTGGAATTTACTTATTATAAAAATTTTATTGAAATTCCCCATTAAAAATATTCATGTGAGGGGCCAGCCCCATGGCGTAGTGGTTAAGTTCGGCGCGCTCCGCTTCAACGGCCTGGGTTTGCAGATTTGGATCCTGGGCACGGCCCTACCCCACTTGTCAGCGATGATGTGGCAGTGACCCACATACAAAAATAGAGGGGGATTGGCACAAATGTTAGCCTTTTTTTTTAGCTTCCTCAGCAAAAAAAAAAATTCATGTGAAAGTCAGTTACTCACAAAAATCATCACCTTCTTTGCAAAACACTTTACATTTTAGATTTAACTTTTACATCTCACCATTGAAATAACCAACAGAACCTGCTGCTGTGTTGTGAAGTGCTTTGCAGGACTTGATAACTACACAATCTTCCAGGTGAATGATACATAAAAATTAAGAACTAAGACTAAGCAATAGAAATAAAGTGCTAATCACTTAGAGAAGTTATGGCTCTCATTTTGTTTTCTTGCATTACATTCTTATTTATCATCATCAGCCATTTTTCTTAAAAAGAAAGTATAATGAAGTTTCATTTAGAAATTGAGTTAAGAGAAGTTGAACTATTAAGAGTATGACAAAGGAAATAATAAACCACATAGAAGAGGAAAAGAAAGCAAAATAAGTAAAGAATGTTTGTAAAGAGAACAGATGAAGTGGGTTGATGAAATGGAATAATAAATCTGTGTATAATTTTCACAGTTGGCTATGATTCCAGTGATGTGATAAGATATGTATGAGCAGCATTTAACATACTCAGTGGTTTCATTTCAATTCAGCAATTCTAAATCCATAAAATTTAAAAATGCTGAGATAATATGGCTTGCTATTTCTGGCTCGCAGATCTGCACTGAAGGCTGTAACACAACATACATCACCAAGCTTACTACATTGCCCCCTTGCTTTAGTGATAGAAGACTGTGGATGATACCACATTGGGCTACAAATACTAACTAGCTTATCTGTTCCTGTATCGTTGGCAGCACTCGATGAATATTATAAATACCAACAGTCATTTTTATTGCCTGTTCTGTAAGTTTCTTGGGAGATTTATACCCTGCTACCTAAAGATGTTTTTCTTTTTTTTTTTTAATAATTAGTGCTATAAATTTGAAACCTTGCAGTAATATATCCCAATCTATTTCCATCCAGATAATTGGGGGTAGAAGTGAAAGTGTTTCTTAAATATAAGGCACATGGGGCTGGCCTGGTGGCGTAGTGGTTAAGTTTGTACACTCCGCTTTAACGGCCCAGGGTCCGCAGGTTTGGAACCTGGGTGCAGACATACATACTGCTCATCAAGCCATGCTGTGGCAGTGTTCCACTAACAAAATAGAGGAAGATGGGCACAGATGTCAGCTCAGGGACAATCTTCCTCAAGCAAAAAGAGGAAGATTGGCAACAGATGTTAGCTCAGGGCCAATCTTCCTTACCAAAAAAAAAAAGAAATTGTAAGGCACAGATAAAATAATTTTAGTTTTCCATTCTCTTGATGCTTTTCATGACCAAATGAAGACTGGGCTAAGATTTCAGTGTTGGGGAATTCCCAAAGACAGTCACAAGTCATGTCTTCACATGGCCCCATTTTCCTGGGTTTAGGGTCATCTTAAATGTCACAATCAGCTCTGAATTTGTCACTACACAAGCAAAACTAAATCTATAATTCTGGACCCACTGCTTTCATCACTGATATGAGATGCAGCCATGCAGTGGAGCAGAACTAGGGAGACCAGCTGGAGCAGTTGGAAGCATTTTACACGGAAAGTAGAGCTGGTAGAATAAGAGCAAGTGTCAGAGAGAACAGGCCAACTGGTAGCTCCTATATTTAAATGATCATTTATTTTTGTTTCCTTTTATCCCTTGCTAAGTCTCTTCTTTCCTGCAGTTTATCGCTTGTTTACCTTCTTCTGGTGATATTCCCTCTGTACACTGATACAATCAACTCCTTAACTGAAACTGGAATTTTTCTGTCTGGAATTCCTGTATATTTCTCGGGAATCTATTTACCAGTAAAAAAAATGACCTTCAAGTTTACAAAGACTCTATGGTAAGAAATCCAAACTCAATTTTCTTTCCATTGCGCTATTTGACTTACAATGCTAACCATGCAAATGGAGTAAACACTTGTAAAATGCAAGGACTTCCCTCTTTCACTTCCTTCCAAAACCCATGCACACATACACATCTGAAAGCATTTTGCAATGTGTCCAGCACAAAAGGGGCACTTACGAATGTTACTTTCCCTTTCCTTTATGTAGGACAGTGTCTTAGTCACCAAACATTGTTTTAGAGAATTAGTGGATAAAGCAAAAGGCAGAGAGAAAATAGCTCAGTGGTTAGAAATATGAGTTTTGGCATCAGACCTGGTTTTGAATTCTGGCTTCACCATTCAGCAGCTCTCTCTTTTTTTTTTTTAGTGAGGAAGATCGGCCCTGAGCTAACATCTATTGCCAATCTTCCTCTTTTTGCTGAGGAAGATTAGCCCTGAGCTAACATCTGTGCCCATCTTCCTCTATTTTGTATATGGGATGCTGCCACAGCGTGGCTTGATGAGCGGTGAGGAGGTCCGTGCCCAGGATCTGAATCTGCGAACCCTGGCCGCTGAAGCAGAGCGCACGAACACAACCACCACGCCACTGGGCTGGCCCCAGCAACTCTCTATCCTTAGGAAAATCACTTAAATTCTGATTCTCGGTTCCCTCATGGGCAAAGTAAGGATAATACCATTTAGGCCATAGGATGGTTGTTAAAAGTAACGAGCCATTGTGAGCAAAGCACTTAACACAGTGACTAGCAGATAATATATACTCAATTACAAAAATAAAAAAAAAAATAGGGCAGGCCGGCCCCGTGGCTTGGCGGTTAAGTGCATGTGCTCCGCTGCTGGCGGCCCGGGTTCAGATCCCAGGAGTGCGCCAACGCACCGCTTCTCCAGCCATGCTGAGGCCGGTCCCACATACAGCAACTAGAAGGACGTGCAGCTATGACATACAACTATCTACTGGGGCTTTGGGGGAAAAATAAATAAATAAAATCTTTAAAACAAAAAAAATAGGGCATACTCACTAATCATTAGAGAAATGCAAAACAAAACCACAATGAGCCATCAGGATAGCCACTATCAAAAAAACAGAAAATAGTTAAGTATTGGCAAAAATGTAGAAAAATCGAATCCTTGTGCACTGCTAGTGGGAACGTAAAATGGTGCAGCTTCTATGGAAAACAGTAAGGAGGTTCCCCAAAAAACTAAAAATATGATCCAGCAATCCCACTTATGGGTATATAATCAAAAGAATTTAAAGCAGGATCTTGAAAAGATACGTAAACACCCATGTTCACTGCAGCGTTATTCACAACAGCCAAGAGGTAGAAGCAGCCAAAAGTCTGTTGATAGACGAATAGGCAAAGAAAATGTGTTGTATACACACAATGGACCATTATTCAGCCTTAAAAAGAAAGAAATTTTATCACATGCTACAACAAGGATGCACCTTGAGGACACTATGCTGAGTGAAATAAGCAAGGCACAAAAGGACAAATATTGTATGATTCCACTTCTATGAGATGTCTAGAGTGGTCAAAATGATGGAAACAGAAACCTGAAGGGTAGTTGCCAGGGACTGGGGGAGGGTGAAATGGGAAGTTGTTCAGTGGGGATAGAGTTTCAGTTTTGCAAGAAGAAAAAGTTCTAGAGATCTGTTACACAACAATGTGAATATAGTTAACACTACTGTACACTTTTTTTTTTTTTTGGTGAGGAAGATCAGCCCTGAGCTAACATCCGATGCCAATCCTCCTCTTTTTTGCTGAGGAAGATTGGCCCTGGGCTAACATCTGTGCCCATCTTCCTCCACTTTATATGGGACGCTGCCACAGCATGGCTTGCCAAGTGGTGTGTCGGTGCAGGCCCGGATCTGAACCTGCAAACCCCGGGCTGCTGAAGCGGAGCGCGCACTTAACCGCTGTGCCACCGGGCCGGCCCCAATACTACTGTACACTTAAAAATGGTTAAGAAGGTACATTTTATATTATTATTTTTTTTTACCAAATTAAAAAAAAATTTTAAATAGGTCATACTAAAAAAAGAGTGTTCTTTAAGGACATGCTGTCCAGGCCTTTTCCAATGCCAGAATAGAGAAAGGAGAGGAGAAAGGAGAGACGAAGGCGAAGAAAGGAAGGAATGGCTTTCAGCTCTTAAAGTCTGTGGAGTTCCTTCAGCTTGGAGGGAGAGGAAAGGCTGGGTCACATAGAAAAGGCTGATCAGAAGCATACTTTCTCCCTCAGCTTTGGGGATACTCAAAAGAGGAGAGCAGAAACGACCTATCATGGCTAAGCAAGTATCTGTGAATGTATTTGTATAAATGCTTCGCCTCAGAATTGGAAATGAGAACTGTTGAGAGGAAGGAAACAAAACTTGAAAAGGAGGGAAGGAAGAAGGTATTATAGAAAAAGCTTATAGTTTGGAGTCAAGATGATGAGTTGAAATCCTCTTTCCACTATTTGCTTATCTTTCCCGGGAATGACTTTATTCATCAGTAAAAATGGGGATGATTATGCTTTTCTGACAGATGTGTTATGAGAGTTAACCCCAGATATTGTGTTTGAAACATTCTTTTTATCCCGTGAAACACAATGCACATTTCATTTGTGATTTTTATGGATAAGCAACTCTAGCTAATGACCACGACAGGGAAGAACAGTAAAATGTCTACATGCCTATTCACGGGGCTAATCATCTATTATGTTGATATCTACTGTTAGTCTTGTTTATGAATGTCAATATTAATTCAGTACAGGGAAGTGGGGGATAATTCTTATATTCAAAGTGAAAATGTGGGGCCAGCCCTGTGGCTTAGCGGTTAAGTGCACGTGGTCTGCTACTGGCGGCCCTGGTTTGGATCCCTGGCGCGCACCGATGCACCGCTTGTCCGGCCATGCTGAGGCGGCGTCCCACATACAGCAACTAGAAGGATGTGCAACTATGACATATGACTATCTACTGGGGCTTTGGAGAGAAAAAGGGTAAAAAGGAGGAGGATTGGCAATAGATGTTAGCCCAGGGCCAGTCTTCCTCAGCAAAAAGAGGAGGATTGGCATGGATCTTAGTTCAGGTCTGATCTTCCTCACACACACACACAAAAAAAGTGAAAATGTGACAACTTACTCCCGTGCATTACAAGTAATAAATCAGAGGTTATTACTTAAAACAAGGAAATAGTTTAATGTGTTTTAAGGGCAAATGATTGTCTTGAATCATGGCTCAAGAATGTGATTCTATTCATTGTTCTCCCTTTCTCTAAAGATAACCTTAAATATTTGCTAAAGGTAATAGCAAGATTCTTTCTACTTCCAAAGAGAAAAAAGGAAATTTCACCATCTAAGATGGGAGATGAAAGAACTTTCGCACAGTAAGGCTAATGTGATAGTGGATTTTTTTTTCCTGAAGGGAAATAATGGAATCTTTTTCTCTGGATTTTTGATAAAAAATCTCCCATGTCTTAAAGTATGATGGGGAGAACATGCATTTAAATACCTTGTGGAGCCATAGTTCACGACGTTTAGACTTAATGTTTCCCCAAATTGTGTTTCATTAATGTGATTTCCCATGTTTTGTTTTCCTGTGTATGCTATAGCTTCAACAACAAAATACATTTGGTTGCTGTGCTACTCTTGCCTAAGGGATTTGGATGATGAACAAGGAAAAACCAAAGAAAAATCTAAGTAGAACTCAATGGATATTTACAACCATGTGCCATTTTCTAAAATGGCTTGGATTTCTCTGTAGCCTAATTTCTTTATCAGTTTCTTTTTTCATATTGTGATTAACCCTTTCTTTGCTGGAGTTGGTTTACTGCTGGACTTTTTTAAGTATTTGGTTAAATACTTTGGATCTCTGTTTTGCTTTATTTTTGCATGAAAGTTCTCTCAATATCTATAACTTGGGCAGCAGGATGCATACCTCATATCAAGGGCATACACTTATGATCTTAAGGAATTCATTAACAGAAAGTTCATAAGTAGTATTACAATCGTAAAAGTAAATAATTAAATAAAAGTATAGCTCTACCCTAAGTAGTCATTGCTTTCAGTAGCTCATGGTGAACCAATGTCAGGTTTTTTTGCCAATGTTTTTTGAACACTAATAGTAATGACGTTGTTCCACTGGTTTCCATTCACTGATCTACTCTTGGTTCATATCAACTGTGACCCTTTCCACTTAGGTATCTCTTTGAATTTGCTCTCAACATATCCTGTTTCTTTTTTTTTTTCCCCCCAAAGCCCCAGTAGATAGTTGTATGTCATAGTTGCACGTCCTTCTAGTTGCTGTATGTGGGACGTGGCCTCAGCATGGCCGGAGAAGGGGTGCGTCCGTGCGCGCCGGGGATCCGAACCCGGGCCGCCAGCAGCAGAGTGCGCGTACTTAACCGCTAAGCCATGGGGCCGGCCCTCAACATATCCTGTTTCTGTGCAGACACTAGGGAGAGAGGAACTTGCATGTATATGTGAGCAGAAAGAGAAAGATGAAGGAATAGAAGGCTTTCAGGAAAGTAAAAATTTCTATGAAAATCCCCAGTGCATTTTTTAAATATCTTTTTTTTTTTCTCCCCAAAGCCCCTAGTACATAGTTGTATATCTTATATACGACTTACATACAACCTATACCTAGTTGTAGGTCCTTCTAGTTCTTCTATGTGGGATGCCACCTCAGCATGGCTTAGATGAGCAGTGAGTAGGTCCGCGCCTAGGATCTGAACCAGCGAACCCCGGGCTGGCGAAGGGGAACGTGCAAGTCACTGGGCCAGCCACCCCAGTTCATTTTTTAAAAAAATACTACAAATAACTTTGTGAATCATCCAATCCAACTGTTAGCTGTCATACAGCAAATTCTTCAAAATGGGAACATTTAAATAGAACTAAATGACACGTGTTTTGTCAAGTTTCCTTACTTCTCTAAGTAAACCAAGAGTCTGCCATGGAGATTGTTCTTCAATTAGGCTTCGCACCCATTGCATTATGGTTTAGAGGAATGAGCACTAGAATTGGAGTCTGGATTCTAGACCTGACTTTGTCCAGTAATGTGACCTTGGGCACTTTTCCTTAACTCATAGGCTTTCCTTACTCTCTGAAGTCGCCTAAAATTTCTACCATTAGAGATTGGGGAATAGTATTTCACAAGAATTCATAAGTCCAAACATCATCTAGAAGGAAAAGAAACAAACATGCCTGCTCTGGGCTCTCATATGAAGACATCAGTTTGAGTTGCCTTATTGGATCGGGCAGACACTGTGAGGTGTAGAAGCAAAGAACAGAGACAGTTGATTGAGGTTGAACACGTCAGTGAAGGGAGAGATGTTTTGGTTATCCTGGTGTCCCCATGCTTTCCTTTTTTCCCCAAGGCCACGGCTGCCTGAGAGAAGTGGGAGTGACATGGCTTGAGGACAGGTTGTAGGGATGGAAGGAAGACAATAGCCCAAAAGTGTCGCCAGGAAGCTAGGAGAAAGACATTGCCCTGATACTTTTCAATAAAGTTCAGGAGTGAGGATTATATCTGAGGTTGCATAGGAAAAGGGGAAGGTTAAATATGGAATCATGGAAAACATAAAAATTATATCTTTATTCAAGTAATAAAAGCATATTGTGGAAAAGTTAAAAGGTACAGATGATCACAAAATAAGCTCACTACATATAAGCACAAAAATAAGTACTATTAACATTTTGCTGCATATCATTTCAGGTTTTTTATGTATAAATCTATACATAAATATATACCTTTTAAAAATAGGCATATTCTTGGGGCTGGCTCTGTGGCATAGTGGTTTAGTTTGGTGCACTCTGCTTCAGCAGCCTGGGTTTGTGGGTTTGGATCCCAGGCCTGGGATCCTACACCCTACACCACTCATCAGCCATGCTGTGGTGGTGACCCACACACAAAATAGAGGAAAACTGGCACAGATGTTAATCAGGGCGAATCTTCCTCAAGCAAAAAAAAGAGGAAGATTGGCAACAGGTGTTGGCTCAGGGTAAATTTTCCTTAGCCAAAAAAAAAAAAAAAAAAATAGGTGTATTCAAAAGTGCCATCAATTTTTAGGTTTAGTAGAAATTGTATTATGTTGATGAGAGGTTTGTTTGCTTTTCGAGATACACTACAATGGCCTTTAAAATTGGGAGCCTCTGTGCCATTCAAATGTGTACTTCTGTACCTGTGAAAATTATCAGATTCTACTATCTGTGGGCTGTGCTTGCTAGACAAGTCTTAAATTGTGTGTTTTTAAAATCAAGGCTATATAATTTCTTGTAGATCATTGTGAAAGGGTCAATAAATGAGAACAGTTGTTTCTCTAATTTCCATTTAACATCTATTAATTTCATGTTAGTAGGACCATTAAGTTGTTACCAAGCAAAACAGTATTTAAAACAAAATTTAAAACTATTTGTGGCCTACATATATTTAATCCTGGCTGGAGATAAAGCTTCATAATGCTGTTTAATTCATCACATTAACCAGCTTTAAAACACAGACCTTTATTTATAGCAGGCAAAGCATTTCAAGATTTATATACAGTTAGCCTATAAAGTTATATAGCTTGAAAAGTAATGTTTCATTGTGAAGAACTCTCAAGTTGCTTGTAAGGCAAATCTAATTAAAAGGATATATAAATATTCTTGAAAAAATGGTCTCGATGTCTTAGCACAAATGTCCTCTTCTCTATGAAGCCTAACCATCCTTTTTAATTCTACCTGACCTTTCCCACTTTCCCAAATTCTTGATCTCCTTTATCCTTTCCCCTACTATTTTTCCATAGCACCTATCACCTTCTAACATACAATGTAACATACTGTCTACTTCTCTTCACTACAGTGTAAGCTGCAGGAAAGCAAGGTTCTCTTTCAGTTTTGCTCGTTGATGTGTCCCAAGTGCCTAGAACAGTATGTGGCCCATAATAAATATTCAAAAATATTTGTCGAATGAATGGAAGTGGGAAAGGAAAGGACTCACCACCAGGGATAGAAGCATATTTTATAAGACCTGAAGCTTATAAAATTTGAGAGGGCTCTCTTTAAGAAAAAGAAATTAAAATATCTTATTTCTGCATATTTTACAAAAACATATGACCACATGAACACATTCATAGCCTGTCCCAGGGTGTGTGAGTGTGAGTGGCCCTGAAGATTGTTTCATCAGTTTCACAGTAATAAAGCTAGAGTTTTGAGGATTATTATTCTTTTATGTTTTAGATATTTATTGACATCAAAGGATATTAACAATATTATGTGAATATTAACAATATTAGTATGTGAAAGAAACAGGTTACAAATAGAATGTATAATATGATACCATCTGATGCAAAATGAATGGAAAGATATACAAACGATATTTCTGGGTGATGGGATTACAGGTGTTTGTTTATTTCATTTGCTTGTCTGTATTTTCTAAATTAAATAAATGAGTATGGATTGCTTTCATCATGAGAAAAAAAGTTGCAGTTTTTAAGTATAGAAAACACACCCAATTGCAATTAGAAGAATGTGTTCTAATTCCTTTTGAAGGGTTCCCTAAATTATTTATACTATTCTGGTGAAAAAATAACATACTTTTTTTGAAGAACTGGTCAAGATTTGAGAACAGGCTCTAATTACAGCCGCTGCTCCCCTAACCCTTCCTCCAACCCCCAGAAACATCTCTGTTCCCCTCTCCCACTCCCACATTCACTCTAAAAAGTTAAGCAGACTAGCTAAGCGGCCCATGGGTGAAAACAATCAAATTCATTTCAAATGAGACTTTAAAGGAGGTAAAATATATACAGATATTACACCTGTCAGACCTGACCCTTTCTTTTTTTTTTTTTAAAGATTTTATTTATTTATTTATTTTCCCCCCAAAGCCCCAGTAGATAGTTTTATGTCATAGTTGCACAGCCCCCCAGTTGCTGTATGTGGGACGCGGCCCCAGCATGGCCGGAGAAGCGGCGCGTCTGTGCGCGCCCGGGATCCGAACCCGGGTCGCCAGCAGCAGAGTGCGCACACTTCACCGCTAAGCCACGGGGCCGGCCCAGACCTGACCCTTTCATGTCAATTTTAAGATGGGTGTATAAGACTTGGTGGGGACATAATGGTCTACTATTTGCACACATCCAGGTAGTTCTCAGCACTTCCAATTAGACTCCCTAATTTTACTTACAAATGGTTGTTATTATTCTGAATTGTATTCACTAATTTCACATAACAAAAATATTTTAATTTTTTATTTTTTTGCTGAGGAAGACTGGCCGTGGGCTAACATCCATGTCCATCTTCCTCTACTTTATATGGGACACCGCCACAGCATGGCTTGACAAGCAGTGTGTAGATGCGCGCCCGGGATCCGACCTGGCGAACCCTGGGCCACCCCAGCAGAACGCGCGCACTTAACCGCTTGTGCCACCCAGCCGGCCCCAACAAAAATATTTTAAAATGCAATTAGAAATAGGTTTAAGCAACTTTTAAATGGATTAGTAAAAGCACCAGAGTATTTCTGCCATTTGTTAAGAAACCACTTTTATGTTTGGAATTCTGAAGGACAACCTCAGCACATTTTTAATCCATCAGGCTTTTGGTTGCTTTTCTTTCTTTTCCAATTCCAGCTTTTGTTTTGAATAACCTAAAAGTAAACTGTCTGTCAGATAGCAAAAATAACATTCTGAGTTAAGTTCCATAAAAAATATCATTTTGGATGTTGCAAGCTTTTGCCTTTTCAAAAGGATTACAGTTTTTAGTGGATGAAAAGAAGTGGAGCCAGCAAAGGAGATTGAGAAGGGCCAGAAAGGTCAGAGGAAAATCAAGAGAGTGTAGTACTAAAAGCCAAGGAGAGAGTTTCCAAGGGAGAAAGAACGGCCGTACATGAAGAGCTGGTATGGAGGGTACTTGCTGCATGTTCCCCTCCGATCACTTCACCTCCTCCTTTCCAGGCTCCTTCCTCTACGCCTGAAAATACAGCCAGTTCTTCCCTGGCTACTAGCTAGTTCCCTCCTTCCTGTCAAAGGATTGTTACAAGAGCGGAAAGGAAACTGAAGGGCAACAGCCTGTGCGGAAGGGCTTTGTAATCTGTAGAACACCAGGCGCGTGATGCAAGTCAGATGAAGAGTCTGCTGGTCTAGATGACTCAGACACATCTTGTCAACCAAAGAGAGGTATTACCACACAGGCCAGAGGTGACCGAGGGAATCCACCACCCCAGCGGGGCTGCTATACGCAAGATATTTCACCACATCTTCAGGATTTGCTGTTCACACGGCCTGTATTTCATCACCCATGATTCACTCTGTATTCTCTGACCTTTAGTTTCTCCCTCCACCTAAAGCCCCTAAACTACTAACATGGTGCAGGGAGTTATTTCAAACACTCCGACTTTAAAAGGACAGGTACAAAAAACAGTAGAGAGGTATAAAATCAAGAACAAATCTAGAGTTGTGGCCAGACCTCTACGAATAATGTTGGGAATGCCTGAGCTTTAAATGAGTTTCGCCTTGAGAAAAAAAATTAAAGGTCAGAGATAATAAAGAGAAAGGGGATTCCTTATCCTCAGTGAGGGTGGTGTAATGTTTAACAGGCAGGAAAAAAAATGTAAAACTACTCAACTTTTGTCTGACTTTCTTCTTTCCTATCAAGAAAAAAATCTTCAATGAAAAGTACCAACACTTAAAAAAATAAAAAAAAGCACATTTAAGAAGGAACTGAGGTCCATTTGATAGGTGAGAAAAGACCATTTAGCTATTTTCAATGGTCAAATGAAATACTTTCCAGAGCATGAAAAGGAGCTATCAATGCTGGTAAAGAACTGCTGTCAGTAATCTTCGAAAAATTGCAGAGAACAGGAGAGATGTGAGAGAACTAGATACAGTCATGACCTAATTTAAGAAACAGAGAAAACATTTTGTCTTCCAGAAACAACCTGCTGGGCGAGGTGGCCGAGATTCCCAGTAGAACTCTCTAATAATTGGTTACCATAGAAAGAGGTGGGTGGCTTCCCACCAAAGCTGGCTAACTGAATACATGCATTTACCTCTCTTTCCAAATTCCATAGAAATGTCCGGAGAGTAAAATTAGATAAAAATAAATCTAAATAAGTTTCAGAAAATTCAGAAGGGGGTTGCCAATAGTCAACTAGAATACTGAGGAATTTCTGGAATATATTGATGCTGAAATGCAACAAAACTAAGCAACTCATGAGTCCAAACTCATGAAAGAGAACTCCGAAAATAACTTTTCTCAGCAGAATTCTGCAAAAGCCTTACTATCAAAATAAGCAGAAGCTGGCTGGAAGAAGTGAGTCCTGGGCAAGAGCCAGGTAACACGTAAAGGCAGAGCCAGTCCTCATGCCACCTAAGGGCTGATGCTGATGTGTGCCCCAGGCTGTGTATAGTGACAATTTTTACATAAGAGACTCTCCAAATGGACACCAGGTCCAAAGAATCAGGACCTTGTCATAGGCAAAGGAGAGCTGCATATCCTTAAAATAAACCATACTCACATCTTGAAGGAAAGTCCACTCTCCCTCTGCCACGCACAGCCACTTGAGTCAGAGCTGATTTAATCCTAACTGGAGCTGCTAGCCAGTTTAACAAGAATTCTTGCTCTCTCCAAACACCAATACTGTTCAGATTAGGACCTTGCCTGCAAATATGACCAAACAACCAAGAATCATCCAACAGCCAAGATGGAAAGAAAAGCACCGAACTCAAGAAGCAGAACTAATGTCCAAGAAAACACAATATAGGACACAAAATGAAATGCTAAAATAAGCATATTTAATATCTTCAGAGAGATTCTAGGGAGTTCTGAACCTATGAAAAACGAAATGCAGATGGCTACTAAACATTTAGGAAGAAGTTTAAGACTACTCGAATTAGAATAAAATAAAAAAGAGGGGAAAAAAGGGAAGCAGCGGTCACCTCAATCAGCATGAAAGCACGAAGCACAAGTCGTGCCTCACTCACCTCATTGCCTTCTCCAGAGGCCATCACATGGGTAGATCGGGGAACACCAATGACGTGGTATGTCGGTCTGGAGTCTAGCAAGCCAGTAAGTAAACTGTTTCACAATATGATACCCTGAAAACAAATTATATCCTACTGATGATTGATGGAAAAACAAGCTAATAGAAGTTAGTACCACTTATTCAAGAAATTTCTAGTTTTTTTTGTGTGTATGAGGAAGATCAGCCCTGAGCTAACATCCATGCTAATCTTCCTCTTTTTTTTGCTGAGGAAGACCGGCTCTGAGCTAACATCTATTGCCAATCCTCCTCCTTTTTTCCCCCAAAGCCCCAGTAGATAGTTGTATGTCATAGTTGCACATCCTTCTAGTTGCTGTATGTGGGACGCGGCCTCAGCATGGCCGGACAAGTGGTATGTCAGTGCGTGCCCGGGATCCGAACCCGGGCCGCCAGTAGCGGAGTGTGCGCACTTAACCGCTACGCCATGGGGCTGGCCTGAAATTTCTAATTTAAATTTTCTTTTCCTCTAGACTGTAAACTTCTTGAGAGATAGAACCATTTTTCAGTATTCAGTCTATTCCCACTGTCTAGAGGATATTTAGCAAATGACGGATTCTCCATGAATATTTATTGAATAATAATTAAATTTAATAGTAATTAACTCAAAATCTATGTTTAAAAGTATGTATGAGATGAAAGAGAATAGCTAGCTTCTCAGTTCACTTGGAAACATAGGGGTTTTAGTTGATTGCCTGCTTAATGTTGTCAACACTGTGACACAGCTGATAAGAGAGCGCTCGAGAAAAGGCGGTAGTAATGGACCAATAGTGGGGAACACAGGAGAGTTGTGGCAAGGTGTAGTTTCCAAAGATGACCACACCAGTCTCTCTCATCCCACATGCTCTTTTTGCAATGTGACTTTGACTTTTGACTCTCCTCCCTTTGAGTGGTGGGGAGTATGTTCCCTTCCCTTCAGTCTGAGTGAGTTTTTTACTATGACAGAAATATAACCATGTGTCTTTCTAGGCTCAGTCATAAAAGGCAATACAGCTTCTGCCTGGTTCTCTTGGGACACTCGCTCTTGAAACCCACTCCCAATCTGTGGGCATAACAAAGTAGTTTTCTATGCCACTAAGTTTGGGATGGTTTGTTATACAGCCATCAACAACTGTAAAAATAAGAAAATGGACATGTGAGTTGTGATATATTTACTCAGTGGAATATTATGCTGCCACAATAAGAAATTTGCCTATTGAACTAGGAATAAATGTTTATTATTATTCATTTACTCATTTAAGAAACATTTTTGAGTCTGCTCTGTGCTGGGGGCTGTTCTGAGGATACAACACTGAACAAAACAAAGTCCTCACTCAAAGTCTTCTGCCTGGCCTGTGTAATTTGGTGTCCTGCATTGTTTAGTCTTTAAGTCTCTTGCTCTGAACCACTGATGAGGTCCCAAACTCTGTCTTCAGCTCTGATCTCTGTCTTGAGCTCCAGACTTGTCTGTTTCAATGCTTGCCTGCTCTCTTGAATTGGCTATCCCACAGGCACCCCAAACTGCTAAATAATGTCACTAATACCTACACGCTGTCCTGAGCCAGCAACTTGGGGATTTCTCTCTCCCTCCGCACCTCTCACCACTTGACAACTCTACCTCCACAGTCACAGAGGTCGCTGAGTGTACCTCCATATCATCTGAATCCACCCCTTTTTCCATTCCACCACTACTCCCTGGTTCAAGTCATCATCATTTCCTCTCTGGGTTCTTTGGTCTTCCTGCCACTATATTGCCTCAAAATCAACCTATACAATGCTGTTTTTTTTTTCTTTTTCCACAATATACAAATATGATTATGTTACCTTCTTGTTGAAAATCCTTCACTTATACTCTTCAGAATAATGTCCAAGATTCTTATCACTGACATATAAATGTAGGGAAGTTACAGAACAACATGCATAGTATGATCCCATTCATATAAATTTACATACATATATTCATATGTTTACATACCTATAAAAAGGCACTAGATGTTCAATAAAATACAATAGTTGTAATCTTAGAGTGAGGAGAGTACAGGTGATTTTTACTTTCTTCTTTGTACTTTTATGTATTGTTATGATACATATAAATCAGAATTCTTTTAAAAAAATAAACATTTCACTTTTACAGAAACAATAAACCATTAAAAATATTAAATAAAGAGACCCTTCATTATCTAGCCTTGGCCTATCTAGTTTTGTCATTTCTCCTCTCTCTCCTGGTCCTTATCCTAGCTCCTGCCTCACGCAATATGATTACTTGCATTCTCTCAGCAAACAATGCTCTTTCCTGCCTCCAAGCATTCACACATCCAGCCTCCTCTGCCCAGAAGGCACTTTCCTCCCTTTTTGCCTATCTGATCCCTACTTAACTTATTAGGGCTCAGGTCAGGTATTGACTCTTACAAGCGGCTTTTCCTAACCAACTCCTTCACCAAGCTCCTATGTTAACTTCTACTATTACCTATTACGCTGCCTCATAGCTCTCTATTGGCCTCCATCTTTCCTACACACTGAGTATCCACAGAGCCCATACAAGGCTGTCACACTGAAAGCATTCAATACATTGTTTCCCAGGGAAATCAGTGAAGCACAGTTTGGGGAGACAAGAGAAGTTAAGGGCAAAAGTTTTGGTATTCCATTCTCTGGGTTCAAATTTCCAGTTCTGTCACTTGCCGGCTCTGGGACTCTAAACAAATTACTTAGCCTTTCTGTACCTTAGTTGCCATAGCTATAAAGTGAAAATAATACTAACCACATCATAGGGTTGTTGTGAAGATTAAGTAACATCAAGTGTAAACAAGTCCCACATAGGGTAAGCATTTTAAAAATGGTTGTTATTATTTTTGGTCCCTCATTGACCTATAAGGTCCTTGAGAGCAGGGCTGTGTCCTTTATCACTGCATTCCCAGAATCTGGTATATAAGAGGTATTTAATTAATGTTTGATGAAACCTATATGAACTAGTATATTCTTGAATCTTCTGAAAAATATCTTCTGTTTATTTAATAATTACTTCATGGTTATTACTAACCCTAGCCCAAACCCTAACTGCGACCATATATTTTCACTATGAGGAAAAGTAAGCCAACACTGACAGGCACCATGCAAAAATATATTAAATCTCCAGACCAAAAGGAAAATGACAAGCACCCAGAAGTCAACATGGAAAGCACAGAAATGTATAACCTTAATGACAGAGAATTCAAAATAGCCATCATAAAAAAACTTAATGAAATACAAGAAAATGCAGACAGACAATTCAATGAAATCAGGAGTTTCTTCACAAAAGATATTGAAACTATAAAAAAAACCAATCAGAAATCTTAGAGATGAAAGACACTATAGAGGAGATAAAGACAAACCTGTAAGCCTTAAGCATCAGAGCTGACAATATGGAGGAAAGAATTAGCAATATTGAGGACAGCAATGCAGAAGTGCTCCAGATGGAGGAGGAAAGAGAACTAAGACTAAAAAGAAATGAAGAAACTCTCCAAGAAATATCTGACTCAACTAGGAAATCCAACATAAGGATCATAGATATTCCAGAGGGAGAAAAGAGGGAAAAAGGAGCAGAGAACTTGGTCAAAAAAACAATATCTGAGAACTTCCCAAACCTGGGGAAGGAGCTGGAAATACCAGTGAATGAAATAAATAGATCTCCTAAATATATCAACGTGAAAAGACCCTCTCCAAGGCATATAGTAGTAAAGCTGGCAAAAGTCAACGACAAAGAAAAAATATTAACGGCAGCTAGACAAAAAAATAAATAACATACACAGGATCTCCTATGAGGCTCTCAGCTGATTTCTCAACAGGAACTTTACAGGCTAGGAGAAAGTGGAATGATATATTCAAAATTCTGAAGGACAAAAACTTCAGCCAAGAATACTCTATCCAGCAAAAATATCCCTCAGATACGATGGAGAAACAATAACTATCCCAGATAAACAAAAGCTAAGGGAGTTCATTGCCACAAGACCGCCACTACAAGAAGTGCTCAAGAAGGCCCTCATCCCTGAGAAAAAAAAGAGAAAGGGAATTCAAAGTGTTGAACAAGGAGGAAAATAGGTTGACAAAACCAGAAAAATTGCAGTCCTCTATCAAAATAGATTAGCAAACACTTAATTATAAAACCGAAGATCAAGGGAAGGTAAGCACCAAACATAAATGCAACCTCACCGTGTTAAACATGAACTCACAACACAAGAAGGAATAAGATGTGACAACAATAACTTAGAAGGGGAAGAGGAAAGGGATCGAATCGACTTAGTCTAAGGGAATAAGAGGCCATCAACAAATTGATTATCACATCCATGAGATTTTTTATACAAACCTCATGGTAACCACTAACGAAATAATCAGAACAGAATGACACATGATAAAGAAAGAGAAAACTAAGAGAACCCCCATACAGAACTACCAAACTGAACTGGTAGTCCAAAACACATGGGACGAGAAACAAAAGAAATGTAAAAGAACTGGAAAAAGAGCAATAAAATAACAACAACAAGCCCCCATATATCAATAATTACCCTAAATATAAATGGACTGAACTCTCCAATCAAAAGACACAGAGTGGTGGGATGGATTAAAAAACAAGACCCAACAATATGCTGCCTCCAGGATACACATTTCAGCTCTAAAGACAAACACAGGCTCAGAGTGAAAGGATGGAAGACAATACTCCAAGCTAATGGCAAACAAAAGAAAGCAGATGTTGCCATACTTATATCAGGCAAAGTTGACTTCAAGATTAAACGGGTAATGAGAGACAAAGAGGGGCAATATATAATGATAAAAGGGACACTCCACCAAGAAGACATATCACTTTTAAATATATATGCACCCAATACAGGAGCACCAAGGTACATAAAGCAACTATTAACAAACCGAAAAGGAGATATTAACAACAACACAATAATAGTAGGGGATCTTAACACCCCACTCTCATCAATGGACAGATCATCCAGACAGAAAATCAATAAGGAAATAACGGACCTAAACAAAAAACTAGATGAGATGGACTTAATAGACATATACAGAGCACTCCATCCAAACACAGCAGATTACACATTCTTCACAAGTGTGCATGGAACATTCTCAAGAATAGACCATATGTTGGGAAACAAGGCATGCTTATATAAATTTAAGAAGATTGAAATCATAACAAGCATCTTTTCAGACTATAATGCCATGAAGTTAGAAATCAACTACAAGGAAAAAACTGGGAAAGTGACAAAGCTGTGGAGACTCAACAACATGCTACTAAACAACCAATGGATCATTGATGAAATTAAAGGAGAAATCAAAGCATACCTGGAGACAAATGAAAATGAAAATACACCATACCAACTCATATGTGATGCAGCAAAAGCTGTCCTGAGAGGGAAACTCATAGAAATACAGGCCCACCTTAATAAACAAGAAAAAGCCCAAATAAGCAACCTCAAACTATGCCTAACAGAAGTAGAAAAAGAAGAACAAACAAAGCCTAAAGTCAGCAGAAGGAGGGAAACAATAAAAATCAGAGCATAAATAAATGAAACTGAAATAAAAAACACAGTAGAAAGGACCAATGAAACAAAGAGCTGGTTCTTTGAGCAGATAAACAAAATTGACAAACCCTTAGCCAGACTCACCAAGAAAAATAGAGAGATGGCTCAAATAAATAAAATTAGAAATGAAAAAGGAGAAATTACAACAGATACCACAGAAATACAAAAGATTATAAGAGAATACTATGGAAAACTATAGGCCAACAAATTGGACAATCTAGAAGAAATGGATAAATTCCTAGACTCATACAACCTCCCAAAACTGAATCAAGAAGAAATAGAAAACCTGAATAGACCAATCACAAGTAAAGAGATTGAAACAGTAATCAAAAACCTCCCAAAAAATAAAAGGCCAGGACCAGATGGCTTCTCTGGAGAATTTTACCAAACATTCAAAGAAAACTGATTACCTATTCTTCTCAAACTATTCCATAAAATAGAGGAAGATGGAACACATCCCAACACATTCTATGAGGCCAACATCACCCCGATACTAAAGCCAGGCAAAGGCAATACTAAGAAGGAAAATTACAGGCCAATATCTCTGATGAACATAGATCCAAAAATCCTCAAGAAAACACTGGCAAACCAAATACAGCAATACATTTAAAAGATCACAGACCATGATCAAGTGGGATTTATAACAGGGACACAGGGATGGTTCAACATCCACAAATCAGTGAGTGTGATACACCACATTAACAAAATGAGGAATAAAAACCACATGATCATCTCAATAGATGCAGAGAAAGCATTTGATAAGATCCAGCATCCATTTATCATAAAAACTCTCAACAAAATGGGTATAGAAGGAAAGTACCTTAACATAATAAAGGCCATATATGACAAACCCACAGCCAACATCAGACTCAATGGGGAAAAACTGAAAGCCATCCCTCTGAAAACAGGGACAAGACAAGGGTGCCCACTCTTGCCACTCTTATTCAACACAGTAGTGGAGGTTCTGGCCAGAGCAATTAGGCAAGAAAAAGGAATAAGAGGAATCCAAATAGGCAACGAAGAAGTGAAACTCTCACTGTTTGCAGATAACATGATCTTATATATAGAAAACCCTAAAGAATCCATTGGAAAACTATTAGAAATAATCAACAACTATAGCCAAGTGGCAGGGTACAAAATCAACTTACAGAAATCAGTTGCATTTCTATATACCAACAACAAAGTAACAGAAAGAGAACTCAAGAATACAATCCCATTTACAACTGCAACAAAAAGAATAAAATATCTAGCAGCAAATTTAACCAAGGAAGTGAAATACCTATACAATGAAAACTATAAGACATTATTGAGCGAAATCAATGATGACATAAAGAAATGGAAAAATATTCCATGCACTTGGTTTGGAAGAATACACATAGTTAAAATGTCCATACTCCCTAAAGCAATCTACAGATTCAATGCAATCCCAATCAGAATCCCAAGGACATTCTTCACAGAAATAGAACAAATAATATTAACATTCATATGGGGCAACAAAAGACCCCGTATAGCTAAAGCAATCCTGAAAAAGAAGAACAAGGCTGGAGGCATCACAATCCCGGACTTCAAAACATATTACAAAGTGATAGTAATTAAAGTACTGGTACAAAAACAGACACACAGATCAATGGAACAGAATTGATGGAACAGAATTGAAAGTTCAGAAATAAAACCTCATATCTACGGGCAGTTAATATTTGACAAAGAAGCTAAGGACATACAGTGGAGAAATGAATGTCTTTTCAATAAATGGTGCTGGGAAAACTGGACAGCCACTTGCAAAAGAATGAAAGTAGACCATCTTCTTTTGCCATATACAAAAATTAACTCAAAATGGATCAAAGACCTGAAGGTGAGACCTGAAACTATAAAACTCCTGGAGGAAAATATAGGTAGTACACTACTCGTCATCAGCCATAAAGGGATCTTTTTGAGTTCCATGTCTACTCAGACAAGGGAAACAAAAGAAAAAATAAACAAGTGGGACTTCATCAGATTAAAGAGCTTCTACAAGGCAAATGAAACCAGGATCAAAATGAATAGGGAACCCACCAGCTGGGAAAAAATATTTGCAAACCATATATCTGACAAGGGATTAATCTCCATAATATATAAAGAACTCACACAACTGAATAACAAAAAAACAAACAACCTAATCAAAAAATGGGCCTAGTAAATGAAGAGACACTTCTCCAAAGAAGATATACAGATGGCCAATAGGCACATGAAAAGATGCTCAACATCACTAATCACCAGGGAAATGCAAATCAAAACGACACTAAGATATCATCTTACACCCGTTAGAATCTCTATAATCATGAAGACAAAAAACAACAAATGCTAGAGAGGCTGTGGAGAAATGGGAACACTCATTCACTGCTGGAGGGAATGCAAACTGGCACAGCCTCTATGGAAAACAGTATGGAGATTCCTCAAAAAATTAAAAATAGAAATACCTTATGATCCAGCTATCCCACTACTGGGTATCTACCCAGCGAACCTGAAATCAGCAATCTAAAGAGGCTTATGCACCCCTATGTTCATCACAGCATTATTCACTACAGCCAAGACATGGAAGCAACCCAAGTGTCCCTCGACTGATGACTGGATAAAGAAGATGTGGTGTGTGTATATATATATATATATATATATATATATATATATATATATACATACCATGGAATACTACTCAGCCATAAAAAAAGACAAAATCGTCCCATTTGCAACAACATGGATGGACCTGGAGGGTATTATGTTAAGTGAAATAAGCCAGAAAGAGAAAGACAAACAGTGCATGATTTCACTCGTATGTGGAATATAAACCAACACACGGACAGATAGAACTGTTTGGTGGTTACCAGTGGCTGGGTGGGTGGGGGGTGGACACAAGGGTTGGAGGGATGCACTTATATGGTGACTGATAAACAATAATGTACAACAAAAATTTCACAATAAAAAAAAAGAAAGAAAAATACTGTTTGGGAGAGCCTGGTGATGAGAAACCTGTGTAAAATAACCAGCCTGGGAACCAGCCTCTGCCTTCTTCATCAGAGAATACAACATATTGGCTGGGTTTTGCTCTATGTCAGGGGTCTATTTAGTCCTGAGGTAGGTACTGTTATTATTTATCTTCATTTTGCATACAAAGTTTACCAGGTTGCCCAAGATCACCCAGCTAGCCAGGGTCAGAGCCAGGACTTGAACCTCAGCAGTGTGGTTCTAGGTCCCAAGCTCCTATCCCCACACTATGCCTCCTCCTTCAGGACAGAAGAACAATAAGTAGGGCAGTAACAGGACCAGACTGGGGCTTTTGAAAGTCATTCTGGCACTAAGGTAGGGGAGGGATTGGAAGGAAAAAGCAAGTGTCCAATAGATGTTTCAGTTCCAGTAACTATTTGGCTTGCAATTTTCTTACATTATTAATACAAAGTTTGAAAGTAGCTGATATGTAAGATAAGCTGTTTCGGTCTAGAAAAGCAAAACTCACAACCAATAACATGTTGATTGCTTTGAACTTTTAAAAACATATTAAAAAGCCATGAACATAGCCCTAATGGTTCATCAATAAGATATACTCACATGCTCCCTGTTTCATTTTTGCAGTAGTGGTAACAAGTTATTCCCTCCATATCCATGGAGCAACCCTCATCTTACCCTCAGCATGCAAATGAAGAAGACCCCTATCCAACAAATGGGGAAGGTGTTGGGCATCAAGGTGTGTGTATATTGGAACAGAGCTGGTGTGTGTGTGTGTGTATGTGTGTGTGTGTGTGTGTTGTGTATGGGGGTGTGTATCTTATACAGAGTTGGAATGTTGTCTTTTTCACACTATGCCATAATCACATGAAACATTTTCAGTTATTATAATTTCCATTTTCAGTGAATGTTTAGTGAAGGAAACTAAATGTTTCCTTAAAATTTCTGACTCAAGAAATATCTGTTCTTGTACAAAATTAAGTGGAATGGAAAGTAATTGAATGAAATGGAATTAAAAATAATTGAACTGAATTGCAAAATATGTACAAGTATCACAGTTCTTAAATGCATCTATGTTATTGTCACTAGAGGGAGCTCAGCACTTAATTTGTATTCTGAAAGAGTCCAGCACGCTGGCAATCAAAACATCACAAGGGCAGTTTGCATCCCATTGAGCTGTATGTGAGGGGCTTTCAAATAAATCAACACCATTACTTTTCCTCGAAAATGAAAGTGACTGAAAGCATTACCTCTCATGCTTTTCAGGGTATTTGGGGCGAGTATAAATGCCTTAGTCTCTGTGGTGCCACTGTCAAAGCAACACACACACTTCACTGAATGCCCCTCTAAAACGGCTCGTGCTCTTTGCAATGGCCCAAACGGGATGGATGAGTAAAGACTGGAACACGATGCATGAGATGTGCCTCAGCATAGTGTCTCAGGCGGAGAGCTTATGCAGGGCGGTCAGCACAATGACCACACGAACAAGATCCGGACCTCAGATGATGCTTCACCTTTATTTTTATTTATTTATTTATTTATTTTGAGGAAGACGGGCTCTGAGCTAACATCCACTGCCAATCCTCCTCCTTTTTTTCCCCAAAGCCCCAGCAGATAGTTGTATGTCATAGCTGCACATCCTTCTAGTTGCTGTATGTGGCACGCGGCCTCACCACGGCCGGAGAAGCGGTGCATCAGTGCGCGCCGGGGATCCGAACCCAGGCCGCCAGTAGCAGAGCGTGCGCACTTAACCGCTAAGCCACGGGGTAGGCCCAATGCTTCACCTTTAAATCCGCATCACTGTATGTGAACTGCTCCTAAATACACCTCTTGTGATGGATGCATTTTTTTAAAAACAAGGGAGACCTCTATTTTGTCACCACCATTTATAAGCAAACGTCACTGAACTTTGGACTCAAGCTGTTTAAAAAAAAAGGATTACATATGACTTTTAGAAGACAATAAACATTTACTAAGTCCTGCAGCTGAGGGATTTTGGACAAAAATAAAAGACAATTCTAGGCCTTATAGAAATAATTGAACTGAAAGACAATTCTAGGCCTTACAGAAATAATTGAATTGAATAAGCCTCGTAAATGAGAATGAAAAGAATATTATCATCGTACACATTTTTTCGCAAGCCTGATTTCTAGCGAAGAAATAAAACATAATAAAAATAAGAGATCCAGGCAAAAGCCAGTAAATATGAGCCTTAAGTCACTCAGGATATGGTTATTTGCACGTCCTGGGGGAAATGCTGAAGTTCATAAAACTACAGACCCTTAAATTTGGAAGGAACTCAGTCTAGCCCTTACCTCCATAGAAGTCCTTCTGCTTCGTCCAGTCCTCTGCGGTGCTCAGACATGGGGAGGAGAGCCCACCACATCTTAAGGCAGCCTCGTCTCTTACTGGATGGCTCTAATTCTGCAAAAGAAATTCTTCTGCCTTCAGAACTTCAATTTTCTACTGTATAACATCGTACTTTTATTCTGATTCTGCCCTGT
The DNA here is from genome assembly GCF_020826845.1 of Diceros bicornis minor. Classification (NCBI taxonomy): domain Eukaryota; kingdom Metazoa; phylum Chordata; class Mammalia; order Perissodactyla; family Rhinocerotidae; genus Diceros; species Diceros bicornis. The sequence goes on from NC_080760.1 coordinate 9,641,437, forward strand.
GGCTGAAAATAGAAAGTCTTTTTTCTTGTTCTCAGGAAAGGCATTGAATCTAAATATGGACATGGTGTCCTCCGTGGCTACATCCTTCTTCCCTGCCCCATGTCCCCTCCCATCAAGACTTTTTATATCCAGCCCAAATATTATAAGCTTGTTTACAAAATATTTATTAAAATGCACTTTTATCATTCTTCCCTTGGGATAAAACTTTGTAGAAAATTTAGAAAATTCAGACATGCTAAACGAAGAAAATAACCTTACTTCACAAAAATAATCAACTTTTCTATGTCAACATATATTTCTTTATTAAATATTTTCACCAAAAATAGGATATCATTCATTTTGTTTAGTAAACTTTTTTTCATATAACCAACTAATAAATCATCTACAACAACATTTTTAAAGTTGAATAGTTCTTTATCGTGTTTGTACCATATTTATTTAAATAAGTCACTACTATTGGATATTTAGGTAGTTTTGCATTTTGGCTATTAGAACAATCACTAAAAACTTCTTGCCTATTGATTTTTGGCAAGACATTTGTATTATTTTCTCACATTTTATTTTTTAATTTTTTTTAAAATTAAGACCTTTCAATTCTTTTAAAAATTTGCTTCAAAAGTAAAATATGTTCTTTACTTCCTCAATAACTTCTTATGAAGCATTGTCCAAGTTCATCCTCATTCCTGTGAATCTCAAAATAGAGAAATTTACTTCTCTCTGAACACTTTTTCTGAAAAGCCACTCCCTTCCCCCAATGTCATTTTTGTCCAGGAGACTTCCTGAGCCCCGGGTCCAGGTTAGGGCTCTGTTATAATGTCTCATCACACCTTTTACTTGTCCTTCATGGTATTTTTCATGATTGTAATTACATAGTTGATTGTATGATTTTGTTTAACTCCACTGGTCTGTTAGAATCACAAGGACAGAAACCCCGTCTGCTAACTCAGCACAGTGTCTATGGTGACTGACTAACACAGTGCCTAGCAAAAAACATGTACTAAAACACTTCCTGAATAAATGGAAAGATTTGTAGATTTTAAGTGACTGGACCAATGAAATCGACCATTTCAAGTGGGCAAGAATTATGTTTCAATATTCTATATTCTGAGTCCTTATTCTACATGGCTGGCAGAAAACTTAACTCAGTCACAGCAGGCTCACTGCCTGCTGAGCCATAGTTGCTGGATCCTACACAGGGCCCATGCTTTGAAGGAGGAACCTCGAGTCGCTGGTGATGTGTCCAGACATTACCTGCCCACTGTTCTGCCCAGGCCTCTTTAGGTCTGTGGCTCTTCCCAGCTTCTGTGCCACTTCCGGGACACGCAAACCTTCTCGTGAGGCTGCCTGCACAAAGGTCTGTACCCACAGACACTGAGCCGTTTCTCTTTAGGCCTCCCCACCTCTGCAGACCAGGCAGGGAGCAGTGGACCCTCTGCACAGCTGACCCACAGTCATCTCTTTCTCTCCCTTCCCACACCAGCCCACGGAAATCTATTTCTTGCCTAATTAAAAACTCAATAGAAAAATGGGCAAAAGTTATGGGAACAGTTTACACATATTCATAAAAGGAAATACAAATGGTTCTTAACCATATGAAACAATGTTAAGCCTCACTCACAGTAAGATAAATGCAATAAAAATTGTAAGATACCATCTTTCAGTTATTAAAACAGCAGAGATCTGATGGAAGAGACTACATCACTGGTGGGGATGTTGATTGGTCTTACTTTAGGGTAGATAAAAGATGGCTGGAAATTCTTTGTACCCAGCCCCTAGCTGTGGCAGTCCTCCTAGTACAGGCGCCAGACATGTGAGTGAAGAGGCCTTCGGATGTCTCTGCCCTCAGCAGCCATCTAACTGCAAGTATATGGGAAACTCCAAGCCAGACGGTGAGAGATAATAATAAATAGTTAAGTCACTAAGTTTGGAGTGGTTTGACATATAGCAATAGATAACTAGAATACATCTCTTGGGAGTATAATTTGACAATATTTATCAAATGTTTAAATCAATACATACTATGACCCAGAAATTTCATATACTTATCCTACAGATACACTGGAACACATACAAAGTAACACGTAACAAGATATGCATTGCAGCTTTGTTTATAATAGCAAAAGACTGGAAACAATCTAAATGTCTCCATAAGGAACAGGCTAGATACATTCTAGTACATTGAAACAATGGAATATGCTGCTATTAAAAAGAATGAAGAGTCACAGTATTACTAATATAAAATCACTTAGAATAATCCCCAAGTTATTTGTTAACTTCACAGCAAGGTGCACGACAGTTTGTTTAATACGCTATTGTTTGTATGATTAAAAAAGAACATGCATATGTATAGGTTTGTAAATGCATGGAATGTCTCTAGAAGGATACACAAGAAAATGGTTAGCCATAATTGCCTCTGGAAACGGGACTTGGACACCTGAAGCACAAGAAGTGAGAGAAAGACTTAACTGTTCACTGTAAACTTTTTCAATTCTGTATGATAAGCATGTATATATTACATATTCAAATAACTTTTTAATAATATCTATATGATCCAGCCACACTAGCATAATATCCTCGTGTTAAAGATGAGAAAATTAAGCTCAGAAAGCTGAGCTGATTTGTTCAGCATCTGAAAGTGTGCCAGGGACAGAACAAGGTCTGGAAACGATTCCTCCTGTGGAACTCTTTGCCTTGGATACAGTCCCTGAGTTTACCCCTTTTCAGTAAGCCCTTTCTCCTAGTGTCTCCAAGAAGCACATTTTTTCCTTCCCAATTTCAGCCTGTTTCTACTTCCAGACTAAATTCTTCAGGACTAAATATATGTGTGTTATATTAATTTTCTATTGCTGCTGTAACAAACTACCACAAATTTAGTGTCTTGAAACAACACAAACTTATTATCTTATGTTTCTGGAGGCCAGAAGTCCAAAATGAGTCTTATGGGTATAAAATCACGGTGTTGGCAGGGCTGCATTCCTTCTGGAGGCCCTGGGGAGAATCCATTTCCTTGTCTTTTCCAATTGCTTGAGACGGCCCACATTCCTTGCCTCACTGCCCTCTTCCTCCATCTTCAAAGTGCATTATCCAACTTCTGCTTCCATTGTGCCATCTCCTTCCTCAACCTTTGATCCTCCTGCCTCCTTCTTTTAAGAACCTTGTGATTACACGGGGCCTATCTGGCTAGTCCAGGATAATCTCTTCATCACAAGAACCTTAACTTAATCACATCTGTAAAGTCTCTTTTACAATGTAAGGTAACAGTTGTAGATTCTGGAGACTAGGACATGAACATCTTTGGGAGGCCATTATTCAGTCTGCCACATCAGCTCTAAATTTGAGGCAAGTCTCCTAAACTCCTTCTGTCTCAGTTTCTCCATCTATAAAATAGGAATAACAACACTACCTGTTTTGCATAATCCTGGATTTTTACACCTGAAAGAAGTGAGTCTCAAGGAGACCAACTTGCAGAGTGTCACCTGGAGGACGGGGAGCCAAGAATGTGGCTTAGGAGATGAACTATGAACAGGAAATACATGGAAAAGTAATACACGGCGCTGCGTGATATTATATGTGCTAAATGAATAGTCCAGACTATGAATACTCAGGGACTTCAGATTAGGGAGAACTCCTGTAAGACGGGTTGATCAGAAAAGGCATAGTTGTGGGCTGGCCCCATGACCTAGCGGTTGAGTGCGCGTGCTCCACTGGCGGCCAGGGTTCGGATCCGGGGCGCGCACCGATGCACCGCTTCTCCGGCCATGCTGAGGCCGCGTCCCACATACAGCAACTAGAAGGATGTGCAGCTATGACAGACAACTATCTACTGGGGCTTTGGGGGAAAAAAATAAATAAATAACACCTTTAAAAAAAAAAAGAAAAGGCATAGTTAAAGGACTGTGCAAATTTTGGATAGAACAAGTAAAGAGAGAGGAGGAAAAAGGTAATTTTGAGTGTGAGCAAAGACAGAATAAAATAACTCAGACCTGTGCGGGGGAGAGTTTGCACTGAGCACTGGAGAGCACAGAAAGAGAGCAAATGGCTGCCCCACAGCATGCACAACAGGAAGACAGGGGTGGGGAGAACCAGGGCGGGGGGAGGGCGAGGGGGGCATTCGGCCCCCCTTCCACAGAGCAGGGTCAAGCGCACGTGATGTCTCATCATCCATGCCATCTTGACACAGTAGGAAGAAGCCATGCAACTCATGGCCAAAACAGCTTATTTAAGAGGAGGGTAGAGGGGCCAGCCCGGTGGCGTAGCCATTAAGTTTGTGCGTTTGGCTTCGGTGGCCCAGGGTTCACTGGTTCGGATCCTGGGCGTGGACCCACTCACCACTCATCAAGCCATGCTGAGGTGGCATCCCATATAGAAGAGCTACAACTCTACAACTATGGTACACAACAGTGTACTGGGGTTTTGGGGAGGAAAAAAAAAAGAGGAAGATTGGCAACAGATGTTAACGCGGGGCCGATCTTCCTAAAAAAAAAAAATAAGAAGAAGAAGAGGGTAGAGACAGAATTGTCTTTCTCAAAGCTTGAGACATCATGTGGGCTCTGCTTCCCGATACTACAAATGCAGATACCTGCAGCGTGGAGTTCAGCATGACAGCTACGGCTCAGGAAGCTTTAGCAACTAGTCTCCGGAAGATACCTACGGAAAGTGCTACAATTATCGGACACTTCAAATGTGCCAAGGCCTGGGTTCGGATCCCGGGCACGCACTGACATACCACTTGTCCGGCCATGCTGAGGCCGCGTCCCACATACAGCAACTAGAAGGATGTGCAGCTATGACATACAACAATCTACTGGGGCTTTGGGGGGAAAATAAATAAATAAAATCTTTAAAAAAATAAAAAATAAAACAAAAAAAAATAATCTCTATGTTGAATGATCTGAAAACCATGAAACTACACCCCCCTAAATCTACATGCAAGAAGCTGGCAACGAGCGAGTAAGTAGGGAGAGCCTTTCCTTTTCCATTTCCTCCCCTCAATCAGATGCAGCTAAAGCAAGCAATGTTTTGTCTGAGGTACATAGTCCCAGGAAGATGTGAAGCCCAAGAAGTCAGGAATGGTTCGAGGTAGACCACAGAGGACATGTCCGAAACAAATGTCCTATTGCCAGGACAAAACAGCTGTGCACAGGTGGGCACCTCTGGCCCCACTAGTTCTGTCATGTTGAAAAGGGCCCAGAATGTCTGGGCCATCAGCTTACTGACCATTGCCTTCTAATGCTTAAAGAATTGAATGCCTTCTTTATGAATAAGTTTGTTGAAGTGAATTTAAAATTTCAATCAAATTCTTTTCTCCCTCCTTCTAAAGCAGAAATTCCCAAACTTTATGGCTTCATAGCACCCTTAGTGTCTCAATAATTTTTTCATCATGCCCCAGGCCAAAGGAAACACCTAATAGTTAGGTTTATTAAGTAGTTAGGTCCAAACAATTTGATAAATATTTACATCCTATCAACATAGTTGCTGTTTGAGAAAATAATACACATAATTTAAAAGAAAAAATACTAACACTTTGCTCCTAAAGAACCACAATTAGTGATGGGACATGTGTGCTTGTTGGGCACTGGACAACTTCTCAAACCTTTGAATCAGATTGGACCCCACCACCCTCATTTCCTGGTTACATATTAATTTTCTTGGGGTAATTGCTTTTTAACCACAGCAATGGCTGAAAACCCAATTTTATAAAGATATTATCTAACAGAAAGGAATGTAGCATGTTCTAATGTTGAAACTGTGAACTGTCTCAAGCTAGGAATTTGCACAGATATCACTGTGATCACCTGAAAAATTAAAATATTCCACTGAACCCCTGTGAGTTTGAGGACACTGAAGCACATAGTTTGGGAGCTGTGATGGCCCTAATGTTAAGCTATGGAAGTTGAACTTTCAGAAAAGTAAGTCAAGTGGAACTCCTCCGTTTTCTAAACATTTGTTCAGTTGCCCCGGGGAGGCCTGTTGTGGAGAGAGGATAGAAAAGGAAGCAGTAGCCAGGCGCTAAGACCCACCTGTGCTGTTCTCTCAGCCTGCTCCTTAGGGAATTCACCACTTCCCAGAATCTTTCCTGCCATCCTCTCAGAACAGAAACACCAACCCCTTACCGCCGTCTGTCACTGATGTGGCTATTTTCAAAATACAGTTACTGTCTCCCACTAAAAAAAATAATAAGACTTTCCATTCATATAATCCTTTCATATAAGAAACAACTTGATGTTGTGGAAAGAGATCTAGATTTATAGATAATTGGGGCCCTGTCTCTACCACATAAGAAGTAACCTTGGGCAGGTTATTTAATGTTTCCAAACTTTAGTTCAATATTTTAACAATAACTGTATAACTTATTTGAATAAAGCAAAGTTTCTCAAACTCAACGTGCATAAAAATCACTTGCAGGCCATTATTAAAATGCAGAGCCCTGGGCTCCACTCTCAGACGTTCTAATACAGCAGGGTCAGGGGTGGGGCCCAGGAATCTGTTCTTTTAATAAGTAACATCCCCCGGCCCCGTGACACAAATTCAAGTAGATCACAAGTTGAGACACATTAGTAAAGATGTTTTCTTAAATACTTGCAGATATATAACATTTAACAGTAACATTTTAAAGTAAGTAACACTGGTATTGTCTTCATTTTATAGATGAAGAAACTGAGACTTTGAAAGATGACAGCAGCAGTCCCAGATCTTCTCTATAGGTAGGCCCTGTAACAATGAGAGAGCCTGAATTCATCTTATACATAAAATATGTATATGTTCACCCACTGAACTGTATATTCCTTGAGGACAGCAAATCTTATTCATTTTCGTATCTCCAGTACTTAACAAAGCACCTTAATAAATGTTTAATAAAAGAACTAATTTTTGAATTTGTTGAATATAGAAATATCCAATATTTCAAACAAAGCATACTTTGAAACACTTTTTGTTTTTCTCAATCAACAAAAGTCCAGCAAAAAAAAACAAAAAACAAAAAAAAACCCCCAAAACCTCAAGCTACAGTTTTCACAAAACATAAACCTTTCTTTGTTTCCTAATAGCTGAGCTAAAAGTAACTCTCTCACAGTTGGGGAAGGATCATGAGGTCGCCCAGTCCCAGCCTGGAACGCAGGGCCCACTTGTTGCTTGTTCAGGGAACTGATGATGCCAACAATCCTTTGTCTTTGGTATAATCAGACTCTGAAGTTCGTCCAGGCCTCGGTTCAGGCTGCCAACGCTGGCAGCATCGCTTCCAGATAACTGACCTTGGCTCTGCTGACTCGAAAATCAACTCCCAGAGTCACACAGGGCCCCTATTCATATGGGACCAGATTCTTAACCTCTTTTTTTGCAGCGGAGGGGGAGTCATGACACCCTTTGGAATAAAAGGAGTTTCACGTGAACCTTGAAGCCAATGTCAATGGACCCCTAAAATAAGATTTTAAAATTATTTTGCAAAACCAAATATGTTATTTTCCCCCTTATAAAGTATTTTCTACTGGGAATGATTTGCCTTGGGTAAGGTATGGTTTTAAGTGGCTTATCTAATAAACTGAGAGACACCAGAGTGATTTTTGACATTAATTATGATCCAAAACATAGTTTTTTCAGCAGCAGCTTGTTCAAGGCTATTCTTTTCATTCTGCTGTTGGCAGTGGAACATTTGGGAAAAGCTTGTATTCCCATCAAAGATAAACACAGGTTAAAATGGAAAGAAATCTGGTCAGGAAGCACATACAATGACAGCCCTTATTGCAAAGAAAACTGCACAAGATAATTTTATTTCCACTGACACAGCTATCACAAACTTCATACAGAAGCTCAATGTGTACAGCGTTAATTACCAAGGGGTTATAATTTCTTCTCATACATTTTTTTTTTATAATTTTATTTATTTATTTATTTATTTTTTCCCCCCAAAGCCCCAGTAGATAGTTGTACGTCATAGCTGCACATCCTTCTAGTTGCTGTACGTGGGACACGGCCTCAGCATGGCCGGAGAAGCAGTGCGTTGGTGCGCACCCGGGATCTGAACTCCGGGCCGCCAGCAGCGGAGCGCGTGCACTTAACCGCTAAGCCATGGGGCCGGCCCCTCTTCTCATACATTTAAAGGCTACAATACATGTTGAATTATGGAATAAGCAGAACCTCTCTCCACCTGCTCCCACAGTCAAGACAATGCCCTGACCATTTTATTTACAAGGGTTTTTGACTTTACAATATCTGCAACTACAACAGCACACACAGAGTGTCCTCAAGCACTTGCTTGGCAAAACCAGTTTGGAAACTTTTCTCTTACTCATAAGGCATGTTTCTCTCTTGTAACACAGCACCCTATGCAGATTCACAAGGCCAGCAAAGATGCTACTCTGTGGGGAATTTCTAGATCAGAGGTGGAATAACAAAGGAATATCAACTGGTAGGACTATAAAGATAAGGTGTTTTATCAAGCTATTGTTGTGGCAAATAGTAGTGATCCACCCAAAGGCCTACTATTTTCTCTGGTAAATATTATCCTTTTATCCATTTTACAACTGGGCAAACCAAGCTTTGGAGAATTTAAATAACATCCCCAATATCACTGAACCAGGGGTGAGAAAGCAAACTCTGCCACATGACTCCATATCCTAATATCACACTAACTCTAATATACCTACCTTAATTGGATGCATGTGAAAAATATTATTGTTTAGCTAATTCAGATACTATGGGAAGCAACATTAGTGTGAATGATACAGAGTGTCATTCATAAAAAAATTTTTTCTTCAACTTTGGAATATGTTTCTATACCTATGTTTGGATATGAGTGTTGCTAATGTTATGAAAATTCATAAAACTGTTCCCCAAAGCCAGGATAGGTAATTAGCTATCTTGATTTTGAAGCAAACCTTATACCTCTTTCCCTTTCAATGACTTTTGGATTTGAAATTTCCAAATCACCAAGTGAGATGAATGTACTAATGGGGATAAAAGAACAGATATGAAATCAGGATTGTCTGAAATACCTGGTTGCTGTTTTGTAATATATAACTTAGAGGTATAAACAGGAAAGTTGATAATGTTAACAGAGGAGCTATCAGAACCGAGCAGATGAAATGTCATGAGAAAGTTAAAGGCAAGATGTATGTGGTGTAAAAGTCTGTATTGTTCATGCATTCACAGGACTAGGCAGGTGACACTTCAGTGACAACGTGCCTTGCTATTTCTAGATCACCGAGGAGATGGAAAAATGCTCGGAACTAAAAAGGCAGCTGAACTAATTAATTTGCAGTGGTGCTTTCTGACTGAAATGTTATATTCTAAGTTTCTGAAAGAATTATACTTTGTGGTCAGCTAAAGATCTTGGAAAGGAACAGACATGTTAAACATTCTGACAAATATTTTCCTATTTACAGGGTTTTAAAATCACTAAAATGCCTGCAGTATGTGATAACAAGGAAAATCTAAATAGTTAAACCTGTTTTATGAAATATGCTGTTGTGATTTTCATTAAGTAATAATAAAACATCAAATAATATTAAATCAATAATAAAAGCAGTATATACTTTTAGAAAATTTAAAAGAAATTTTAAGAATTCAATATACTGGAAAGTAAACAGCAAAGACAAATCCCAAACCATCCAAATACAAATAATAACGACTCTTTTTTCTAGTGAGGAAGATTGGCCATGAGCTAACATCTGTGCCAATCTTTCCCTATTTTGTATGTGGGATGCCACCACAGCATGGCTTAATGAGTGGTGTAGGTCTGCTTCTGGGATCTGAATGCGTGAACCCGGGCTGCCAAAGCAGAGCGTGCTCAACTTAACCACTATGCCACCGGGTTGGCCTCAATAACAACATTTTTTTTTTTAATTTTATTTTAATGATAACATTTTGATGTATTTTCTCATCTTTTTCCAAACATAAATTTTGGGCATTTATATATATATATGTATATATATATAATTGAAATCTTACTGTACACCTGCATTCTGTGTGAACTTATCATATTTTATTTAACTATTCCTCTCTAGCCAGAAATAGAGAATATTTTAATGTTTACAAATATAAATAACATTGTTGTGAACATCTTTGTATGTAGACTTTTCTGTATTTATTGTTACTTATGGTCTTTATTTCACTTAGTGTGAATATTTATATCTTTTGTTATAAACATATTAATATGTTTCATTGTGGGGTGCTGCCTCAGACGATGATGAGATTATTATGTGCATGATAAAAGGCATATGTTTAAAAAAAAAGTCTGGAATACATATGATCCCAAGAGTTTCATATATAGGGTTGTGGACATGTATGAATATATTTTATTTGATTTAGCTGCAGAAAATTTACATTCTGTATTTTTAATCCATTTATTACATTACTTACTTTGCAGTTGGTGGTCCTCTCTGTTGATTAAATAAAATGGAATACAGTATAAAGCAAATGAGCACAACATATTCATATGGCTGAGGACCACAGAAGCAGAGAGAACTATGTTTATAACTAAAAATACCAGATCTTTGAATAGAACTCAGCAAACACATGACACATTTTTTCCTTTGGAATTAAACTTGTTTTCTCCAAAATAGAATCAAATGCTAAAAGCTTGCATATATTATTAGTGCCATTTATGTGTGGAAATAATAACTGATTGATGAAATAACTAAACACCTCCACACTGGAGATTTTAATCATTTGGGTTACTCCCTCAACTCTCCTTGATTTCATATCCCTTATACTCCTCTGTCCCAAATAGTATAAATGGGATCTTCACAGCTAAAGTAAACAAAGTGAAACATATTTTGTCTTTTAGAAAAAAATGGACCAGTCCTACAGGAATTTTCCAAAATAGAAACAGTATGTCTTCCTCACATTTTGACTGTTGCAAGTGCTCTATTCCTACAATCTGAAAAAGTCTCAATTGTCCAATGTAATCTCTAACAGTCCACAAGCCCAAAACCACAGGGAATGTCAAAAGTAAAGTCACAGCAATAAACATGTGAATAATAGAAGAATCATTTAAAATTTAACAATTAGTATAACACTAAAAATAACAAAAATTAAAGGATAATTGTTTAATCTAGAATACTGGGTTTATGCTTTTTCTTAGACGTTTAAAAATCAACTCTCAGCCTTAAGAATTACATAAATTATAGAGTTGCATTCATCAAGCAATCTAAAAAGTAGATAATCTCATCATCAGAATGTTAATCAAAAGTTTTAAATTCTTAGATCAATGAAAAATATAAATCTCTAAGGTTTAGCTTTTCCTTTGGCTGGCAGGAAGTCTGGTTATTATTTTATGACAATTAATGTCATCTCAGAACTATTGCAATAACTGAAAAGGCATAGGACTAGGAAGAAGGGAAGATAATTTTCCCCTCTTTTTTGTCTAGCCTAATATTCTGGTTTAAACATACATTCTTTAATTTTTGTTTATTTTTAGAGTTAAACTAATTGTTAATTTTTCAGTGCTTTTTCTATGAGTCACATACTTACTGCTGTGATTTTACTTTTTACTGGGCAAGTTAACCATAGTCAATGGCAGGAAAAGTTCTATCCACACCGCCTCTAGCCCCACTTTGCAGTGTAGAACTCCGCACCTCCCTCATCCTCACAACTGAGCAGTCTCTGCCCATCATTTGGCCCTAATGGGAGGCAGAGCAGAGCAGGGCAAAGGCGGGTCTACGGCAGCCAGAGGTGCTGGGGCAGATGGGGAGCAGCCACCGATTTAAAAAGAACCGGGAGAAGGAGAGCATACAACAGTACTAAGCACACCAGCAAAAGCATAACCCAACTCCTCGTGACTGCTGCAGCACCATCAGTCACCTTCCTTACAGTTCCACCATCAGTAGACCCATGCTGTAAGGGACAGCCAGCCCAAGGTCACCTCCAAAGTCTCATCCTAAAGTATGCACTCTGAAGCAGGCTGCACAGAGAGTCAGCACTAGGACTTCCATGAGTAGTAAAAGGAAGGATATAGCATCATCCTTAAAGAGAGATCTCACAACTGGTAGAGCTTTATGCTTCCAACGATGAAAAACAATACCTTGTAGTGTTATTTATACAGTCGTATACTTTAAGTCATTTTTCACTCTCAGCAACTTTTTGAGGCAAGTAAATCAAGGAAAAGAAAACAGAGATATTGAGAAATGCAGTGAGTTAACCGAGCATCATACACAACTGGAATAGAGAATAGTGGGTGAGTGTGCACTGGGGACCCAGACTTCTGAGGCTGGAATCATCCTTCACCATTTCTGCAACAGCAGTCAGGCTCTGTAAGTATTTGTTCTCATTCACTCCCCATGTAATAGCATCTTCTAATCTCCTAATTTGTTTTTAAGTAGAAGGAAGTCAGCATTTTTGCTTTTAGTTGATACTGCTTATTTAACCTTTAAGCCCATAGCCGATAACGTTCTAAAATAGGGGAATAACCTGCAAGAAGCGGCTGTCCTAGGAAGGCACTAAATTTAGAGGGTAAAAAGGTAATCACTCATCAGTGCTAACCTGTCAGAGGCCAACAAGCCACTTGCTCTCAGAACGTGAAGGAGCAGTCTGGTAACTCTCTGAGCTGCTCAGGCCACAGCCTCCTCTTCCCCTTAAGCAGTCAGCTACTCGCCCCTTTTGAACTATTTTTTACACTGTCCTCTGTTGCCTGGGTGTAACTTAAGAATTAGATCCTCCACTGCTTCATTTATGTCCAATGACTGATAGGCAAAAATGATTTATTGTAATGTAATTAGAAATAAAACACATTTTATAATGAAAACTATTTCTTTGGTGTTATGAGGTTTAAATGGATTAATATGTATAATGCTCTTTGAAGTGCCTGACAAGTATTCTTTAAGTGTTAATTATTATGTGCCCCTTCCTTATTCTCTACCCACTGAGCCCTTAGACTCAGGTCAGTCATAGACTCTGCATTGCTTACAACTGCTTTTGCCAAATTAATGTAATATCTGAGGGGCAGCAGCATCCAAAGATGTAGTTCCATTGGTCTCCCAAATTATCCCAGGTCTCACTAAAGGTTCATCTGAGGGAAAAGTCATGGAGAATCTTAGCTCTGCAGTCTCTGGGCCCAAGTGTGGCACATCTGAGTTATTTGGAAGTGGCTACAGGTTCTTGGTGTAAACTAAGTCTTTGTCCTAATGGTAGAGGCCTCCTCTAATTTCTAGGAGGAATGAAAAGGACATGCTGAGGGCTTTGAAAAGAGAGGGTTGTGAGCCTTCTTCCTCATTCTCCCTTCCCATCCCCCCCAGCCCTCCATGCTCCCATAACCAACCATGCTTCTAAGTTTCATTTGGATTGTTTTGTTTCTGACCTAGCTTAGCTAGCCATTAAGCTTTGTCTTATTTACACAATTACGAAGTTGATTTTTCCAAAAATGTGAGGGAAATATGGTTTTTAAAATTTTTCCTTTTCAATTTTTTCCAGCTGGTGTTTCTGTGTCTATATTTTCAGATCAAATTAGGTTTTCTTAAAACTTCCTCTGCAGAAAGTACAACATTGCATCCTCAAGTTCTTTAATTTATTTCAAGATTGTTCGATTCCAGATAATGAACTTGTTTTTCTGGCAAGGAATTACCTTAAACGAACTTCTCTCTTAAAACAGGGACCAGCCTGATTTCTAATATAATCTGTGACCATATGGCATCCATTAGAACACAGTATAGTTTGCTTTCCTCTCTTTCTTTGGAAGTATTCCTTGTCAGACCATGTTTGGAGAAAAGGAAGAGAATTGTGATAGAGATAAGGCCACGAAGATCTTCCTTTCTGCAGACAAATGGATTTGATACAAAAAGACCTTAACTCGCTAAGCCAACCCAAACTTACATGTACTGGGGGATAAAAACACACAAAAGAGTTCAGAATGGAAATTACCTGGTTTAGATGTTTAAGTGAGCCCCACGTTCTACACCTAAATATTCAACATGAGGGAATATCCTTAAATATGTTAAGATATAAAATACAGAGTTTACTATCAGGAAACTTTTAAAGTAATATTTTTAAAGACTATTTAACGAAAGGAGGATTTTAAAAGTGTATATATGTATGTATATATTTATTATGTATTTATATAAGTACATGTATGTATGTATACTATAGAAGGGAATACACAAAAATATTAACAGTGGTTACATTTAGTGGTAGGATTCTTATAAATCTCATTTTCTTCATTTCACAGAAATGAATACCCATTTTCTTAACTTTCTCTAATGACCATGTTTTACTTCTGAATTATAAATTCAAATATATTTCCTTAAAGCAAAGGGTTATTAGCTTAAACATGTTTGAAACTTATTTAAATATAGATGCTTTTAAAACATTCCAGATATTTGATAAACCCCAAAACATCTATTCTCAATAATGTTTATTTTTTTTTTTTTTTTTTTTTTTTTTTTTTTTTTTTGTGAGGAGATCAGCCCTGTGCTAACATCCGCCAATCCTCCTCTTTTTTTTTTTTTGCTGAGGAAGACGGCCCTGGGCTAACATCTGTGCCCATCTTCCTCCACTTTATATGGGACGCCGCCACAGCATGGCTTGCCAAGCAGTGCGTCGGTGCGCGCCCGGGATCCGAACCAGCGAACCCCGGGCCGCCGCAGCGGAGCGCGCGCACTTAACCGCTTGCGCCACCAGGCCGGCCCCTGTTTATTTTTTAAAAATTACTAAAATGTATGTATCTGAAATATCCTGTTTTCCTCCTTTAATATTTATCCATGTCTTTGGGTATAATAAAAATGTATACTTTTATAAATTTATTCATTTTATTAATTATATCATTCATTTAGCTTCTGCTTTTATTTGCTGCTTGATTACTGATTTATATAGCAGTCTATCAGCATAAGAACATTATGAAAAGTATCAGTGACCCTGGAAATCTTTACTCCCAAGAATTCCAGAATGTGAGCTCTATGTCCACAATTTAAATCCCTGCCTTAACACAGATCACTTCAGCTCAGTGTTCCTAAAAGTGGCTAATGCTGAATTGTACTTGCTATTCTCTAATACTGTTTTGAAGGAGGCGGTAGAAATTAAATGAACTGTTTTCACAATTAGAATACTTAAAATATCTCACTACCTTTTATTTTACACCATGTCCCTGCTTCCTATGGTACTGACGTAGTACATTGCCAAGAGACCAGAAAAAGCATATAGTGAGTTGACAATAACAAAGATACAGAGGCTTAGACTTGGAAAGAGCTTTACAGACCAGACGGCTGAAGTTCTTTTTTTTTTTTTTTTTTTTGTGAGGAAGATCAGCCCTGTGCTAACATCTGCCAATCCAGCTCTTTTTCTGCTGAGGAAGACTGGCCCTGGGCTAACATCCATGCTCATCCACTTTATAAGGGATGCCGCCACAGCATGGCTTGACAAGTGGTGGGTCGGTGCGCGCCCAGGATCCAAACCGGCGAACCCTGGGCCACCACAGCAGAGCGCGAGCACCTAACCACTTGCACATGGGGCCGGGCCCCCCAGATGGTTCAAGTTCTGTCCAACAGATTCCTTTCCACAACATGTGAGGGCTGGTTGTCCTGCCTCTGCCTTAATATGACCTCAGGAGGCAAGAGGCTCAGTCCTTCCTGAGGCAGCACACTGAATGCTGACTGATACCAATCACTACTCCTATTTTTATTTCTATTACTACTGCTTCTGCTACTACTGTTACTACTGCTAATTTCATTACATTTGCATAAACCTTTCACATATATTATCTCATTTAATCTTTATAAAAATCCTTTGAAGTAGAGAGACCAAAAATTATTATCCCCATTTTATAAATGAGGAGACAGAGTCTGAGTTTAGGTGACTTGCCTAGGATCACACAGCAAATGCCAGCCCACAAATGAACTAAAATCCCGAGCCTCCTCCTTCTACATCAATTATCCTGCTCTTTGTTAGAAGGCTTTCTGGTGCTGAACCAAAATCTGCTTCCTTGGAATTCTCCCCTACATTAATGCAAATCACTCTCCCAGCCACCAAGAATTCCATTATGTTTCAGCTCCAACTCCTTTGATATACACTTTTAGAAAAAAATTAATTAACCCAATTCTTCAGAAGGTTAAGAAGAAACAAGCAAGATACTGTAATGTATCGGTTTGGACTGGGCTCAGCTACTAGGGAGAGAAACCCAAAATAACCATGGCTTAACTTATGACATGGGAGATAAATCATCAAGGGTTGGCAGCATGGCATCACAAACTATTGCACCACGTTTATTGCACCAGGGAATACTAAGAGGAAGTGGCTGAGTGGATCCTTCTATAGAGAACCTCTGATAAAGAATTTGTATTCAGACTCTAAATAAGCACAAAAAAAAGATGCTCAACCATATTAAACATTCATGAAAAGCAAACTGAAACCAAAATGAGATGCTACTACATACCACAGAATACTTAAAATTAAAAAGACTGATAGCACCAAATGTTGTCGAGGATGTTGAGCAACTGAAACTTTCATACATTGCTGATGGGGATGCAAAGTAATATAGCCACTTTGGAAAACAGTTCTGAAGTTTCTTCTAAAGGTAAGGATACTCTTACCATATGACTCAGCAATCCCACTCCTAGGTATTTCCCAAAATGAAATAAAAACATACATCTATACAAAGATATGTACACAAATGTTTATAGCAGTTGTATTTTTAAATTTTATCCATGAGGGGCCGGCCCCGTGGCTTAGCAGTTAAGTGTGCGTGCTCTGCTACGGGCGGCCTCGGTTCAGATCCCAGGCGTGCACCGACGCACCACTTACCCGGCCATGCTGAGGCCGCGTCCCACATACAGCAACTAGAAGGATGTGCAACTATGACATACAACTATCTACTGGGGGGCCTTAGGGGAAAAAAAAGGAGGAGGATTGGCAACAGATGTTAACTCAGGGCCGGTCTTCCTCAGCAATAAATAAATAAATAAATAAATAAATAAATAAATAAATAAATTTTATCCATGAAACCACAAACTGGAAACAACTCCAATGTCCATCAGCTGGTAAATAAGTTGTAGTCATTTATATAGTGGAATGCAACTCAGTAATAAGAAAGAAGACATTCCAGGGAAAGGAGAAAGCTGGCACAAAGGCTTAAGGCAAGAAATATCTTGCTGTATTGCTCTAACTACTAGGATTTGGAGGTCCCTGCAAAGTTAAGTGTAAGAGGATAAGCAGCAGTTAAAAACGGACCACGTACCTTGTGGTCTATTATGCTATGCTAAGGCTTAAGATTTATATTTTTGGTGAAGGAATCACTTCTACAATTCAATTTGGGCAGGATAGGGCAAACAGGGAGGTATTGAGATAAAATAAATGGAAAAGAAAATGTTTGTTCAACAGAGCATGAATTGACTTATTGTCAAGGAATTCTAACCTGTGCAAGTAGGCTAGGGAGTCAAAGACAGGGAAGAGAGCAGTGCATCCATTAGGATTTTCCAGAGTGTGTGATTTAAATATGTAGGATAGGTGAGATCCACAAATGTGTTTCTATGTTATCCCTGTGTGCTTGCATTAGATGCATGGTTTCTCTTTCAGTGTTCATGTTAACACATTATTAAAGTCAGAGAAGTAGTGATTATATTGACACTATCAGAAATGTGACACTTTCTCAAGTAATCAAAAGACTATCTATAGAGGGGGGAACAAACCATATTGTCTTCTGTAAATAGGGTAAATAAAGTTTTAACTCTGTTTTACTCCAAGTGTTGGCTCTAATATATACTTTCATAAGACGAAGGCAAGATGTTTAACACATCAATGAATTGCACAGGGTTTACAGACCACTCCTCAATGTAAGAAAGTAAAAAGCTTTGTTGAACAAAGGCCATCAGGATGGGTTGGTGATAGGAGTGCCCCAGATGGAAATATAAAGTAAGAAGAAAAGCTGGATTATGGTCACTAGGGAAAAGTTGGAACCAAAGAAGTGGAAGAGGTAGGAGAGGCAGTTACCAGAGTCGTAATAAAGACAAGTTATATTAGGGAGGCTTATTGCCAACCGCTGCCTTTGCACCAAGATTCCCGTTGGCAGTCCTGAGTGTTCTGCCTGGGCCTGTAGAGTCCTAACAAGGTAACCAGACGATCATGTTGGAAGGAAAGGACGTATGTCTAAAGGAATGAACAACAAAGATGGGACTGAAGTGTAACTGCAACCCTCTAGGAGGTGACAGCTCCAGTAGGTGACAGCCTCTTCTCCAAGAGCTCACGACCTACTTGGCCTCCTTCAATTGTGGCTGTGCCACGTATGTCTAAACTTAGCACAGTGTGGACTCTGCCTGATGTGTTCAGCTTGTCCACCTGGTGCCCCAGTTCTGGTAACTAGGCAGGCTTCTACTGCAAGACAAAACTCGAGTGGTCGTTTTGACTTAATTCAGAGTGAAAAACAGGCCTGCTTTGTTTCATGTGTCAGTGTCATTTTCTGTTAGTTTTCTTGGTACTTCAGTCTATTCAGAACTTTCTTGGCTTGGGCTAGTCCCACTCTCATAGAATGGAATCCTGACTCTGAGTAATGAGCAATTAGATGTAAATTCTACTGTGAAAGTAGTTTTACTGTCTGTAATTAGATGCCAAATAATAATAAAGTATTATTAAGTATTGTGCATATCAATAGTGAATTCAAGTTCAAAGTACTGGTTTGATTCTTTCGAAAGAAATAAAAAATTATTTCACTTTACCCTAGAAATTATGAATATTCAGAAACCATATAATATTAGACAAAATTCAGTCAACTATTTCAAGGGAGAAAAAAGGGAAAAATTCTTTACTTATCTTTGTATCTGCAAATTCAAAGTAAATGTAATTATAATGATAAGGAAATAATTAATAAACCCAATTGGAACTCACAAGAAGCAATGAAACAATGAAAGATTAGCAAGACATGCATATATTAATGAAATTAATAAATTTTAGGTTAACATACCAGAACAAGTTGATATTAGAAGGGCCCATTCCTCCCAACACAAACACATGGATCAAACGTAACCCTGGAAGTTTTGGATGTTCTGTCAACTAGAAATTGAGAGGAAAATCTCCAGGCTATTTCTTTTTTTGTGTGTGTGTGAGGAGGATCGGCCCTGAGCTAACATCCATGCCAATCCTCCTCTTTTGTGTTGAGGAAGACTGGCCCTGGGCTAAAATCTGTGCCCATCTTCCTCCACTTTACATGGGATGCCGCCACAGCATGGTCTGACAAGCGGTGCATCAGTGCGTGCCCAGGATCCGAACCCGGGCTGCCAGCAGCAGAGTGCATGCACTTAACTGCTACGCCATGGGGGCAGCCCCTCCAGACTATTTCTAAAGGAGTGGAAACTGTGGGGCAGTGATTAGTGAGTAGGAGCAGAAGCCAAAATAACTTATACCTTTGGGTGACTATAGGGTTACCACACATGTACTGGTTTGCTAAGGATAGGCTTGCTTCACACCTGCTGCTTCAGAGTAATTAATAATAATGTCCCTTTCCAATTTTCAAAGTGTCCTGATTTAGATGATAAATTATAAGATCCTCCTAGCTAAAGGACATGTTGAAACCAGATATTACGCTTGAGAGTGAGGTGCTCGGATTCTAATAAACATGAACAAAGAGTGTCCTGGCCAAAAGACCTAACTATAAACTTCCTTGCCTACAACCAGAAGTCATAAGGAGCTGACTTTTACATGAAATGGAAAAACTTTGGCCACTGACCCTGCTTAGGAAACTGCAAGGAAGCTAGGGTGAAAAAGAAGTCACCCACAGGGAGCCAGCACCTCAGCCTGTGGGTAGCTGTGGAGTCCAAATTCATCCTGTCCACTTGGCTCGAATGATACTAAACTGAGATATTTTCATTAAAACTGGTCTAGAGGGGACTGGCCCAGTGGCATAATGGTTAAGTTCATGCGCTCCGCTTCAATAGCCCAGGGTTCGAAAGTTTGGATCCCGGCACAGACCTACACAATGCTTATCAAGCCATGCTGTGGCAGGCGTCCCACATATAAAGTAGAGGAAGATGGGCATGGATGTTAGCCCAGGGCCTCAGCAAAAAGACAAGGATTGGCAACAGATGTCAGCTCAGGGCTAATCTTCCTCTCACACACACACACACACACACACACACACACACACACACACAAGCCTGATCTAGATATGGTGAAACTCATCTAGTCTAGGCAGAGGCAAATGTGAAATTGGGCTGTGGCTAAGATTCTACATCCTGAGTACACAGCATAAACCCCCAAATGAACTTGTGCTGGAGATAAATTTATAGCTAGAGATTATAATTTACTTGAGGAAATGAATGACTGTGAGAAAGTATTAGCAGATACAACAAACAGAAGAATTTGCACACCAAGGACTAGAAAAAAGGATATAATCTAGTCTGAAAGATACTTTGACAAAAATATTTATAAGGAAGGAAAGAATATAAATCACAAGGAAAGAACAAGACAGTACTTTAAATAAGAGCAGACAGACTTGTAAAACAGCCAAACAGAATCTTTCTGCAAATAAAATATATACTCAGAAGAAAAAAAAAATACTGAGGGTCTGGCCTGGTGGTGCAGCAGTTAAGTGCGTGCACTGATGTACTGCTTGTCAGGCCATACTGTGGCAGCGCCCCATATAAAGTAGAGGAAGATGGGCACTGATGTTAGCCCAGGGCCAATCTTCTTCAGGAAAAAGAGGAGGATTGGCATCAGATGTTAGCTCAGGGCTGATCTTCCTCACAAAAAAAAAAAACAAAAAAAATACTGAGTGGATAAATTTCAAATCTCTTTCATTTAATTAGTTTATCTAAAGCTCTGGTGTCTTTTGTTAGTTAACTCTGGAGATTAACTCTTGCACGCATAGTATTTTTAAACAGGAAAGAAATTATTTTCCCTCCTGGAATTGCACATGGAAGCTAGATGTGTTTTACGTGCTTTTATGGAAATTGATTCTCAACCCTCTCATTCTGAGCTCTGGATGCCACATTAAATTTCTAATATACTTAGTATGAGTTCTCATTGATATTTATTACGGCTCATAAATTAACATAAAAATGCACACAAAAAAGCACATTCCTTGGCAACCCCTCAAAAGAACAACCCTATCAAGCATTCTAGTTATAGCAATGTAATAGGCAATTAGATAATCAAAAGATTATTTTTAACTACGTCATGACTGGTACATACTCTAAAATAAAATTTAAGAAGTAATTATAGGGGGCCAGCTTGGTGGCGCATCCATTAAGTTCCCGCGTTCCGCTTCAGCAGCCTGGGGTTCACCAGCTCGGTTCCTGGGCATAGACCTACTCACTGCTCATCAAGACATGCTGAGGCGGCGTACCACCCAAAAGAACTAGAATGACCTACAACTAGGATATACAATTATGTACTGGGGGCTTTGGTGAGAAAAAAGAAAAAAAGAGGAAGATTGGCAACAGATGTTAGCTCAGGGCCAATCTTCCTCAAAAAAAAAAAAAGTAACTATATGTTCACATTTATGATTAAAGCCATTATTTCTGAGGTTTATAATAATCTGTTTTAAGATTGAGAACAAGGACAAATATATTTTAGTAATACTATATAGCTGATAGTATTACTATGACATAAATGCAGGTTATTTGCCTTATTTAAAAAAAATAAATTTTATAGTTTTAAATGCCTTAAAACGTCAAGTTAACAATTCCTCTTCTTTTACCATTGAAACATATCAAGAACAAATTACATAATGGTGGAAACTCAAGTTTTCTCTCCAAATAATCTGATCTGTGATGTATTTGACATTACAGTTCTTTCTTTCAAATCTATAAGAAATAAATGCAAAATAGCAATGGATGTTCAAGAGGAGTGAGAATCTTCAAATAAATTCGTGTTAGTTGTTAAGTACCTCTTCAGACTCTGAGATCCACGTCAAGAAGTAATCTAATGGTGAATATACATACAGAAGAACTGCTATATCATAAAATACTTTTATTAACTGGGGAGGTGAAATAGTCTTTTAAAACCAAAAGAATAAAGTTAGGAGCAAAATAACAAAAATACATTTTAAAGTGAAAAAATAACGTCAGTGTCCTTATGAAATTATCCCATCTGGTGGCATAAATTGAAACTCTGAAGCCTCCAGAGAGAAATGTAGGAAATGGATCCCTTTCCAAAAACAACTTTGCCAGGCATCTTAGAATTTTCTCTGATTTAATGGGCAAACAAGCATTGAAGAGGATGATTAGTTAGAAAGGACATCCATAATTATATTTGTTCTAAGACGTTTTTATGGATAAAATGGATTAAGGGAAGGTAATGCACTTTGCAAGATGCTGTTTGGATAGGTTTATATCAACAAAGTATCAATATTTAAGTCAAATAAATAAACTTGGATCTATTAAAAAAAAAACTTAAACAATCCATTTTCGTCCAGTCAATATTCTGGATGACTTTGCTAATAAGGCTAAGCTACTATCATCGTCCAAATAGAATCTCACCCCAGCACTAAATTAACACTTAATTGGAACAAACTCTAAAACTACTATATCAATGTAAATTAATGAACTAAGTCAATTAAATTGTCCCCACATTTAATATTATCCTGAATATTAAAGAGCCTAATTCTATGAAAGAAATGAAAATTTTACTGTTTTCTTATGAACCCGAGAGACTGAATATGAAAACAGACCATATACAAGACAGAACTTTGATCCACAACCTGCAGCAACCTGCCCAGGAAGCCAACCCCTTTATCGACAATAAACAGCCCAGGAAGGCAGCCTATTATGTCAGACTTGCAGGAAGCCAGATTTCTATCTCTAGTGACAATCCAGGAAGCTAAATAATAACCTCTGTAACAATCAGCCCCAAATGTCCAGGACTTGATAAATAACTGACAGCTTCCCTATTTTTTTGTCCTTGCTTCTGACCAAGAGAGAAAGCCGAATATGACCCCTAACCAAACACACAGGATGCCTTGCTTCTAGCTAGCCCGCTGATAGCTTCCCCTTGCCAATAGCCTCCATCAGGGCACACCTGAAGACTTCCCTTCTTACCACTAAAATCTTTCCCATTTGTCTGTTTGCCTTTGAGTTTCTGCCAAAATGCAAGTGATGGTGGCCAATTCCACTTCTACAGCAAGCTCAGAATAAACAGCCTTTGCTTTTCTCATCTGGTCAGTCTTCATTTATTTCCACAACCCATGCAACAGAAAGCATTGCTAAGATTAATATTTCATAAAAAGTTAACTGCTAACAGTTATTAAGCCCTTGTCATGAACCATGCACTGTATTAAAAGTTTTTACATGGATTATCTAACTTAATTTTACAGTAAATATAACAGTGACTTCTGAAATTGGTACTATCACTATATTCATTTTACAGAAGAGGGAACTGAGGCTGAGAAATGGTGAATAACTTGTTTAACACAAAGGTAATGAATAGTTAAGCGAGGATTAAAATAAAGGCAATCTGATTCTAAAGAGGATAACTTTTAACCATTATACTGAATTCCTCTTGAAATATAGAGATAGGTGCATGTTTTAACTGCTTTCATAAGAAAACAGAAAACAACACAAAATTAACATTGTGTTTCAACTTCACAATTGGTAATAAAATATTGTCGGGGGGAGAGGGAGAATTTCCTTCTGCCCTTTCCCTTAAGGTTCTTCTGGCTGGCCAAATAATCAACAAGACAGGTTAGCAGGAGAAAATAATACCAAGTTTAATAACATGTATACATGGGAGAAAGCAGGGACACTGCGTTTCTCAACACAATAGCAGAAATTCTTGTCTTAAATACCATTTTCAGCCAATGACAAAGGAGGATTTTGGGGGTGGGGGGAGTCAGTTACAGGAGATTACCACTAAAGCACAGTAAACAAGAGTAAGGTTTATTATGTAGCTCAAGGCCTCACCTTCCACATTGATAAGTCACTAGAAATGAGCTCATCCCCCTCTCTTCCCAATACAGAGAGGGAGATACCTTTACAAATGGAGATTTCCCTTGTAAATGATTGTCTGGCAACTCCTCGCAGGGCCATCCAAAGAATGTGGCCAGAGAGACAGAACTCCCGATAAGATGGGCTTGTTGGTGCCTTTTCTATTGTAACCTACATTATCTTTATAGCAGTCATGATAGATCTGTTCTAGGAAGGAGCCACCATGTCAAATTCTTTAGGCAGTTAGTGGGGGAGGTCAAATGTCCCTAGAGAAAACAACCAAGGTAAAGAGATAGATTTCAGGGTGGCCAAATCTTGATCTCCCACAATATTAACGACAGAAGAGGAAGGGAACTCGGAATTCCTTTATACTAATCTCCTTCTTTTACAGATTACGTAAGTGAGGTGCAGAGAAGTGAAGGTAACTTGCCCAATACCATATACCTACTCAACAGACAAGACAAGACAAAAGTCCAGATCTTCTGACTCCCAGCCTAGATATCCAGCATGCTTCACTGGGAAACAGAATATTTGCATGATGAGATTTATAACTCCACAAAGACTTTATGTAACACATTCCAAACACATACTAAATAACATCGCTAAACACATATCTTTTACGGAGATAATGAGCCCACTGACGTTCAACAAACATTTGAGTGCTATGTGTTAGGCACTGTTCCAGACACTTAAGTTTCATTACTGAACAAAATGAAAAGACCCTATCTTATTGGTTTACATTCTATTGGGAGAAAACAAACATTACAGAGTAGATACATCAAGTAGGCAAATTATATAATATGTTAGAAGGTAATAATGCTACCATAAAAATAAAAGTAGAGTAAAGTAAGATTGGGAGTACCAATTTGGGACAAGGAGAGCAGGTTGCAATTTTAAACAGGGTGATCAGGGTCAGCCTCACTGAGAAGGTGATGTCTGCGTAGACTCTGAGGAGGTGAGGGAGTTAGTCACGTGGATATGGTGAGTAGAGTGTTCCAGGTAGAGGGAACAGCCAATGCAAAATCCTGAGAAGAGATAGTCTGTCATGTTTGAAGAGAACAACATTGGGGGCACTGAGAAGAGGTGAGATCAGAACTGTAAGCTGGGACGTATGTGTGTGTAGGAGGCGTTTGATCACCGAATTAACTTTATCAATGAAAACAAGCTACATATTTTCTATTTATAACTATATTTTATAAGGTCAAAGAAGTGAGTGTAGTTCTTTCTCAGACTTTAACTATATTATGAATATCAGAATGAAAAGTGGTTTGAAGCTCTAATTCGTTTTGTCAGTTCAATCAATTGGGCAAAAATTGCATGTGAATTGTATGTTAACGATTTGAAGCATTTGCCTGAGGGTCCTCACCAGAGACTTGTTAATTTCATCAGTAGTAGTGAGGGTGGGAAGGAAGAGGGCTGTACCTGGGCCCTGGGTTTTTTATGTGCTCCCTGGTGCACTTAAGCCATGGCTGAGAAGCATTACTCTGATATACGTGAAAAAGAGAAGGCTTTTCTCATTCCTGCTCCCAAGCAGTCTGCTCTGTATGCTCATTATCCTTGTTGCTGCAGCTCACTTCAGTGTCATCACTACCTGGAAGTCAAAAACCACAAATCCCCTCCACAGAAATCCTGGGACCTCTCCGGGGTACCCCATTGGAGAGGAAAGCCAGGACAAGCCAATTTCTTCTTTGTTGCCCACTTCATGAGTTCCCCACAACACCAACAAACAAGAATGGATGTGGGTGTCAGATGACTGAGAAGTTTGTGTTAGAAAATGACAATGTAAGAGGAAGGGCAAGAGAAGAGGGGAGCTACATGGTTGGCATCAATTGCCTAATAAATTTTTAAGAATAAGGCTGTCTAATATTCAATTTCAAATTTTGGCATTGTTTTGGTAGAAAACATCCTGTCTTCCCAAATCTTCTGTGTCACTTATGCGTGCCTGGCACATTTTTGGCAAACAACAAATATTTGTTATATGAATGAATGAATTCAAGTGGGCTGAACACAAAAAGCAGCAAACCCTCAACCCATCCTTTCCCAATCCCTCCAATCTTGTTCCCCAGAGGCAACTGCACTTACCTCATTGTTACTCTCCTATCTCTAAATAATACACTAATGCTGCTAATTCTGGATGTATCAATGTTATATTTTGCATACTCCCTTTCTGCCAAGATAGATAAGGATTTTACTAAATTAACCCCCCCCTCAGATTTCCCCTACCTGCAACATCTAGTCAATTACATCACTATTATTAGCTTTTCCATTGATTATATATATACTTAAACCTATATTTCTTGTTTCAAGTACAAGCAGTGTCTCTTCACTTTGTCAAATAAGAACATTGTATCCCATACCCTTCTCTTCATCTCTCTTGTTCTCTTTTACATTGTCATGTTTAACATATACATTGTTTTGTAATCATAGTTAAGGGATTCTTGGTTTGCCTACAGGTAGACTGTAAATTTGAAAATCAGTAGACAATGTTATGTACGTAAACATTGTTCACTGCACTGCCCAGGCAAGTTGTATTCTATGACTATACTTGATTTTTGTATAATTTTGTGATACAACCCACTCTTACCAGACTTCTGATTGCCTTTTTACTTTTGTCTTGAATTGTCTACTTTTATGGCATCATTAAAACAGGTTCTTCCGGGGGTGCCCGGTTGTGCAAGCGGTTAAGTGCGTGCGCTCTGCTGTGGCCTCCCGGGTTCTCGGTTCAGATCCTGGGTGTGCACCCACGCACCACTTGGCAAGCCATGCTGCGGCGGCGTCCCATATAAAGTGGAGGAAGATGGGCATGGGTGTTAGCCCAGGGCCAGTCTTCCTCAGCAAAAAGAGGAAGATTGGCAGATGTTAGCTCAGGGCCGATCTTCCTCACACACACACACAAAAAAGGTTCTTCCACATTTACAGGATACTGTCACACCTGAGGACTCTTTTTTTTCTATAGGAAGTTCTCTTACAGCCCTGCAGTCTCCTTTCAGTTTGGATGGGTGGCTCTCAGGCCTGCTGTACAGTTGTTATCCTGGGACTTGCCTTCATTGCTTTTCCAAATTAGTTCTATTGTTCATAGATCCAAGCCACTCCAATTTCTTGGATAATTCTCTTGTTTTGCCAGCCCGCATTCTCAGGTAACATCCTAAAAAAGAGTATTTGGGAGCTTTCTCAATTTATGCTTAATTTTCTTTTTCATTCTGCCCTCATATTTTATCCATAGTTTGGCTCCGTATAGTATTCCAAGTTCAAAGTCATTTCTCTGTGGAACTTGCAGGGATTGTTTGTCTCCTAAGATCCAGCCCCCCGTGAGGAGAGGTCTATTGCCAGCCTGATTCTCATTCCTTTACGGAGGACTTGTATTTGCTCTCTGGAAGCTTTTGGAATCTTCTCTTTATTCTTGCTATCCTTAAATTTTATGATATGCCTACATGT
This sequence comes from Diceros bicornis minor, assembly GCF_020826845.1. NCBI lineage: Eukaryota > Metazoa > Chordata > Mammalia > Perissodactyla > Rhinocerotidae > Diceros > Diceros bicornis. The sequence continues at coordinate 9,668,703 of NC_080760.1, forward strand.
AGGCTTTTTTCTTTTTCTTGCTCAGTACTCAGTAAGTCTTAGACATTTGTAGACTCATGTCTCCTTTTGGTTCTGAATAATTTTTTTTCTTGTTCCATCCAACAATTTTCTCTGTTCTGTCTCTGACTACTGTTCTCTACTTTTCACTTTTTCTCTAATCTTGTAGTAATGCCAACAAAACCTACAACTTGACCTTACAGGCAATGAGACAGAGAAGTGAGTCATAATTCATGTTTCTCCCTTCCATTTAGTTAAAGGCTTATACCACATCAGCCCTGCTAGCTCACTGGGTGTTACCTACCATGGTGTGTGTTCACTCCCACTTTATTATTTGAGTTGAAAATACTGCAAGAAAACTCAAAGGGAAAACCAAGCCATAAAGGAAAAGTTATACAAAGTACTTATAAACATTCTTATAGTTTTAATTATTATTTCACTTCTCTGGATTGGCATAGCTTTCAGGAATTTAGGTCCTTTAAAAAGATGTTATGAATATTAACACAAAAGTAACTTCATGCTTTACTTTCTAAACAACATTCAAGTAAAATGAACGTGTCAAACTGTCAATAATTCAAAGAACAGAAAAACACAGAAATTTTTAAAATGGTGTATATATACTCTTAGGTGTATACATATACACTCTTGTAATCCTGGAGGCAGGCTGAGTCCTACAATTTTCCTTTAAGCCCCACAGAATCTAAATACCTGCTAAGTGCAAGTTTGTTCAATGACAACATTCTGCAAAACTGGAGAACTTCTAAATAAAACTATTTAAAAACAGAAACTTATGTATCTTATATTTTAACGCAAAAATAATTGGGGCTTTTTTGGGAGAAGGGACAGAAAGCCATCTCTGTGCAACAACATATGCGATCGCTTCTCCTAGGTCCCCTCCCCCTTTATTTTTTAACAACACCGAACAGGGCTGCTTATTACTCACAACTTTTCTAATTTTCTTACGTCACAATCACTTGGAAGGACTTAAAAGACACATGTTCCTGCCCTTTTCTCCTTCCCGAAACGGACTCGGTCAATGTGGGGCGGGGCTGAGCACCTGGATTTCCAACCAGCAATGCAGGTGCGTCTCCCACTCGTGGAGGTTTGCGAGCCACTTTATAGAAAGGAGGCTGCCCCCCAGTCGGGAGGCCGGACTTCCACCCTCCGACCCCTTGGGGGTGAGGCCGGGGCACCTGAGCTTTGGGGACTTCCCCCAGCGGCCTGTGACGCAGCGTCCAAGCGAGAAGCGCGCGGACGCCCCGACGCCGGCGCTCAGAAAGGCGCTACGGTGGGTTTCCGGGGCGGGCGCTCGGCCTTTCCCGCGCGCACTGACTGCGGCGACACCGCGGAGGCCGCGCGGCACGCCGGGCGCCACCCGCTCAGCAGCTCCTTCTCGTCCCCAGTCGGCCGGCCCTCTCGACGCGCCCGCCACGGCACGCCGGCCGCGCGCGGAGGGGCGCACGCTGAGGCTCGGGCCTCGGGTCGCCGCCCCGCGGCCGCCGCGGCGTCAGGCCCGCCCCTCGGCCCGGCCGCGGCTCCACCAATCGCGGGCCTCGCCCGCCGCCGCACCTGCGAGGAGGAGCCCGCGCCGCCGCCGCAGCGGCCCCGCCCCCACCGCGCCGCCCCGGAGCGTCCGCCGCCGGCGTCTGCCCCCCGCCGGCCCGGAGCGGAAGCCGCGCGCAGGCGGGCCTGGACGGCCGGGGCTGGCGCGTTGCTGCGCCGCCGCCTGCGGCAGCCGCGGCCCCCGCGACCCCGAGCGAGCGGGCGGGCGGGCGCCCCGGACGGGCGGCCCCGCGCGGGGGGCGGCGGCGGCCGTGGCGCCCGCGCTCCATGCCGGTGTGGTGTTGCCGCTGCTCTCTGGCCGGTCATTTCAGGTGACTTCTCCGCCGGGGAGGGGACGGGAGCCGGCGGACGGGCGGGGCTGTCCGGCCGCGCCGGGCCCGGGGTGGGCAGAGGCCGGGCGGGGTCGGGGCGGCTCCGGGGTGGAGGGCGAGCGCCCGGGCTGCAGGGCCTCCGGCGCGCCCGCCTGGCCGCTTCCTCCCGGGCCCCGCCTAGTCGGGTTCCCGCCCCTGCTGGGGAGCCGCCGCGCTCCGGGGACTCGCCTCCGGTGTCCCCTTCTCCTCGCCCTGGAGCCTGCCGGTCCGGGGACTTCGACCCCGGCCAGGCCCGGAGCGAGGCGGCTCCCGCGAGCGGAGACTGGGAAGTAGTGCAGAGTTTGAGTGAAGGGTTGCGAGGACTCGCCCCCACCGTTTAAAATGTATTTCTGTAAGAAAAGCTGGTAACCTAAGCTACTGGGTTGAAGCGAGGTAGGGAACTATGTTCTAAGTGTGATGGTCTAATTAAGATAGGTTTTGACTTGTTAGTTATTGTAAGCCACATATATTGTAGAAATTAAATGTGGCGATTCTACACTCACGTTCTGGGGCAGGTTTTTAGGGGTGATAAGATTAACACATTTTAAAATAAAAGTAAAGGTGTATTCTAGATCTAGCGTGGTTGGCCAGTACTTAGGTCAGTTATGGAGAGAAAGACCAAAGACGCTTGAAACTAGTTTTAACCCTGTGGTGAAGAAATGTTAAGCTTAGCGAAAACTTCAGTAAAGTACCTGGCTTTACATATACGACTGTGAAATATGAGACTCTCATGAGAGTTCTTAAATTTTGGATCATAGATAGAATTTAGGTGGCCCATGAACTTGGATGTAAAGAAAGGTGCAACGGCATTTTCACTAAACTTTAACCAAAATCTAGTATTTTCTTCAATTATGACTATAAGCAACAAATCACAGTAGTATTTGTGACTTTGTCACCAATAGAAATCACAAATATTTTCATACCACATTACAGTTTTTGCAGATATCTAAAAATACTGTTTATGCTTATTCAAAATTACAGTAATTACACATCACTGAACTTGTTATTTAATACAATAAAGTACATATAAAATCACAAATTTACTTTTTATAACTATATTTTCATATAATTGGTTTCCTTGTAAATCCTATGTATCTTTTATGTGTTTAATTAATAATATTCAAAGAAGAGGTCCAGAAGCTTCACCAAGTTGCAAAAGAGGTGTGAGGCATAGAGAAGGTTTAGAACTCCTGTTGTAATAGAGAGCAAGAATCCAAGCTTGCCCAGCTTCTCAGTGAGTTTTGTAGGAGTCTCTAAATTCTGGATATTTAACAAAAGTGTTTTATGTAATAAACTGCTGGATTTTAAGTTCTAGGCAAATTTTTTTTGTTGACTACTTGACAGACAGTGGTTTGAGAGTATCAGATCCACTTGAGCGAGTTGTAGAAAACGCCTTCCCATAGTGAAAACTTGTTAAACTGAAGCCCCTGATTAAATAACATACCTTTCAGAAAAGACTGTCCAGAAGCCATTTGACATCTTTTGGTACAGTTGAACTCTTTAAGATGCAGCTTGGGATTCACGTCCATTCAACTAAGCTGAGGTGGTGAATACCATATCGTTACCTTTTTGTACAGAAATTTGGAAGAGGGGATGAAAACAAAGCATTTGCTGTATTTTGATCTTGAGGGATAAAGGAAAACAAGCATGCTAGCCAAAAGATAAGAGTTTTGATTAATAAACCGTATTTCCATTGTAAAAACTGCTCTGTTGTATGTAAAATTTAAAAAATAAACCACTTATTTAATATTTAAAACAGCTATTTTAGAAGTTTCTAATTTACTAATGCTATTTTTTTGAGCAATTTCATTAGGAACACACATTTTAAAACAGATTATGACATCTACATTTTGGATCTTGTCAAATATTTGAGAGGAGAGGTATTGTGAGAGAACTGTCCATTAATTTTCCAAAGGAGAAAACCCCATACTTGGTGTTCTGGAAGATGAAGAGTGCGACTGACTTCATTTGAGATTTGAGAACCTTCTCAGTTTGGTATCAATTTGGTAACAATTTAGGATCATGCTTCCAAGGCTGTAAAAATTCAGATGGTAAAGCATTTCATTTTAGTTTGATCATTTAAAAAAGTATTGCTAGATGTGAGAAAAGTCATTTTGTTATCCAAATATTATGCCTGTGTTATCCTTTTAAATTTGTTTTGAGACTTTGGACTATAATGTTTCAAAAACACAGGATGGAAGGCTTCTAAAATCATCTTAAATTTCAAATAGTCTTTTGACTTGATGCCTAACAATAGAATAACTATTTTTGCATATGTGTAAAGTGCTATTCTTTACTATTTCCTAAAATGTAATTATATATATTTTCCAATTTAATTAGTGCCCCAAGTAAAAGTAGATTTTTTATCGCTCAGAATAAATATTTGTTTTAAATAGAAAAGACATTCGTCAAGGTGGATATCTAAAGTGGAAATTTTCCCTGTTCATAGACCTGTGATATAGTGTGCATACACTGTAAAATGTACAGCAATATTAAATTTATAACTTAGGCTCAGTATTTTTTAGAAAGAATGTTTACTAGTAGGCCTTTATTTCATTGTTGCTTTATGTGAAACCAGTGAACCGTAGTTTTGTTTGCTTCTCTTGATTCAGTTTTTCATATCTGTGTTAAGCTAGTATTAAATTTATCAAATACCATGCAAGTTTATTACAAATAGTTTATACCAATATTTTAGATTATATACACTTTATATGTGAATATATATGTATTTATACCTGTATACAAATTACCGATACTGTGTAGGGAATTTAGATAAGCTAAAACTTTGGCTCTACTTACTCTACCTGAGTCTTGGGACAGGCTAGAGTCAAATTGCTTGAGGTCCACATACACAAAAAACCTACTAGACCTAATAAATGAATTCAGCAATATTATAAAATACAAGATCAATATACAAAAATCAGTTCTTTCCATACACTAACAATAAACAGTCTGACAATGAAATTAAAACTCCATTTATACTAGCACCAAAAAGAATGGAATTCTTAGGAATAAATTTTAACAAAAGAAATTTAAGACTTGCACACTGAAAACTATAAAACATCATTGGGAAGAATTACAGACAGCCTAAATAAATGAAAAGGAATCCCATGTTCATGGATTGAAAAGCTTAATATTCTTAAAATGATTATATTCCTTGAATTGATCAATTCAATTCATACAAATTCAGTGCAATCCTGTCAAAATCCTAGCTGCCTTTTTTCCAGAAATTGACAGGTAGATCCATTTCCAAGGAACCCGGAACAGCCAAGATGATCTTGAAAAAGAATGAGGTTGGAGGATTCACACTTCCTGATTTCAGAACTTACTACAAAGAAACAGTAACCAAGATAGTGTGGTGCTGTCATAGAGATAAACATATAGATCAATGGAATAGAATTGAGAGTCCAGAAATAAATCCTTATATTTATGGTCAGTTGGTTTTCCATGGGATCCTGACACAAAATCTCTTCAACAAATGGTGCTGGGACAGATGGATATCCAAAAGCAAAAGAATGAAGTTGAACTACTGCCACACACCATATAACTCAAAGTGGGTGACAGACCTAAACATCAGAACTAGAACTATAAGACTCATAGAAGAAAACAGGAGTAAATCTTTGTGATCTCGGATTAGGCAGTGGTTTTTTGGATATGACACCAAAAGCACAGCAACAGAAGAAAAAATACATTGGACTTGATCACAAATCATAGTTTTTGTGATTCAAAAAACAACATAAAGTGAGAAGACAACCTGCGGATGGGAGAAAATATTGCAAATTATGTATCTGAAAGGGGACTTGTATCTAGAATATATAAAGAATTTTTAAAGCTCAACAATAAAAAGACAGCCCAATTTGAAAGTGGGCAAAGAATTTGAATATTTCTCCAAAGAAGATATACGAGTGGTCAATAAGCATGTGAAAAGATACTTAACATTATTAGTTATTAGGGAAATGCAAATCAAAACTAATGAGGTGCCACTTCACACTCACTAGGGTGTTGAAACTAAAAGACATATAATAACAAGTGTTGATGAGGATGTGGAGAAATTGGAACCCTCATATATTGCTGGTGGTAATGTAAAATGGTACAGTGACTTGGGAAAATAGTTCAGCAATTCCTCAAGATGTTAAGTATATAGAGTTTATGGTCTAGTCTGTTGCATGCACTCCTAAGAACGTACCTAGGAGAAATGAAAACATTTGTCCACACAAAAATTTATACATGAATGTTCATAGCAGCATTATTCATAGTAGTCAAAAAATGGAAATCCAAATATTTATCAACTGGTGAATGATTAAATGTATTATATCTATGAAATGGAATATTATTCAGGCATAAAAAGGAGTGAAGTACCGATACATCCTACAACATGGGTGAACCCTGAAAATGTGCTAAGTGGAAGAAGCTAGACACAAAAAGCCACATAGTGTATGAGGGGTTCCATTTATATGAAATGTCCAGAATAGGTAAGTCCAATAAAACAGAAAGTAGATTAGTGGGTGCTAACAGCTGAGGGGTGTATACTTTTGGGGTGATAAAATTTTTCTGGAATTAGTGGTGATGATTGCAAAACCCTGTGACTGTACCAACAACCCTGAATTGTACTCTTTAAAAGGGTGAGTTTTATGATACATGAATTATATCTCATTAAAGGCCTCTTTTTAAAAAAGGCACTTTCGTTCCAATCTCCCTTTACTTACCTTGGTCTGGGGCCCAATCACATGACCTATTGTCTTTCTGATGTTTTTGGGGTCTTGAAAGCTAGCTGTCTTTCTTGGTTAATAGAAGCCCAGCAGAGGAGGCATTTTATTTCTGATTGTCTTAACCTCTCAAGTTTTTTCTTATTTAAGTATAAACCAGTTATTTGAGAGGACAAGTCCACTGTAATGAAAGGTACTTGCTTATAAAATGCATGATCGGTGTATAGAATTGATAGCTGTATTAAAGTTCCGAGGCCTGCCAGAAAAAAAAAAAGATTGAGACATCTTGACTTAGAATATTAAATGCCTCTTAATGAGTTATACAAAAGTTGTGTTCTATTGTACCTTTAAGCAAAAGTGATTTGGAGTTTGTTTAAGCCAACACTTCTCTTCTAGCCATGGTTTGCTTGTTCTTAAGGAATTCGAATATTAAGTGTTCATTACACAGTGTTTATTTGTAGACTCTAGAAACTGGCCATGGCATTTTAGATCATTAAGTTTTGCTTATAAAATCAAATATGGTAGTAACTGCTAAAATGCCTTCATTCAGTCATTCAGAGGATCGTTAGTCTGCTTTCAGAGTGTACAGGATATCAGATAATATTTAAGTAGTCTAGCTTACTAAATATGTATATACTCTCAAGTTGACTTTTAACCCCAAGCATATCCCCCCTTTTTTTAAATGTGAAATGTCTGAGGTTTGAAGAAGGCGACATCTCTTTAATTATTAAAAATTTAGAGCGATGATCATTTTTATTATTTCTTGGGTTATATATATGGAAGTAACACTATTTGAGGTAAGGATGTCTGGAAGAGACTGGAGATGAGGACTGCAGCTCCTGAAAAAGAATTGTAGCCTTTGCAACAACCACAATTATGTTAATCAGGCCAGGATATCCAAAAGGACTTTGGTCAGAAGCATCCTGAGGGAGCTGGAGAACCTGTCCTTGGCACACACTTAGGAGAAATTATCAGGGACAGGCCTGAGTATAATACACTCCTGTGGGATTCAGTTGCCAAGAAGCAGAAGCAGGCGAGACAGCTAGTATACCTGGATCTGATCAGATGTAGTAACTGAAATGATCTGAAAGGGATGCACTGGGCTTAAGACAGTTCTTCCAGGGACAGGCTTGCAGTGTGAGGAGGGGCTTTTGTTAGTAGCCGTGACCAAAGGGTATCTATTCTGGCCAAAAGGGGCTGTGTATCACTAGGGGAGTCCGCATATTTGGGGTAGAGGTTACACGTTCCGTTTAGGAGAGCTGTCAGTGTGTTCTAGGGAACTCTGCCCTATCCTAGGGTAGCCTGGGAACTCAGAAGTTTAGAGGGGAGCGGCAGTTTGGTCTCTGCCTGAATCTTTCCACTTCCTCTTTTCCTCCGGAATCGGTGAGTCCTGTGAAATAACTGATCCATCCAATGTTTATCATTTTGGGAATAGTATTAAACACACCCATTCGTCGGTATTCAGTTTAATATTTTCACAGATTGGCCTGTTGCTGACTATATGAAGATGAAAAATAATTCAGGGATTCTATTCTGAAGTAATCTCTAATGTAGAATACTAACTGTGCTTGGAGGTTACTGCATTTATTGCATGAGCATGTCAGAATGCTAAAACTAGTTTCTGGGAAAGCACTTGAGAAAGGAGGTAGATTGGAAGTCAACATTAAGATCCTTCCATATTTCAGTATCTCTGAGAATTAATAAGATATGTAAACCTCATTTCCTTCACCAAAATGCACACTTTGTAATATGTAAGCACAGTAACTTTTCCTTAAAATATTATATGTGACTATCCCCAGTATACTGCCTTTAATGCACTTACCTTTTTATTAATGAGAAAAAGTAGAAGAGAAACTAGCCATTCCCACAAGATCTCAAAATTATAAACATCCTGAATACAATGCTATGTCTTTGATCATTCAAGACAGCTTTTTATTTAGGACTTGTCTTAATGGACTTGCCTACAGCGTACTAAAGAGACATTAGCACCTACTCAGGATTTCCAACATTCAAAGTGATATAGGTTGACATGTAGCTAAGCTATTAACTTGAAAGCATTAATCAGAAGGATTTCCTTTTCTCCTTTTATGGAACTATTGAATATTTTATGGCCTAAATAAAATCTGAATAATGACAGATTTTTATAAGGGCTATATTGATTATATGTGTCTTATTTTGTTTTTGTTCTATGTTTTTTTAAAAAGCAACTATAGTGACACTGAAACCGAAGGAGAGATTTTTAATTCCTTAGTGCAATATTTTGGTGATAATTTGGGGCGAAAAGTTAAAGCTATGCCATTAGTTGAAGAAACTACTTTACTTGAAGATTCATCAGTGTCTTTGCCTGTGGTAGTAATAGGTAAGTTATTCCATTTTATCTCTTAAAATTACAGTTATGATCCTTACTACTTTTATAAATATACAGTTACATAGCACAAGTTCTTAGGATTGTATTGAAAAGTATTCCTAGGTTGTATGATATGTTAAAATAACCAATAACCAAATCTTTGGAGAGAGTAATTGGTTTATCTGATACTAGATTCTCTGTTAGAATGCAACATCTTTTCATTGAAGGACTAATATTACTCTATTATTTTAAAATATTGTCTATCAGTTGTGTTAATTATAGGACAGTGTCATGGTAAAGATGATAAACAATATTATTAGAGCCCTGTACAGAGCATTCTGTGTACACTATTGGATTATGCCTTACAACCCAACAGCCCTCTGATGTTGTAGGGGTTGACACGGACAGGGAACTCAGAAGTTGAATAACTTGTGCATGTTAGTAACCAGTGCTGTTAGTAATGAACGTTATGGTACTCTGTGGTAAGGTTTATAATTACCTGAACGGTAATATTACTATTATATATCGTTTGTACCACCTCAACAGATAGGCATATAACATATTAAAAATTAAGCTATAAATAAAACCTAATTCAGAATTATAAAAGTTTTTGATTTAGTTTTATTGCATGTAATTACCTGTCATGTATATCTTCCATCTAATATTCAAACTCATGAAATCAAACAAGTCCTATAATATGAAGCCAAGCAGAAGGAAAGAATTATGAGACATAACCTAATTTGATGGCATACAACTTCCTTAGTTTTTTTTGATAGCCTGTTTCAACGTTGATGGGAATGAGAGAAAAGTCCTGTCCCCTGACTGGTTTGTGGGAGATGCGGTGAAGAAAGGGAGGAAGGAAAGGAGGAAAGCAAGATGGTTCTATATTAGATTGCCCTCTAGAGGAGATGACAGGTTTTGCAGTAGTTCTCATCCAGGATATCTCTGGGACCATACCTTGTGTTCCACTTGCCTACTTTGTCCAACCCTGGTTTTCCGTCCTGGATGTCTTGGAACGAGTAAATGCTTGTTTTAGCTGGGCTGTGGAAGGGTCAGAAGAGGAAAAACTACCTTCATCTGTACCTGCCCACTGTACTCGCTCCGAAATAATCTGTTCCTATTTTGCCCCAGCTAGCAATGAGCAGCTTAACCTAATGTATATAGAGCCATTACTGCTGGCAGTAGCACCACCAGTCTGAGCATAGATAAAGAGCTAATTTCCTTAATATATGTATTGGTTTTCTGTTGCTGTCATAACAGATTTCCATAAACCTAGTGGCTTTGAACAACATAAATTTATCTTGCTGTCCTGTAGGTCAGAAGTTCAACACCTGTCTAACTGGGCTAAAATTAAGGTATCAGCAGGGCTGGAGTCCTTTCTGGAGGCTGTAGGGTAGAATATTTCCTTGCCTTTTCCAGTTTCTAGAGGCTACTCACATTCCTTGGCTCCTGGACTCCTTCCGCATCTTCAAAGCCAACAGTGTTGTTTCGCTCTTAACCTTTCATAGTCATGTTTCCCCCTTGCCCCAGCTGGGAAAGCTTCTATTTTTAAGGACTTTTGTGATTGGATTGGGCCCACCTGGATAGTCCAGGGTACTCTCCCCATCTCAAGGCCTTTAATTTAATCAAATCTAAAAAGTCCTTTTGCTGTGTAAGGTAACACTCTCAGGTTCTTGGGTTTAGGATGGGTACATCTTTGGGAGTGAGGGAGCATTCTGCCTGCACATTTCTCTGTGAACTGCCTGTTTCTTTGTCTGTTGAAGGTTGTTTCCTTTTGATTCAAGGAACTTGGCTCTTTGCTTCAGATCCTAACTACCACTGTTTTTCATTTATTTAGTATTTATTTTAATTAATAGACTTTATTTTTAGAGCAGTTTAGATCTACAGGACAATTGAGCAGAAAGTACCGAGAGCTCTCATATATGCCCCCCCCAGGTTTCTCCTATTATTAACACCTTGCATTGGTGTAGTACCTTTGTTGTAATTGATGAACCCCTGTTTATACATTATTAACTAAAATCTGTAGTTTACATTAGGGTTTACTCTTTGCATTGTACAGTTCCATGGGTTTTGCTGAATGTATACTGTCTTGTATCCACCGTTACAGTATCATACAGAGTAGTTTCACTGCCGCCAAAATCTCTTGTGCTCTACCTATTCATCCTTTCTGTCAACTCTCAACCCCTGGCAACCACTGATCTTTTGCTGTCTCTAGTTTTGCCTTTTCCACAAGGTCATATATAGGGAATCATACAGTACATAGCCTTTTCAGACTGGCTTCTTTCACTTAGCAATATGCATTTAAGATTCCTCTATGTTTTTCATGGCTTGATAGCTCATTTCTTTTTATCACTAAATACTGTTCCCATTGTATGGATGCTTCACAGTTTGTTTATCCATTCACTTACTGAAGGACATCTTGGTTGCTTCCACTTTTTGATGATTATGAGTAAAACTGCTATAAACATGCATGTGCAGGTTTTTACATGGCCATTAAGTTTTTAACTCATTTGAGTAAATACCTAGGAGTGTGATTGCTAGATTATATGGTAACACTGTGTTTAGCTTCTTAAGAAACTGTCAAATAGTCCTCCAAAGTGGCTATATCATTTTGCATTCCCAGCAGCTATGAATTAGAGTATCTGTTGCTCCACATCCTTGTCAGCACTTGATATTGTCTGTGTTTGGATTTTAGCCATTCTGATAGGTGTGTAGTGGTATCTCATTGTTTTAATTTGGAATTCTATAATGATATATGAGGTTGAGCATCTTTTCGTATGCTTATTTGCCATCCCTGTATCTTTGAGGTGTCTGCTCAGATCTTTTGCCTGCTTTTTAATTGATTGGGTTGTTTGTTTTGCTATGGTTGGTTGAGATTTAAGAGTTCTTTGTAAATGTTAGAAACAAGTATTCTATCAAATACATGTTTTGCAGATATTTTCTCCCAGTCTGTGACTTGTCTTTTCATTCTCTTAACAATGTCTTTTGCAGAGCAGAAATTTTAAATTTTAATGAAGTTCTGCTTATCAGTTTTTTCTTTCATGGATCCTGCCTTTAGTGTTATATCTAAAAACTCTTTACCAAACCCAGGGTCACCTAGATTTTCTCCTATGTTATCTTCTAGAAGTTTTATAATTTTGTGTTTCATATTTAGGTCTATGATCTGTTTCAAGTTAATTTTTGTAAAAGATATAAGGTTAGTATCTAGATTCATATTTTTGCACATGGATGTCCAGTTGTTCCAGTACCATTTGTTGAACAGACTATCCTTTCTCCATTGGATTGCCTTTGCTCCTTTGTATTTGTGAGGCTGTATCTCTGGGCTTTCTATTTTGTTCCATTGATTTGCCTATTATTCTTCCATCATTTCCACACTGTCTTCTCGATTGTAGTTTTATAGTAAGACTTAAAGTTGGATGGTGTCAGTCCTCACTTTGTTTTTAAATATTGTGTTGGCTATTCTGAGTCTTTTTGCCTTTCCATTTAAACTTTAGAATCAGTTTGCCAGTGTCCACAAAGTAACTTGCTGGGATTTTTATTTGGGTTGCATTGAATCTGTAGATCAAATTGGGAAGAAGTGACATCTTAACAATATTGAGTCTTCCTATCCATGAACATGGAATATCTTTCCATCTATTTAGATATTCTTTGATTTTTCATCAGTTTTATAGTTTTCCTTGCATAGATCTTATGTGTCTTTTGTTTGATTTATGCTCAAGTATTTCTTTTTTATGCAAATATAAGCGGTGTTGTGTAATTTCAAATTCGCCTTGTTCATTGCTGGTATATAGGAAAGCAATTGACTTTTGTACATTAACCTTGTATCCTGTAACCTTGCTCTAATGGCTTGTTAGTTCCATGGGTGTTTTGGTCAGTTCTTTGAGATTTTTCACATAGATAATCATGGCATTTACGAACAAAGACAGTTTTATTTTTTCCTTTCCAACCTCTATACCTTTTATTTCCTTTTCTTGTCTTATTGCATTAGCTAGGTCTTCCATCATGGTGTGTGTTGAGTAGGAGTGGTGAGAAGAGACATCCTTGTCTTGATCTTAGTGGGAGAGCACCTATTTTCTGACCACTAAGTATAATGTTAGCTGTAAGTTTTTTATAGATGCTCTTTATCAAGTTGAGAAAGTTCTCCTTTATTTGTAGTTTGCTGAGAGTTTTTATCATGAACAGGTGTTAGATTTTGTCAGATGCTTTTTCTGTGTCTGTTAATACTATCATATAATTTTTCTTCTTAGTTTTGTCTCTTTTTGCTTCAAAGAAATTAGCTCTTTGGCTCAGATCTTAACTCTCACTATTTGTCATTAGTTTTTAATTTTTATGAAGTCAAATGGTTTATTTTTGTTTTTGTCTTTCAAGTTTTGTGTCATGCTTAAAGGCTTCCCACTCCAGCATTATGAGTAGAAATGTTATCCACTTTTCTAATATTCTTATGATTTTCTTCATATTTACATCTTTGAGCTTATTTTATTTGGGGCAAAATATTAGGCAAGGAACAGGATTTTTTTCCTGATGGCTAGCGTTTGTCCTAGTTGGATTAAATTTTTGATAGAAGGAGATAATAGAGAACTGAGAACCCAGACTAAAGAAACTACAGAAATGGCAGTAGTTAGGGTTCAGCAAAAAATCCAGTTTGATTTTAGTTAAAGCATATAAAAATATAGGAACGTAGTATTGGGAGATGGGACTGGAAACATGGTTGAGACCAGAACATGGAGAATAGTGGGTAGTCAGAAACAAGCAGTTAAGGCCTTTAGAATGGAGAGGGTCAAATGATGAGGACCATGTGTTACCAGAACTCATCTGAATGTAGAATGTGAAATGATTTTGGAGTAGGTGAATATTGAGGAGAAACAGGAGGAGACTTTTGTCTTCTGAGTGAGAATAGCAAAGACAACTGTATGGATATAGGTTTACAAAATAGGTTTGGAACTACACCCTGATTAGCTTAGGATTTTGCTAGTACCATACATTGAGAAGGGGTGGGGTTTTAAAACGATAGGGCACCTAAATGAAGGAACTCACGAATTTGCTTTTGAACACATTGTGATTAAGTTATGAGTGGGTCAGTCGGGTGGAGTGAAGAAGTAGCATATGGAAATGTGGGATATATTTTGGGGGAAGAGGTCAGCCTAGAGATCTAATTTTGGGAGTCAGTTGCATAGAGAGTTGAAGCTTTAAGTAGATGAGACTCCAAAAAGAAAACAGAAAGAAACAGAGAGAAGGCAAAAATCGGAATCTTGTGAATATTTGGTTTTAAGAGTTTAGAGAAGGAGAAGAATTGGTGAGGGGGAAAAGCCAAGGAACAAGAGTATTAAGACACACCCCTTTCCACATTTTTTTAATAGGAAATGGACCTTCAGGAATCTGCCTTTCTTATATGTTATCAGGTTACAGACCATATTTATCATCAGAAGCAATACATCCAAATACAATCTTACATAGTAAATTAGAAGAAGCAAGACATCTTTCCCTTGTTGATCAGGTATTATTTCTTACATGTCAGTCTTTTTACTTATTTCTTTTATACTCAAACAAGGTTGGTTTTCTGCTTGTAGAAACATTGTGTTTCTTAGTTGAAAATCCTTTCTTCTAAGTAACACTTTCTATCATTTAAATTTTAAATTTGTAAATATGTTCTGCTGAGTAACTTCTATTTATTTTCCTGAATTCATTAGAGCAGAATTCCCTAAATTATTCCCTGATGGAGTTTTTTTTTTTTTTTTTTTTTTGTGAGGAGATCAGCCCTGTGCTAACATCCGCCAATCCTCCTCTTTTTTCTGCTGAGGAAGACGGCCCTGGGCTAACATCTGTGCCCATCTTCCTCCACTTTATATGGGACGCCGCCACAGCATGGTTTGCCAAGCAGTAGGTCGGTGCGCGCCTGGGATCCCAACCAGCGAACCCCAGGCCGCCGCAGCGGAGCGCACGCACTTAACCGTTTGCGCCACCAGGCCAGCCCCCCTGATGGAGTTTTAATAGGTGCCATATGCTCAAATAAGTTTGGGGAGTGCTTTTTATTGTTGGAGTGTCACGGAGAAATATTAAGGTATATTAGCATGTTAAAGGCATCTTCAGATTTTACATTAAAAGGATCTGATTAGCTTTGTTAAAACCCCAACCTTTTCTCATTTTTATTTGACCGAAGAATCTATTAAGATCTCAAGGAACATCCGTGCTCTAGAGCACACTATCTGAGAAATGCTGGATTAGAGTAATGGCCTTCAATATTATTATGATAGCTTTGTTGGTTTGTTTTTTTTCCAAACTCTATCTGCCTTTTTTCTTCCTTTTTTTAAAAAATTCATTCAGGACTTAGAATACTTGTCTGAGGGCCTTGAGGGCCGATCATCCAATCCAGTTGCAGTGCTTTTCGACACACTTCTTCATCCAGATGCTGACTTTGGGTATGATTATCCATCCGTTTTGCATTGGAAATTAGAACAACATCATTATATCCCTCACTTAGTTCTTGGTAAAGGTCCACCTGGTGGAGCTTGGCATGTGAGTATATTTTTCTTAGCATTTTAGCGTATATGTTGTATGTCATCTTGATAAGACCATTTTGATTCATGATATAATGTTATATATGATATTTACCATATTTTTATGTGAGAATTTTAATGCTGTTCAATTAAATATGGGTTAATCACTAATAGAAGTTAGGCCAGATTTGATTACTGATGGTCTTAGAATAAGTGTTTCTCTATAATATTTTATAAGAATTATATACAAAATATTTTAAGAATGTTTTGCGTAGTAAAAAATTTAAAATTTACTTACTCATTTTAGAGTTTACAAAATCTCACACAGTATTTCATACCAATATCCATTATTTTCCTACATTTTCAAGATCTTAAGTGAAAAATGTATTGTAAAAGAAAGAAGTTGTAGTAGTCTGCTTGGGCTGCTATAACAAAATACCGTGGATTGAGTGGCTTAAAGAACAGATATTTATTTCTCACAGTTTGGAGGCTGGGAAGTCTAAGGTCAAGGTGCCAGCATCTTCAGTTCATGGTTAGGGCTCTTGTCCTGGTTTGTAGATGGCTGCTTTCTTGCTGTGTCCTCACATGATGGAGAGAGTAGTATCTCTCTCTCTTCCTCCTCTTGTAAAGCCACTAATCCTGTCATGAGGGCAGCACCCTCATGACCTCATCTAGCTCTAATTACCTCTCAAAGGCCCCGTCTCCAAATACCATTACATTGGGGATTAGGGCTTCAGCCCATGGATTTTTGGGGGTGACACAGTTCAGTTCATAGCAGAGGTGAAACCAGAGAACTGATAACATAAGATTCAGTGCATTTCATTAGGAAGCAACAACTAACAATTATTCTTCATTCTTGTGTCCTTAGCAGTTAGTATAGTGTCTAGTGTGTAGTGAGTGCTCATTTTTTGTACAAATAAATGTTAAATAATTTTTGCTATATTTATAAAATAGACTTTGGGAATTTTAACATTAAATATCCAATCTTTGGTACAAACTTCACTTGGATATTCCTGTATTAGTGCATTGTTACATGTCTAAAAGTTGTTTGCGTTTAATTTTTTAAGTGACTGTTTCAGGGTATTTGAGGACTTTCTAGATTAAATATATCACTGATTCTTTTTAATCTTAATTCTCTTTATGGTAATAGGTAGCAACTACCCAATTATCTGTGCCTTTAAGTGTTTATATTTGCTCTATTAATGAGTAGCATTCTTAATAAAACTGCGGTTCCTGAAAAAGCCGTAATACGTTTCTAGACTATATTCTCTAAATTCCTGAGGTTTTATTTTACTTATATTTTTCTGCTTAGAAAAATTTGCAGGCAGTAATTGATTTCTGTGTTACTTCATTTCTTCCACTTATATATAGAGGGAAATTAAAGTATGGATAAGCTTTGATTATTAAAAACACATTTGAATCATCTCAAAGCTGAAATATACCTAAAACTTGCTGAATTTTTTTCATGCATCATCTATTATATCTACTAGAATAGGGATATAAATAAATGATGTTTGAGCTGTGATCCACTTGTCAAGCATCACTTCTATGAAGGTTTCTGACTTTCCCAGGCATAATTATTTGTTCCCACCTCTGCATTCTGTGCTTTGTTCTTAATCTTACAGTCCTACAGCTTGACTGGAGAGCTGTTTGTTTGTTTAGACAGCCATCTCTGCTGTGGTGCTTCAGATACATTTTAGTTAACCTTGGTTATTACTCAAGATGTAAGCTCCCTAAGTCATTTTTCCTCTCATAGTCATCTCTCTATATTTCTCTGCTTCTCTTGTGATCCAATTTCTCACCACTCTCCACACTTCCCATCTTTCTAACTGTGTCCCTTGAACTCCATTTAGTAGTAAAAAAGCTTTCCTACACTCTTCATCATTTTGGTTATGTGCTGCTTCTACTTCTTTCCTTGAAAGCTTGCTCTTTCCTGAAGATACCACTCTCGCTGCAGCTCTCTGAAGTGGAGTCTGTTCATTCTCCCATAGCCCATGTCCTGTCAGGTTGGCTAGTGAGGTTGGTGCTGTCTTCATTTCCTATTCCTTTTGTGTAGAAGTCCCTGTTCCTTTGAACAGGTCATGTCATTTTCCAGCTTCTCAACCATTCCAGAATGTCCCCATCAGTTATTGAATCTGTGGCACCTAACTCATGGTCTTCCATTATATCCCAAGTTTTATTATCACCTTGAATAACTTTACGTTTACATACATGACTCAGAACCAACACCTTAACCTCTTAGTCTCTTCGTTCTCAATGGTGTTCTCTGCCATTCCTCATTAGGTACTAACTCCAGTGGCTCCGCTGTAGCCCTTATCGTTCATCACTCCTCAACTGGTAAACACGTAAATTCTCAAATCTTGATGATCACAACTTTCTGTTCTTCCAGCTGCATCACCCAGTTGCTCACACTGTACCTGATCTTCAAACACAGAGAATGTTCCAGGCCTTAATCTTAACCTCCCTACCTATCCAGCTTATGTTCTGTAGTCCACTGACTTAACCATTCTCCTAATTCCCTTGATCCGTTGTGCTTCTATCACATGCGCTTGGCAAAAAAAGCAATTCATATAACTGTGCACTTTATCTTTTCCTATACTTGAGCTGTTAAAACATTATCAGAAAAAAAAATCGTACAACTGTGAAAAGTGTTCTCCAACCTCACTTGGGTCCTGAACACTACACTTAGTAATCCTCTACTAAGGTAGAGGATTAAGGTGTTGGTTCTGGGTCATGTACGTAAAGGTAAAGTTATTCAAGGCGAAAGCATTCAAAAGTTTACTGGAATAACTTTCAGAGGTAATTTACACAACCATTTAGGACTTTGAGCTCTCCTTATGAAATCTTTTATAGTAAATGAGATGGGTTTGGCTAAGAAGAAAAAAATCCATGTTACTGCTTGAATGTGTTTTTTCATTGTGCATTTTTTGTTCAAATAGAATATGGAAGGCTCCATGTTGACAATCAGCTTTGGAAATTGGATGGAGCTGCCTGGACTTAAATTTAAAGATTGGGTGTCTAGCAAACGAAGGTAAAGATCAAACTATTAAAATTCTTTGGTGTAAAATGGGGAAGAATCAGTCAGCAAATTTCAAAGTATTTGTGATCCTGTCTTAGGTGAATAATATAAATGTATGTGTATTTCAAATAAAACCTCTTTGCAACAGTGATTATGAGCTAGTTTCCATTTAGAGATCTTACAAAACTAAGCACACAGAGGTAAGGGATTGTCTACAGATTGAGTTCCTTTGAATTCTTTGTTAATCATGACTTTTTCCCACTCTCCTGTTAAACCACTCTATGTTTAGCTGCTTTCTCATCCACCCACATATCCTTTCCACACTTACCTTATTTTGGTTAGTGGATATATAACTTCATGTATACATACCTCAAGTGTTTGACTTTCAGAGTAGAAGAGTGTATATGATTAATAATTTAGGATGATAGAATAAACTAGAATTTGGGCGATTGTCTCCTTGGGTATAAAGGTAAATATTTACTAAGAAATATGAAAGTAGGAGTAACTGAAAAGAAATCTCAACTTGGAAGAATACAAGTTTATTTTTTTTGGGAGAAAGAACACAAAATTTAAAAAGAGAAATATCAAAACCTCCATTATTTTCAAGGATAGTAAATATTAAATTAGGAATTACTAACACAGAGAACCTACTCTAATTTGACTGCTCACAAAAACAGTAAGTTAAAGCAGGAAGTTACATAACCTTTGTAGAACAGAGCTGTAACATTTGAATGCTTACTTCATGCTAGGTTAGGTAGAAACCATGTTAATTCACAGAAATTACCCTTAATTTGAAAAGATTTAAGAAGAGCAAATTTACACCAGCCTGGATAATTGAGATTAAACCTTTCACATATTCCTTTTGGGTTTTTTAAAAAGGAATTTTATATGGGTTTGAAATGTAAAGTTGCAAAATCAGGCAAGTTGTACAAGTTCTTGATTTTTATAAGTAAGCAAGCGAAATCGCTCAACATTCTTCCCTCTGTGATGTGGGTAGAAAGGGATTTATGATTTCTGTACCAGAAGTGTTCGCCTTTGTAAGTTGGGCCTATTGTGTATTGAAGTTATATTTGAAAATGAATCTTGTGACAAATATTAGCTTTAGTTCCTGCCTTTGTATAGTGTTAAGAGAAGACTCTTAGATCTCTAGAGATTGGCAGGGTTTGAATCCTGATTATATAACTTCTAATGTTGTGACCCTGGTCAAATAAATTATTGCTGTCAATTTCCTCATTTATAAAATTGAGATAATAGTAGTAACTACTACATAGGGTTTCTATAAAAATTGAGAGTTAATACATTCTAAATCTTAATTATTATAACATTAAACTTTAAGAAGAAAAATTTTTATAAACTTCTTCCAAATACAAGTTACAATGAACTATGTGGAATGGTTTGGTATGTTTTTACTATTATTTCTCTCTGATTGGGGCACAGTGTTTAGAGGTACTAATATCCATTGCTTTAAAGTTCAAGTAGAAAATGAAAGATGTGCTAATGTACTTTTTTCATAAAGAGCAGATTATATTTATAGATCTCTTTATGAGTAGGAAAACACAGAAAGAAATGTCATATCTTATTTACTTAGACATAAGATGATTTTGTTCAGAAGACTGAATTATTTTTGGTCATTATGAAAACAGAAAGCAACTTACTAAATATTGTGTCAAGGTGGTATATGTTATCTTTAAGAAATATATGTATTAGACTTGCAATATCTCAACAATTGTAATCTAAATAATTCAGTCTAGTTATAGTATACAGACTGAATAGTATAGTTATAGATTGAGTTATTTAGATTATAATTGTGAGACAGACTATAAAATAGTCTAATTTTCAGATATCCACATTTTAATCCCTTCATTTATTTAATAAGTGTATTGGTAAAGGCAGCTAATCTGAACAGATACTATGCCAAGGCACTGGGGAAACAAAGATGCATTAGATACAGTCTTACTCTCATGAGACTTCTTCTATTGATAAAACTAATTCATTAACATTTTTTTTAAAAAAAGAAAAGCTTTCTTTCTTTGTCAAGTATTAGGATAATTTCTAGCTTAGACAGTCCATGGGAATTAAAAAGATGAAGTAATAATCATAGGAACTGAAAGTACTATCCTGATAAGATATTTTTTCTTTTCCTTTTTTAGAAACCTAAAAGGGGATCGAGTTATGCCGGAGGAAATAGCTCGCTACTATAAACATTATGTAAAAGTCATGGGTCTTCAGAAGAATTTCAGAGAGAATACTTACATTACCTCTGTATCAAGACTCTACAGAGATCAAGATGATAATGATGGTCAAGACAGAAATATTTCAACACAGCATTTACAACTAGAGAAGTCAAAATTTATCAAGAGAAACTGGGAAATCAGGGGTTATCAGCGAATAGCGGATGGTTCCCATGTTCCCTTCTGTCTCTTTGCTGAGAATGTAGCTCTGGCAACTGGAACATTGGATTCTCCTGCCCATCTGGAAATTGAAGGGGAAGATTTTCCTTTTGTGTTTCATTCAGTGCCTGAATTTGGAGCTGCTATAAACAAAGGAAAGTTGTGTGGCAAAGTGGATCCAGTGTTAATTGTAGGCTCTGGGCTTACTGCGGCTGATGCGGTACTGTGTGCTTACAACAATAATATCCCTGTGATTCATGTATTTCGCAGACGAGTAACTGATCCAAGCTTAATTTTCAAACAGCTTCCCAAAAAGCTTTATCCAGAATACCATAAAGTCTATCATATGATGTGTACTCAGTTATATTCTGTAGACTCAAATCTTTTATCTGATTATACCAGTTTTCCTGAGCACCATGTGCTTTCCTTTAAGTCGGATATGAAATGTATTCTTCAAAGCATCTCTGGATTGAAGAAAATATTTAAGCTCTCTGCAGCAGTAGTATTGATAGGTTCTCATCCCAATCTGTCTTTTCTGAAGGAGCAAGGGTGTTACCTGGGTCATAACTCAAGTCAGCCAATCACATGTAAGGGTAATCCTGTGGAAATAGATGCATATACCTATGAGTGTGTTAAAGAAGCCAATCTTTTTGCATTGGGTCCTTTGGTTGGAGATAATTTTGTTCGATTTTTAAAGGGAGGGGCATTGGGTGTTACACGCTGTTTAGCTACAAGACAGAAGAAAAAGCATTTATTTGTTGAAAGAGGAGGAGGAGATGGGATAGCTTAAAGCACATTTACAAGTAATTTATATGGACAGTTTACCATTAAAGATTTTTAATAGTGGTTTTGCAGTGTACTGGCTTAAATTTTCTGCACTGGAATTAACTGGAGGACAGCCTCAAGCTTTAGTAACTGTTTTTTAAAGTTACAAGAACTTGGTGTCCTGATATATATTGTAATGTCACGGAAGTGTCAGTATCAGACAAATAGAAACTGTGTATTTGGTATACTTTAAGCTTTCACTTAACTGAAACATTCTTTTCTTTCAAGACTTACTTTTTGTGATCATTTTTGGTTATGTTTGATTCTAAAATATTACAGCCTTGAATCTATAAAATCACACAGTCATCAGACCAGAAATTTTTCTCAGTATTTATTGGGTCGCCTTGCTGGTCAAAGGGTGATGCGGAGACCAGCATCAGCTTCATCTGTAGCCTGTTAGAAATGGAAACTCTCAGGCCCCAGAACAGACCGACTGAGTCAGAAACTGCATCTTAGTGAGATTCTCAAGGAATATGTACGCTCATTAAAGTTTGAGACACACTGGTCTAAAGACAATGGGATATAAGGTTGTGTATTCTGGGGGTGGGATGGGGATAGGAGGCATTTATAACTCAGGTTTTATTTATTTTGAAATTACCAATTATATGTCTAATTTATTACCAAATATGGTCTTTTAAAAAAGTATTTTTATTGAAACCTTGACAGGTACTTCATATTCTTAGGTTCTAATAATTTAAACAGTCTAATAATGTTGGCATATACTTAAGACATCCAGGAACCTGCCAAGATATTTTTTTGAAGATTTATTCTCTAATTAACTAGCATAACAATCTAATTTGCATTTCAGTAAATTGTGAAAGGAACTGCTTATCCCTGTGTGACCATTGAGTTCATTTCTGTCACTGAAACTAAGATATTTGGGCATAAGTACTTCTAATATTGTAATACTATTTGGGTGTTGCTAGAATTATTAAAGGTTAAAATTGAAAATAAGGTTAAAACCTGTCTTTTCCATTCCCAAGATGAGTACTTTGAAATTTATTCATTGGAGATGACATAGCAGCTCACCCTGTGGTTTTTTATTGAATTATATGCTCTATCTTAATTTCTGCTTGTGTGCTTAATGTCTGTATTTTTACACAAAACCCCTAAATTTTTAGTGTAAGACAAAAAAATGTTTCTTCTGAAGTTCTCCATGGCAAATTGAATTTCTCAGTCTTTTTTTTTTTTTGGTAAAATTTACTTCATATGTGTTTATTGCATGTCTAATTATCCCATTTTTTCTTAGTATTAAAAAATGGACCAAAATATCAGTATTTTTCTGTCCATGTCATTGTGACATTATCTGCCTCCTGGATCATAATTCACCTTAAAATTGTTCAGAATATACTTCCTTCTACAACTAGCTGTTTCAGATGAATTAATGAATTCTTATACTCTTGATACCTGACATGTTGGATTAAGTTTAATTTGATTTTAGAAATATAATCCAGCTTTAGTTTAATGGTAACTTTTTTCCAAAGTAATTTCAGCCTACTGAAATGGTATAACATCCTCTGAGCACTTGATCGAGCACTCGCTTGCTTGCCTGTTCTTGGGAGCTCTGAATGAGTTGGACTGGATGTTTTTCTTATTGTCACTTCTAAATTGAAAATGAGATTGTTATAAAGATGCTTTCCAGGGAAGGACAAGAACTGTTGACACCCGCTTTGTGTCTCAAAAATTTGCTCTTACCCAACCGATAGCATTTTTGTGATGAGATTATTCACCAAAAAAAAAAAAAAAAAAAAAGACTTCAGGGAAAATGAAGCTTCAGTAGGGCCCTAAATAAACCTAGTGAATAATGTCATCTTTGGTAACCTCCCGTTTCTCAGTTCTCCCACAAACCTAGCTGTCCTGTGTTGCGTATAACATTGAAGCTGTTTCTCTGTTGTACTATACTCTTGTAATCTTAAATTGATCAGTTTCTGTCCCATAATTCCAAATGTTAATTTTCTGTATCAAGTAGCTATTTAGGGAGGGGGGAAAGCACTAAATATTTGACCAGTTCGTCATACCATGATGTGGGCATCACTTCGTCCTCCCTCAAAAGTCTAGCCCTTGAAAGAATGTTTAAAAAGCAGAATATCTCTGGGGTTTTAAGAATAATATAATAAAAATAAGATTTAGTCACAGCTCTCAATGCTTTGGGCAGTCTGTGAACTTCATTCAACTTGGTTGAAAATTTAACAGGTTTTATCATATACATTTCCATGGAATCAAACTTTAGTTAACAGAGTAAAAAAATCAAACTGAAAGGTATTTTAAAATATTATGTTCTTGGGGCTGGCCTGTGGCATAGTGGTTAAGTTCGTGAGCTCCACTTCAGCAGCCCGGGGTTTGTGGGTTTGGATCGTGGGCGCCGACCTACACACTGCTCATTAAGCCACGCTGTGGTGGCGTTCCGTATACAAAATAGAGGAAGATCTAAGGAAATGAATAGATGTATTATGCTGATGGATTAGAAGATTAATATTTTTAAGATGTCAATTCTTCCCAAATCAAGTTTTAGATTCAGTATAATCCCAATTAAAATCTGAGATTTTTTTGATAGAAATCGACATGCTTTGAGGACTTAGAGCACCTTATTTCCAGACTGAATAAACACTTTCAGTAATTCAAGACAGTGTGGTATGAGTGGAAGGACGGACAAACAGATTAATGTAACAGGGCACAGTGTAGAAACAGACACTGAGTTCATGTTTTTCAAAGTTGCCACAGTAATTTAGTGAGGAAATGACAGTCCTTTCAACCAATGGTACTAGACTAGATAGTCATATGGGTAATAAAATGGTGACCCATGCTTCACACCATACTCAAAAATTAGATCAGACATAAATACAAAAATATATAAAGTTTAGAGGAGAAAACTATTTTTGAAATCTAGAATCAAATATTTTAGGATACTAAAACATCAAGAATAAAAGAAAAAATTGATAAATTTGACTTTATCAAAATTTAAAGCATCTCATCAAAAGACATCAATATGGAAACCAGTCAAATATGAAAATAAAATACAGGCTAGGAGAAATATTCTCAATACATATATCTGACAGAAGACTTGCATCCATAATATATAAAGAACTTCTATAACTCAGTTATCAGGGTAATACAAATTAAAACCAAAATGAGACATCATCACACACCCATTATAATGGTTAAAAAGGACAAACTGCCAATACCAATGTTTGCAGACAGGAACCACAAGAACTCTTGTACTGGTGTAGGTAGGGCAGTCTTCCTTAGAAAAGGACTGAGGGCATGACAGAGACCAATATTAATCTGTCCATTACATTCTTCACCTGAAAAATGGAGACCATATACATTCCATCAGCTTCATTGGCTAATTATGAAGCAAGACCATTACGAGACTCCAATGATTCCATTTCACCAATCAATAAGCCCCGTCAATTCTACTTCTAAGGTATCCATGTTCTCCCCATTGTTGCTGACCACTATCATAATTTAAGTGTTCATAACCCCTTATACCATTTCAACAATCTCAATCTTTTTAAAATCTTAGTTAATCTTGATGCCTATACTAGAAATTGTAGATTGGCTCACCCCATTCCACTTCCTAGGGAGGCTGAGAATCTTAAAAACTACATTTCTTTGACTTCCTTGCAGCTAGACTCCCGTCTACAAGTAGGCAGAACTTGCAAGTAGGTTAATGAGGTTCTGCCACGTAGCTGGGCTCTCCGGAGATTGGCAAGTGCAAGTGAGGCAGGGCTAACCTCCTTTCCCTTTTGCTGTTTTTGCTTGCAGGGAGTCATGGAAAGATGTTTGCTCTGCAGCATGGTTCCATTCCTCATTCTCCCAACAACTGAGCAGCTGCAGTAATTCTTGACTTCAGCTTTCTGCTCCCTGGGTCACAGGTACATGGATGTATTCTTGAACACACAGCTTCAGTGAGGCCTGAGTTAGGAGCAACCTGAGTAAGTCTGCTCTGAATTGTTCTGGGAGTTTTTCTTGAAGGCCCAGATGAGAACCTGCTACTAATATAGCCATTTTAAGCACCTAATTCCCTGTATTAAATCCTTTCCTGCTGAAAATACAGAGTGGTTGCTGTTTACTTCAGTTCGAGTTCAGAATGGAAATGTCTCTAGCTTCAATTTCTATATATATCTGACACATAATTAACATACTGATGTAGAAATTCCCACTCAGAAATTGTTCACAGCTCTCCCAAGGCATACTGAATAAAATCCAGACCTCTTGGCCTGACAGTTCATGTCTTGCAGTTTACTAACAAAACCGATGCTCCATTTTAAAGAAGTGTCGTTCCCCTAGTTTGGGAGGCTGGCCTGTACAGTGACAGAGAGATCAGAGTGACATTCAATTCCATGGTTTAGAGCAGTAAAATACCTTCCAATAATTGTGCTCACCCCACATCATCCTCTCATAAACGGAAGTAGAGTGATGCAATACCATTATGCTCATAAGTTCACAGTTGACAGCCTAACAAAAAGGGCAACAATGTTCAAAAGCAAATTACACAGGCAACCTTGTTAAACTTGAGGGAGAAGACTTGACCTAAGTCTCAACTACCTTCAATCTCTTAGGAAGGAATTTGGATCATGATCATTCAGATAAACAGATATAGACTCACTAGTGTGACCCAACCACAAAGCTTCAGTTATGGAATTAGGAAGAAGTGTGGAAGGAAGACACTCCTGAGTAGAAAGAGAATTATGCTTGAAGAAAGGGAAGGGGGTATACCACTCCAAAAGTGCTGCTGGGGAATGAAAAATTGTGAGATTGTGGCTAAGGGCCAGGCCACCTCCTCCCTGCCATCAGAAAGCTGGGCTGATCCACATCTCCTAAAGCCCCAGGCTAGAAAATGGGGGCACAGTTCCCATTCATCTGACTAATGAAGAAAGGGAGTTGGCAAGTTATACCTCCCCCTTTCTTTTTTTTTTTTTTGTGAGGAAGATCAGCCCTGTACTAACATCTGCCAATCCTCCTCTTTTTTTTGCTGAGGAAGACAGGCCCTGGGCTAACATCCGTGCCCATCTTCCTCCACTTTATATGGGATGCCGCCACAGCATGGCTTGACAAGCAGTGCGTCGGTGCACCGGGGATCCGAACCGGCGAACCCTGGGCTGCCGCAGCAAAGCGCGTGCACTTAACCGCTTGCGCCACCGAGGTGGCCCCACCTACCCCTTTCTCTTAAAAAACCTAAAGGCTTAGACAAAACACAGCCCATCACAGCCAGGGCAAAAGGTACACACCCTACTAGTACAAGCCGGGAGGGTTGTGACTACAGTTGTTCAGGGCAGAGCTAGCAGCCTTATGGAAATTGTGCAGCACAGAAGGATCTATGCAAAGCAACAGGAAACATCTCCCATCTATTTAACAATACTTTCTATGCTAAATAGAACTTAAAGGGAATTTTAAAAACTCATACCATCAGTTCCTAGAGAGTAGAGACCATTACTCATTAATCTTTGGATTCTTTCAGTGTTGTGGACGGCAATGTTTTGTATATAACACATATTTAATAATGTTTCCTAAACAAAGAATTTGAAGGGATAATGAAACAAGGAAACAAACAAAAAGAAGCTATGATATTTACGGACTATCTCCTGAAAAGAAATAATATGTTCTGAGGGCTGGTCAAGGGCGCGAAGTATCTTAGCCAGATACTTCAATGTGGTGACTTCCCTTGACTGAATGTGGAGGAACACTAAATCTTCCATGAAGATCTAGCAATAGTAAAAAATTAACTTATAATTTTCATGCTACGCTATCTCTAACAACCTAGAAAGAAAAGGTAAGCTCATTAGGGTGGCAGAACCTATGTGAGACCAGGAATCTTCCAGTTAGTATAAAAAGCTTGTTCCACTTCCTAGGACATAATGCATCACTCCTTAGAGCTGATAAAACGACTTTACCATAAAATATACAGCCAAGGTTGTCTACATCACAAAATTTGAAAAAAGACATTCATTTTTTTCTTACCATTTCCCTTTAAGGTAGAAAGAAGACAATCTTACCATTTCTACTTTACAGATATGAAAACTAAGACACTAAGAAGCTCAAAACAGAGGTATACCTAGCTCAGTAAGACCACCAAACAGGTCTTCCCATTCTAGTGAGAGCTATCCACAAGCTTGATGAAGCCTTCCATACTGGTTTCCAGGACTAGAATAATGTGTGGTGACATCTTCACCACTGAAACCCATTTCATTTGGGTCACTTCAGCTCACGGAAAACTACATCATAATGGAAAAGAAAAAAATTAGGTTCTGATATGCCTATGACCTTCCAATCTATTCAGTGAAAAGGAGCAATGTGCAGAACACTGTATATGTTATATTATCGTTTTTGTAGGAAACTATTGAAAAATGATATGCATAGAAATTTGAATAGGTATTCAAATCTCTGGAAAGACTCATAAGAAACAAGTATCATGGATTTTTTCTGAAGAAGGGAAGCAAATGGCTAGGACAGTGGTGGAAGGGAGACTTTTTAATCTTTTATCCTTTTGTACTTTTAGAATTTTGAACTGTGACTATCTTAAGTATTCAATAAATAAAAACCACATTACAAATGAAAAAGAATTACCATAAGAGATGAGATGACAAAGACTGAAAACAGAACAAACAATACTAATTGTCACACACAAAAGAAGTGGAGTTTTGTGCATTTTATTTAACAAATTTAGTCCATAAAATATTTGTAACTTAAATCTCTTCTATACACTAAATGCATGTATTCCAGAGGAAATCTGAAGTAAATGCTTGATAGGAAATATTTTTCCATAGCTTCTTTATAAAATCCTCACTTATCTTCTCCTTTTTACATTAGGATTATATCTGCAAAGAAAGCAATGAGGTTAAATGATATCTAGATAAATGATGGCATTTCTTTCACTTTTAAAGTTAAAGGGCTTTCAAAATATAGTCACACTTTGGCAAATAGAATGAGAATGCTAATATTATCCTTAGGATCAGATATAAAGCACTCATATTTTTACTTTCACTTATCCTTTTAATGTTGCTTTGATGAATATTTGGTAAAAATAAAACATCACCAACCACAAAATCCTGTAAAAGCATTAAAATAATTCATGAAAACAAGAGTTTAGAAATAAATAAGTGTTGATACTTCTTCTGGTATGGCTTCAGACAGACTCCCCCTACCACCAAATTAAAGTATACCATTTGCACAAAAGAACATAATGAACCTAAAATATAATTACTTCACAAAATTTTCTCCTAAAGCAATTAAACAAATGTAGCTGGGCAACCAGATATTCTCATTTGACTATGAAAAATCAGTAGTCTGTCAACATTTTCACCAATGATTCATATTGTCAATAACGAAATTAAACAATCAAATTGGCTGCAAAACAGACTCAAACGTATAGTACTTGGTTCTGCCTTGAAGTCAGTCTGGGAAAATGTTTCTTCTCACCTAGCCAATATCTACTTATAATAATTTCATGAGTATTTGAAAGCTAATTATTATATGGTTTGTTGGGTCTGCAGGAATGCTGAAAATATGTTAAATCTGAATTAAATTATAATCACCCATTATAACTCCTCTGCACCTCCCTCAAAAACTTTCTTTGAAACTCTAATCCAGCCCTTTGTTTTTATGCATGTGCCAACTAAAACTAAACAAATGGTCTGGTATTTTACTTGTATTTACTTTACAATGGTCTTACTTCAAAACCCATTCATTCATAATGCTACTCAGAGCTGAAAATCTCACAAATTTATCAGCCAAATTCACCCAGCTCAGGAACCTCTTCTGCCTGAATGCCCTATACAAATTTTCAGTATCTTGTGATACAGTACAACTGAATCAACCTCAAACCCTGAAGCTATATCCAGTAAACCCAATTAAGACAATTAAGACAATTAAGGTAGTAAAAAGAAATACATACATGAAAAAAAACAAAAACATTTTTTAAGTGAAGGGACTAAGTGTCTATTTCTCGGGACAGAAGAAACAAATATTTAATCTCTATGATTAAAAACTGAATTTCATATACATCTCAAAGATTCATGAGAAAGCTGAAATTAAAAAACTTTACCTAAAGAGATCATCAGCAAGAGACTCTTCTTTTGCATGTTGATTTTGCACCTGTCAAAATTAACATAATTTCAAACCTTTGCTCAGTGACGAATATACAGTTAATGAACTGCTCTACTGGGTGGCCAGGCATCTCTGAGATCTCCACATCCAGGAGGGTCACCAGGTCTATGCATTCTTACTTCTACAACATCTCTCCCTTGTAACAGATCCTCCCCATGTTCACTTCATGCCAAGATTATTGCAAAAGTCCTCTAATTAAACAACTTTCTCCAGCTAATCTCCTCTCGAAGGCAACCAAAATATATACTGCTGCCTTGCTGAGTTTTTAAATATTTTTTCCAGAAGAACCCTTTTACTAAATGAAATTTCAGGGTTTTGAGGTCTCACGACTGATGCAGAGGCTGGGAGGGCAATATTCACCTCACCTTCAACCAGAGCAGCGCTACAGGTGAAGTGGCTCTCCTCCCCACATTCCCCTATCAGGGCTCAGAAGCTGCTGCTGAATTACTTCACCCACAGAGTAACTGTAAACACAAACTCGCCAGACTCCTAATGCACCTTCACGAGTTAGGACTGGAAAAGCCCTGTACTGGGTGCATCTTCCTAAAGTCCAGCTATGATCTTATCATGTGCCATTCAAAACCCTTCAATGACTTCTCCCACCTACCAAAAAAACCCACAGACTCTTGAGTCTGACCCTTAAAATGGGAAAGGCTCTTCATAATCTGGCTCCACTCTACCTTCTCAATCACTTTGCACCCTCCTCTTCATGAACCCTGTATGCAGTTAAAACTAAATCACAAAAAAAGAAAAAACAAAAACAAAACAAACAAAACACCAGACTGACCTCCTAATAAATGTCCTGTGACCCTCTCTCCTTTTGTTCATGTTTCTCCCTCTGTCTAGAAAATTACCTCCTTTTTTCCTCTTCCCACATCTGACTATCTTTCAAGGTGCATTCATTCAGTAATTATTTAGTGCCTATTAGGTGTCAAGGAACATGTTCTTCACTTCCTTAACAAGGCTTCATGATCCTCTCATTTAAAAATAATGTCTGCTATGAAGAACTTCCACAAAACTTCAGCCACACAATTTCTAAATGCTTATCCATTTCTACCTTCTGTTATAATTATTTATATCATATCTTCACTAAAAGACCGTAAGTTCCTTGAATACAGATACTGTTTATTTTTTACTGTTAATAATTTACATTTGTGTATTTCAGATACTATCTTAAAACTCTTTCTAAAAAAATCTCATTTAATCTTCATTTAACTTCATTACTATTACACTACCATCCCAATTTTAACCAATAAGGGAAGAGACTTAGGTTAAGTAACTTGCAGAAGATCAAAAAGCTGTCATATGGAAGAACTGGGATTTGACCAGGTCTACCCAAATAAGAGCAGTAGCTTAACCAGGCTGTTACACTGCTTCTTAGCCTTTGGAAAGGGCCTAGAAGAATGACTTGCAGGGATTCAAACCTATAGACTGATTTTCTGGTTATACAATGAAATGTCAAAATGAAATTACATCTTTTCTTTTCACATTTTCTAATAGGTATGGCAGAACATAAATGGGAGACACAGGGTTTCCATAAGGCAGTTGTCAAAAAAGATGCTGGTTGGGGCCAGCCCTGTGGCGTGGTGGTTAAGTTCAACATGCTCTGCTTCAGCAGCCTGGGTTCGCGGGTTCAGATCCCAGGTGCGGAGCCACACTACTTGTCAGCCGTGCTGTGGTGGCATCCCACATATGAAAATAAAAGAAGATTGGCACAGAGGTTAGGAACAATCTTCTCAGGAACAATCTTCCTCAGCAAAAAAAAAAAAAGAAAAAAAGCTGCTGGTATCATTAACCTAATTATTCTTAAAGGTTTCCTGGCAGGGGATGCTTAAAGTTATAATATATAAAGAACAATCAGTGAGGAAAAATCAGCTTTATTTTATAGATCTTAGTAAAACATGATGTAAAACAGTATTAAGAAATAGAAATCCTCATATTACTGGCATTTTTCAAGGATTAGGGAGAACTACATCTCACAGTCTTTCAAAATTCAAATCGGGTTGGATACAGTTCAAAGAACTATGATGTTTAATGTACAGAATGAAAATACCCTAAATTCAAGGAAACTTGAGGAACTGACTGTAATTATGAAAACTAAGACTGGTCTACAGCAGAAGTAGAGAAAGAGGGCTGAAAAAGAAAACGCAGAGAACGCAGAAGAGCAGCTTGGGGCAAGCCTAGGGAAATGAGACATCAAGACAGCAGCACATTTACACATAGAAGCTGGAGCCATGCAGAGGAAGAAAGTCTACTCTATTATCTTAGAGAGTAAATCCCACCTAGCACGCCTAAAATTGCTCCAGCAAAAATAGAGATTTGGTGAAGTAAATCTAGAACACTGGCTTTCTCTCTACTAATTCCAGTGAAACAAATAACAGATAGAAAAAAGTGAGCAGCTGCACTGTCCTTCTCTCAACTGCTCCCTATCCAAGAATAAACAAAACCAAGACAGACATAATTCATCACGGAGAGGAGCAGAAGCCCATGCTATAGACCTCAAAAAGGTGTCTGTGCAAAGAACCAAAAGACTGATGCAACTGACTCCTAACACAGCCCCAACCCAGGAACGGTGCTACAGCACGCACCAAACCTCAGAATTCTGACTAATACACCACATTGGGGAAAAAGGAGCCTGAGCAGGACAGAGAAAACAACTGCTGGTGGACTGCTGGGAAGGGCCTAATGGCACAGGGAAGTGAGTGAGTGGGACTGCCACTGACCAAAGGCATAGGCTCCAGGCATCCCTGACAAATTAGGTAAACAACCTAAAATAAAATAAGTTAATCTCTTCTGGGATAGGATATACTCCCTGATACATATTTAATTCCAATTCCAGGAAGGAGCTGCACATAGCTCCAGCTGAGCCCTTCCCTTCCTTGATTCAATGTCTTTAGGCAACAGAAACTAGATGAGACATGCTATGGGCTCTGACTGAACATGTTCTCCTATTGACAGCACAGAGGCGCTAGGATAATTCTGTTCTCAAGGAGCAAGCTAAGACAGGCCGGAGTAATCAACTACATTCAACTTTTGCCTCACAAACTGGTTCTAGAATGTAACCCCTGCATCAGATGGCACACAATACTTCACACAGCAAAGAGAATATCTGGACAGGGTATTTTACTTTAAACAATTGTAAGATGAAAAGAAAACAGCAGAGCTACTCCATGTACCAGAAGGAGGGAAAAGGAGATTGGAACAGAACATGCAAAACACAGATGAAGAATCTAGTCTGCAAGAAATAATAACCTAAGAATAAAAAATAAATAAAATTAATAAGAACATAAAAGCAATAAAATAAGAACAAAAAAGTTAGATGATTAAAAAACCACAATGAAATGAAAAGGGAAATGAATGCTGAGTAAACAAACTGAGAACTATAACAACATCATTCAGAATTAAATAAATTAGAAATAGCTAACACTGTTTCCACTATTATAAATGCTTTATAAATAGTACCTTATTCAAGCCTCACAAAAAATCTGTGAAATAGAGGTACTACTATTGTTCTCCTTCTGCACAGGAGGAAACAGAGGCACAAAGCAGTTAAGTAATTTGCCTAAGGTCACATGGCTGGTGAGGAACAGAACAGACACACCTGAAATGTACATTTCTGACATAGTGAAAGAATGAATGCAGAAGAAATGGATGTCGAGGGCAAAGGTGATCTAATAAAAGGATAATTACGTCGTAAATGTAGAGAACTCAGCAAATGTAAAAATGTTTTAAAGATGTAGTAGAAAAGTTCCTTGAAACAAAAAGGAACTGCATCTGCAGATCAAGATGCAGACTGTATTCCAGGCAAAACGATGCAGAATGACCAACACTGACACATTCTGATTGTTATTGACTTTCAAGCCTAAAAGGGAATAATGCAGGCACGGAAAGTCACCTAAAAAGGGGGAAAACAGAACGTCACGCGGCTGGGGAGGGGTGAAAGAAGTGCAAATAACTTCCTCACTCCTCACAGCAGGGAGCCAACACGGAGCGTCTAAAATTGAAATACGCAGTTTGAAACAAATACTCACTCTAACCTGATAGTTTTTTTCATCTTTTCTAACCTGATAGTTTTTTTCATCTTTTTCCGCTTAGTCTTAGAGAGATCTCAGGAAATAAAATATCTTGAAGGGAAGAAACATTTACACGAAGTCAGCAATGCTTTCAGTTTCACTTCCTTCTGTCCATCTCTCTTCTTCCCTCCCACTCTGTCCCTGCTTCTCATTCCTCCTCAGTAAAGACATGTTTGGAACATTATTCACGTAATGCTTAAATGGGTAATTTCTGGGCTTTATGATTTTAACTTATTCATTCTTTTGTGTACTACCATAATTCTTTGGAATGCATATTTATAAAATAATAAAGCCAATTCTTCTTTCAAAAAACAATTCTTCCATTTTTTGACATATCCTGAGTGGCCTTCTTAACAACTCTACCTTTTTGAGTGATCTTCCTAACAATTATTTGATTAAAAAATTTTTTTAAAAACAAATTGCTGAAGACTACATTAAACCCACAATAAAGCACAATACAAACCCTGAGAGGTTACCAAGTTCGACACCCAACTTTTGCCGTGCCCTGTGGGTATCTGCAAACCATAAAAACCTGGGCTCTGCTGTGATGTCTGTATGGGGGATGAGTGATACGGAAGAAAACCCAAGACGGGAATTTAATAAAAGACTCCAGCACTCAAGGGTGAAATAAGAATAAACTCTACAACACAAAAGGTGATAGCAAAGAAACCTGCCTGTCTTGACCCTGGCACAGGGTGAAGGAAGGAAATTAAAAAATCTCACTCGAGTTTATAATGACAAGCTGGCCTTCACTCAGGCTTCTGGTCCAAATACATATTAACTACCTGGGTGATCCAAAAAACTCACTAGCAGGATTAAAGTGGTCTCACATTGGTAGATCAAGACTGGCAGACACAAACGTATCTTTTCTGGAGGAAAGAGACCTGAACTTAGGACTCAAGGAATTCCTACAGATCAAGTTATAAGGAAAACGAGCAGTTCACATTCCAAGATCACAAACTATACTTGGAAACAAAGCACCACAACAGAGAATCAGCAGAAACAGATCGACAAACACTCTAGGTATTGGTATCATTAGGCAAAAAGAATACAAAAGAGGAGCTTAAAAATATCAGCAAAGAAAACAAGAAGATTTAGAAACGAATGAAACAGACTTCCAGAAATAAAAAAATGCAGTTGGTTGAATGAAAACTCAATAGATGGATGGAATACCAACCCGACAGAGCTGAAGAGAGAAGTACTAAACTGGAAGACAATCTGAAGAAATTACCAAAAATACAATCCAGAGAAACAAAGAGATGAAATATATAGAAAAAAAGGTAAGATACATAGAGAAGAACGTGAGATTTAACTTACGTCACACTGGAGTTCAAGAAAGACAGATGCCCTCAATTACCAAACAGCCATACTTCAAACAGCCTGCTGAGATGACCTAGCTGGAGCCCACCTTTGAGTTTCAGTAGCACCAGACAAGTAGGCAATATAAAAACTAAGAGAAAACTTTCTAACCTTGGATGAGTGCTCTGATTATCTCTCAATTTAATGGTCATGTGTTTCTGAATTCTTAACTTCCATGCAGTACTTCTTCTATGGCAAAAAGTTCCCCACTTTATTGAATTTTATTAACTTCTCCAGTTAAAAAAAATGTAAAGCATTGAAAAAACTATGGATCAGGTGGATGGTCTTGTTAAATAATATCCACTAGGACTCAAAACACCAAGGGAAAAAGTAAAATAGGAGAAGTATATTTTTGTAATGTTTCCTGTGAGTTTTCATTATAGTAGTGTATATGCAGCTGATATGTGTAAACAATGAATCCTTGGAAACCACATTCTAACATGGAGAGCTGTAAGAAGTTCATATTTTCCCAAAAGAGCACTGTTATAACTGAGGTTTGGGTTCCTGAGGCTTAGGCAGCATATTAGTTGTAGATATGATCAAAGAAATGCCACAAACCAAGTATGCAAAATTATAAAACTTTAAAGCAATTCCAAATATCAAAATTTTGCTGCTAGTTCTAGTTCTAGTGTTTAAAACAATATGAATTGATTATATAAATATACTACTATAAAAAACATAGACATATTAACATATGCTGACATAATATATATTTGATCAGAAATCTATGTTTACATTAAACATATAAATATGAGCAAAATGGTAAAATGGTTGAGATTTGCCTTAAAATAGTCTAGGAAGAAAAAAAGTTGGGAAAGGGAATAGATGAAGCAAGATGTGCAAAATGTTGATATTTGTTGAAGCTGCGAGCTTGGGGGTTTGTTTTACTAATTCTCTTTACTTTGTGTATGCATGTTTAAAAACTTTTGATAATAATAAGTTTAAGAATCTAAATATTATAAATAATTATTACTTAATAATTAATTATTATTTAATAATTTCTCTTACCTTCTTAAAACTTAAAAAAACTCTGGGGAAAAATGAGATTGATTAATCAATAACAATTGCCCATGGGAGGAGGCATTAAGGCAAGTTTCCCACAGTAAGCAGTTGTCAACTGTATAACTGACTTTAAAGCTCTCCCCTCACCTCTGAGATGGTGCTCATGCATCATTAAACCAAAGTGTAAATGTGTAACCACAGATAATGAAGTCCGACTCTAGCCTTATACCATATATAAAAATTAACTCAAAACAGATCAAAGATCTAAATGTAAGAGCTAAAATTATAAAACTCTTAGAAGAAAACATAGGGGAAAAGCTTCCTGACATTAGATTTGGCAATGATTTCTTGGATGTGACATCAAAAGCAGAAGCAAGAGAAAAAAATAAATTAGACTACATCAAAACTTAAAACTTCTGTGCCTCAAAGTACACAATCAACAGAGTGAAAAGGCAACCCAGAGAATGGGAGAAAATATTTGCAAATCTTGTATCTGATAAGGGGTTAATATCCAGAATATATAAAGAACTCCTACAATTCAATAGCAACAACAAAAAACAAACAATCTGATTAAAAAAGGGGCAAATGACTTGAACATACAATTCTCCAAAGAAGACCTACAAATGGCCAACAAGCATATGAGAAGATGCTCAACATTAATCATTAGGGAAATGCAAATCAAAACTACAATGACATACCACCTCTCACTCATTAAATGCCTACTATCAAAAAAACAAAAAATAACAAGTGTTAGAGAGGATTTGGAGAAATTAGAACCTTTGTGCACTGTTGGCGGGAATGTAAAAATGGTGCAGCTGCAATGGAAAACAGTATGGCAGTTCTTAAAAAATTAAACATAGAAAAAAAAATATTAGAGAAAACAGGAAAAAATATTCAAGAAAATAATGAATGAGAAATTCTCAGAACTGTTGAAAGACAATTCCCAGATTTAGAAAGCCCAGGCCATTCACAAACTATATAATTGATATATTTACAGTATCATCCATATGACTGTATGACCATCCTTTTAATTGTAATCCTTTACTTTTCTTTTAAATTTTTGTGGGTTAAGTCTCCTTTTTCCCCTTTACATTAGCATGTAAACTTAATTCATTTGTTCATTTTTTTTTTAACCAATATAAACTTAGAAGTCCCTTAAAGAAGTGTTACAGAAAGATACAAATTAATCTTAATGCTCTGTAACTCAGGAATTTTCCTGACTGAATGATCTTAAGTTTGGTTTTAAGAAGAATTTGCTCTAAGGAAACCAGAAGGGACCAAAATGCAAATCAAACAAGCTACTGGGCCTCACTTCCTACTAACCTCCATTTCCTGCCTTAACCATTCTTCTAATTCCGTATTCTTTCGAGCATGGTGAGCTATTAGATCTGATCCTCCAATGATGTGTGGAAGTTTTCCCGCTCCAGGAAATGTGACCTGTTAAATAGTAAAAGTAGTAAGGTTGACTGCATTAACAAATTAAGACAATCATTTTTTAAAAGCTTAAAAAAAGCAAAGACTAGGGCTGGCCCCGTGGCTTGGCGGTTAAGTGTGCGCGCTCCGCTGCTGGCGGCCCGGATTCGGATCCCGGGCGCGCACCGACGCACTGCTTCTCCGGCCATGCTGAGGCCGTGTCCCACATACAGCAACTAGAAGCATGCACAACTATGACATACAACTATCTACTGGGGCTTGGGGGCGGGGGAAGGAGGAGGATTGGCAATAGATGTTAGCTCAGAGCCAGTCTTCCTCAGCAAAAAGAGGAGGATTGGCATGGATGTTAGCTCAGGGCTGATCTTCCTGGGGGGAAAAAAAAAAGCAAAGACTGTAAATCATGTATAACATAAGTGCCAAAGATGTTTATATTCTATCAGTGAAAGTGAGAGAGAGGTAACTGTGCTAGACCCATATATTTTTGCCCTATTTTTTGGCTATTACTATACCCATATTTAGATATGTCAGTGGGATTTATGTACTAAGAAGAATTTAGGATTTTTTAATTTGGAGTTTTTATTCAAAAATGGCGTTAGCTTGGGGCTGGCCGGGTGGCACAGCGGTTAAGTGCGTGCGCGCTCCAGTGCGGCGGCCTGGGGTTCATGCATTTTGGATCCCGGGTGCGCAATGATGCACCGCTTGTCAGGCCATGCTGTGGCGGCGTCCCATATAAAGTAGAGGAAGATGGGCACAGATGTTAGCCCAGGGCCAGTCTTCCTCAGCAAAAAAGAGGAGGATTGGCGCCGGATGTTAGCTCAGGGCTGGTCTTCCTCACAAAAAAAAAAAGACAAAGAAAAAGAAAAAGAAAATGGCCTTGGTTCATTACCTACCAATTAAAGCATCTGAAGGTGAACACACACTATAATTTAAAGTATTATATTTTGTTCTAAAGATTTCAAAATTTAAGCCCTTTCTAGTACTCATGAAAATTTAAGTCTTCAAAACTTTCCAATTTACAGATCCCTAGCAAGAGATGTTAGAGATGGCAACAGTTTATACTTTTAATTGAAATTTTAATTGTTTACAAATAAAGGGGTGTCAAAAAGAAAGAAATATTATGTGAAAATGCTTATCAACCACACTGCTAATATTGTACTACGGGAGTAATAAATACTTAATATTTATGGGACATACTTTTAAAATTTCAATATATGAAGTGGAAAGGGAATTTTATAGTTTTCATCATTAAGCAGTATTTTAAAAGTACAAATAGAGCCATGTCATTGATTTGGGTATAAAAAGAAAAACTCAAGACAAATTCTTTCATTAGAGGCAATCCAGTTAAACATCTTTCCACACAAATTTTGGTTTGAATTTCTTTTATAGTCTCAAAAAAATTCCTTGGCTAAGGATATTAATATTTTTAAGGGTTTTAAATTTTTCCAAACTACTTTCCAGAGGTTTGTACTACTTTATACCTCTTCACCATTCCTGTGCCAACAGTGAATATTATTGCTTTTTCTTTGATAACTTTAATTAAAAAAACAGTATGTTTTCTAAATTTTGATTTAACATTGAGACTTTGTAATTTAACATGAAGATATTTAAAAATATTTAAAATATTTAACATGAAGAAACCATGCAGTAAGAATGCCCCTGAGCTATTCACGAGCCACAGCTGCGGGGTGGGAAGAGTAAGCGGCTGCCATGTAAGTGGAAGATCTTCCACTCTAAGTAGAGGAGATTGTTCCTGCTACACAGAGTTAAGAACCCTTCAGACACTGTCACAGTAGGCAGAAAACTAATTTAACTGAAAAATGTTAATAACAGCTCACATTAGAGAGAAAAAGCTACCTCATTGTCACAGCAATAATCCTACAAATCATGTTGTAGAGGAAAGTAGTCTTCCACAGAAACTACTTTTGAAAAATTACTGAATCCTGATCAAATGCATAAGCAAAAGCTAGCAGTCAGTTGTGGGTATGGGGCAAGAAGCAAATATCCCAGAACAGGCAACAAAAGAATACCGACTGGATCAAAAATATTCTTTTCACTACACAGATTAAAAATAAACATCTTATCAGTTCCTAGAGGAAGAACACAGGTCTGATGGTAATACTCAGTGTACATATTTGTATTTTATTTTATATATACATGTAATAATAAAATGCCTAGCTCTCATTATTGAATGTGCTCAGTTACTTTCAACAAATTTGTTATCTTCATAAAGTGCTGAGTTAAAGAACCCCTTCAGATAGTCACAGATCAATATCAGAACTGGAAGAACCCTATCAGTGCAGCCCAAAGCCTGCTGCTTAAGGTGGGGAGAACCAGAAAAACAGCACCCTTTAAAGAATTCAATGTTAATGAAGTTTGTTTCATGCTAGGTGCTCCATATACATATTAACTGCTAGTTCACATCCTTCCTAGAGTAATTTTTTAAATTGTTTTAAAAAGAAATAGCATTTGTTTTCAACATGAACTGTTTTTATTACTATTTAGCATCAATAGTATTTCTAAAAACATTTCAAACGCTGCTCTCTTGTGAAACTTTAGTTAAAGGAATACATACCTTTTTGAATGTCTTGAAATTCTTCAGTTGACCATAAGCATTATTTATGCTGGATGCACTTCTGGAGGTAGAGGTACCAACTAC
Organism: Diceros bicornis minor; assembly: GCF_020826845.1. NCBI lineage: Eukaryota > Metazoa > Chordata > Mammalia > Perissodactyla > Rhinocerotidae > Diceros > Diceros bicornis. The sequence goes on from NC_080760.1 coordinate 9,709,024, forward strand.
CAGTGATCTAAATTCAGTCAGTAACACCTTGCTTGGAAGCATCTCACCATCATCCTGAAGTTCGTCATTGTTCTTAAATGGGGTTAAGACGGACAGATAAGAAGAAATAAGGAAAAAGAAAATTACTTGTCATTTAGGGGTCTACAGAAACAAGTTCAAATACTTGAAAAAACAGTAAAAAAGGTTTATTTCTGGCACCTGCACTTTGTATTTGGAACCAAATCATACCTACTTCAAAACTAGAAAATTATTTACTCAAGTACTCTGTAACTTTGGAAACATTTATAACATACTTATTTACGACAGACGGCTAAAAATCCTACAGTATTTGTACTTTAGTAGCCTATTCTAATAAATATCATCTCAATAATCCATTTGTCTTCCTGCATATATTTTCTTGGCAAGAAATCTCGGTATTATCTGCTCTTCATTAAAACCATACACCAAGATTATCTTATAATCCTTTCTACAAGTTCTCATCTACTATATTTAAGCTTTCTTGGATTTTCAATAATTTATATTTTTTATTATTTTTGACACCTCAAAAAAAATCATTAATCTGGACACTCTATCTCATTAACTGAAAGCCACTTTTTAATTCCAGATTAATAGTTATTAAATCAGCCTGAAGACTCCTTCCTGTTGCTGGATGAGGTTCAAGTCATTTACTATTAACTAACTAGTTAAAAGTCTACTACAACATATTATTTTGTACTGTATTTTTATTTAGAATGTCATGAATTTTGAAATAGTAAAATAAGGACAAAGAAAATTATGCTACAAAATCACAGAGTAAAATAAAAAAATTATATTCCTTGATATCATTATGTAGCATGTAAACCTTGGCTATTAAATGAAAGGTCTTTTCAGGTCCACAAGAGACTGTTTAATGGTTCCCACATCACTGGTGTATGAAGCTCACTTCCCATCTCTCCCAGTCTGGGCTCTAATGCCCAATTCCTTGGGTGATATGAGCCCGGGAGAATGTGTGATCAAAGCAGGTATTCAAGAAGATTAATCTGGGCCGGCCCCGTGGCTTAGCGGTTAAGTGCGTGCGCTCGGCTGCTGGCAGCCCGGGGTTCGGATCCCGGGCGCGCACCGCTTCTCCGGCCATGCTGGGGCCGCGTCCCACATACAGCAACTGGAAGGATGTGCAGCTATGACATACAACTATCTACTGGGGCTTTGGGGGAAAAAAATAAATAAATAAAATCTTTAAAAAAAAAAAAAAAAGATTAATCAGCAGCCATACAGGATGGACCAAAGAATTCTGTGACAAAAACCATAACCATTTCCAGATTGTGAGCAATGGACCAACATGGGATAGAATTTAAGGAAAAGGAAAAAAAAAGCTATATAAAAAAAGATAAAAGTAAAAGGACAAGAAGACTTGGGAAAGAAATAAGAACATATCAGAAAAAATTAAAAATAAACACAGGAGGAAAGGGTACCACAAGAGAAATGCACATCCAAAGGTATGGCCAAAATAATACAAATAGAGCCTAACTTTCTAAAGACTAAATGCTTATAATATTAAGTAGCCTGAACAGAGATTCTGGAACAGTCTGGAGCTAAAGTGACAATGTAAATTCATAATGCAAGCAGAATAAACATATCTTTATAAAGAGATGTAAATTTATTAAACTTAAGAAATCATCTCTGGAATTTCACCAAATGCCACATTAAACTAACTTACTTAACTCTCCACTATAGTGGAAACTGCTGCAGAAGTGACTCACAGGATATAAAAACCACTTGGTTCAATTAATCTCTTCTGTAAAGTGACAGCTAATAAATCTTTGATAATAAAGGACCCCTCTGTCTCTAAAGTTCTCAGTCTGGCTAAACGATATCTTAGTATTCATTCTCTTTCTTCCTTATTACATAACTCTTAAGTTCATTAGAGATAGCACGTGCCAAGCTTAAAATATTTCCCAGAACCCTCCTGTAGGTTGAGGGGGAGGGACGGGGAGTGGCACAGACCATGACTAAATTCTGGCCAATAACAAAAGTTATCAAGTGGGGTTTCTGCACAAGCTCCTTAGAAAGTGGAAGGAACTCAAGTGGAAAGGCCTCTTCCCTGTCCTTTCTCCACCTTCTTCCTCCCCAGAAAGGTGCCATGATGGCTAGAGGTGCCATCTTGTAGTGCAGAAAGACAGACACCTAGGAAATTAACGTTAGGGAACTGCCAAGCAGCTTTGGTTACCTACTTCTGGTTTTCTTTCATAAGAAAAAAATAACCCTATCATATTTAAGCCACAGATTTCAGAATTTTTAAAGACAGCAAAAGGCTTGTTTTTAAATTTTTTGTTTATTGCAGTAACATTGCTTTATAACATTGTATAAATTTCAGGTGTACATCATTATACTTCTATTACTGCATAGATTACATCATGTTCACCACCAAAATACTAATTACAACCCATCACCACACACATGTGCCGAATTATCCCTTTCGCCCTCCTCCCTCCCCCCTTCCCCTCTGGTAACCACCAATCCAATCTCTGTCTCTATGTGTTTGTTTGTTGTTGTTATTATCTACTACTTAATGAGTGAGATCATAGGGTATTTGACCTTCTCCCTCTGACCCAGCCATTCTGACGGGCGTGAGGTGATAGCTCATTGTAGTTTTGATTTGCATTTCCCTGATAGTTAATGATGTTGAACATCTTTTCATGTGTCTGTTGGCCATCTGTATATCTTCTTTGGAGAAATGTCTGTTCAGGTCTTTTGCCCATTTTTTAATTGGGTTGTTAGTTTTTTTGTTGTTGAGATGCATGAGTTCTTTATATATTTTGGAGATTAAGCCCTTATGAGATGTATGGTTTGCAAATATCTTCTCCCAATTGTTAGGTTGTCTTTTCGTTTTGTTGATGGTTTCCTTTGCTGTGCAGAAGCTTTTTAGTTTGATGTAGTCCCATTTGTTTATTTCTTCTATTGTTTCTCTTGCCCGGTCAGACATGGTGCTTGAAAACATGTTGCTAAGACCGATGTCGAAGAGCGTACTGCCTATGTTTTCTTCTAGAAGTTTCATAGTTTTAGGTCTTACATTCAAGTCTTTAATCCATTTGCAGTTAATTTTTGTGTATGGTGTAAGGTAAGGGTCTACTTTCATTTTTTTGCATATGGCTATCCAGTTTTCCCAACACCATTTGTTGAAGAGACTTTCTTTTCTTCATTGTATGTTCTTGGCTCCTTTGTCAAAGATTAGCTGTCCATAGACGTGTGGGTTTATTTCTGGGCTTTCGATTCTATTCCATTGATCTGTGTGTCTGTTTTTGTGCCAGTACCATGCTGTTTTGGTTACTATAGCTTTGTAGTATATTTTGAAATCAGGGAGTGTGATACCTCCAGCTTTGTTCTTTTTTCTCAGGATTCCTTTAGCTATTTGGGGTCTTTCGTTGTTCCATATAAATTTTAGGATTCTTTGTTCTATTTCTGTGAAAAATGTTGTTGGAACTTTGATAGGGATTGCATTGATCTATAGATTGCTTTAGGAAGTATGGACATCTTAACTATGTTAATTCTTCAATCCAAGAGCACGGAATATCTTTCCATTTCTTTGTGTCTTCTTCAATTTCTTTCAGCAATGTTTTATAGTTTTTGGTGTACAGATCTTTCACCTCTTTGGTTAAGTTTATTCCTAGGTATTTTATTCTTTTTGTTGCGCTTGTAAATGGGATTGTATTCTTAATTTCTCTTTCTGCTACTTCGTTGTTAGTGTATAGAAATGCAACTGATTTTTGTATGTTGATTTTGTATCCTGTAACTTTACTGTATTCGTTTTTTACTTCTAAAAGTTTTCTGGTGGATTCTTTAGGGTTTTCTATATATAAAATCATGTCATCTGCAAATAGTGACAGTTTCACTTCTTCCTTTCCAATTTGGATCCCCCTTTTATTTCTTTCTCTTGCCTGATTGCTCTGTCTAGGACTTCCAGTACTATGTTAAACAGGAGTGGTGACAGTGGGCATCCTTGTCTGGTTCCTGTTCTTAGAGGGATAGCTTTCAGTTTTTCACCACTGAGGATGATATTAGCTGTGGGTTTGTCATATATGGCCTTTATTATGCTGAGGTACTTGCAAAAGGAATTCTTAACTAATACAATGAGGGAACTTGTTCTCTGAGGGAACTTTCTCTCTGAGGGAACTTTCTGGGAAGAAAATTGGATGTACTGAATTAGGATCTCTGGGGCTTTGGTCTGGGAATCCATCCTTTTAAAAAGTTCACCAGGTGATTCTGATGCAGCTGGTCCACAGAGGGCATTCAGGATGCTCTTATAGGAAAGAACAAATAATGAGGATTCTCTCCCTGACATGAAGATGCCAATATATAGGCTAACTAGGACATATACTTTGTTTTCCCAACAGTAGTTATAAATTTACATAATGCTTGATACACACTAGGTTCTCAACAAATGCTTAATCATTGTTCCTCCCAATCACTTAATTCTTATCTTTCTCCTTGGTCCTGTCCTTATCCAGTGGCTCTTTATAGGAGGGGAGAACCATAGCCATGAATGAGAGTGGAGCTAACGGACCTATGTGGGAGATTAGAATATTAAATTTTGATTTCATGAGGTCCGTGTTCTCACCTAAAGAGCTAACTAGTCTACAGAGAGTAGGCAACTTACTGATCCATAAAATAGGAAATTATGTGAAGAGTTTTATTAGACCAAAGTGGGTAAGATGAATTATAAACATTCTAAGAAAATAGGACATTAAAGATCAAAATGAAAATAAAAATTTCTAGTGATGTTACAGATGTTTTGTCCTAAAAAATTACTTAGTAGATACTTTGCTTTATTAACTTTTTTTTTTATCTTTCTGCGCCTCTTTACTCTATTAAGGTATCCCCTATACTTACCATCCGGCCAAACGGCTGATATAGTAGTACAGCCTGGAAATCTATTAAAACAATCATGAATAACAGTTTTATTTGTTGTCATTTATTATATACTGTCAAAGAATCACTATATTTTTAACATTTACCTTATTGACCAACAAATTCTTACACTTAATACTGGGTGTTGAAGATAATTGTTTGGATGCTCATACTGTCAATACAAATATCTAAAGTACTTTTTAATATTCGAAGTTTCTGTTTGCAATACTTATTTAAAAAAGGTTACTTACAGGTATTTTGTTACTTTCTGATACTGCTTCATCATAAAAAGTGCCATCTGTTTCTAAATCCAATCTTGGCCTTTTTCTAAGGTTGACGGCTTCCTCTTGTTTCTGAGTGTTCACTTTGACTTCCAACTCTGGTTTTGTGTTCTGAAATAACTGTTCCAGTATTTCATTTTCTATGGCTAAATCATCAATTTCTTTTATTTTTTCTGATCTTAGTTTTTCTGTAGAAAGAGATTTATTGGTCGAATTTTTCACAGTGGATTTTAAATCTGTATTTGTAAATAAGTTATCTGTTTTTGTCCCCACAGGCTCATTCTGAGATAGATGCTGCTCCTTATTTTTCCACATTGAGGATGTAGCAGGTTGTGTTTGTTCTAAAGGAGAACAAGACATTTCTGTTCTTGCTGACTTAGATGAAGAAATTTCTTGATTTTCTTCATCCCTTTCCCTTAGATTTAAAAAAAGAGAGAAGAAAACAAAAAGAGAAAATGAACACAGCTAAGTAATTTTTTAGTTTGGCAATATTCACTCCCTCCCCCATTTAATTCACAATATTCTTGAGTTTATTTATTAACAACATCACTGGAAATCAAAAAATAGACTTCTGAAAACAGTACATCATTCATATACACTACATCATTTTGATGGGACTGATCAACCCTATGGCTAAAACAATTTGGAGATTTCTATCTTCTATACTGAAATAGCAGTGGTTGATAAATCAATGTAGAGAAAAAGGCAGAAAAAATATAAAAATACAAAGGAATTGTCAGGAAAAAATCGCTTACTTTATAAGTAAGGGAACTTATTGGCAGGGAAAAATTACCCTGGGATAAAACCTGATGGGTTAATGAGAACTTGATTCAAGACAGTAAGTCAGAGTGGCTAAATCCAGAATATATTACAGACTATACACTGCAAGTAATATGTAAATAGATGACTCAGAGTTTTCTATATAGTATCATTCACTCAATAAGTACCGAATATTATATTCATTTAAATTGTACTAAGGCCCATAGGGCCAGCCTTGATGGTCTAGCGGTTAAGATTCAGTGCTCTCACTGCCGTGGCCTGAGTTCGTCTGGCAATCTGGGAACCACACTACCTGTCTGTTGGTTGTCATACTGTGGCGGCTGCGTGTCTCTGTGATGCTGAAAGCCATGCCACCGGTATTTCAAATACCAGCAGGGTCATCCACGCTGGACAGGTTTCAGCAGAGCTTCCAGACTAAGACAGACTAGGAAGAAGGACCCGGCCATCTACTTCCAAAAAAACTGGCCAGGAAAACACTGTGAACAATAGTGGACATTGTCTGATACAGCGCCGAAGGTGAGAGGATGGTGCAAAAATACCGGGCAGGGTTCCGCTCTCACAGTACACAGGGTCACCAGGAGTCAGAATTCACTCAATGGCACTAACAACAACAACAAGGCCCATAGAGGACACAAAAATTTGGGTCTCTGCTCTCCAGGAGTTTACTGGATTCATGTTGAACTGGAACACTCAAGGTGATATTTTAATAATGCTAGTCTAATGTTAGGGTACTAGACAGACTGATCAAGAGGTTTTCGTAATAACTTAAGCGCTGAGAGTTTGAACCAAAGAGGTGGCAACACAAACAGAAAGGGAGGAATTTATAAGACAATGAAAATAAGAATCAACACCACTGGTTTGGGGAGGCAGAGGATAACAAGTCAAAGATTTTGACAAAGTGAACTGCTAACAAAAATGCACATTCAGTGACAGGGGAGAAAAAGTTTTAGGCCCATTATTTGGGAAAACAGCAGGAAATTCCTGTGGAAAAGCAGAAGTGAAGCTTAAAGGATAAGTTAGGGCCAAATATATTGATCATCTGTAATAAAGTCATGAAACCCTCAAGGTAAAGTACACAGAGTGTCAAAAGCAGTAGAAGGAGGAAAAGAAGTCCTCCAAGGGGGTGAAGGGGCAAGTCAGAGAGGAGAAAGGAGGAGGATGGGCCACCACCACAAAAACCGAGGGGAGACCACAAGGAGGAGAAAGGTTCAAGGGTTGAATGTTACCAAAAGGCCACTAGAGGTGGCAACTGTGTCAATGGTTACTTTCAAAGATGTCATGTCAAGATGAAACATTGCTGGTTAAGAACTATTTCATACAGAAATGGGAGCAATAACAATAATCTCCTATTTTGAGAAGTTTAACAGTTACTGTAAAAGACAAAAGGAAGTAGCTAGAGGAAGAAACCAAGTCAAGGGAAGGTTTTAAAAATAGAAGTGAGAGTTCTTGAATACAGAGGAAAAGGATCTAGAAGAAGATATTAAAGGTGCTAGAAATTGAGAGAATAATTGATGGAGCACGGTCCTAGAGGAAATGAGAGAGGTGACCAAGGGAAACAGGTAGGTCAAAAGAACTCAGGTGTAGGAAAGCACTTCTTCAAGAGAAATGCAGAAACGAAATAACAGATAAGCTAAGATATAGAAGGAAAAAGATGAGGGAGACTCTAGCTAATGAGCTTTCTGAGAGGGAATAAGGTCAAAGGGCCACAGTTTTCCACAGAAGCATACTTAAGCAGAACACAGACTAGCATTCTACAATCATATAACAAATATAAATATTTTTCAGAGACACAGAGAGGTATTATTAAAAATATACCGTTTTTTGGTAGATGGCTGAAAGTAGTTTTTGATGGAGTTGGTCTGCTGCTGCTGAGAAGCCCAATCTCCACTTTTATTTACACTTGGGAATTTAGTTGGTGAAAGCTGATAGTTTAGGATTTTCATCCTAACAAGAGTATCGGATACTATATTACTATAATTAGAGCTGATTTTGGGGGGTTCCTTCGCAGTGGATGTTTCTTGTGAAGGCATTCTGAGTTTTTGTTCCATTCTGGACATTTTGATTTCTTTTGGCCTTTCACTCAAATCCATACTGTAGCAAAAGGAAAGAATGCAAGGTAAACAATCAAGTTTACAGTAATTTTTATCTAGAAACAAAGTCCTTTAAGTAGTACTGATGTAATACAGCTTTAGAACATAATTATCTTTAGACAATAATTCAGTGAATATATTTTACTATCCCGGGAAAGTAGCTCCTTTGTTATCAAAGCTCCCTGAAGACAAATGATACCTTTCTCTTCTTCATACTCTACAGCACGTCAGTCATGCTCTACTATAAAAAACTGCCAAACACACATGGAATGTCAACCAAGTATCTTATTACAGAATTTATCATCACCTATAATTAGGTGATAAATTAGGTTTAATCACCTAAATTAAACTAGATGATAATCCTAGGTAATTTTTGCTTTGTTTAAATAGTTTAAGTTATTTCCAGGCATAAAAATTAACAAAAAATGGAAAATCAGAAAAAGAACACCCTATCATTCCAGTATCATATATAATGGGGTATTTAGATCACTTCAGATGAACTGATATGGTTATATTGCAGCCAGATGGCAGCAGTCTCTAGAATAGAATAGAACTCTAGACTACCAGAAAAATATTTTAAACATAAACATACAGTTCTATTATGTATGGTTGAATATATACTGCCTTTGCTATTCTTATTTCACAAAAAAAGTAAAGCTGTCGTTCAAGCGACTTTCAAAACATTGAGAGTTTCTCTTTAACAAGTTATATTCGGTCTCAATATAAAGGATGGGGGTAGTAAAAATTTAAATATGGTCCAATATAGTGACATCATAAGTATCTTTCAATATGAACAGTTCATTATGGATTAAAATGAAATATACTGTCGGGACCGGCCCGGTGGCATAGTGGCTAAGTTTGGCATGCTCCGCTTTGGCGGCCCGGGTTCATGGGTTCTGGATCCCAGGTGCGGACCTACACTACTCATCAGCCATGCTACCGTAGTGACTCATATACAAAATAGAGGAAGACTGGCCACAGATGTCAACTGAGGGTGAATCTTCCTCAGCAAAAAAATAAAAATAAAATACAATATACTGCCTTTAAATGAAAAATACCATAGAATACAAATGAGCTACCCTTGCTCTCCAAAACAAAACCCCAAAAAGCAAAAAAAAAAACGTTTTCAAATGGAGAACCACTAAAAAACTATCTTTATGAACAAATACGAATTATTTAGACAGCCAGGCAAGACACATATAAAGTATCTCCAAAATTATAAGTAATGTTCAAATACAGGCAATATCATGTAATACAAACAAATTTATTTCAAACTTATTTCACCAGTCAGAAATAAAGTAGTATAATTCTTTATAGTCTTCCATGTATACACGCAAGGAACAAAAAAAACTTTATCATAAGACAGGGGTTGGCAAACTATGGCCTGCAGGCCAAATCTGGCCTGCCACTTGCTTTTGTAAATTAAGTTTTACTGGCACACAGCCACACTCATTCATTTACATGCTGTCTACGGCTGCTTTCATGCTAGAATGGCAGAGCGAGTAGCTGTTACAGGAATCACTGGCCCACAAAGCCAAAAATATTTACTCTCTGGTCCTTTATAGAAAGTTTTTTGCTCATTGTCCTAAAATATTATTTTCCCTGGCATCCCACCCTCCCCTGCTTATCACCTAAGAGATGACTTGAAAAGGCAGTGACTTTATTTCTTGAATATACTATTAATTTATTGATGGAATAAAATAATAGTTTGTTAACCACGAAGCTTTACCATGTATCTGCTTGCTCTGATTCTGTGTCAGCTACATATGTTGTAGTATTCACTGGGGCGCTTGGCATTAGTTTTTCATTGACTGACAAGCCTTGGGAAAGGCTTGGCCCCGGAGTCGTTGTCGTCAATCCTGTCAATCACATAAGCGAAAGAAAGAATCACAACTGCTAGACATAAGATGGACATTTGGTCACTTAAAATTGTTCGACTGTGCCATGCTGAGGGAATTAACTAGGTAATATAGCACACGGTTGCCTCCAGTCAGAAGAGCCAAGAAAAGCTTAATGAAATCGCCTATAGTAGCCTGTTGGCATCTGTGATGGGCTTATCTAAACACTCATTTTAAAGCTACATCAAATCCTTCATGGTGAAGTACTATCAACTTAAATAAACATAGAATCAACTTAAATTCTAATTCAAATTATGCTTTAAGTCAGCAGACCAAAAAATTGCATTTCTTCCCCACAGAAATTATAACTACCTTACCATCTACACAAATCAAAATCAATCTGAGTTTCATTTTTAGAAGGAATACACTATTTGAAAAGAAGATATAAACAGTTTTTTTAATTTTTTTATTTTATTTATTTTCCCCCCCAAAGCCCCAGTAGATAGTTGTATGTCATAGCTACACATCCTTCTAGTTGCTGTATGTGGGATGCAGCCTCAGCATGGCCGGAGAAGCGGTGCGCCGGTGCGCGCCTGGGATCCGAACCCGGGCCGCCAGCAGCAGAGCGTGCGCACTTAACCGCTAAGCCACGGGGCCGGCCCCTAAACAGTTTTAGACATAAATTTTTTGGCTACTCCAGAAAAACATAATGATTATTTCATCATTTTCTTTCCTAGGATAGCAATTTAATCCAAGTGCCCCTCTTCTGGCACCCTTTTCTTGAACCTCCTGCACTGAATTAAGTGCCCCTCCTTGCAGCTCCCACACCCCTGCTTACATCACTCTATAAACTTTAACACACTATCGCTAGTTGTGTGACCTGAGTTAAGTTACTTAACCTCTCTATGCCTTAGTTTCCTCATCTATAAAATGAGGATAATTACAAAACTTTCCTCCAAAGTTCTGAAGGCAAAATGAATTGATATAAAGATAGCACTTAGAAAAATGCTTGGAACATAGTAAGCACTACACAGGTGCAGCTGTTATCTTGGAATCTCCAAGCTGTCACCTGGAATCTCCTCGACAACAGGGACCGAGTCTTGCTCATTTCTGTATCTTCAGTCCCTGGAGCAACGTGTGGTATATAGTGGAGAAAAATAAGTTAATGGAATTAAATTTTTAACTGAAAATTTTAAAAGTTGGCATTTACTAAGTATCTAAGCTAAATTATCACTCTGTTAGGCCCTCATGACATAGGATTTGTTTAATAAACGCTTATTACTGATTCTAAATTCAGGTATTTAAATGACTTCTGCCATTCTCCTTATACAACCATCTTAGAAGCTCACTGGCATTTCCTTAAACACTTATATCCCTAAAATTCATTTTAGCTTGCACAGAAGTTTGCAAAAGATAATAATTACAAATGCTTATATAATCACTAAAAGAAACATTTATAAATTGAATCTAATGACCCAGAATAACTGATGTTTGTCAACAATAAGATTATTTACAATGTTCTCCTTGCTAAAAATATCATGGGGGCAGGGATTTGCTCTGATCTGCTCACTTCTTTATTCCAAATGTTTAGAATAATCACAGGTATATACCAAATATTCAATAAATACTTGTCGAATAAATAAATGAATGAATATGAATGGAAAGGACAAAAAAAAGGAGAAGAAAAAGGGAGGAAAAGAGGCACGCATTCACTCTGCTCCCCCAAAGCTGGTTGTGTTCTAAAATTGTTTTTAACTCAGATGTCTATGACTTAGAACCCACACATCTACCTATGAATATGGGCAAGAAGTAATAATATTAATTATAATGTAGATTTTTACCAATTCTTTATGACCTCATTTCCTTATGAAATGATACAACAGAAAAGATACTGGTCTAGTAGTCAGAAAACCTAAATTTTAGGATTGGCTGGTCCATGAAGTATTTATGGGACCTGCACTTTTCTCAGCCTTGAGATCTCTTACTTTTTAACAGAAAGACAGATTAGATGATCTCTAAGCTCTTTCCGCCATAAATACACTTCCAACAGTGGATCATAAAATTTTGTTGCTCCACACTGACAAAGAGAATCTTGTGTACCAACAACTCAGTTTGATTAAGCAAACAGTCATACTACAAACAAGTACTGTGCTTAGTGCTGCTAGGGAATCCAAAATTAATAAGACCTTACAACCAATCTAGAGGTTGAAAGAGGCATGCAAACAACTGGTTATATTTCCAAGTAGGAAGAAACTCTAACTGGAATGCAAAAAAATAAAAAAACCCCAAAAAACTGAAAAACAATACTGGGGTATAGAAAACAGAATAATCCTGACTTGGAGGAGAGTTATGGGAGAGAGAACAACTTAGAAAAACTTCATGAAGGAGGTGAGCATTTGTGAAATGAGTCAGATTTTTGAATAGTGCTGGCTTTCTAGGAACAGGGATCATGAAGAACAAGGTCAAGGAGTGTGGGAACTATAAATAATATGCCACATATATTCTTTAGGGAGATGTATAAAAAAGATGCAGATGGGGAGATGGGCTGCAGCTAAACTGTTGAGGGCTTGGAAGTCTAGAAGTCTAGACAAAGGGCTTACGGATTTATTCTATAGATAATGAGAGCTAGTAAAACTTTTTAAGAAAAGGGAAAGTGAGTCCAGTGGCAAAGTGAAATATTAACTGTAGAGATGAATATGGAGGCAAGACCGTTACTGGGCGCAATTATAACAGTGCTCAGGAAAGAAAGACATGGAGGGTTCAAATAGGGCAGTGGCTATGAGAAGGGATGGTGGCAGACCTCTTGAGCAAAAGCCACAGAGGGAGAATTCCAGGTCTGGTAAGAATAAAAAATGACTGAAGTGTGCACTCTGAGTGCCAGCTCCACATATATAAAAGAAGGCTCCTCTCTGGTTCAGTCTTTCCCTAGATATTCTAACTCAGTGGTTCTTGGGGTTTGTATGAGAAACATGAGCCTAAAACTAATCAAAACAAACCAAAAAAAACCCAAAAAACAAAAACCAGATGGCTTGGCCGCATCCCAGAATATTCTGAATTACAGAGAACATGAATTTGCCTTAAAAAATGTTTCTGAAGCATATATATAATTGAGAACTAGTTTTCTAAAACAGAAACAAAGGACAATTGTCCCAAATCGGGGCTAGGACAAGGGGAGCTACTCTCTTAGATCCAACAATTCTATTTGTTTTTATACACTTTTTGTCCTATTGTTAAAGTCTGAAATTACTAACAGGTGTTTTTTTTTTCTGTAACAGAACAGAAATCCACTGTCAACAAAATAATATCTATAGCAGATGCTACTTCTAAAGGTTGTGCAGATTTCTAACAGACAGCTTCTCTAAGAATATAGCTCTCTTTTGGTATCCACATTAAAGGAGTTCTCTAAGAAAGGCTGAAGAGTTGGTCTTTAGCTTCTGACTCTAAGGATGAATTCTAGGAATGTTAGTCATGAATTTTTGGGAAGTATTCATCATATCACAATTCCACCAAAACAAGTTATTTGAACATACTGGAAACTTCACAAGTACTTAAAACTGTATTGGAAGGTTATCTACGTACAGACAGAAACACACCTAGTATACTCAGTGGGAAAGGGCAGAGCTATCAGATGAATAAACATTCTTATCCAAATAATAAAATACTAACCTGTCAAATTTTTTATCAGACATCTATCTTTTTACATCTGCTCTCAGTTACCTCTACAGCATCATGTCTCAAAACTTTACACATCAAAATATATGCCACCTGCACTGCAGCATAATAATATCATAATAGCTTTGACTTAAGAGTCAGTTTGAATCAAATTATTTGCTATGTGACCTTTGGCTAATTTCTTACCCTCTCTGTACGTCAGTTCCCTCATCTATAAAATGCAGATGATGTCATTTATCTTAAAAGGATTGTTTTGCAGATTAAATTTTGATGACATATGTAAAGTCTCTAGAAACTCAAGAAATGGCAGTTATTATTAGTAATCATTGTTACTAATGACCTACACACCTAATCAGTTGCTGGTTATTAGGCTCTAATGGCTCACTCCTTCCAAAATCTAGCTGAGCACTTCCCTAATTTGTCTAAACCAGGGTTGCAGAGTATAGCTACTCAAGAGGTACACTGTCCAACTCCATAGATGCCATTCAGTGGGCCACAATGTGAATGCTACCTCCTGGAGTGTACAATGAGGTAGTGCTGTTCTAACTTGCCTCTTTTAGCTAAAGTCCAATAACTGCTGACAAGTAACTAAAGAGAGAACACAGGAGGCAAATAAATGTACACAGGAGTACAGAATGGATGCTCTGACAGCCAGGCAAACAAGAGAAAAGTTACTAGAGAGAATAAATGTAAAAATATCTAAGGTAAAAAAGCAAAAAGCATAAATGAATCACATCTTCATGATGGCAAGATCAACTCATTTTCAAGAAACATAGGGGAAAATAACAAGGGGGTAATAGGTGCTGCCTTTGAGTACACTGGCTTTGTGACAGTCAACACTGAGATGACTATAACATACAGTCTTCATCCCAGTAAATGACACCACCACTCAACTAGTTACTCATGCCAAAAAACTAAGAGTTGTTTCTAATTCCTCCAAAGACAAGTTCTGCTGGGGCTAGTTCCAAAATATATCTTGAATCTGTTCATTTTTATTCATCTCCATCCACTATTACCATTCTGGTCCAAGGCACTAGGCTCTCTCTCACCTGGACCTCTATTAATAGCTTGCTACTCATATCCCGACTTCCATTTTGGACTCTGGAATCCATTCTCCACAGACGCCATTGTAACCTGTTCCTTCTACCTGGAATTCTGCTACCCAGATCCTCCCATGGCTGCCTTATGTTGTCATTCAGGACACACGAGGCCAAATATAACATCCTCAGTGAGACCTTCCCCGACCACCAATTTAAAATAGCCTGCTCTCAGTCACTATCATATCACCTGTTTTAGCTTTCTCTTTGTACTTGTACTCACAGAACTTATCAGATGTACTTATTTGGCTGTTAACTGTCTGAATCCTGACATTTAGAATATAAAGGTCACAATAATAGGTATCTTGTTTACTTTATTCACCACTGTATCTTCCGCACTTAGTGCCCAGTACATGGCAGCTACAAATATTTATCAAATGAATAAATGAATGAATGGATAAATAGATGAGTTTTAAAACATGGTGAAAATGGTCACCCCTGGTAAGTATAGAGTAATGTGCATACAGCCTATTATCAATTTACATAACAAATAAAGTTGCTAAAGAATCAATAAAATAATGCTTTAATTACCTGTACTGGGCTGGTCCCGAGGATCACAATAATTCTCTGTAGTCATGAAAATAACTGCCAATCCAATTTCTGCTTCGGGAATAGGTCTGAGACCCTGCCTATTAGAATAAAGTAGTTTAAGTATGATATTATATTAAAACTAACAAATTTTATTAAGATGATGTCAAGGTGAATCTATCTTTTTTATTTCCCCTAAAGAGATATCACCATTTTACAGGATGGAGAGAATTTCAAATAGAGCACTAGCTTACTCACTGGAGCACTGTTACATTGAGCAAGACCACCACGTTGTAGCAACTCAGTGATTTCATTTGTAAAATAAAAGTCTAGAGTAAAGGATATGGATCCCTCCAGTTCTAAAAGTCTACAATTTTCAGAATAAGAGGAAAACAGTAATACCCAAATGAAGCAATCAAATAGATTTTTATAAGCAAATCTATGATTATTAGAATCCTAAGATAAAACTTAAAAGAGAGAAGAGGAAAAAAGGGGAAGAAGAGAGAAAAGTACCAAGAACTATATATAAGCTATACCTTAATTTTAAGTTTAATAAATCAAATCATTTTACCCGATTTACATCTATTAAGGAACCTTCTTATTAAAGGAATCTATGGTAAACCTATCTTCTGTTATTTTATAATAGAAATAATGACTAATTTTATAAACAAAGGTAATTAATTCAATTTAATAATAATGCTATACAGAAACTATATCTCAAATTTTAAGAGCTACAAAACTCCTTTTAATACTTATTCTAAAGATATTTTAAGAGGTTGTAGTAGTCTAAAAGGCCTTTTCAAACGCTTAACGTTTGTGTTTTGTACGTATTGGGTTAACTTAAATAAAGCTCAACTATATGTATATTATAATAATATTATGCTAAAAAAGATTTTAAAAAGTATGATAATTGGGGCCGGCCCCGTGGCTTGGTGGTTGGGTGTGTGGGCTCCACTACTGGCGGCCCAGGTTCGGATCCCGGACACACACCCATCACTGCTTGTCCGGCCATGCTGAGGCCACGTCCCACATACAGCAACTAGAAGGATGTGCAACTATGACATACAACTATCTACTGGGGCTTTGGGGAGAAAAAGGGAAAAAAAAAAAGAAGGATTGGAAATAGATGTTAGCTCAGGGCAGATCTTCCTCAGGAAAAAGAGGAGGATTGGCATGCATGTTAGCTCAGGGCTGATCTTCCTGACAAAAAAAGAAAAAAAGTATTATAATCAAGTGATCACATATACCTACTTATAATTCAGTATAATGCAGGCAATTCAAAATTGATATTTTGTTACTCTACTAATGTTTTTGAAACTATAAATACATTATACTATGAAAACTAGTTATAAAGATGAGCTATATAAAATAAAAACATTTTAAATACATATCCCAATTGGAGAGAGAGAGAGACAGAGAGAGAGAGAGACAGAGAGAGAGACAGAGAGCGAGAGACAGAGACAGAGAGACACAGAGAGAGACAGACAGAGACAAAGAGACAGAGACAGAGAGACAGAGAGAGAGGCATCAAAGGCATAGGATTAAAAAGGAGAGAAACGTTACTATTTACAGATGATATGATTTATACAAAAAAAAGACTATAGATAAATTAGAAATAAAAGGTGAATCTAGCAAAGTGGCAGGATGTCAGCTGAGTTTGTATATATTGACAGTAAACAAGTAGAAAATGTAATTAAAGAGACAATATCATGTTTATATTATGCCTATCAGAGATATAATATCTACCAGAGAATATGTAGTAACCTAGAAATAAATCTAATAAAAGGTATTCAAGATCTCTACATAGAAATTATAAAAACTGTTACTTTTCCCCAAATTGATTTGTGGATTCAATGGATTTCTTAATCAAAATCCCAACAAGGTTTTTGAAAAGATGATTCCAAAATGTATATGGAGAAATAGTCAATAGCCAGGATACTTCTGAAGAAGAGCAGAAAGAAGAGATTTGTCCGACTAGATATAAGGACTTAATTCAAGTTATAGTAATTAAGACAAAGTGGTAAATGTGGTATTGGTACAAGGATAGACATATTGATCAATGCAATAGAATAAAGCCAAAAACATTCCCATGCATGTATGGAACAGAATCAATTCTAGATACATTAAAAACAAATTTCAAAAATAAATATCAAAATACTAGTAAAAAGTAAAAAATATGGATGACTATCTTTTTGATCTATGAATAGAAAAAGATTTCTTAAACAAAGTATAAAGAGCACTATGAAAGAAAAAACTGTTAGTTTTTAGCATATTAAAATTAAGGTTTGTTTTTTTTTTGGTGAGGAAGATCAGCCCTGAGCTAACGTCTGCTGCCAATCCTCTTTTTGCTGAGGAAGACTGGCCCTGGGCTAACATCCGTGCCCACGTTCTTCTACTTTACATGTGGAGCACCTGCCACAGCACTGCCCAATAAGCGGTGCATAGGCCTGCACCCAGGATCCAAACCTGTGAACCCTGGGCCGCCGAAGAGGAGCTCATGAACTTAACCACTACACCACTGGGCCGGCCCTTAAAAATAAGGGTTTTCACTCATCAATACAGTAAAAAAATAAGTTACAAAGTGGCAACAGATTCTACAATACATGTAAGTGAGAAAAGGATTAATATCAAGAATATATAAAGAACACCTAAAAATCAAAAAGAGGAGCACACAAATATGCAATTAACATACAATCCAGGAATTGCACTCTTGAGCATTTATTTCAGAGACATAAAAACTTATGTTCACATAGAAACTTGTACATGAATGTTTATAGCAGCTTTATTTGTAATAAAAACTGGAAAAATGCACGTCTTTCAATAGGCGAATGACTCAACAAACTGTAGTATATCCATACCATGGAATACTACCCAGCAAAAAAAAATGATGAACTACTGACACACACAACTTAGATGACACACACAACTTAGATGAATCTCCAAGGAATTATGCTGAGTGAAAAAGCCAACCCTAAAAGGTTACATGCTGTATGATTTCATTTATATAACATTTTTTTAAATGATAAAATTTTAGAAATGGAGAACAAATTAGTGGTTGCCAGGGACAGAGAGGGGGAAGTGGGGAGGTGGGTGTAGTTATAAAATAACAACATGAAGGATCCTTGTGGTGATGGAACTGCTCTGTGTCCTGACCATGGGCAATACATGAACCCAAACGTGTGATAAAACTGTACAGAACCAAATACACACACACACATACACACACAAGATAGCACATACAACTGGGGAAATCTGTATTAAAAAAAAAGAAGAGCACCATTATCCCAATAGAAAACTGGGCAAGAGACACGAACAGGTCTTTCACAAAAGAGGAAAAATGTCTAATAAACGTTTGAAGAAATGTTAAGCATCACTGGTGATCAGGGAAATACAAATCAAAATCATGAGATATGATTATATATCCAGTGAGTCGGCAAAAATGATAAAGTGTTGAAAACGACATGCATCTATTTGATCTCTTATGTAAGGTGAGTGGGAGTACAAAGTGGAAAGCAGTTTGATACTACCTCCTAAAGCTGAGCGTTCACATAACCGTGATTCAGCAGGTCTAACTCTAGCAATATACCCCAAAGAAAATCCTGCACAAGTACCAACAGGAAACATACAAAAATGATCTCAGTGGCAGTGTTTCAATAATAAAAATCTGGAAACAAGATTTTTTTCAATGGGGAGTGAATGAACGAACTGTGGTATATTCACACAATAAAACATTTTACCATCAAAACAAATAAATTACAGCAACATGCAACAAAAACAGATAAATTCATATCAGCAATAAAACATTGAGAAAAATCTCCAAAGATTACATGTATCATGCTGACCATGTTATAAAGTTAAATCAACTAAAAAATACACACATACACACACACACAAACACACAAACACATTTTAGGAATACATGAAGCAACAAAACTATATATAAAAGAAAGCAAGTAAATGATGAACACAGGATTCAGGATGACAGTTATCCCATGTATGGGGAAACGGGGTTGAGGGTACAATATAGAGAGATGTAGGTTATTTTTAAGGATCTAGCTTGTATTTTGAGGGGACAGATTCTCAGACACATTACAGAATTAAAAAGAACTAAACAATTAGTGAACACAGTGAATGTGTATTATTTATGGTTCAGGGTTGTACTGTTCCCCTAGACTTCTAATCTTCTTCAGGAGATATTTAATTTTAACTACTGCTATCCTGTACCCGCTTCTGACACCTAATCAATACAGCCACGGCACTAACCAACCCCAATGCTGCCCTGTTTGACATTCAGTCAATAGCTGGTTTTACTGGCCACTTGCTTGATATAAACTGCACCTTCAATGGCTCTCAATAGCTTGGACTAAGTGGACAGTTATTTTATGTGACAGTCTTTCTCAAACCATAAAATTTTCCTCCCTCCAAAACCAAATTGTAACAAGGTCTAAAGACCACAGAACAAAATGTCCTCTCATAATCAAGGCACCAGCCTCTGAGCAACCTTGCACTCTAGCTACTTTCTTACTCGGGATCTCCGTGTATGAAAAGCAGTGAGCTGTAATGGTGAAGAGCATGGACTCTGGAGCCAAACCGCCGGGTTCACGTCCTGGCTCCTCTGCTCACTCCTGTGTTCTACTACAACGCCCTTTTGCCCCATCTGCACGGTGGGGACCTTAACAGTAAAGAATACACAGGGTTGTGTGAGGATTAAATGTCTTTACGTATGTAAAACTCTTAGAAGAGGACCTGCTATATGGTATTACGTGAGTGTAGCTATTACCGCTGCTGTTCTGCCTGGCTCTCTGAAAGACTCGTCATAGGTAAAATGTTGCCTGAAAGAGGCCTTCTCTATTTAGAATCAACTTCTCCTCTCTGCCCTGTTATTCTGCTTCCTTTATACACATTTGTAATGTCTTTCCCTCCAGAAGGAAGCTCCAATAGTGGCACGGACCATGGCTATCTTGTTCACCATTATATTCCCAGTGCCTAAAACATACTAGAACCACAGCAAATTCTGGTTGTAGTAATAAGACAGTTTTTGTTAAAGAGGTATTTTCTTTTTAATAACAGTTAATACATCTCCCTTTAAGTAAAATATTTATGGGACAGATGACTGAAATTTTACTTTTTACTCCAGCAAAGAAGTAAAGAAAAAAAAAGCAATCTCTCTGGTTAGGATTCCTGGAACAGGAGAAATGAGTATTGCAGGGAGCTAGCTATAGACTTTCCAGGTATAGAAATACCCTAGGCCCTCACTGCTTTGCGCCAGGTGAAAGAAATTTAGTCAAAAGACTGCCAAGCTTGATATTTTTGCAATATTTTTTGGCTTCAACATTGCTAAGATTATTAATACCAATAAAGAGTCTAAGAAAAAAACCCTTGATTTAGCCCTTTCACACTCTCCCTCCCCACTACAAACACTATTCTAAGATATCTGATATTTTTTCCTACTTTCTCAGAACAGCCAATATAAGACAGGTAAATATTTTTACATGCATTTTTAGTGGGTAATAATCATCAAAAGACGAATACTGATTTCAGCTCTAGGCAATTTCAGAAAAAATTTTACATTTGAGTTTTCACTTTTTCAACTGTTACATATTCTACAGAAAAATTTAAATACTACTTTATTAATTTAGAGGTAAATCTACAAATTCCATTAAAGTAACAAAAATGCAGAAAATAAATATTGAGATAAAACTGTCACGAATAAAGATATTTTATTCCTAACATACTAAGTCACAATAAATTTTCAAGTACCACACGTAATAAAATCTTTATAATAATTCTTGTATATACTTTTACATTACTATGTGGAGTACAATAAAAGTTACAAATAAAATCACCTACTTGCATATGTTTTTACTAATAAAGAATAATTCTGTACCTTTGGAGCATACCCATAATTGAATGAATCCATTTTTTCTGAGAGTCAGGAATTAAGGTCTGTGAATTCGTTATTCCTACATCAATAACACAATTTCCAGGAGCTGAAAAGAAACTATCTTCTTCTTCATTTTCTTCTGTTATCAACCTAGCCTCTCCCCCTCCAAAAATAACTGCTGAACTTAATTTTTTATGCTAAAAATGGAAAGAAAAAGAAATAAAAGAGCCACAATTAATTTCTTGAGTACATTTTTTAAATTGTAAGAATCTTATTTGGGAAGTAACATGAAAGTTGAATTGGTTCTACTTCTTGAGAGGACAACCTGAGCTTCCACCCTGAGAAAAGGCCCGGTTCACCAGGAATCTCTGCAGCCCTGGAATCGCAACACTGCTGCCCCTCACTACACAGGACTGTAACTGTGGGCGTACTCGCATGATGTTTCCATCTACAACATTAACTCCTGGAACCTTCATTTCAGCACACAGAAGACATTCAACAGCTGTTTACTGACTAAACAAGTCAGGACTTAGTTTTCTGTCCCCTTCCCCTCCCCCCCGCCACTTAACATATTTATACAAACAATTAATAGGCCAATTAGCAAACAGTAAGAAACATCATAATCATATACATGAACACTGGGCAGTTTCTGATGCCTCGGGAGTTTTTTATTCCCCGTCACACGTCTACACAAAATCTCAAAAGGAAATGCATTAACAACTATTGATAACAGAAATAATTTATCCTAGCTTATAATGCTTTCTTTAGGAAAATTTATTTTATAACATTACCTGTTTGGCATTTAGAAATACAAATGTTTTCCCTTTGAAGATTTGTTTTCTTTCCTGTCGTCCTGACAGATCAATATTTTTACTTCCAATAGCTGGTTCATCAATAGGAGGGTAAAAACTGTACAAAAAAGAATCAAAGTATATTCTATTTATATACTACTCTGTATGTATACTATTAAATTTATAAATGGACTGGCTATCTAGACACTAGAGAGGCTTAATTTCCATAATACCATTAAATTATTAAAAAAAAAGTTTTATCTGGGACAAAATGAAAAAAGCATCTAAATGCTTTACTAGACAAGTGCCACACAGAACAGCAAACTGTTCTTTATTTTTTGAAAATATATAATCCAAGCAATTATACCAATACACAATTAAATATTTATGAATCAAACAAGTTATGTGAATTACAGAAGGTTGAAAGAGACACTGCCCATAAAGATCAAATTTTATCAGCCTCTTGTGTTTGCTTAGGAACCAATGTGTATTAATAATGTTCATATTCCAATTCTATGAACTACTACTGTAAGTGTTTTGTTATAGATCTTTTTGGAGAAGTTCAGGAAATTTTAAAACTTACATTATTTTTGTCAGTTTAAATAAAATTTCCAAAGTGAGATTTAAAAACATATCTTTCAGCTCCTTAATATAATGCTATAAAAACATCTTACTCATCCATGGAAACGAGGGAGAAAAAAAAATTGAGAAGAAAATCAACAGCTAATTCTTCAGCCTCTCATCAGTCCATAGTTTCAACTTTCTATATCACCAGATCTTTTGCTACAGCTATTCATAACTGACCAGCCCTTCAGCTTATCTCTAACTTCTAGTAAAAATTACTAACATTCATGGCTAGGAAGACTCAAGATGTCAACATGTCACTTCTTTCCAACTCGATCTATTAAATGCAATTTCAATAAAACTCCTAGCAAGTTATTTTGTGGGTACTGACAAACTGATTCTAAAGTTTTGATGGAGAGGCAAAAGACCCAGAATAGCCAACACAACATTGAAGGAGAAGAACCAAGTTGGAGTACTGGCACTACCTGAATTCAAGATGTACTATAAAGCTACAGTAATCAAGAGTGTGGGAGCCAGCCTGATGCCCTAGTGGTTCAAGTTCTGTGCTTTCTGCTTTGGCGGCCTGGGTTTGTTTCCCAGTCATGGAAACAAACCACCCGTCTGTCAGCTGCCATGCTGTGGCAGTGGCTCACACAGAAGAACTAGAAGGACTTACAACTAGGATATACAACCATGCTTGGGGCTTTGGGGAGAAGAAAAACAAAAAAAAGGGGAGGAAAGACTGGCAACAGCCATTAGCTCAAGGCAAATCCTTTCCTGCAAAAAAAAAAAAAAAGTGTGGTATTGGCAAAAAAATAGACATATACATCAGTGGAAGAAAATAGAGAGCCCAGAAATAGACTCACATAAATACAGTCAACTGATCTTTGACAAAGGAGCCAAGGCAATATAATGGAACTCAGACAGTCTTTTCAACACATGGTGCTGGAACAACTGGAAATCCACTTCCAAAAAAATGAATCTAGACTCAGACCTCACACCCTTCAGAAAAATTAACTCAAAATGGATCATAGACCTAAATGTAAAACACAAAACTATAAAACTCCTAGAAGATAATGTACGAGAAAATCTAGATGCCCTTGGGCATGGAGATGACTTTTTAGATACAACATCAAAGGCATGATCCTTGAAACAAATAAATGATAAGCTGGACTTCATTAAAATTAAAAACTTCTGCTCTGTGAAAGATAATGTCAAGAGAATGAGAAGACAAACCACAGACTGGGAGAAAATATTTGTAAAAGACACATCTGATAAAGGACTGTTATCCAAAATATACAAAGAACTCTTAAAACTCAACAATAAAACAAACAACCCAATTAAAAAATATACCAAAGATTTTAGATACCTCACCAAAGAAATATACAGACAGCAAACAAGCACACGAAAAGATTCTCAACACCATATGTCATCAGGAAAATGCAAATTAAAACAAGACACCACTATATACCTATCACAACAGCCAAAATCTAGAACACTGACAACACCGAATGTTGGTGAGGATGTGGAGCAACAGGAACTATTATTCATTGCTGATGGGAATGCAGAATGGTACAGCCACTTTGGAAGAGAGTCTGGCACTTTCTCATGAAACTAAATACATTCTTACCATATGATCCAGCAACAGTGCTCCTTGGTATTTGCCCAAAGGAGCTGAAAACTTACGTCCACACAAAAACCTGCACACGGATGTGAACAGCAGCTTTATTCATAATTGCCATAACTTGGAAGCAACCAAGATGTCCTTCAGTAGGTGAATGAAAAAATAAACTGTGGTACATCTAGACAGTGGAATATTATACAGTGCTAAAAAGAAATGAGCTATCAAGCCATGAAAAGACATGGAGGAAACTTAAGTGCATATTACTAAGTGAAAGAAGCCATTTTGAAAAGGCTACATACCATACTATTCCCACCATAAGACATTCTGGAAAAGGCAAAACTATGGAGCCAGTAAAAGATCGGTG
Source organism: Diceros bicornis minor (assembly GCF_020826845.1). Taxonomy (NCBI): domain Eukaryota; kingdom Metazoa; phylum Chordata; class Mammalia; order Perissodactyla; family Rhinocerotidae; genus Diceros; species Diceros bicornis. The sequence continues at coordinate 9,733,421 of NC_080760.1, forward strand.
GTTGCTGGGGGCTGGTGAAGTGAGAGGGATGAATAGGCAGAGTACGGAGAGTTTTTAGGGCAGTGAAAATACTCCATATGATACCATAATGATGGATACATGTCATTATACATTTGTCCAAACTCATAGAATGTGCAACACCAAGAGTGAACCCTAATGTAAACTATGGACTTTGGGTGACTATGATGTGTCAATGTAGGCTCATCGACTGTAACAAATGTGCCACTTTGGTGGGGGATATCAACCATGGTGGAGGTTATGCACGTGCAGAAACAGAAGGTATATAGAACACCTGCACCTTCCTTTCAATTTTGCTGTGAACCTGAAACTGCTCTAAAAAATAAAGTCTTAAAAATTTTTTTTTCTAAATTACTAAACCATCATGGTGATGATGAGAGGACAATGCAGGATGAGGGGAAATTCAGAACCTGGACAATCAGTCACTATATAGTCAAGAGTTAACTATCCGCAGAGAGCAACATCCAACGTGGTAAAAATGTTTTAGTCATGAGAGTCACCATCCATCATTTTAGAACTAATTTCCTTACATTTTTCCTCCCCAGATTTCTCCTTGGCAACATACATATTTCATAAAGTAAGCTGAGTCATGATTAAACATATGTTTATGATGTTAATTTTTAAAAATTATTATTAAATTAAAAAATTTTATATTAATTTTTAAAAATTTTGATAACTGATTAAACCACATATGCATGTTTTTTTTTGTGAGGAAGATTGGCCCTGAGCTAATATCTGCCAATCCTCATCTTTTTTTTTTTTTTTTTTTTTTTTTTTTGCTGAGGAAGACTGGCCCTGGGCTAACATCCATGCCCATCTTCCTCTACTTTATATGGAGGCTGCCACAGCATGACTTGACAAGTGGTGCATCGGTACGCGCCCGGGATCCGAACCGGCGAACCCAAGGCTGCCGCAGTGGAGCGTGTGCACTTAACCGCCTGCACCACCGGGCTGGCCCCCAAATGCATGTGTTTTAATCTGTTACAATGGATGTTCTAAATCTATTCTAAAGTAGTGATCCCTAGAACCTGCAATTCAAATGAGTGACTTATCTGCAAGCAAGAGCAGACTTAGTCGGCAGGATGAAATGCAACCTGCTGTGTTATTCTGGTTTTCTAAATAACTGAATTTAAAATTTCATTTACTCTTTTAAAGATACACAAAGAATAGTGGAAACTACTTTATTAAAATTAAATCCATAATAATAAAATAGTGCTAGAAAATTAGTAGACATTCTAATTCACAGATAAATTTTTTTTTTTTTTGTGAGGATTGGCCCTGAGCTAACATCTGCCAATCCTCTTCTTTTTTTTTTTCTGCTGAGGAAGACTGGCCCTGGGCTAACATCCAAGCCCATCTTCCTCCACTTTATATGGGACGCCGCCACAGCATGACTTGACAAGTGGTGCGTCGGTGCGTGCCCGGGATCTGAACCGGCGAACCCCAGGCCGCCGCAGCAGAGCGCGCGCACTTAACCACTTGCTCCACCGGGCCGGCCCCCACAGATAAATTCTTAGTATCTCTTCAAATGCATTTCATCTTTTCTCCCTTTTAACAAAAATTCTCCCATATCTTACACTTCTTTTAGGGTTAAAGGCAACTAACACTTCATTTATATACGAATGGCTAGTTTATGAATTAGTCTACATAGTTATGTAACACTAGATTACAGAGCCAGTCTCAGACCAAAGTGGTATGCAAGTGTTTAACACATACATATGACTGAGTAGATGTGAGGTTCTTACTACTTTCCAATGACACTAAAATATGATTTTCAAATTATCTACAGCTTTGCGTTACTCACATTGTCATTCTCGATTTTGCCACAGATGAGTCTACTGTACCCAGAGAGCAATTAACTGTAGTTTAGTTTAATGAAGACTGAACATCTGTTATATCCTGAGCCAGGTTACTTAAGATATGAGTATGATATTCCCTTAGCTCTTCTTAACGGCACTACTGGAGTTCTAACTTGCATTTGTGTGCTTCTCCTCCACTAAGCACCATGAAGGCAGAAACTGTAATGCTTTCTGGCTCACCCTTGTATCCTCAGGTCTATCTTGCCTGGTTCATGGTGGGCATTCGATAAATACTGGACAATAAATAAACTGATAGTACAAAATATAAATAAAAATTTCACCTAATAAATTAAAATTAGACAAAAAAGATAAACATCTCTCAATTCCCTCACTGTAGATTTGAGTATTAAAATTCTGGGATTGGAAAAATGTACTTTGGTTTTCTTTTAAAAACGCTGGTAAATCTGAGGCCCAATACTCAGTAAGACTGATCCTGAAAAAAAATACATTACTATATTATCAAGAATCCAACCAGGGGCCAGCCCGGTGGCATAGTGGTTAAGTTTGCGTGCTCCACTTCAGTGGCCTGGAGTTCACAGGTTCGGATCCCAGGCGCGGACCTACACACTCTCATCAAGCCATGCTGTGGCGGTGTCCCATATAAAGTAGAGGTAGATGGGTATGGATGTTAGCCCAGGACTAATCTTCCTTAGCAAAAAAAAGAGGAAGATTGGCAACAGATGTTAGCTCAGGGCTAATCTTCCTCAAAAAAAAAAAAAAAAGAATCTAACCAAATGTTAGAGTTGTGTATAGACACGTCTACAGATATATGCATATACATGCTATATACAGATGATTGATAATACAGTGATAGATAATAGACTATGTTCTGGAACTTCACATACCTAGACAAGCCTTTTTCTTATTAACTGTAAGGATGAGAATAAGAAAGAAGAGACTAGTGATAAATATGAAGAAAACATCATTAAAAATCAATTATTTCTGAAGCATTACATTCTGAAAGTTTTAAAGCATTTCTGAGACTCTAGTGATTTGATAGCTGGTAAGAAAACTGGAAATCAGTAAATGAACTTTGGCAAAGACCTACGTTAGAGGCATGTTGCCTAAACACAAGGCTACCACAAATATAAAGTGATCTCCAATTTCCATAATAAAAAAATTAAAACAAGACATTTTTTGGCACATTTATACAGAAACTTCAAAAGCTACAAATAAAATAATTATTTTTATTATGTAGTAAGTGGTATATATTATTCACAAAATCTATAAAATATTAATCTAGAAATATCGACTTTTTCCTATTTGTTTTATGGCTTTTAAATTCTTTATATGATCTTCAACAAATTTCATCTAACTCAGAGCACATTATCTTCCATTCTGTCCCGAGATTTTCCAAATACAGAATTCTTCTGAATTCGTGTATAATTCTGGCCCTGGAAACTGTATTCCAAGACACAACATTTATTTGCCCAACATCTGGACAGCTGTTTATTTCATTAGTCCTGCAGGCATATGTTCATGATTTCTAAAACTACTTACTAGACTACGTTTTTTTGGTGATCTCTAAAAGGCTTGAATTATACTGACATTCACAAATTGTAAATGTGAGGTTATATCTCCAGAAAAAGATTTCTAGTATGAGTTAAATTTCTCTGTCTTGAATTTTAATTGATTACATAAGGTCAACTCCATAAGCATCCTAAACGTTCATTTACTGTGACTCTTTCAGGTTAATGTGTCCTTTGGGCCTGAGATTTGAACATAAGCTAAATAAGTTACCCTGTTCCTGTTTCATGGATGCTGGCAGAAGACACAAGACTCCTGGGTCAGAGACAAAGCAAGAATCAAGTCTCGGTATGTTTAAAGCAGGTCTCCTCCCCAGTCAAGTCTCACAGAAGATACATACAGCGGGTTGTGTTACTCTGAACTTGGGAATCCACCAGTTTTATAACAAGCTATAAGCAGGCCTGCTCTTTGTCCTGGGAGGAGGATATTACCTCATCCCTCAAGGTTTCTCCCTGCAATCATAATTCTGAGAAATGGCCTGGGTATAGGGCAGTAAGGGCCTTGCATTCTTGGCATATCCAGAAAGTTTGTATGAATGCAAGGACTTTCTCTCCCAACAATGTTTTCCCAAAACAGTGCTTGTTGTTTGAAATAAAGTAATTGAGACAGCACTCCACAATACGAGAGACTTTGTAAAAATTCAAATAACTGACACTCAGAAGAAATGAGCTCCACTCCCAAGGCCACAGTGCTGTCAATATTCTGGCCCAGGACTTTGTGGTTCCAGAACAGGGCTGCTGCACCACACAATTCCAGGAGTCCCGTGTGCACGATGCTCGGCACTGGCACCTGTGCTGTACTGAGGGCACCTCTGTGCCATTTACTGTCCTTCAATTTTTTTCTTTAAAATTGGCACATATGCGGGGCCAGCCCTGTGGCGTATTGGTTAAGTGCGTGTGCTCCATTTCTGCAGCCCGGGGTTTGCAGGTTCGGATCCCAGGCGCGCACTGACGCACCCCTTGTCAAGCCATGCTGTGGCGGTGTCCCATATAAAGTAGAGGAAGATGGGCACAAATGTTGGCCCAGGGCCAATCTTCCTCAGAAAAAGGAGGAGGATTGGCACCGGATGTTAGCTCAAGGCTGATCTTCCTCAAAAAAAAAAATGGCACATATGTAATATTTGTTTCACTAAGATAAGAAACAACCAACAAAGAATTTGGGAAGCTTACTGACATAGTAACAAAAAAAGTCTTTAAAAGTGAACTATCACATTACATTAAAGAGGGAATTAACCTAAATAAAATCAGCGCTATCACAATATAGCACATATATTTTGTATGTCACATTTTATTATATTTAAAATACACAATATACCTTTCAATTTGTGGAGGCTGTTTCTTGGACTGAACTGCTTTAAGAAATTCAGTAAAATATTCTGGCTTTACAATCGGACGCCCACAAATGAGTGCACATATTGTCTAAAAAGAAGAAAACACATATGAATACATATACTGAAATTCCAGCTTTTTTAAAGAAAAGTTCTAAGTTATAGACTACAAAGGGGCTTTTCTATTCTGTTTTTCCTCTCATCCTTCTAAATTTATAAAGGAGCCACAATCTATAAAACAGAAGTCAGTATTTGGTCACTGCTTAGTTGTAGCATACAAATCCCTATATAATCACTGGATTACAAGAAGCACCAATTACAATGTTAATTTAAAAATTGCTTTGTAAGGGGAGGTCAGACAATACAACATAAAATATAAGTCAATTTTAAAATGTATTCCAATTTTAAAAACATTAAAATGTTAAAAAGCATATCTTAGAATTGAGGAAATATAACATCTGCCCTAGAGAAGACAAGAGATAAACATGAGAGAGAAGATCTTTTCAGCCTAATTGCCTTTTTTTTTTTTTTGTGAGGAAGATCAGCCCTGAGCTAACATCCATGCTAATCCTCCTCTTTTTGCTGAGGAAGACCCGCTCTGAGCTAACATCTATCGCCAATCCTCCTCCATTTTTTTTCCAAAGCCCCAGTAGATAGTTGTATGTCATGGTTGCACATCCTTCTAGTTGCTGTACGTGGGACACGGCCTCAGCATGGCCGGAGAAGCGGTGCATCGGTGCGTGCCCGGGATCCGAACCCGGGCCGCCAGTAGTGGAGCGTGCGCACTTAACCGCTAAGCCATGGGGCCGGCCCCTAATTGCCTTTCAAACAGATCATAAATATGGAAAAACTCTTTTCAAGAAAGTAAATAAAGGAATAACTGGGGTTGGGTAAAAGCTCAAAATAAGTATATAGAGGGGGGTGAGAAACTTTAACTAGCAAGTGACTTAAGCTATAAGCCTCAACTAAGATATATCCATAAAATTTGAGAAAGAATAGAAAATACCACCATCGGCAATAAAAATAAAGAAGATTCAGCATAATTCCAGGAAATAATCCAACCAAAAATTTCTAAGTATGCTTCTAATAACATATGGTACTACTTAAATATGAGCAAGCAATTTAGGGTGTCTCTCAGGAATGGAATTTGATACCAACCTCGAATGTGAACAAAATAACTGACTTCTTGCCTGCAGCAGTAATGTGCAATATGACAATGGACTGAGTGTGCCCCAATACATGTGACACTGGGCAAAGGACTTAACTGTTCCATGCCTCAATTTCTTTTCCAGAAAATAAAAATTGAAGTGAATGCTCTTTAAGTTCCCTTTTGGTTCTAACATTCAATGATTTTAAAAACATAAACTAACCTGTATTTTTGGAAATTTACCAAAAAAATAATATAATGACAAGTTTTTCTTTTTTGGCACATGACTGGTCAGAAATATTGAAAAAGGAGGATGGCTCTGCAAGCCTTTGTTGGTGTGTATCAGTACTCTCTAATATACTGGGCCATTAGCATCCCAGTCACTAGAATAGCGTGTATTCCACTCTGGTGAATGGATGCTAATTTCCAGGTCTGTCACAGACTCGGTAAACATCTCTCAAGACCATCTAACTGCCTCTGCTCTCATCTCATACCCACCAAGTGAGGGCATGATCACCTATTCCATTTTTCAGGGACTCTGATATGGGTAAGGGGTCCATGCTGGAGTCCACACACAAATCTTCTGGTCACTATAAAGGTGCATCCCTACTGTAAACTAACATGGACATTTTGATGTATGACTCTATTATCTGTGGGATTACTAGCATAAATTAGCACTCAGGAGGCTAATCACTGCTGAATTTATAGGTCAATTTCATAAATTTGCAAAGATGAAAAGATGCTTGATCACAGACAACCCCACGAAGATACAAGTCTAACTTGAGGTTCAATCTGAGCAGCAAGCCTTTATGACACGTTTTTAGTTATAATATACATATTCTAACTTAATTCATTAGCTATTAAAAGATTTTGTATCATCTAATAAAAGAATCTAAATATTTGTTGCTTTTCACTATAGATACTAACCTAAAAGAACCCCACATATCTATAGTCAACCCATTTAAAAGGAGACGAATCACCTCCCAATGTCATTCTTCAATTAACTTTGGATATAACCAAATCTGATGAAGATGCAAAATCTGAAAACATACCAAAACATATCCCTGTTTTAATGAATAGTCAGCATCTTCTAAAGGTACATATCTACATATCTCTTGATTGTGAAGATACATTATAATATTAAGCCGCAAAACTTAAAAAGTCTTTGTGATTAGAGCTTTAAGCCAAATAAAAACTAAATAAGAGAGCATGAGATCATGAGATGATCTGGAGGAAGACAACTTGATATAAGAGACTAGAGATGCTAACTTTGAAGACTGGTAGCTGATCTCAGTCGCTCTGCTTTTAGACTGAAGACAAACTATGCACTGTAATAAACTTTTTGGTGAAAGGATAACATAAATCATTTTCCTAAATGCTATATCAAAATCTGAAATATAATTTTATGTGCTTTTGCTTGTCTCAGATAATAAATAGGTTATCTGAAAAGCCATTCTAGCCTAAATGGTACACAAAGGCATGGGGCTGGCATATATAAATCGACAACCAACAGTTCTGATAGTTTTAACGTAAATGACTTTAAAAATGTCTGTGTATACTGGGGCGAGTAAGCTTAAATTCACAGAACTTATTCTAACATAATAACAAGGCATTCAACTTACTTTAATGGTAACTTTAACTGACATCATGACAAGGTGAGTGCATTCTTCTGTCCAATTATTTACAGTAAGTCCTCCAAGTTGCAATACGGCTTGATTTAAAGCATTTTTCCCAGAGACATCTAAACAAGAAGAGCATGCAACCAAAGGCTCATACTCTACTCTGTAAATGAGAATAAGTTACATAAAGTTATATTATCATAATTACAGAGATGGCAACTTACAGTACTTTAAACTTTAAGTTTACATCACATGCTGTTATTTTAATTATGTATTATGAAACTTTCTAACTTATGAAATTTTCACTTCCTAAGTCTTGAATTGAAATTAAGAAAACCCAACGATTAAAGTTAACATTATACTTTCACCTACAGTGAATCAAACAAACATAGCTCAACGTTCTCAGGGCCCACTCAAACTCATTCCCTCTCGACACTATCTATGATTGACGAAATGCACTAACTACACGTGCTAAGTAAGAACTGAATTAGACTGTTTTCAATTCCTGATCCATAAATATCCTTGTCTTTTAGGATTTGATAAGTGTGAAATAAAGCTGTTCATTTTTAATATCAATTAAAAAAACTTCTTACCTGAATTTACTTTCAAACACTCCAAAAGTGACTCTATCCCCTGTCTTCAAAGTTTGGGAAAGGCCATTCTGCATTTTTACCTCATTAACAAAGGTACCATACTTAGAATTATCTTTTATCGTCAATATAGGGATTTCATCTCTTTGACTCTGAAAAAAAAAGTCAGTAAATAATTTAAAGTCTTTTACTACTCAGCAAATACAATTCCCAGGCGACAAAGTTTCAAAAGAAAAGGCTGACAACTGTTTGAATAGGCAATAGATAGGTGGCTAACCTCCCGACACAGCAGGCAATACAGTTATTGTTTTGGTTGCCTGTAGAGAACAATCACTCAACTAGCAATTAATGGAAATTTTCTTAATTCCAGGATCACTCCTCCTAGAACATACATTTTCTTTAGTTTTATAAGTCAGTGGAGATTTTCCTGACCCCTCAATTTCACACATTTGCTAATCCTTGCTTATGTACAGTCTGTTTCATGTATAACATGACAGCTTCTGCTAAGGTTTTCTTTTTTTTACATTATCAAAACCACATCACAAAAACTGGTCCAATGACAAAAGGTTAGTGTGTCTGACTTGCAGTAAGAATTTTATTTTTTCTTTAGGAATTTCAACAATGTTTCTTCTGTACCTCAAAGAATAGAGACAAAACCTAAATATCACTGAAGAGATCCAGCATTTGCTGATATGCAGTCTTTGCTCAAAATAATGGCTTTTCTTTCTTATTACCACCAGCGTCATCACGACCACAGCCATTTGTATATATCTGTATTACTTTTATCACCCAAGGTTGTGATTAAAACAACCAACCAACCAACCAAGCAAAACAAACTCAAAGTCATCCAAAAGAGCTGTGAGGCATAAGCAACAGCAGTTTTCCCTAATAAAACAAATCAATTCCTATTATGAAAACCTACCTTATACAGGAAATACCTGTGTTCACAGGGCTACACAAATGCTTTAAAGCCGGAGTCATGACAGTTTATTCATTGCTCTATCCCCAGGCTTGGCACAGTGACATTGGTAGGCACTCAATAAATGTTTAAGTAAATAAATTTAAATATGTTCTACTTCCTCTGAGTTTCTAAATTACTGAAACAAACAGTGAAATACTGGAACAGAAACTTCAAATTTCAAAATAAACAAATACCACTGGTACCAAAGCCAAAATGTAAGTATTTAATTGTGTTAACATTAAAAATAAACTTAACAGCTTTACGAAATAAAAAGTCCTATGAAATCCTCTTACATGTGCACCAAGGTAATCTTTTGTGATTTCAACCCCCTTACTGTAAGCTAGTGAAATAAAATTAGTAACATACCAGGTTGGTTACAGAAAAGTTAGCAGTTAACACAGCATGATTTCGACTGATTGACTGATCATCTTCAATTAGAATGCCACAGTTTTTCCTTCCAACAATGTACTCAACACCAGTCAAAAGTCTGTATGGTTCTAATAGAATTAAAAAAAAAAAAAGTAAATTAGTAAATACATAGACGTGTATAGACATAAACAACATGTATATATGATACAAGTTTGGCAAATATTTACATATTTTTATTTTCCTATTTAAACGTTAATAATCCACTTCATATAAATCAAACATGTTTTCTAGTAAAGCCTCACTGAAGGATGCAAAAGATTATCTAAATAGATGGAAAGCTCTACCATTTTTCTAAACAGAAAACAATATTGAAAAGTGTCAACACTCCCAAATTAACTTATACATTTAATGCATTACCAAACAAAATCACAATACTATGTTTGGAACTTGATAAACGGATTCAAAAACCCATCAGGAAAAATATAATGTAAAAAAATTGTCAAGAAAAATTTGAATGTTATGAGATCTTCCCCTACTAGACAGTAAAATATGCGCTAAAGCTATAGTAACTAAAAAGTACGGTACTGGATCAGAAGTAAACAACATAGATCAAGGCCAGAAAAGTTCAGACCAGATTCAAGTGTATATCTGGGGCAATTTTATTTTTATGTTAAAGGTGGCATTTCTAATCAGTGGGAACGGGTTACTAGTTTAAACAAAAGGTTGGAAATTACAAATTGTCGGGAGTAACAGCACGTATGTCGAAGGCTTTAGAGTTTAGTCCGGGAGCACAGGACTCCGCCACCGGAGGGGCAGAGCGGTTAGGGCAGATAACAGACCAGGTGGAAGGAGTCCAGCTAAGCGCTGCCCAGGTTTGGATTATATTTTGTTAATCAGAGATTCTTAACCCAGAGTGAAGTGTTTCAAGTGCCACTCGCGTACGGTTTACTCACAGTTCTAGAGGAGCGGCCAGGGCTGCCACGGGCTGCTGGGGGCGGCAGCACCGGCGCCGCGGCCTTGTGCGGCCCCCGAGCGCCAGCCGCAGGCCTCAGCCGCTCCCGAGGACCCGAGGGCCCGCGCCCGCCCACCGCTGCGCTCCCCGGGCGCTGCTGCAGACCCACGGCGACGCCTCGATCCTCCAGTCTTTCCAGCGTGAGCTACAACTCACAACACTGTTGTAGCATTTACTTTCCGCGGCCCTCTTCAGACTCCCTTCCACTGCCAGTCAATTTCGCCTCTACCCAGACCTTTTTCCACTCATAACGTCAACCCTCCGGGGGCAAGACCGAAACCCGGGCTGCCCCTGCTGATCCGTCTGTCAACTAACAAGGCCTCACACACACCAGGCAACCAATCAACACGAGAGAACCATTTTCCACGGCTGGAAATGCAGCAAAGAAAAGACACCTACCCTCCCAGTTGTTCTGACGACAAAATGGAGACAGGCGCTGAGACGACGCTTTCGCGTGCTGCCACCTCCCCGCCACTCTGCGCTCTCCACGAGGACACACAGCGCTCTCGGGAGAGTCATCCGCGGCCCCGGTGCGCTCCCGCCGGCGCCAGCCCGCGCCGGGCGTTCCCCGAGAGCACACACCCGGCCGCCTCCTCGGGGGCCGGCCCCGCTCACCCCGCAGGCCGCGGCCCACCGGGCAGGCCGGCCCGCGGGAGGCCCCCAGCGACCGTGCCGGGCCGGCGGGGACGGCGCCCACGCCGAGCGCGCGGCGCGCACCGGGCTTCCGGGCCCTGCGGCGGGCACGGGGACGGCGCGGGAGGCCGCGCGGCCAGCCCTCTGTCCACTGCAGCTGCTCCCGGAAAAGCGTCCCCGCACCCCTCCCTTCCGCCCTTACCTCGGGCCGGGCCCGCGGCGGGCAGCAGTTTCCACATGGGTCCGGCTCTCAGGGTCGGGGCCGACGCACAGCCGCGTACGGCAGCTAACCGACGTGCCCGGCGGCGGCGCCTGCCAGCGGCGCGCGCCCCAGGGCATGCGCGCTCCCGGGAGCCGCGCCTGCCTAGAAAACCGAGGGATGGCCTGGGATGCGACGTGGGCGTCTGGTCGCCCCCTGGTGGTCAGGACAGGAATAGCGCAATCTGTATAGAAATGCTGTATGAAAAGGCTGTAAAGTGTGATCCCATTTTAAGGTGTTCAACGAATACGAGATTATCTACATTTTCTGATTGTCAATGAAAATTATTTAAAAAATTAGCTCCAAAGCAACGTAATGAAACTTTCTCATTAAAGACATTAACATAGTGACTAGTTACGTAATTCCATGCATTTCTTAAATTGCAGTCGTTCATATGTATGGATCCTAATGATGGTGATAATTATGATGAAGAATTTCACCCCAAGTCAACTAATTATTTTTACTCTTCTCCAAGCTCAAATCAACTTCTCCTAACTTGTCTGTTTCGTAATGTTGCACTTTCATCTAATCGTTAGCTAAATACTGGGGGTTGGGGGGAGGGTCTAACCTTCTTTTTCATTTCCATTTGTACCAAACTGGTCCAAACTCTTCTCTTGATACTCCAGTAGCCTCCTAATCCTTCACCACCCACCTCCTGCACTAATCCATTCTCCATCCTGCACACTACAAAGTAAACACCCAGAGTACACTTCTGATTTATAATTTCTGGTTTTCAAAAGCGTTCTGTAATGAGAAGAAAATGTCACTTTAAAAGACTGGTTTACCAATCTCTGTTATAAACATAGATGCAAAAATCCTAAACAAAAAATTAGAAAATTGAATCAGTGGTGTATAAAAAGCATAATCATGACTAAGTGGGGCTTATTTCAGAAATGGAAGGATGGGTGTTTACTGGCAAAAAAAAATCAATGTAATTCACCAGAATAACAGAAAAAAGGGAGAAAAATCATGATCATCTCAGTAGTTGCAGTAAAAGCATTTGATAAAAACTAAACATCCATTCATCTATCCATTCATTCTCAGCAAAATAGGAATAGAGGGAACACCCTTGATCTGATAAAGGGCATCTACAAAAAAAAAAATGCTGTTTATATTTTATGGTAAATTAATGAATATTTCCTCCCTGACATCAGGAATGAAACAAAGACATATTTGCTCTTAGCACTTATTTTCAACATGGTATTGAATGTTCTAACCAATGCAATCAAAGAGGAAAAGAAAAGGCATATGGATTGGAAAGGAAGAAATAACACTGTCATTATTCACAAATGACACAATTGTGTACATTGAAAATCTGAGAGACTCTATTGGCAAACTATTTGAATTAATAAGTGAATTTAATAAGGTCACTGGATGCAATGTCTATATATAAAATTTAATAGTATACTTTTATTCCAGAAAATAAATAGAAAATGACGTATATAATATAGATAATTATAATAGCACCAAAAGTCATCAAATACCTAGTAAGAAATCTATCAAAAGAGGTGACACAAAACATTATTGACTACAAAACATTATTGACAGATATTAAAATAAGTCGTAAATAAATGTAGGGTAATATACCATGTTCATGGATTGTTAAGATGTCATTTCGGGCCGGCCCCGTGGCTTAGTGGTTAAGTGTGCACGCTCCGCTGCTGGCGGCCTGGGTTCGGAACCCCGGGCGCACACCAACGCACCGCTTCTCCGGCCATGCTGAGGCCGCGTCCCACATACAGCAACTAGAAGATGTCATTTCTCCCAAAGTTGATCTATAGCTTCAATGCAATTTTAATAACGTCCCAGAAGATTTTTCTGACTGGGAATTGATATACATTTTAAAATCTATATGGAAATGCAAAGGCTGACAATAGCCAAGGCAATTTTGAAGAAGAACAAAGCGCTACCAGATGTCAAGATGCATTATAAAGTCATTGTTAGTAAGTCAGTGTTCTGTTGGCACAAGGATGGAAAATAGGAAAATGTGTCAAAATTGAGAGACCTAAAAAAGATCTACACATATAAGATAATTTGATTTTTCAAAAGTGATACTACAGAGCAATGGAGGATGGAATTTTTTTTTTTGCGATAAATGATCCTGGGGACATTGATGTAGGGGATGAAGAAATTTTCCTCCACCCTTCTTGATTCTTCTGGCTGGCCTAAGAATTAACTTGACAGGAGACAGATGAACAGAAGAAAATCAGTTTAATAACATGTGTACACGGGAAAGACCCAGGAAAACTGAGTAACTCGCCAAAATGGCTGAAGCCACCACCTTAAATACCATCTTTAGCTAATGACAAACTGGGATGTTGGGGTAGTGGTTTGGGACTTCAGAGGGGAGGAAGGCAATTCACATGGAGATGGAAAAGCAAATGTTTGCTAAACAAATGTTTGCTGTGCCCTGAAGAGACAACATGACATAGAGAGGACTCTGATCTCTAGGCCCTGCCAAGTCTCCCCCAACACACTTAGCCCATATTCTTTATCTTTGGTGATAGCTCTGTTCCTGTTACAGACCCTTGAAATGTCGATGCAAAATAACCAGTAACCATTCTATAGATAAGAGAAATAACCACTCTTTACTTGAGCCAGCATGAGGATTATAATTCGGGAAGGCCTTAGAAAGAGTTCCGGAGAAGCATGGTTTTCCGTACAGTCTTGTTTTTTATTGTTATTTATCTTTTTAGAGCAAAAAACATCCATTAAACACACCCAGGATACATTTTCATCAAAGTTTTGATGAGGTATTTAGTTGCAAATTAGCAGGTCAACATGAAGCTGATGACGGGAAAGGAACTAAGCCAGGCATTACCAATAGGAGGTAGGAAGGAAAGTGTGCATTCTTATCTTAAGAGAGTGCATTCTTTACTTTAATGGTTAAGCAGATGTACAACGTATGTTTGATAGGCCATAGTCAGGCTTTTTAGTTCAAGCCGAATCAGTTATGAACCCTAATAGTTACCCCATATACCTCAGTATGTGAAAATCTCTTGTCATATCTAAATTCTTTTAGGCAGTTAAGGGGGAGGTAAGAAGAAAAACTTTCTGAGTCTTTTTTTCTTAAACATAATCAGCCTAAAATAATCCTCATGTTTTGGCATGGCAAATTTTTTTCTCCATCAGTGGTTAACACTATAGAAGAAATGAAGAGTGACCTCGTACCTCACAGACATTTCACAAACAATATCAATTCCAGATGGATTATAGATCTAAATATGAAGGTAAAATAAATATTTTAAAAGAAAACATGAATCTTTCTTAAATAGGACACAAAAACGTATACCCTGGACCCCCAAATCCTTAAATTTCACTGATTTGTTGGAGCCTCAACAAGTTATAGGAATCTTTTTCTTACTCTTCTGGAGTATACATGTCTCACCAAAGCCTCCAATAAATTTACCAATTCTTGTTAATCCAATCTGATTAGCATAATGCCAGCAATGTTCTGTGGGATGTCCAGACAACTCGAATCTCTTAGGACTGTATTATGACTGAAGGGAGGAGACACAACAAAGCCCTGGGGCAAGACTGTAAATATTTTTATTATTTTTTCCAATTGAATGCGGACACTTTCCGATAAGGTTGGGAAAGAACACATTCATCATGTCATCCACCTCAAACCAGTTACCTGAGGGCATATTGATCTTCTCTTATAAAGATATCACATCTGGTACAGCAGCTCCACTTGGGGTTATTACTTGGTTGAGTTGCAGGAGTCTATTGTTTACTCTCCAGGAATGGCTGGACCTTTGTAGGGGCAAGTATGGTGAATTAAATGAAGATATTATGGGAACCCAAAATGGCACAAATATCTACCATTCCCCTGTAATGTTTTTATTTACTATCTTGGCTGTGCAATTTCAGAGGCACCCTGTTGGCCTTTCCCACTTTGATAGTTCTTACCCAAAGAACCAATGTGGGTGCTGTACTACCAAGTATGTCCATTCCAATTATACATTGGGGAACTGGGGAAATGACCACCAGATAGGTCCATGTGTTCAGTGGACTCACTGTATGCCAGACCTTGGCAAAAACTCCATTGATTATCTGGCTCCTATGTACCTCTACCCTTACTAGGGGCCATAATAATATTGTGGGTTCCTGGGTATCAATAATGATTGTATTCAACAATCCTGAAAATGTTTGGGCATTCCCTTTTTCTCAGTGTATGGTTTCCCAAGGGAATGGCCATAGATTCCTTTGGGGAAGGCCTAGGAGTAGGGTGGGCTTGGGGGAAGCCATTACCACATATTCTCACCATGTCCTTCCTCCTGGCACTCCTGCCTCTTCTTCAGTCCATGGGTTCTGGTTTGGTAAACTGGCTCAAGTCAGGAAATTGGGTAAGATACTATGGCTTTTTATTGAGGCTGCTGCTTCAGCCTTGTGTTATCCATCCTTGATTTCTTTCATTGTGTATTTCATCCTTCATTCTTTTCGTTCATCATGCCCTTGTTGGCTAGCTTCTATTTTGCCCACTAAGGGTGCCATATTCTATCAACCATCCTCAGACATCATGATCTTGCCACTCATTTGGATAGTTGTATCCTTCTGATGGTTACGTGCTACAACCTGGACACTGTTGTTTCAGGATTCTATTACCCCTGTTGCTATTGGTGAACCCCGTTCAGTGACAGCATCTTTTATCATCAGCCGTGATCTACAGAGGAGAGCCACCACTGAGTTTCTCAGTGATGCTAGTGTCCCTTTCACCAGAGAATTCTTTGTCACTTTGATAAATGGAGGACCTGAACCAGAATTCTGTCATCTGGTGCAGTTTCCAGCCTTACATGGTATAGCCACTCTAGCATGCCCACTTCTCTGAGGATTTTGCTCCCTGCATTTACCACCTGCCATGGCAATTGTGACATTTCTACTTCTCTTAGTGTGGGCCACCACTTTCTTCAAGCTTCTAAGAGCCGTCATAGAAGCATTATAGTCATATTTCCAAGGATCCTTACCAGGGTGTTAAATCTCTCTCCTTGAAGAATGCTCCCAAATCAATAAACTCTCTCTTATCCAAATTTGTTTTCCGTCTTCTTGTTCAGTGTCTTCAGAATATAGTCCGATAAGTACTTGTTCCTTGTTCCTGCTGGTACATGTTGGCTAGGTCCTGCAGCTCCTTCGGGGTAAAGCCACTTCCTTCCCTTATCAGGCCAAGTCCTTCCTCAGCTGGCTTATACTATAACTTTGCCCTATTTACTGTCTCGTTCCCAGGAGGAGAGATGAGGCAGTGTCAGAGTGATAAAGGAAAATTTATCTGTTGCTTGGCAACAACACAGATCTGATAATCAGAGGTTAAAAAAATTTAAAAGAGAGGGCACAATGCAGATAGAGTTTAAGATTGGTAGCAAATTGGTCTGCTTTCTGCTCCATGCTCCCTGCTTCCTGTAGCTTGGTGGCATCTCCTCTCATCTCCTGTTAGTTTCTGTTGTAAACAGGCCCTCCTAGATCTTTAAAGTCTTCATGAAAACTTCCCTCTACACCTTCCTTAAACGAAACATGGCTCTCACCCTAGATCACAGCTTCCCTTGACCGGTTCTAGGATAGTCACTCCAGTACCTCTTGTACTAATATCCACCATATTTATTGGCCAATAGTACTATTTCCCCTTAAACCTTCCATTTTGGTGCATTATTCTTCCCTGCCTTGCAAAATCTCTCCTAGGTCAGGATCACTTTGTGTGACTACCCACCCACTATACCTCCTCTTACTGTCACCTACTGCAGGTATGTCCATATCACTTGCCCATATTCACTGAGAACATTGCTACCTATATGAGAGTTTTTTGCTCCATCCCAACTCCTGCCATCATTCTCAAGTAATTGTAAGACACAACTGAAAAACTCATTCTACCCGCTAGGCTCACATTTCTTTGACTTTCTCAACTCCTGTGACTTTCATCTCTGCTCCACACACATGACCTCTTCAATGGCCACACTTTATGTCTTTACATCACTAGAAACTTCTCCACCTTTAATAATATCCTACTTTCTGACTGGAGCTGCCCAGCCTTCTAGCTTTCTAATATGCTCATTCTCATTACACCTGCTGTTTAGCCTCATCTAGGTCTCAGCCACTTGATCCCTCCACTTTACCCAGGTTATCAGTCTCCTTCTATCCTCCCTCATATCCAGCTAGACACCAGGATCTGTCGCGTGAACTACTTTCATGCTCAGAGCTCTCACTCTCAGCTCTCTAGTCACTTGTCTAACAAACCCCCGAACATGAGTCAAGCATACAACAACCTTCTAGACTGAGGCTTTTGGATAAAACCTGCCTATCTTTGAAAATATGGAGCCAATGCAAATTCATAAACTCTAACATCAGTTGAATTACAGAACACCATTCATTAGTCTCATTTCCTGCTTTAAAAAAAAATCCACTCTCGGGGGCCGGCCCGGTGGCGCAAGCGGTTAAGTGCGCGCGCTCCGCTGCGGCGGCCCGGGGTTCGCTGGTTCGGATCCCGGGCGCGCACCGACGCACTGCTTGGCAAGCCATGCTGTGGCGGCGTCCCATATAAAGTGGAGGAAGATGGGCACAGATGTTAGCCCAGGGCCGTCTTCCTCAGCAAAAAAAAAAAAAAAAAAGAAGAGTATTGGCGGATGTTAGCACAGGGCTGATCTCCTCACAAAAAAAAAAAAAAAAAAAAAATCCACTCTCTATAACCTTGGAGAGCTATTCCACACATTTGCCAGTCTCCTCAAATCTGGTCATCTCCTCTTCTCTTTCTAAGAATATAGTATCATTTCTTGCTGCAGAAATTGATGCAAGGTTTTCCTTGCAATTTCTGTCCCACTCTGCTTTTACTCCCATCATAAGACAAACTTCTTCTCTTTTAAAATGTATACCTATACCTCATCCTTACCATCTTATCTCTCGCTTCAGGGTATGATTTGACCCTTCAGTTCAGTATCAATCAATTTGTGCCTCACTTAATCCCATCTCCTCTCATTTACCCCAAGGTTTTGCTGTATCAGTTACCTCTTTCTCTTAGACATCTTCAATTTCTTTCTTTGGTTCCCTCACCTTATCTTAAAAACATTTAAAATCTATCTTGCCTTCCCCACAAATTTCATTAATGTTGCCATTAGTTTCTAACTAATGTTAAACTAAAATGTAGGTTTAATAGGGTTAGAATTTAATTGTCTGAAGATCACACATGGGTAACAGTAAAGGTAGCTCAGTCTCCTCTCATATATTTGTTGTTAGTGCTGTTGAGTTGATTCTGACTCTTAGTGACCTTCTGTACAACAGAGCAGAATCCTGCCCCGTCTTTTTGTGCCATCCTCTCACCTTCCGGAGCTATATCAGACAATGCTCCGCTAGTATTCATAAGGTTTTCATGGCCAATTTTTTTGGAAGTGGGTGGCCAGGTCCTTCTTCCTAGTTTGTCTAGTCTGGAAGCTCCGCTGAAACCTGTCTACCATGGGTGATCCTGCTGGTATTTGAAATACTGGTGGCCTAGCTTTCAGCATCAGAGCAACACACAGCCACCACAATGTGACAACTGACACATTTTCTTATGTATTAGTGGGCTTAAATTATAGCTACTTTGCATTATTATTGGTAGCATTAAATGAGATACTACACTATACATAGTAGGTGTTAAACAAATATTAGTTTCCTTTCCTTTCCTTCCTTTCTAGTTCCTTGAGGGTAGGGGTTGTGTCTAAACCATTTTTGTGTCACTACTGTCTAAATCACTTTTATATCACTAATATTTACCATAGCGATGGATACATGATATAAGTGTTTGTTGAACTTAACAACTCGAACCTCTTTTGCATCTCTTTCTAGCCTATACTTATGTTGGAACTGTGAAGGTGGGTGGGGTGTGGGGGAATGAGAAGCATGTGGAGAACCAGTGTTGACTCAAGGTGTGTCTTTATATGGAACTATAACAATACATATGAGGTTAATCTATGCATTATTAGAATTACTAATGGATTAAACTAGTGAATTACTGGAATCAAATTGGCTGTTTGATCATAATTCATTTTTTAAAAATTGAAAGATAAAAGAATGTAAGACCCTGTAGGGGCAGAAGAATATTCCTCTACCCTCTAGGTTCTTCTGGCTGGTCTAAGAGTTAAATTGACATGCGATAGAATAATAGGAGACAATCAAACAAATTTAATAACATATATACACGGGAGAAACCCAGGAAAACTGAGTAACTCACCAAAATGGCTGAAGCTGCCACCTTAAATATCATCTTCAGCTAAAGACAAAGGAGGACGTTGGAGGTAGTAGTTTGGGACTTCAAAGGGGAGGAAGGCAATTTACATGGAGATGGAAAAGTGAAAGTTTGGTAAACAAATGTTTGCTTGGCCATCGATAGACAGTGAGAGAGAACTTTGATAAAAAATGGGTCTTACTCCCAGTGGCGTAGTGGTTGAGTTCACATGCTCCACTTCAGCAGCCCGGGACTTGTAGGTTCGGATCCTGGGCATGGACCTATGCACTGCTCATCAAGCCATGCTGTGGTAGGTGTCCCACATATAAAATAGAGGAAGATGGGCACAGATGTTAGCTCAGGGCTCATCTTCCTCACAAAAAAAAAAAAAAAAGAAAGGGCTTTACTAGGTGCCTTCTGGTCTACTACATCTACTACACCTAGAATTATCTATGGTGATAGCTTCTTTCTGGGACAGGTCTTCTATCTTAAATTGTTTTAGGCAGCTAGGGGGAGGGTCAAGGTTTCTTTCTGATTCTTTTGTTCTTAAACACAATAAAGCCAGGGCCAGCCCTGGTGGCCTAGTATTTAAGTTCGGCACATTCCACTTTGGTGGCCCGGGTTCAGTCCCTGGGAGCAAACCTACACCACTTGTCTGTCAGTGGCCATGCTGTGGTAGTGGCTCATATACAAAAAGAGGAAGATTGGCAGTTGATGTTAGCTCAGGGTGAATCTTCCTCAGCAAAAAAAAAAAAAAACAAGCCAGAGAGACACATTTTGGGGTGGCAAATTCTGATCCCCCACAGTTCCAACTTTGAAACTTCAAGCAGTTTCACAGTCCAGAAGCTGAGTTGGTAGGTTGTTCCATCTTGCTCAACACCAACCAGTCTCTTAGTACCGATAACAGTCCAGTTAAATTCACTTTGGGAGGCAGTAATGCAAGAGGGCTCCCAAAGTTAGGCCTATGTTGTGTAAGCAAGCAATTAGACACTTAAGAGGCATTTCTACGAAAACAAAAGAAAACAAAGGTTAATGGTTGAAGCAAATTATAAATCAGTTTTCTGAGCTCACGCGATAACCAGTCAAGAGCTTTAGATGTCAGAGTCAAAGCATCTGTTGCAGTTGACATGTCTCTGATGATGTCATTGGGTGTTCAGGTTATCTTGTTGAGTGGCTTACAGAGCAACAGGCATGAAGATTGTCTAAACATGGGTTATTGTAGTGATCTTTCAAGTTTATATCAAGTGGTCCAGTTTTAGTTTGCAGGGCTTTAGGAAAAAGGGCGGTTTCAGTTTTCAATGATTCCAAATGAAAAGGATGGAAAAAATTGAAAACATTGATTTGGAGATTCATAGCCAGATATTTCAGGAAACTAGAAGAATTCAGGATCCAATCCAGTTTACAGGTAGAAAACAAAAAAAAAAAACCTCAAAGACAATTAACACAACTAGAATGTATATTATAGTTCCTACTGAAACATAAGTTTTCTCTCTAGATAACCCTCATTTTTACCAAAGATAGCCAAATTAAGACTAATTGGCTTGCAAAATAAGTCTAGTTCCAATAAACTAGACTCAATTAGTTTAGACTCATTGGCTCAATTATTTACATAAGTACATAAGTACAGCAAGAATAGCAATTGATCATATAGGCTTTTATAATTCTGCTTTGCTGGAACATTTCATAAGAAATCTCAGATTAAACTTTAAAGGCCTCTTGTGGCCAGGAAAGCCATGCCAAGAACTTGTCATGAGACTCCACCTGTAATACCTGTAGATTTCAGTGCACTCCTCTCTTTTTCTGAGGCTCCCTAGAATATACTGTGGTTCTTGCACCTGCCAGAAAGTGACCTTCTTTACTTACCTGGTAAGGTTGCTGGCAACACTTAAGCAAGGTACTAGATCAATATCTCCAAGTAGCTTAATTTATTTTATAAAGTCAACCTTTGCTCCTTAAAGTTGTTCGGTCATATCTGAGTCGATGCATATCTCTCTCAAATATGACATTCCAGTCAAAGCCTTGGCGATATAACCAATGTTTCCAATTGTGTCCTGTTATAAGCAGAACAGATTCTTATTGAACTTATGCAAATAACTATATTGCCATGAAAATAAGAATACTTACTCATCAAGAGTTTCCAAATTCTGGAGAATTCAGATAGGGAAAAAAAGATACATGTTTCAATTCTGCTTACAAAGGTTTCTTATTTATTTATATATATATATTTTTTTATTGAGGTAACATTGGTTTATAACACTATACAAATTTCAGATGTACATCATTATATTTGTATTTCTGTTAGATTACATTATGTTCACCACCCAAAGACTAATTACAATCCATCACCACACACATGTGCCTAATCATCCCTTTCACCCTCCTCCCTCCCTCCTTCCCCTCTGGTAACCACCAATCCAATCTCTGTCTCTATGTGATTATTTGTTGTTGTTTTTATCTTCTACTTATGTGTGAGATCATATGGTATTTGATTTTCTCCCTCTGACTTTATTTTGCTTAGCACAGTACCCTCAAGTTCCATCCACGTTGTCCCAAATGGCCAGATTTCATCATTTTTTTTGTGGCTGAGTAGTATTCCATTGCATATATATACCACATCTTCTTTATCCATTCATCCCTTGATGGGCACCTATGTTGCCTCCAAGTCTTGGCTATTGTGAATAATGCTGCAATGAACATAGGGGTGCATATCTCTTTATGCATTCATGTTTTCATTCTTTGGATAAATACCCAGCAGTGGAATAGCTGGATCATATGGTAAAGTTCTATTCTTAATTTTTTGAGGAATCTCCGTACTGTTTGCCACAGAGGCTGCACCAGTCTGTATTCCCATCAGCAGTGTATGAGACTTTCCTTTTCTCCATATCCTCTCCACATCCCCTCCGACGCTTGTTATTTCTTGTCTTGTTAATTATAGCCATTCTGATGGGCATGAGGTGATATCTCATTGTAGTTTTGATTTGCATTTCCCTAATAATTAGTGATGTTGAACATCTTTTCATGTGCCTGTTGGTCATCTGTATATCTTCTTTGGAAAAGTGTCTGTTCAGATCTTTTGACCATTTTTTAATTGGGTTGTTAGTTTTTCTGTTGTTGATATGTATGGGTTCTTTATATATTTTGGATATTAACCCTTGGACATATGGTTTGCAAATATCTTCTCCCAATTGCTAGGTTGTCTTTGTGTTTTGTTGATGGTTTCCTTTGCTGTGCAGAAGATTTTTAGTTTGATGTAGTCCCATTTGTTTATTTTTTCTATTGTTTCCCTTGCCAGATCAGACATGGTATTTGAAAGTATGCTGCTAAGACCAATGTCGAAGAGTGTACTGCCTATATTTTCTTCTAGATGTTTTATGGTTTCAGGTCTTATATTCAAATCTTTAATCCACTTTGAGTTAATTTTTGTGTATGGTGTAAGATAATGGTCTACTTTCATTCTTTTGCATATGCCTGTTCAGTTTTTCCAACATCATTTATTGAAGACATTTTCTTGTCTCCATTGTATGTTCTTGGCTTCCTTGTGAAAAATTAGCTGTCCATACACTTCTCCAAAGAAGATATACAGATGGCCAATGGGCACGTGAAAAGATGTTCAACATCACTAATCATCAGGGCATCACTAATCATCAGGGAAATGCAAATAAAAACAACACTAAGATATCACCTCATGCCTGTTAGAATGGCTATAATCACCAAGACAAAAAACAACAAATGTTGGAGAGGATGTGGAGAAATAGGAACCCTCATACACAGCTGGTGCGAATGCAAACTGGTGCAGCCTCTATGGAAAATGGTATGGAGATTCCTCAAAAACTGAAAAATAGAAATACCCTATGATCCAGCTCTCCCACTACTGGGAATCTATCCAAAGAACCTGAAATCAACAATCCAAAGAGGCTTATGCACCCCTGTGTTCATTGCAGCATTATTCACTATATCCAAGAAGTGGAAGCAACCCAAGTGTCCCTCGACTGATTATTGGATCAAGAAGATGTGGTATATATATATATATATATATATGTATATATACACACACAATGGAATACTACTCAGCCATAAAAAAGACAAAATCATTCCATTTGCAACAACATGGATGGGTCTGGAGGGTATTATGTTAAGTGAAATAAGCCAGAAAGAGAAAGACAAACACTGTATGATCTCACTCATATGTGGAATATAAACCAACACATGGACAGAGAAACCTGTATTGTGGTTACCAGGGGCAATGGGAGTAGGGGGTGGGCACAAGGGGTGAAGGGAGACATATGTATGGTGATGGACAAACAAAAGTGTAGAACCAAAAATTTCACAATGTTATAAACTATTAAAAAATCAATTAAAAAAATGCACCAACCAAAAAAAAAAAATTAGCTATCCATAGATGTGTGGGTTTATTTCTGGGCTCTTGATTGTGTTCCATTGATCTGTGTCTCTGTTTTTGTGCCAGTACCATGCTGGTTTGATTACTACAGCTTTGAAATGTTTTGAAATCAGGGAGTGTGATACCTCCAGCTTTGTCCTTTTTTCTCAGAATTCCTTTTGCTATTTGTGGTCTTTTGTTTTTCCATATAAATTTTAGGATTCTTTGTTCTATTTCCTTGAAAAATGTCATTGGAACTTTGATAGGGATTGCAGTGAATCTGTAGATTGCTTTAGGAAGTATGGACATTTTAACTATGTTAATTCTTCTAACTGAAGAGAATGGAATATCTAACCATTTCTTACAAAAGTTTAATTTACCAAATTGCTATAAGTCATAGTTAGCTTAAGAGAAAAGAGAAAAAGGTTTCCTTAAATCTGGAAAAACAAAACATTAAAAAAATCAGCAATATTTCAAACAAAAAGTCAAAAATGATGGTTCATTTAGTCCCATGTAATCAACTCTTGATCTTGATCTTTCGTTAGCAGTTTCATGAAGCCATCAGTTTCTCCATTAGAGTTCTGTAATTTCTTACCTAGTTCAAATTTATGATCTGAAAGTTTATCAGAAACCTGTATTCTAGAGTAAGTGTCAGAGTCCTTTCTATGAACCCCCTTGAAGATGCAAGATATTTGCAAAAGCATCAGAGTAAAACAATAACTGTCTGTTAATGACAAAAGTCTTAAAAATGGCAACTGACAAAGAAATTTGGTTATTTCTGTGACATATAACATTTTAATATAAACTAGAATTATGGCATAACCAAGACAGCTCAGAATTTTAGGAATGTTATATAATTTTTAAGACACTTAATAACATTTACCCATGCAATATAACCTAAGAAGGTTTATCTGATAAAGTTTATGATAAACATTATTTGACAATGCTTCTCATGCAATTTAACACAACAAATAAGTCCAATTAGTTTAATATCTCCCTCTTTACAGGAAGAGAGAACAAATTCCTTGAGAAGCCCCATGGGCCCATTGGAAATTCTGTTAATTTTACGTCAAAAGACTTTACTTAGGATTTGAATTTTGGGGAAGTTTGTCTAAATCATCAAAGGATCATAGGTCCCTGTGAAACAATGCTTAATTATCCATTTAATCAAAGTGACAACAGAAAATATTAAAGGCAAACATAGAGAATTAAACAGTTAAAAAAACACCTTAATTCTCTTAATAGAGAGGCCTCAGCCCTTTTGAACATAGCAAATTATTTTAACAAAACATATAATTTCTGTCTTTTAGGTGGATTTACTCAAAGGTAAAGAAAAATCTTTTATAATCTCTTTATCAAAAGCAGACTAAAAGTTGAAGAAAATGATCCTTTTAAGAGAGAGAAAAAACTAAATTTAAATTTTGTACTAGCTTACTTCTGATATTAAAGCTCATTTACTTAATTAAATTCATTTCAATCTTAGCCAACTTGACTATGCACAAAACTCCCTTATCAGAGTTTTATTTTCTATAAACCTTTTACAACTTTCTTAGCAAAACAAAGAAACAAAAGTATCTCCATTCCTTATCTTTTTTACTGAAACCATACATTTTACTTTTCTTGAATTCAAAGATGTTTCCCTCATTAATTTTTAGTAGCTTTAATCATACATATTAATTAGAATTTTTTTGTGTGTGAGGAAGATTAGCCCTGAGCTAACATCTGTTGCCAATCCTTCTCTTTTTTGCTGAGGAAGACTGGCCCTGGGCAACCATACATGCCTGTCTTCCTCTAATTTATATGTGGGACACCTGCCACAGCATGGCTTGATAAGTGGTGTGTAGGTCTGCGCCCAAGATCCAAACCTGCAAACCCCAGGCTGCCAACGCAGAGCACGAAAACTTAACCACTATGCCACCAGGCTTGCCGCTATTAATTAGAATTTTTAACCCTTAGAAACCTTAATTTTTAGTGAAAACAAAGAAGTAAACAATTATAAACTATCTTTTACTTTAGAATTTTGTGGCTTGGCAAATTCATACTTTTTATAATTTCTAGAAACATGGTATTTCACAGTACAATCTTAATAAAATACAAGATATGTTTACTAATAGATCCAAACATCTTTTAGTTTCTCTGTAATAAGAAGCCAAAAGTAGCTAAACCTGTATTTAGTAATTAATGTCTAATATTTTATCTTATTTGGAAATGATCTAGATATTCAATGAATTTTCCATCATTTAATTTAATGTAGCAAAACTTTAAAGTTTCATTACCAAAGAGATTTTGGAAGTTAGTTTAAATACACATGCCATAAAATATAATTATTGCTAAAAGTTTATCTATAAAGTCTTATCTCACGTCTAAATAATTTGCTCCCAACAATTTTCTTTAGATTACCCAAAAAAACTTCATGAGACATTAGACAAAATTAGCTATCATTCTAAATTATTATTTTTGCTGAGCAGTTTTGTGACAGAGATAACTTGAGCTTATCTAGCTGATAAACCCAGGTAGAATAAAGGCTGCCTGTCTGCATCATAGCTGAACGGTGATAACTCTGAGGACGTGCCTATTTCAGTCAAACCAACAAAACAAAACAAACTTTTATTTACCAAAGATTATTTCACATCATGCCAACTTGAAAAACATTTGGGTTAGTTTTTATTACACTTAGAAACAATTTATATAACTGCCTACTTTAAGCCAATTAAATAAAGCTCTTAATTTTTAACCATACCATCCAGAGGTAGAAAAATATCTCACATTTACAACATATACATAGAGACATACATGAACACACAGGCGTATACAGAGTCCCTATAGCTTCTGTTAAATTTTTGCTGTGAATCAGGTACAACACAAAACTCTATTGTATCCACCAGAGGCTAGTTTATAAAAGAATCATTGGATCCAAATTTTTTTTAGCAATTGGAAAGAGTTAAGTTCACCTGCTAAATCTTTTTACTAATATTTGTGGAGAAGACATTTAAGATTTTTTTTTTTTTTTGGTGAGGAAGATTAGCCCTGAGTTAACATCCAATGTCAATCCTCTTCTTTTTGCTGAGGAAGACTGGCCCTGGGCTATCCACGCCCATCTTCCTCTACTTTATATGGGACGCCGCGACAGCAAGGCTTGACAAGCAGGGCGTCAGTCCATGCCCCAAATCTGAACCTGTGAACCCGGAAGTTTGGGCCCGCTTATTGTGGCCACCAAAGCGAGCGTGCAAACTTAACCGCTGCACCACCAGGCTGGCCCCCGAGACTGTTATGTCCAATTTCCAAATGTTTCCTCTCCTTTTTTGTAAGACAAAGATAGTTGTTTTAAATTTCTCAAATACTTGGGTTATAGCCTGAATGATAGCAAAAGGCTAATGCATTCATCCAACTACATTTTGTTTATGAGGAAAAAGATATGCAATCACTTCATATAAAGCCCATTAAATATACTAGTTCTCCTACGAAATCTCATCTTAGTTCCATCAACGCTTATGCCTCTAATCACAGCTTCCATTAGGACTACATCAACAAGCCTCAGTCTTATAATATTGGATAGCGGAAGCCTTCGCAGCCAGATACAACATCCATTTTCAAAAAACACTCAGGCAGGGCCGGCCCCCTGGTTTAGCGGTTAAGTGCGTGCGCTCCACTGCTGGCCGCCGGGTTCGGATCCAGGCGCGCACGGCCGCACCGCTTCTCCGGTCATGCGGAGGCCGAGTCCCACGTACAGCAGCTGGAGGGATGTGCATCTGTGACATACAACTATCTACTGGGGCTTTGGGGGAAAAAATAAATAAATAAAAAATTAAACAAAAACAAAAAACACTCAGGCAAAGTTGATATAACCTCTTCATATAATATTAGCTCAAACATTCCAAGCTTTATAATGCTATCAACCTTTACACTTTTATGTTTTTTTCAATCTAATTGCATCCTGAGTCAGGGTCCCACCAGGGTTTTATAGCCACAGCTTGTGGGGTTTCTGTATCAGGGAGTCTTGCAAATTTTTCTTTTTCACCTCCTGATTATTTTACCCATTTCTGTGCAAACGGCTTTGAGTTGCCAGCGAGAGGTCGAGCCAAGGGACCCTGACCCTTTTGTTAATCTTTAACTTAATTAAGCAGCCTAACTCTTGCCCCAAGCTCACTTTTTTCATAGTGATCTCTGCCTTCTGGCTTTTTAAATTTTTCCAAACTACAGTAAATAGAGTGGACATGTTTGGGTCCTTTAATGTTGGGGGGCCAGTCGGGGTTCCTTTTGGCCCACC